>NC_073624.1:197010532-197635532 GCF_029407905.1 Bubalus kerabau | reverse complement strand
TAGTAATTCTATCCGTCTCTTATCTGATCACGCAGAGACACATTATCTCACTAGCAAATGAATACACTGTGGAAAAACTCCCCAAATGCAAATGAACAGGAAGGACGTGCTGATACTGAAATTAGAGGAGCTCTTCCTCCCTCCCCCCACCACTGTCTGCGGATGGAGAAGTTATGGCGAGTCTGAATCAATTCCACCTCTACTTTATTCAAACTTTGTCAAGATAAACCTTTTATCTCATTGTTCTAGTGCTATGTAGAGGAGATAATTTACATGACAGTAATCGTGTTGCTATATTTAGTAGTGTGCTCTGTGCCCATTTCTGGTAACTTGCTTTTGTATAAAACACTGAATGGGCTTTTCAAAATTTGGAACAGTGTGTATGATACTATTAAAAACATGACAGCTTAGAAAGCAATGCAATATGGGTAGATTTTGTACACTTTGTAGCTTTGGGGGAAGATCACAGGAGGAATAATAGCTCTAAAGTTCCTTTTAAACAATGTGTACTATTAGAAGGAAGCCTCACTAAGTTTTATCATTGGCTTTCTCTCCTCCCTACAAGCAAAAGGGTATTTTCATTTTTAATATATTGTGTGGAGCTACCAGAAACTTTTTTTTTTTAAATCTGACATTGATTTATTTTTCTTCATCCCCTAGGTTAAAACAATGAAAAGAAAGAAACTCTTCTGTAGGACCAAGCAATTTATGCGCAACTTTGACTGCAGAGAGGCTTAAGCAGCATTCTTTCATTTGTTCCATGGTGCTGGTTGCTTTAACCCTTTCTGCCTCATCCAAGCGCACTGATCACCCTGCCACCCGGGAGTTTGCTGGCCCAGCTGCACTGTCACGTCAAAAATCCACAGGCCCTCCTTCCTGGTTTGAGACATTCCACAGTTTTGGATTTGGTCAAGATAATGCTGCCTCCCATTTTGAGTTAACTTCTTTGAGTGTGAGGGTTACCTAGTTTCTTTAAATTTTATTTCAAGAGTGACTCTGGGATAGTATCTTGGGAGGTTATAAAGCTTTACTAAACAGAAGGTCTAGTGTGCCCTGACCCTAACCCATCTTTCCTCCATTTTAGCTTGAAACAGATGGTGAAGAGGGGTGCCATACGGGCTCCTGGACACAGACAGGTTTTTGGGGGGACCCCAAAAAAAGTTTTTCTGAAACTTTTTTTGGGGTCCCCCGTTTCTTGCAGGTAAGACTCTAGCCTCCATGACCTTCCCCGAGTTCAAAAGAGCAGATTAGAAGTTTCTCATCAAGGGAAGAACAGCCTTGAAACCACCTGAGGCAACCCCACCCTTAAACCATGCTATAAAACTCCCCATCAAGTCCTTCATGTCCTCATCAAGTTGGGACACAAAGATCTCAAGGGCAGGATCTCTCTGTGTTTCCTTTGCCTGGCAAAGCAATAAAAGCTATTTTTTTCTACTTCACCCCAAATTCTGTCTCTGAGATTTGATTTGGCTCTAGCGTACAGAGGCTGAGATTTTGGTGCCAAGCTCTCAATCGTTAGTGATTTGCACAGTCATCCTAGAACCACCATGAAGTTCTCCACATTTCATGTTTTTCTTTCTCTTTCACATTTCATTTTAGTTGCTGAACTAAAAGCCTGAATGGCATTTTCACCAATTTTCCTTTCAGAACTAGAAATAACTATATCTCTCTTATTTCAATATGTTTACAATACAGTATTGGGTTTTTAAAAATAGATTAAAATGGAAAAAGACTTGCAAGTAATGTGAGATGTGTGACAATTCAGTACCAGTGTGTAGCTAGCCTTGATTTGGCCTGGATGGTCAAGGATAATCCCCCAAGCCATGAAGACAGCTGCTTCCACTGGTGGATGACTTCTGCTGTCCCACCAGACAAATCGCCTCGACAAATATCTTTGCCAGACACATTCTTGACATTGAAGCACACACCATCCCCAGGAAGAGCTTCACTCAAAGCTTCGTGGTGCATTTCAACAGATCTGACTTCAGTTGATTGGAGCAAAGGTGACTACCATGCTAGGGTTGAGAACATCAGTCACTTCCACTCAGCCTACAGGGACAATGCCAATATTCCCAATTTTGTAGCTGTCCTAGAGGGGCAGAGGCAAGGGCTTGTCACTTGGATGAGTTGGTAAGTAAGTAAGTAAGTGAAGTCGCTCAGTCGTGTCCGACTGAGACCCCATGGACTGTAGCCTACCAGGCTCCTCTGTCCATGAGATTTTCCAGGCAATAGTACTGGAGTGGATTGCCATTTCCTTCTCCAGGAGAGGATCTTCCCGACCCAGGGATCGAACCCCGGTCTCCCGCATTGTAAACAGACGCTTTTGCATCTGAGCCACCAGGGAAGTCTTAATGCCAAGCCTCAAGCAGTGTGGTTCCACTGGCACTGCCATCTTCACAGGCGACTTCACAGGCATGTTAGCATTTTGTTCCAGCATGTTGTCACTATCCCAAAGGAAACTGGCATAACTGCTACTGTGTTGGTGTTGAGCCAGGTTTTCTTAATGTGGTTCTGACTCTTCCTTTATAATGTCCTTGTTTCACTTCAGGCCATAGAGTAGCTCAGTGGGATCCATTTTGTTAACATTGACAATTTGTTGTTTTATACCTAGTGTGGGAGCCAGAAAGGCAGACTCACAGGTCTGCCTGTTCTTGGAGATCCCTGCTACAAATTCACCAACACCAGCAGCAACAATCAGGACAGCACAGTCAGACAGAGGTTGCCCCAAATCATGTTTTTGATCAAGTCTCTGTGTCTTGGGGCATCAGTGATGGTCACAAAATACATCTTGGGTTTTAATTTCCATAGGAAGTTATCAATGATGATACCAAGCTCATCTTCAGTTTTTAGGTGAAAAAACTGATTTTAGTCTTATCTAAGACCCAGACTCGGAGAAGGCAATGGCACCCCACTCCAGTACTTTTGCCTAGAAAATCCCATGGACGGAGGAGCCTGGTAGGCTGCAGTCCATGGGGTCACTAGAGTTGGACACGACTGGGCAACTTCACTTTCACTTTTCACTTTCATGCATTGGAGAGGGAAATGGCAACCCACTCCAGTGTTCTTGCCTGGAGAATCCCAGGGACAGCAAGCCTGGTGGGCTGCCGTCTTTGGGGTCGCACAGAGTCGGACACGACTGTACCTGCAACAGAAGACCCAGACTTCCTTCAAGGAGCCCTTTCCCTTCTCATCAGAATCCTCAAATTTTCCGATAGTTTTTTTGTCAACCCTACTCATTTATAGATCAGATAGTAGACTTCCCCAAATCTATGTATTCAATGATGATCATGTTGTTATAAGTCTATACTTTTCCCATTCTGGCTTAGGTTTAGTGGTGGTTTTCATGACATCTGTGTTCTGGCACCAAACCCACTGTGAAAAAGCTTTCTTCTCTCTTTTTATTTCTTTAATGCCTATTTTTCTCCTTTTGACTTTGCCTTGCCTTTGCCTCACATTGGTCCTTAGCCCTTAACTAAACATTTAACAGTTTCATGATCCTTAAACCACATCAAGAAAAGTCCTAAAGGCTCCTCAAAGGAGCAAGAAGAAATACCACATCTATAAATACTGCACATAACTGAATTTCAAGGTCTCCTTCAGTTATAACTTCAATCTCAAAAAGCAGCTGAAGAAGCCATCTAATTGTTTAAACATTTGTTAGAACCCTGGATGCAGTTTGGAGGTGTGATTCTGATCTGGAATTTCCCAGGTGACTCTTGTTCACACCCAAGCCCCGACTGAGACCCTTCCCCTGACAGCCATCAAAGAACCAGAAATCACAATGAAATGCCACAGTTCACATGAAGCTGTTTCCACTGTAGGAAAAAAAGTGTGCTGCATGGGAAACTGCATTGTCTGTACCCAGCACACCCTTCCTGTTACCTGATTCTAGCCTTCATCGTCCTTGAGCTATTTTACAACTTGTGTGTTATAGGTAACTGACAGACATGCAAATGCTTCCCGGTCTGGTAGAGATTCAATTGATTTCTCTCCACTCCCCCTGGAAAATAACCAGTTTTGTTCTATTTGCATTCTCATTTGAATATTCCTGATCTTGAAATGTGTCTCTTCAGATTCTCCTGAAGCTGTTACAACATCGGTCTTTGATTAATGAATAGAACCAAATCTTTAATATGTACTCATTTTTATATCTGTATGAGGGTCATGATTTTACCTCTCTTTGAAATTTATCTTTTAACACCACTCTTCTCAGTCTTTTTGCATGATTCTTTTCCTACCTCTGACGGTTCTTTCAATGTAAAAATCAGGTGATGGCGATTCAGCAATTGATGGGCATAAATAATTTTATAGGCAAAATGAGCCATAATATTTTGCGGTGGGGTCTCCCAGAAAATCTGGGATGTGTGCTTGCTGAACACTCTTTCTTATAGAACCACACAGCTGGAAAGGGTCTTAGTACCATCTAGTCTCTCCCTCACGATAGGAATTAGGCCAACCAAAGCCCAGAAATAGGTTGATTTTTTTTTCCTCCAACATTGCACAGATTTTGAGTAGTAACAAAATTGATTTTGAACCCAAGTCTGGCTAATTCCAGGCTCCAAAGACTTTATTACTATAGTAAATCTTCTCTTCCTAAAGTGGGGCTGACAATATGAATCTAAAGCTTACTGTAAAACTTAAATGAATGTCAGAATCTAGAAAACCTAACACCAATGTCTCTGTCACTCACAGCAGGGCCTCTGTGCTTTCCCTCAATGAATGAAATGAAGTGACAAAAGAAATGGCACCACTTCTGCATTTGATTGGTCAACCAGTCGCCTTAATTCATAGGCACACTCTGCATGTCATTTATCCTCCCACTGTGCTGAAGCACATAATAAATGCTTGATAAAATTTTGTTGAATAGAACTGATTGGAGTAGAACTAGCAGAGATGCAAAGGACACGCAGGCTTTAACTAGAGAGCTGGAAGGAGCCAGCCTGTTGTACCCTAATCCTTCTGTGAACCATGCATTCTAAAAATAACCCAACTAGGTTGGTAGAGAATAATTTATACTCTAGAACAATTATTGTAACTAAATACCCTGACCCACTTTTTGCTGGAAACACACTGTACATTCTGATTTACATAGGAGTATTATCAGAAACCCTTTGGAGTGAGGGACAGCCTATTTTAGGAAATGAATAGCTGCACTTACATTGGTCGCTTCTTTCTTCCCAGGCTGGTTTTCAGTTCAGGCAGATGATGAGGGGCGGTGTTAGCAAAAGGTGCCCTATAGCATAGATGCCTGAGAGCTCTTTAAACTGTGTGCTGACAATATTTTTATATACTCTGTCTTTCCTTCATCATCTCCCCTACCTCCCCCAACCGTTTCCTTTGCTGCTTGAGCTGTTTGGCCGTGTCTGAACTGCGGCTGCTGAAGCCTTTTCTGGCAGGTTGCCCAGGGAGCAGCTCTCCTGTCGATTCCGCCTCTCTCCAGGAGTTGCCTGCCTTCAGTATAATGGGCAACATTGAAAGCCGCAAGGCGCTTGGTCGACAAGGTCAGAGTGCCTTTCATTCCTGCAATAATCAACCAGTGTAGCTCTTCCTCAGACCTGGGGAGAGAGAAGATAGAGGTCAAAAGAGCAATTACATTTCACATTGACTCCAGAAAAGGCTCGGATCACAAGACTGAAAAGCAAAACGGATTCTTGCTTCATTCTGATCCATTCTCTTTCTGGTCATCTTTGTTATTAGTGCTGGCCTAAAACCATAACAAGTTTTCGCTTCATGATGTGCAAAACACATTTTCTGCCTCCAGATGAGATCTTTCTTCTTAGACATTTAGTACTGTCAGCATATTGCAGAAGAATGCAAATGAGCTGCAGGATCTATAACCAGAGACAGTAAGCAAAGGCCATTAATTATGTTTTTAAAAAATGTTAACCCTAGCAGACTGTATAACAAGCAATTGTGCTAATTTCAATCTGTAATCAGTCTCTACATTAGCATAACTTTATTTATTTAGCATTAAGGCAACAATTTAGAGAATATAATTTAGTTGGAAATGTCAGTAATTTTGCAGTGGCAGATTGCTGTTACGAAGCCACCTCTATTTGACCTTACAGCTGCCAGGACTAATTACTTTAATTGCATTAATTGCACTGACCATTCTGGTATTTAGTGTAGTTGCTGCTACTCCTCAGCCATTGAGCAAATCAGCCTGGCTGAATTCTCAGGAAAATGGGCCAATGTTTTCCTCTAAATTTTTTCTTTCTTTTCTACATTTTGAGAACCTAGATAATTCACAGATTACTAGTGGTCTCACGGAGATCAAGGATTTTGAAGAAAGGCCTTGAAAGGAAAAAAAAAATCTGTACTTTTTAACTTTATTGCTCTTTGCTGAGTCGATTAAAATACAGTCACTGTACTAACAGGAAGCGTTTAAAAGATGGTTGTGGCGGTTAAAAATTCCCTCATTTTACATTTTAGAATGAACGCCTATTAAAAATGCTGTGGTCTTTGTTTCCATCTTATTAAACTGAAAACAGAGTTTTCCATGAGATTTGACTCAACACAGATTGAAACACACAGCTATGTCCTAATTGAGGATCTATAGTCTTATGAACCTAAAGAGAGATATTTTCTCCCGACAAGGAAAGTGCCACAGGACATTTGATCACTTGCTACCAGGAACGCATCTATTACTTGAAATGAAGAACTCTTGGGATATCCAGTTTCTACACATGAAATTGTGGAATCTGAAAGTCAGAAAGACCAGATGTCGTACAATGTATCTGCCTACTCAGGGACGGTATCAGCTCTTCCTGGTTTCTTCCGGATGATCATCTAATCTCTGGCTAAACACTTTAGGTTATTTTTTTCCCCCAAATAATGCAGTTGACTTTGCTCAACAACTTGGATTGCTACACCATTCTATTATATAATGATATATACCTACATGTCATTATCTAATATAAATAAGAACTATATAATATAAAATAAAGTGACAGACTTTAATTTCTTGGGCTCCAAAATCACTGGAGATGGCAACTGTGGCCATGAAATTAAAAGATGCTTGCTCCTTGGAAGAAAATGACAAATCTAGACAGTATATTAAAAAGCAGAGACATTACTTTGCCAACAAAGGTCCATTCAGTCAAAGCTATAGTTTTTCCAGTAGTCATCTATGGATGTGAGAGTTGGACCATGAAGAAGGTTGAACACTTAAGAGTTGATGCTTTTGAACTGTGGTTCTAGAGAAGACTCTTGAGAGTCCCTTGGACTGCAAAGAGATCAAACCTGTCCGTCCTAAAGGAAATCAGTCCTGAATATTCATTGGAAGCACTGATGCTGAAGCTCCAATACTTTGGCCACCTGATGAGAAGAGCTAACTCATTAGAAAAGACCCTGATGCTGGGAAAGATTGAAGGCATGAGAAGGTGGTGACAGAGAATGAGATGGTTGGATGGCATCACTGACTCAATGGACGTGAGTTTGAACAAGCTCCAGGAGATGGTGAAGGACAGGGAAGCCTGGCATGCTGCAGTCCATGGGGTCGCAAAGAGTTGGACATGTCTGAGCAACTCACAACACTACCTGTTTAGTGATACTAGTGGCCGATATGTATTGAGTGACTGCTATGTTCTAGGCACTGTTTTAGACCCTTGACATGTGTTTATTCATTCAATCCTCTCAACAGTCCTATGCAATATATGTTATTGTTGCTGTTATCCATGGCAGAGCCAGGACTCAAATCCAGATATTTATGTCCGGAGCCTCTAAGCTTGACCTTGATGCTAGATTAATTCAGGAATGGAGTAAATTCTTCCTCTGAGGCCACACAGAATTGATAAAACAGCTTTCCTCCTAAGTTGGTGGTTCCTGGCTTGCTGCCTCTGGTTCCTCATATGACAGAGCTTCAGTTTGGCAATATTCCTCTTTAAAGTGAGATAGCCCAATCTAAACGAAGTCTTAACACTCCCAGTGCATGCAATACTTCTCAGGCTAAGATATACTGTCTGCAAGCTTTCATGTCATGTCCTTGGGGAAGCTTTCCTTGATCCCTTGTCTGCCTTAGGAAGCCTTATTATGAGGCTCTGGTGGGACCACGAAGCTTTCTTTCTTAGAATTAACACTCTCCAATTCAATAATTAATAGCCCCAAACTGACATAATATTGTAAATCAACTATACTTGTAAATCAACTATAAAATACATTAAAATATTAAAAAAATAATCCATAACTTTGCCTTTAATAATGCAAGGAGGAGTGGTACTGTCCATTTTCAATAGTTTTACTATTAACTGTTCAGTTCAGTTCGGTTGCTCAGTCATGTCTGACTCTTTGCGACCCCATGAATCACAGCACGCCAGGCCTTCCTGTCAATCACCAACTCCCGGAGTTCACTCAAACTTACGTCCATCGAGTCAGTGATGCCATCCAGCCATCTCATCCTCTGTCGTCCCCTTCTCCTCCTGCCCCCAATCCCTCCCAGCATCAGAGTCTATTCCAATGAGTCAACTCTTCACATGAGGTGGCCAAACTACTGGAGTTTCAGCTTTAGCACCATTCCTTCCAAAGAACACACAGGGCTGATCTCCTTTAGAATGGACTGGTTGGATCTCCTTGCAGTCCAAGGGACTCTCAAGAGTCTTCTCCAACATCACGCTTCAAAAGATCAATTCTTCGGCGCTCAGCTTTCTTCACAGTCCAGCTCTCACATCCATACATGACCACTGGAAAAACCATAGCCTTGACTAGATGGACCTTTGTTAGCAAAGTAATGTCTCTGCTTTTCAATATGCTATCTAGGTTGGTCATAACTTTCCTTCCAAGGATTAAGTGTCTTAATTTCATGGCTGCAATCACCATCTGCAGTGATTTTGGAGCCCCCCAAAATAAAGTCAGCCACTGTTTCCACTGTTTCCCCATCTATTTCCCATGAAGTGATGGGACCGGATGCCATGATCTTCATTTTCTGAATGTTGAGCTTTAAGCCAACTTTTTCACTCTCCACTTTCACTTTCATCAAGAGGCTTTTGAGTTCCTCTTCACTTTCTGCCATAAGGGTGGTGTCATCTGCATATCTGAAGTTACTGATATTTCTCCCGGCAATCTTGATTCCAGCTTGTGCTTCTTTCAGCCCAGCATTTCTCATGATGTACTCTGCATATAAGTTAAATAAGCAGGCTTACAATATAGCCTTGACGTACTCCTTCTCCTATTTGGAACCAGTCTGTTGTTCCATGTCCAGTTCTAACTGTTGCTTCTTGACCTGCATATAGATTTCTCAAGAGGCAGGTCAGGTGGTCTGGTATTTCCATCTCTTTCAGAATTTTCCACAGTTTATTGTGATGCACACAGTCGAAGGCTTTGGCATAGTCAATAAAGCAATTAACTGTTCAATCCCACACAAAAGCACAAAGAAATTCACAAAAACCCCTGATTCAGTTAGGTTTGAGCTGTATATCCCAATTACATGGTTTCCATCGGGTGAAATACATGAATGACTCCAATACTTTTTTTTTTTTTTTCAATTCCTCTCCAGCTATGCAACAGATGCAGAGCCCTCATTCTGGGTTTTCTGAGGAGTAATAAACAAAGGTCCGTCTAGTCAAGGCTATGGTTTTTTCAGTGGTCATGTATGGATGTGAGAGTTGGACTGTGAAGAAAGCTGAGCGCCAAAGAATTGATGCTTTTGAAGTGTGGTGTTGGAGAAGACTCTTGAGAGTCCCTTGGACTGCAAGGAGATCCAACCAGTCCATTCTAAAGGAGATCGGCCCTGGGATTTCTTTGGAAGGAATGATGCTAAAGCTGAAACTCCAGTACTTTGGCCACCTCATGCGAAGGGTTGACTCATTGAAAAAGACTCTGATGCTGGGAGGGATTGGGGGCAGGAGGAGAAGGGGACGACAGAGGATGAGATGGCTGGATGGCATCACTGACTTGATGGACATAAGTTTGAGTGAACTCCAGGAGTTGGTGATGGACAGGGAGGCCTGGCGTCCTGAGATTCATGGGGTTGCAAGGAGTCGGACACGACTGAGCGACTGAATTGAACTGAATAAACCCTTTGGACTTTATCCTTTCTTCCACGTCCACTTCATATCCAGCTATTTCAGTGTATGATTCTGGAAAATCTGCATTCTCCCTGTATTAAACACAGCCCAACTTTCTGCGTCTAGGACTAGGTTCTTGTGATTGCTCTCCACCCACATTCTCCACTCTCCTCGTTCTGTTTTCTGTTTTCACAGAAGATCTGTGAAATCCCAAGCAGCTATCCACATCTTTTCTAGAGCATCCGCAGTGGGTTACTCCATCACTAGACCTCCTTTGTCTGACCCTCTGCACGGCCTCCCTTCAGCTCAGCATCTCTGGGAGGGGCTGTTGCAGCAGCGGCCCAGCTTCTGGCTGCCCGCATCTCTGGGATCCTTCACGTGGCTGCATTTCCTGTGGAAAATCATTCAGGGGCTCCCTGCTTGGCATTTCACATATTTTGTTTTCAGTCCTCAGGCACATCTGCCAGGCATCTTTACATTTTCGGTCTGAAGGTCATTCTTCTGGTAGAGAAGACAGAGCAAAATAGGAGCTGAGTAATTCTCTTTTCTTTTTGTCTTGTTAACATTACATCATAATCTCTTAGAAATGTGACTAACAGTTCCATGTTCTCATTTGCTCCTTACACATTGCAGAAAGTACTTTTTTGTTATCTTTTTTTCCCCCTAGTGAAATTGACCTTATTTTTTACTTTATTCTTTATGACACTTTTCTTCTAGGTTTGTGATACTGCATTGCTTTTGTTCCTGGCTACAAGTTCTTTGATCTTTCAAACAGGCTTTTAAAAATCTGAGCTCTGTGCCACCATAATTGATTTCTATAGTTTTTCTTCCATATTCGACTTATTTTTTTATTATAGTTAGATTATAGTTATAATTTTATTTTCTCCTCCTTCTGGACCTATCTACACCCTTTTAGAAAACCCTCTGGCCATGAGACCAAGCAAATATGCTCTTTGAACTTTTTGAAATTTGCTTTTCCATAGTCTTGGATGCCTGTCAGACATGATGAACATTCCTGGCTTTTGCTCATTTGAATTCTGAGAAGCTCTCATTTTCTCTAAAGGTTCGCAACACTTCATGCTAAATCTGCCCTATCTTGAAGATCAGAACCAAGTTTAGAGGAACTGTGCGTCCTTCCAATCCAAGCTGACAATCTACATCTCTTGACCCCCTGAGTCGAAGACCTCTCTTCCCAGAAGCAGAGAAACTCCCCAAATCCCACCCTGCCTGATGATGGTGAGTGATCCTAGCAAGCTTTGGCTCCTGTGCACAGGCTCTGGGAAAGAATGACAGAGGAGCAGGAGTGGTAGCAGCCTCCTTCACAGGAGGGGAAGTCACCAGGTCAATCCCTCATCTGAAGCCATTGAACTCGATCACCCTTTACTCAGAGGTGTGCCTCTGCAGGTACGGAGTGTAGATGGTAAAGCAGAAGTGGTAAGGGAGCTCACGTGGGGGAAATGGAAAACGGAGTAGAGTTGGGGAGGTGGGGAGTAACAGCCACTGAAACTCCACTGTGCTAGGCACTTACAGACACCTCTCACTTACTCCTCCCAGTACATTTATACACGTGGAAAATGAAACGCATTCAAAAAAGTTGACTGTCTTCTCTAAGTCATAAGGCAGGGAATGCAGAAGCCAGGAATTAAACCTAGATCTGAGGATGAGAGGATAATACAACAAAACTAAAAACAGAAAATTAACCATTTATTGCCTATATATATTAAAAAGGAATATCCTTATAAAGGAGATACATGTACAAATCAATGTCTACTACAGTAAACTTCATGAAAAATATCTGCTTTGTTGCACATCAGTAATAATTTTGACGGATGTAACTTGAATTTTTATTATATCCACTTTCTTGAAAAAGGTAACCTTTATTTCAATTTTTTCCTAGGCAGAGGTTTCTTTTTTGCTTGTTGTTTGTTTTAGTTTTAAAGTCTACTGGTGAAATTTCTTGTCAAAATAAAAGGAAAATGAAATCACACCACAGTGGTAGTCTCATAATTTGTAGTCCTTAAAGGAACATCAGCTACATATATAAATGTTCTTTGAAAAGCCTCTTTTAGATGTTAACGGAAGTATTGATTTTCACCTCTGTCTCTTTTATAACATCTATTTACCATGCTACCTCATCTCCATTCTGTGCTCTGCTCTCTCAAGTGTCAGTGTCAGAGACAAGGGCTAAAACCAAGGTGACTAAGCAGGTGTCAAGCCAGTTGCAGAAACAGAGAGAAGACTTAACGAATGGCACAGGTCTTCTAAGTCAATGGACCCTGTCTCCCCTAATTTCATTATCAATTCACCACAAGAACCTGACAGAGTCAGTATGTTAAGTCAAATGCAAAAGCTCAAGAACGAAAGGGGGGCAAAAATCCAATCTCAGAGTCAGGTAGAAACATCATATTTCAGAGAAAAATCTTTAGTATTGATTTATAGCTGCAGCCTCTAGTCTAATGGTTTCCTCTTTAAATTAAGACTATGAATGATTTCCCATCCTGAAATTAATAATCCAAAAGCTGCACAAATTCAAAAAAGGCACTGATTGTCATACTTCAACCAGGAAGTACCAATAAGTGGATGCCCAGCCTGTTCCCATCAGCGACTGTGGTGGCTGACACGCTGTGGCATCTTGAGAGTCATACGCATACTTGGGTTGCCAAGAGGCCATAAATTTGAGATGGAACATCCTCTTTGTTGAGGCTTCCGTACATGCAATCCAACTGCTCTCTGATAAACACATTTGTCTGGGAGAGAAGTTCCTGCCTAAGTAGTTTAGAGACTTGTACTCACAGAAGAGGTAACACAGACCCCACGTGGAGACAAGTCAAGCAGTCTCAGGCCTGTGCAAGGCATCGAAAGTTCCAAAGGAAACCCTGTCTCCCAGGTTAGCCGCAGTGACTTGAAACAGAATTGAAACCAGAAAAAAAGGAAACAGTTGTTTGTGGGAAACAGGAAATGTATATTAAGAGGAAAAAATGACATAGAGTCATTTTTGGTACTGAGTATTTTAATTTACCCTGTGCTATTGCATGCACTTTTGTAAACGATGTTAAATTATTTTTAAAAGAATGTGGGAGTACGAATAAATAAGTGAAGTCTCTTTAGAACATTTTAAGATTCAGAAACCTTCTCATTTGTTCCCTAAAAGAAAAAAAGAGCAGCATATATTCCCAGTTAATTACCTGTGCTTTTAGTAAATGGATTGTACCAAACTATCAGAGTTTTTTGCAGCTACTTTGGAATTTGTTTTTGGGTGTAGGTCTACCAGTTTCATTGTGCATACTTTAAAGAAATTTAAATTTTAAAATGCATGTTCCTGCAGCCTTCTGTATATATCTGTTATGGCATCTTTCTGTTTGAATTGCAATGAGTCACTCATGTTGTCTTGCCCACCAGACTATTCCTGGTGGGATCACAAAGTCCCCAGCACCTACAACAGGTTCCCTCCAATAGAGAAGACATACAGTAGATACTATCTGGGGTTTAATATTAAATAACACAACGTAATCAATTTGCAGAATAGTTACAAGAATTAAATGAGATAACATAAAAATCTAATACGTTTTTAAATCACAATAGGAACTCAACAGTTAATTCTCTACCCCCTTCTTGGGACTAAAGAAAAAATATTCTTTAATTTTTAAACCAGTGTAGAATACTAAATACTGATTTTCACTTAATAAGACATATGTACTCTTTAGAACTTGTTTAGCTCATAAAAATAACCATATTTTGCATATTTAGAAATTTAAGGCCCATGTGGATGGATGGGAACAGAAAACACTGAGAAACAAAGTTTGGCTTCCTTCCTAACGGTGCTTCATGAGGAAAATGGCCTTAGCAAACTGATGGTCTCCATTTTCGTGCAATCTCTTATCAGTTCCTGGAACTAATTTGGATCTTTTGTCCATCTTGGATGAACCCTTAGGCCCCAAGTGCAGATTAAGTCTAGGTCACTCTAAAGGAATTGCAGGAAATTTGGAGCCAGTAGTTCAGATCAATATTTCCTCAGACTGAGTCACCCATTGTTCTGCACAAATCCTGTGGGTGAGACATCTTCTGGACTCTCCTACCCCAGAATTACCTGGCATTTGCGTCTTGCAAACAGACAAGCTCTTTGCTCAAAAGCTGGGCTGCTGAGGAATAGCTTCACAGGTGTTAAATGGAGAGGAAAGCTTTGTGGACGAAAGTACAGTATAGATGGAGGGAGGGATGGGCCCTGTGCACTGAAAAGGTTTTCAGCCAGTTGTTAAGGACAAGCTATGACTTTGGCCTTCTAGGAAGAACAATTTCCCATATATAGTATAAATCAAGATTTGCCAGACAATTTATGCTGGTTAAAAAATATCCTGTATGAAGCAAAGGTGAAAGAGAGTAATTCCTATGTCCACAAGTGGTCTGGTTTATTCTTGTGAAAATGACCATTAGGCTACACTGAACTGCCTCTGCGGTTGATTTCCATCAGACCATTTACTGTCATTCACTAGCTAAGTTGTGTTTAACTCTTTGTGACCCCATGGACTGCAGCACTTCAGGCTCCTTTGTTTTCCACTATTTCCTAGAGTTTGCTTAAATTCAGGTCCATTGTGTCAGCGATGCTATCTAACCATGTCTTCCTCTGTGGCCCCCTTCTCCTTTTGCCTTCAGTCTTTCCCAGCATCAGGGTCTTTTCCTGATGAGGAAAAGAGTCAGCTCTTCACATCAGCTGGCCAAAGTATTGGAGCTTCAGCTTCATTATCAGTCCTTCCAGTGAATATTCAGAGTTGGTTTCCTTTAGGATTGACCAGTTTGATACCCTTGCAGTCTAAGGGACTCTCAAGAGTGTTCTCCAACACCACAGTTTGAAAGCATCAATTCTTTGGTGCTCAGTCTTCTTTATGATCCAATTCTCACATCTGGGCTTCCCTGGTGGCTCAGACGGTAAAGCATCTTCCTGCAATGCGGGAGACCAGGTTCAATTCCTGGGTTGGGAAGATCCCTTGGAGAAGGAAATGGCAACCCACTCCAGTACTCTTGCCTGGAAAACTGCATGGACTGAGGAGCCTAGTAGGCTACAGTCCATGGGGTCACAAAGAGTCGGACACGACTGAGTGACTTCACTTCACTTTTCTCACATCTGTACATAACTACAGGAAAAACCATAGCTTTGATTATATGGACCTTTGTTGGCAAAGTGATGTCTCTGCTTTTTTAATACACCATCTAGGTTTATCATAGCTTCCCTTCCAAGGAGAAATCGACTTTTAATTTTATGGCTGCAGTCACTGTCCGCAGTGATTTTGGAGCCCAAGAAAATAAAATCTGTTACTGCTTCCACTTTTTCCCTTTCAATTTGCCATGAAGTGATGGGACCGGATGCCATAATCTTATCTTTTTCAATGTTGAATTTTAAGCAAGCTTTTTCCACTCTCCTTTCTTACCCTCATCAGGAGGCTCCTTAGTTCCTCTTCACTTTTTGCCATCAGACCATAACTAACTACAAAAGAGTGAATAAAGGATATCCCTCTCTGGAAAAAAAAATATCTATCATTTCAATGATTTCTAAACACATCTTTCTCCACCAACATTTTAATCTCTTTAAATTGCTAGTGCGAAGGTCTTTAGCACATCCAGTTAGTGATTCTTACTTCTTGGGTTGTAATTCAAAGAGTAGTAGTGCCTCTGATCACTCAGAAGAGACTTTGGAAAAAACACCTACAATACGATTTAAAAATAAACAGCATCTTTTTACTGTGGTCTCTGTCTGATATTGAGACACATCTGTCAGTGGACTGACTGATGAGAACAGCATGAAGCTGACTTCTAAAGGGAACTGAGCAATTTTCTGTTGAATTCTCCTTTTCTGTGTCAACAAAACTCTCTGGTCATCTGCAGTTCTTCATTTCAAGAAATGGGACACATTTGAGACTTTGTGGTTTTTGGAGAAACCAGAAAAGAAATGAGTCCGAGAATGTGAGTCAGGCACCAGCATGATCCCCTCTGGGCCTTAGGGTTTTCATTAATGAGACAATGACTCCACAGGACAATGCTCCACTGGGACTCTGAATAAAAGCTTCTAAACAGTTTTGGCTTCTGCAGTAGCCAATCCAAAGCCTGATACTGGACCATATTGAAATGAAAATTTCTCAGCCCCACTCTGCACCTCAGAAACATCAGGGGCCATATAAAAGAAAAAGAGAAAGAAGAGAAAGGAAGAGAATAGTATACATGTGACGAAAAAATGCAAACCAGGCAAAAAAGTGCACAGTGAAATAATGTTCTCTCCCAACTCAGTCTTCAGTGTTCCAAGCTCCAATTCTCTTTCATCTGGGATTCAAAAATATACAGATATCCAGTCCTGAATCAGTATCTCAGGCAGGTATATGTTTAATACACTGCCCAGATGATCTTGTTGCTCAGTCAGGGTAAGAAACACTGACCTTGACAGGGTGATAACACTTTGAGGATCTCCTGCTGCAGTGGTACATGATATGATGCACGGGCTTAGAAATCAATTGAGAGCAGAGGACATCAGAATCTTGCATGCACTTGTCAGGGAGAGGAGGTTTTGCACTATTTGTTTAGGAGGCAGTATAGTACAGTTCAAACAAAACAATACAACAATAAAGTAAACCTTCTGCCTGGGACTTAAGGAAAAAATCCAGGACTTCCCTGGTGGTACAGTGGATAAGAATCTACCTGCCAATGCAGGGGACATGGGTTCAATCCCTGGTCCAGAAAGATTCCACGTACCGTGGGGCAACTAAGCCCGTGTGCCACAATTACTGAGCCCACATGTTCCAACTACTGAAGTCCATGAACCTAGAGCCATGCTTCGTGACAACAGAAGGCACTGCAATGAAGAATAGCCCCTACTTGCTGCAACTAGAGAAAGCCCTCTCAAAGCAGTGAAGACCCAGCACAACCAAAAATAAATGTTGTTTTTTTTAAAGTCCAGATCTGACTTTGCCAGTAACTCCCTGTGTGACTGGCTCTTAGAAATTTGTACATTTCACCCTTCTAATTATTTATAGGTTGGTGGCCTAGCCTGGACTTTCTTCTTGATCAATTTTAGTTTTTGTTTAAGTATCTAAGCCCTCGACAAAAGCCAACTCCCACGGAGCACAGGGCAAAGCCCGGCTGGTCCTTCCCTCTTCAGGAATGAGTATGTGACCCAAATCCAGTTAATCTAAAGTGAAGACAGACTGATGAGAGGTTTCTGAACTGTAAGAAGCCTTTTAATAGGTAGGAGCAAGCCTGACTCCATGCTGGATCTGTTTGTTTTACTTTAACCTGCGCTCTGCGATCTGTGCTCAGTCATGTTGGCTCTGCACCTTTCCTAAAAGAATGTCTATAGCCTGAAATATACAGGACAGCCTGTTCTTAAGGCTCCGACCTTTAAGAATCCATTCATTCAGAGGCAAAAAGTTGCAGAGCAGAGAATAACGTTTGTTTTGTTGGAAGTTTACAGGAACATTGTGACCTATGTGATTAACTGCAAGAACAAAGGATTCCAACACCAAGAAGTTTGCAAGAACTAACCATGCCCCTCTCTCATCTTGTTTTTCAATATGCTTTGCTGAAACTCTTTGGGGGAGCTCAGGGTTTGGGGGGCACAAGCTACTGAGCCACTATCCCCTTGTATGGCCCTGCAATAAACCTTTCTCTGCTCCAAATTCCAGTTTGTTTGGCCTTACTGTGCATCAGGCACAAGGACTTGCATTGGATAATAGCCTCTTCCTCTTTCCCCTAACCGTGAACATATTTCTGATGGCTACTATGACCATTCTGTGGAGTGAGCCCTGGTGATGAAATGTTACTTAGCCAGCAGAGTAGAAAGGCTAGAAAACATAGATCCAGGTCAATACACTGAACCACAGAATCCAACAATGCTAAAGCCAGACTATCCTCTATCCAGACTTCCTGATATATGAGCCAATAGTTTAAGTAATTTTGACCTGAGTTTTCTGTTACCTGAAAATTTCCTAAGTAATCCATCTTCTTTCAGTATAAATCTCTCACTCAAGGCCTTGATTGCTGCTGCTGCTAAGTTGCTTCAGTCGTGTCTGACTTGGTGCGACCCCATAGATGGCAGCCCACCAGGCTGCCCCGTCCCTGGGATTCTCCGGGCAAGAGTACTGGAGTGGGGTGCCATTGCCTTCTCCAGAGGCCTTCATTACCTGCTCTCAGATAACTTTCATTAACTTCTTGGCCACTTACCTTGTCTTTATATCTTTTTCAGCTTTATGAACCTTAGATAACTTAGTGATTATTAACTTGCCATTTTTACCATTTCTTCTCTGTCTCCTCTTCACCTGTCACAAATCAGTATTTAGAAGCATTGAAGTATATATATATAATATGTAGCCCAGTCCTTGTTCACTGTGGAAGAATACTTTATCCAGTGACAAGTGGAGAGGGTACTTATGCTCAGATGTTCACCAGCTTTAGGAATCTAGGAGTGTCTGTAGGAGATATTACCAACATTCCTTTCTAACTTTGATTAAGAAAAGGACCATTTGAATCTTAATTCTAAATGAACAAGAAGTAGATTATTCTCTTCATGTGGAATGTAAAGCTTTTTCTTACTTGGGAAGGTGATTTTATAGGAATTCAGGGGAGAAGGGGGAGGAAGAAAGAAAGGGAGGGAGGAAAGAATAAACTTTTTTCTAATCTTAAATACCAGGATGCTTTCATATACAATTTCAGTTAAATCTTACAACAAGCCTGCAAGGTAGGTTTATTTCCACTTATATATGGGGCAACTGAAGTTTAGAGCAGTAATTTTCTCAAGGCTACTCAAGGGCATGTCAGAACCAGATTCACACCAAAGACTCTACAATTCCAAAGACATACCTTTTCTATACCTTAAACATTTTTAGCCCCTTATCTACCCCCCAGAAAGGTTTCTGGACTTTTGGAATCTCCTCAGACCATTTCTTTGCTGAGCTGGTGATGGGCATCATCTGGGCAGCCTTCTGGCATTGGGTTCTCTGGGCTTCCTTCCCTGGATACTTTCTGTGCTCCTCCTCAGGCCCCTTGTGTCTGGCTGCCCTTCTCCCAGGTGACTGTGGTAAATTCAAGGTCACTGAATAAATGGCTGATAATGAGGCTATGCTCCTATCACATATTTCCCTGGCTTGATTCCTCTGTGACACTTTGGTGGTCTCGTGGTCATCGTATGTGAAATAAGAGCCCCAGCTGTAGCCACCAACTGGTCTTGTGGATCTCTGCTATTTACTGAGCCATTTACAGATACCTACTATGCTGTTTCTATTCTGCATGTGTTCTCTGAAGCAATCTGTCCCAGCTCTTCGTGAAGCCTGCCATAGCACCCGGGTACCTACGTTTATAGTTCAGTTCAGTTCAGTCGCTCAGTCATATCTGACTCTTTGTGACCCCATGAACCGCAGCACACCAGGCCTCCCTGTTCATCACCAACTCCCGGAGTTTACCCAAACTCATGTCCATTGAGTCGGTGATGCCATCCAACCATCTCATCCTCTGTCTTGCCCTTCCCCTCCTGCCTTCAATCTTTCCCAACATCAGGGTCTTTTCAAATGAGTCAGCTCTTCGCATCAGGTGGCCAGAGTATTGGAGCTTCAGCTTCAACATCAGGCTTAGAGTATGAGAACACCTTGAGCAGACTGGGACTGCCCCTTTTCCAGCATTATCCCCAATCATTATGTCAGAGCAGCGTGATACAATGGAGAAAGAATGGACGGGAAGAAATACTGCAAGAAGGAAAGAAAAAAAAAAGAGACAGGGAAAGAGGAAGAGCTGGACCCGCTGCACTGATGGAAATGCTGATAAGATTTGTACAAATTCTATCTGCGTAGAGATTGCTGTGTCTTGGTAATGTTGATATCAACACTTCTAAAAACTATATTTAGAGGAGAATAGCTTAAGAAGATCAGAAATCAACCCAAAGACACTGCCAGAGTTCTTCTTTGGTATGCTGATGCTCATTCTTCTTACTGAAGCAACTAACTGAAGAGAATCCTAATGGCCTGGTCTCTCCTCCCAACCCACCACCTCCTGTAATTTGAGGGGAAAGGAGGAAGGAAAAACAGATTCCCACATTTCATGATTGTTTCTTGTCTGTCAGGAATTTTCATATTTAAACTTCAATTGTTCACCACAAAACCTCTTCAGTGAGGGTAGATGGAAATTATTATCTCTTTTTTTTTTTTATAGGTAACTGAGGTTTAGACAATTTCAGTCACGTTCTCCATCATCACTAGCGAGTGACTAAGTGGAGATCTGAACTTGCTCTTGTAGCAGTTTCTTTACCATTTAATCCACACAGCATTTGTACGAAGTATGTACCATTCTCTAACAGTTCCAGAGGCCAGACTGTCAAACCAAGGTGTCAGCAGGGTCATGTTCCTTTCAAAGGCTCTGGGGGAGAATCCTTCCTTTCCTCTTCTAGCTCCTGGTGGTTCCTGGTGTTTCTCAGCTGGTGGTAGCGTAACTCTAATCTCTGCCTCTGTTTTCCTATGGCTGTCTTCCCCGTGTCTCTCTGTGTATTTTTCTATCCTTTTAAGGACTCTTTCATTGCATTTAGGGCCTACCCTAATCCACTAGAATCTCATTTTGATTCTTCCCTTAACTATTTCTGCAAGGACTTTATTTCCAAATACCACATTCTGAGGTTCTGGGTGGACATGCATTTTTGAGGGACACTACTTAATCCATTATAGCAGGTCAGGAAATAGTATGCTTAAGATCACACAATGGGACTTCCCTGGTGGTCCAGTGGTTAAGACTTCATGCTTCCAGTGCAGAGGGCCCAGGTTTGATCCCTGGTCAGGGAATTAAATCTCACATGCTACAAACTAAAAAAAAAATCCTGCATGCTGCAATTAAGATCTGGCACAGCCAAAGAAATTAATATTAAAAAAGAAAATCACACAGCTCTATGGGCTTAAGATCTAGTTACCAACTATACTTATTTAATACCAAGTCTTGTTTATAAGAAGTTTAGAGGCAACCTTTAGGGGTTCACATAGTTAAGTGGTGGACTTTGTGAGGGGGTCAAGGGCTTGTAATAGCAGGTAGGAAGGAAAGCAGGAGAAACAGTTTATTACACTGAATTTGGCTCTGTGTGAGGTCCCCTGCCTAATAGGTGTGGTGGTGTAGAAATTACAAAAGCCACATGAACATTTTTGGTGACCAGCTAGAACAGAAGAATCCTATCTTAAGGGCTCTGCTGGACAAGACTTGATAAAGTGAGAGCATGTCACATGGACTGACATGTGATGTGAAGAATGACAAGACAGAACAAAGATGACAGTGACAAGTTCTCTGATGACAGAGAACTTAACGTTCAGACAACAAAAAGAAAAGCGCCTACGAGTTTACAGGCTTTTTAAGTGAGAATAGGCGATTTTTTAATGAATTAATTAAAACTACATTCTTGGATGTTCTTAAGTGCTTGAAAAGTATAACAATAAAGATTAGCAATTACTTTTTTGGGTGTGCTTCTTTAGTTGAGATACATCTGAAAAAGTGGTCTAAGTCTGGTCATGGGTTTATAAACATGATATAAAGATTAAATGGTGCGTGTTTAGTCACCAAGGTGTATCTGACTCTTTGAGACCCCATGGACTGTAGTCTGCCAGGCTCTTCTGTCTGTGGAATTATCCCAGGCAAGAATACTGGTGTGGTTTGCCATTTCTTTCTCCACGGGATCTTCCCAACTGAGGGATCCAACCTGTGTCTCCTAAGATGGGCAGGTGGGTTCTTTACCCCTGAGCCACCAGGGAAGACCCAAAGTTAAATTAGTAAAAAATTCTGAACATCATGTTGGAAGTTTTATATCTTTTACATACGATACAATTCTTGAGGCAGGGGAGAGGAGGAAGCATGATTTGAATCAGTTCAGTTCAGTTCAGTCGCTCAGTAGTGCCTGACTCTTTGCGACCCCATGGACTGCAGCACGCCAGGCTTCCCTGTCCATCAGCAACTCTGGGAGCTTGCTCAAACTCATGTCCATTGAGTCAGCAATGCCGACTTGATGGACATGATTTGAATATTAGGAGGTAAAAAGATCAAGGAAAAGTCAGAAATAGGGGAGAGTTTGGGCACCCTAGTAATCTAGTGAATGAAAAGTGCAGACAAGAAATCTAATAACTTGGAAATCAGATTTACAGTGGTGGGTGAATTAAATCTAAACTTCAAAAGCAGTCTTTAGACTCTCTTGGTAAACAGATTTTTCTTTGACTTCCTCATACATTTCCTTCTCTTGATAAGCTGCAACATTTTTATTATAGAATGGTTAAGTGCTCCATTTGGGGCATCCACTACTAGGCAGGTCATTGAAATCAAACAAAATGAACATTAATACACTTATTTCAAAAGAGGAGGATGAGGGCCTCATGGATATGTCTACTTGTGAAGCTAAGAGGGAAAATATGTTTTTCCTTAAGATTGTTCGTTACTTCGACAAAGAAGAAACTAGATTATCAATTGAAAGTCTGAGTTCATCTAAGTAGCATGAAGTATGAGAATTCATTTTGTCCTTTTTGTACCCTGTCTCTGACTGTGCCCAGCCCTTGCTGGAGATTTCTGAGCGTCTTGAAATGCTCTTAGTGTTTTGAAAATGGTGCTGAATTGTTTTCCTTGCAACAGATTTAACAAGTGAAGAATGGAGGTTTTTTTTTTCTCTCATTTTTAGACATAATCTTGCCATCATGTTTAAAAGAAAGATAAACAAAATGTCAGGAACACTTACAAAAGAACACTGAAACAGAGAGGCAAAGGGCGTCAGGAAACAGAATGCATGGATGTTGTCATATAGATTGCGGCCACTGCTCCAGAGGCTGATAGAGTGGTACTGAGCTTTCTCTCATTCAATGACTGATATCGAACTCATTTCAAACAGCCCCAACAGGGCAGAAGCGGAAAAGAAGTACCTCTCCTTTTTTCCTCTGCCACATGTGATAAGACATAGAGCCCTTCTCAGTACCACAGTCATCTGTCTGCAGAGAGGTTAAGAATGTGAGTGGGAGAATAAATGCTGAGCATCCCAAATTACCTTGTTCTCTGGGAGACTTCATCAAAACCCAACAGAATCTGTATGGATACTTCAAAATCTGCCTGTTCTAAGCACCCGCAGATGTTTTCTCTTGGCACAGATAATAAGGATCTAGGATTAAATGTTACCATTTAATAATTAATACCATTCAAACTCTGTCCCTTCTGTTGAAAGTTGGCACTAGGGCATAACTGCTGATGTGCTGACATCCTGGGACACCATGCCCGCTGATTTCCATGTTATTGTAACATTATATTCAGGATAAAAGTACTTTAATTTCCCAAGATGTAATAATTGTAGTTTTCATAAACCAGACCGTATGTTGGATTCTGTTCACAAACCCGCAGTTTGTAATACTTATATATAAAAATTGGCAATTGATTTCCTTCAAAGAAATTAAGGATGTAGATTCTCTGACATCCTCCTGAATATTTCAATTGTGAAATCTCTATGCTTTTTTCATGCATATAAGAGCACAGTACACAGAATTATATAAGACAATGCCTGTTTCTGAACTTGGAATTATCTTCCTCTTCCTTTAAATCACACTACACATCTAGAAAATGGTAACATTTGGGAAATTTGAGTAAGAGGTATCCAGGTAATCTCTGTAATATTCTCTCTCAACTCTCCTGTAATTCTGAAATTATGTCCGTGAAATAGTAAAAAAAAAAACCAAAAAACTGGAACTATATCTGAACTAGCTTGACACACTCTTTTTAAATAAGCTGAATCTTCTGTTTTATCTCCAAAGGGAGTAACTGAAGTAAATCCATCCTTTTGTATACAGAAAACATTTAGATTAAAGGTTCTACCCTAGTACCTATAGAAACATAAAGTAACAGATATGTTTGGTGTATAACTAACAAGGTCACAGGCTGTTCAGCTGCTGGAGCAAACTCGATTAAGACCGTGATAATCTTCTGAAAGATTGTAATTTATCTCCATTTGAAGGGCATTATCTTAGTTCTTCAGCTATCACAGGGAGCAAGGTTAACAAATATTCAGCGATGAATTTTTGAAAGCTGTAGTCAGATCTTGTTCTCTTAAACCCTTCTAAAGGGCTGTCAAAAGGCAGTGAAATAAAAATTGTCAAATATGTACACAGACGTACTTAATGGCTGTTATCTGAGAAAGTGGTTTATGACTCATACAGTCACTACCTTTACTTAAGCAATTTCTCGTTTGCCTTATATCGAAGACAATCTGTTCCCATTGCTCACGTGGGAGAGATTACCACAAAAGGCTCTTGTTTACTTCAAATAAGAAGCTATGAGACATAAAATCCACCCAGAGGGGATCTGTACTTTCAAAATGGTCTCATAATTTTGCTAAGGGTCAGCATTACCAAGAATCTTCTTACTAAGTATACTTTACTTTAAATATGGATTTTGGAGCCTATAAATGGCCTTGAATATTTCAAGTGAGTTTCATTATTTTTAAGAAGGATGGAAGGAAGAACAAAAATCATTGGGCATCACCTATGTGCTAGAGGCCCTGCTTGGTAAACAGGTTATTCTCATTGAATTTTCGCAACAACCCCACAGCTTTGTCCTCTTGACATCTTACAGATTAGCACATCTAAGCATGGAGAGAGAAAGTTCACAGCACTTGTTCACAGAGTGAGTCACTGGGAACTGAATCAGGAAAAGATTCACCGAAAGGTCATATCTTTCTACTATATTCATACCTACAACTCTTTTTCAAATGTTTTGCATAATTTCTGCCTGGTCATGTGCCCAAGTGATTGATTTTTTTTCCCCCTCTATGTTGGGGCCAGTTTCTTTGAGGTGGAATATTGCTACGATGTAGACTTGGAATAGGCATGAAAACCCTCAATAATACCTACACAGTTTCAAGAAGGGGGAAGTGGGATTGGGCAGGCAGGGGGAGGAAAAACTGCTAAGCCCTCCCCAGTGTCGCATTTATTTAGAATGCATTGTAACATTAGGACTCATTCTAACAGAGAAGAACAAACCTGACTCCATATTGGATCTAGGCCCTTAGCGCTAACCTTTGTGTGCTGCTATCTGTGCTTAGTCATGCTGACTCTGTACTTTTTGTAAAAGACTGTTGCCTACACCCTGAAATGGACAGGGATTGTCCATTCTCAAGGCTCTCGCCTTCAAAGGTATAACACTTTTCCATTTTTATAGAGATTAAAAAGTTGCAGAACACAAAATAGCAATTGTCTTCTTGGAGGTTTATAGGAACGTTATGACCAGATCTGCCAAGACAGCTACAGGAACAAAGGATTCCTGCACCAAGAACTTTATAACAAACAGTCACATCCCTTCCTTTTTTAGTATAAATTTAGAAGCCTGAATTGCAACCTGGGTAAGAAGGTTCTTTGGGACACTGGTCTACCATCTTCTTGGTCTGCTGGCTTTCTGAATGAAGCCGCTGTTCCTTGCCCCAGCACCTCATCTCTTGATTTAGTGGACTGTTATATGGTGAGCAATATGGGCTTGGACTGGATAACACCACTAGCTTTCAAATACTACTTTGTGAAAGTTAACTTGCCACTGATACACTTGAAGGTGATGGTAAGAGAAGAGGGATAAAACAAGGACAGTGCAAGAAAAATCCAATTCAACTTTCTGTAAGAAGTGTTGCGGGGACATGCTTCATTTTCAGCTTCTTAGCTGTCCACAAAGGCTACCACATAATTAGGCCCAGTCCTCTCAGCAGAGGAAAGAGACTAGGAGGGCCTCACTTATTTGATGGCCCTGGTATAATTTTAAAGATGAAGAAGGGCCAAAACAGGCTTAAAAACCTTCAAGTGTATTTAGAGACTTATATTTAATGCTTTTAATGTTCACATTTAGTGCTTCTGCCTTCAAAATATTAAATGCATATCCTATTTATGCAACTCACCAGGATAAAAAATATTTTTAGTCACAGGTGGTGTGGTCTAGTAATATGACGTATGCTTAAAGTAATGTGATGGTAACAGTCACATGACTGCATGCATTTGTCAAAATTCACTAAATGAACGCTTAAAAACAGTGATTTTTTTAAAAAATATAAAAACCGTCTTAATAGTCTTGACTTTTAAAAGGGCTGCCATCTTGTCAGTGTATTCCCGTGACTGTATAACCATATTTGAAGATATTGCTAAAAGCTTATGTTTGATTCCTTTGAAGAATGTGAAATCCAGGCAGGGTCTGATTGTTTTTCTGAAATGCAAAGAGTAGGAGGACTCATCTGGCTGATTTGGGATAGAAACCCAGTGCCTAGTAGAGGATCAGGCATGTGCCCGTGTGGCCTCATTTTTGCTAACTGATGAAATACATGAACATCCCTGCTGCTCCAGGAGGGCACAAGCCCTGGTGGCCCTGTAGAAGTTAAAGGTCTTCTTGAACCAAAAGCACTCTACAAACCTGGATGCCTCTCAGGGTCCTAAATATCTTTCAGGTATTGGTGGCACTGGTCATATATTGCTTGGGGCCACCTGGGACTGTGTCCTCATGTACTTCCAGGGATCTTCCTGTCAGTTTAGATCCTCTTTCATCCTAAGGGTAGTCATGGAAATGTTCTAGATGCCATCTGAGAACTGGATCATACATTTCACCAAATACAAATCATGTGTACCCTGAGCCTAGCCTGAAAAAACAAGGAACAAAGTTGATCTACCTTGAAAAACATGTTTATTCCATCATTGTTCCTCCTGTTTAGATAGTGATGAATAATTGCTTTGGGGGTTCATTTTTTGTTTTTGTTTTGGGGGGGTTCATTTTGTTTTACTTGCAGAGATATAACTTTACAGTTAATTATTCCTCAAAATAAAGCTCCAGGTCTTAAAAACAATGAAAAAATCTTACTATACCTGAAGTCAAGATTTTGACAAAAATAGATAAGTCTCCTTTCAATTAGAGAAGTATTTATAGTGCCTCCTTCTTAATTATTTCTATTCCTAGTTATGCATTTATATTACTATGTGAAAGTCATTTGAAGAAACAGCTGTATAAAACTAAGACTATCACAAACATTAAGGATTTCTTTAGCTATTTATATTTCAGTATGTAGATGTAGCAATATTATAACTAAATCCTTGCACCTATGTACATAAATACTATCAGTTAAGCTATATCAGTCCAGGAAATTGGCTGAAGTCTGTTTTCATAGGTCAACTAAAATTATGTGGGAATATCGCTTTCCTCTATGAAATTTAGCCAACCTTAGAAATACTTTCATAAATGTTAATTGCCCACCAAATTTCTAAAATCCTCTAAAGTCTCACCTCAATGATTTTGGCACTTTATCTCTGGAAAATATGTCCTGCTCTTTTTATATATCAGAGAGAGATATTTGCTCTGAATTTTCTCTGTTTTTAGTCCCAGCATGATGATGGTGTTGGCTTAAGCCAACTCATTTATTGGTAACTTCTCCATAGAGAGATATCACGGCCACCACGCAGGCTGGGAGCATTCCAACCAGTGGAACCGATTGTTTCTAAGTACTAATTCTTTAGTTTTTAGGGTTTTGGTGAGTTGATTGTTAGTCATTCTTAAAAATTGTTATGTAAATTTACAATTCAATGAATTATAATGGAAAAGAGGTAATACATCAAAACACCACTTCTGAATTATCTCCTATTATCTTTTTGAGGTTATTTACGAACGATATGTCTGTAGGATGGAAATATAATGACGTGCTATTTCATCTTCTCAACTCCATGTTCAGGGACATTGCCTGGCCAGCTTAAAATTGGCCACCACTGGAATCAATAAAATTATAATTTAGCAGCTACCTACCCATTCCCTCCCCCATACACTCATCCTTTCCTGACCCTAAGAGTTGTTGAGCATTTATAAACACATTGAGCAGCTTTATATTTAAAGTTAATTGGAGCAGGAAAAAAAAAGCCCCATGACTTCAACCTCTCCTACCATAACACAGGCATTATCATTACACAACCACACAGAAATGATCTGCCCATCCCTTCATTCATTCATTCAATACATATTTACTTAGTGCTGTTATATACAAAGCACTGTGCTAAACACTGCTGTATGGAAGCAGATATACGTTACACAACTCAACATAGAAATGCTTCATAATGGAACGAACATGTGCTTTGGATTCAAAAGGACCTGGAGCCCGAACCCAGCTATGTAGAATGACTCAACTCAGGGCTTTCCCGCAACTACTGGTTTGAGCATCGAAAGTCCTGCATGCCAGGAAACATTCTGCCCCCCAGGAAGTGATTTTGCCCTGGACAAATCAAAACATTTGATGTTAAACTGTGACACTTAATGGTTTTAAAAGCTTAGTCTACATACTTTCTCTCTCTGAGCCTCAGTTTTCCCTCATATAGGGAAAAGAAAGCCTATTTTCAAGACTGGTATGAATATTAGAGTCATATGGGTACCCCATATAGGAGTGTGCCCATATATGTAGGCACTTCGGAAGACTTCTCACATGTGTAATAAGCTCAGCAAGAGGTTTTCTGTTGTTACTATTCATAATAAAATGCAGAATAAAAAGGTAAAGAACTTTTTTTGTAGGAGTTGAGATATAATTGTAAGCTCTAATGGAAGGTTTTAGAATGGTAAGATGAAAAGCAGTGTCTGATTTTGACCCTTAGAATACAAACTATGCTTACCCCATTATCAAACAGTATCCTGCCTGCTGATGCTGCTCCATCATTTTCCAGAATCTGACATACTGATTTTCAGGTCCTCTCCAACCTTAGCATGGAAACCAGGCTCCTCCTTCACACCTCCAGGCTAACTGGCTCAGGGCCTGCTGTCCTTTAATGTCTGCACCCCTCAGAGTAAAGCAGGTATTTAAATTCCGGTCTCTGAAAACCGTCAGTAAAATGGTGTGTTCAACTTGCATATTGGTAGAATAAAGTTCACTGGGAAAAAGGAAGGTATAATACCTACACTGCAGATTTTCAGGGAGGCTTAAAAGGTATGAAACGTTCCCAAACATTAGTAGATACTCAAGAAATGCTAAATCATATTTCCACCTCTGCTCAATTGTTTTCCAAAGTCTAAGTAGCCAATAACATGTTAAGCATTGAGTATATTCTTGATATTGTTAAAATGTGAAAGCCTCTCAGGTAATGATGTTATTAGGCCAGAAAACAAAGGTTCGAAATAAAGATCTTGAAAAGGAAAGAAATATAACGTTTTGCTCTAGGGAGATGAAGAACTCCACAGAGAGGCTGATTAAAATACCCACCGTGGGAATTTACAACTATAAATGGAATGTAAGTAAAGCATTACTGTTGTTTGAAAGCCTTCTGCATATGTGGGTACAGACGAAATTTTGAATAAATGTTGAAGTAAGACACATATGCAAACATTCATCGATCTCACTGCTTCAAAATAAGGCTTATATTGTTTACCACCTTCCTTCAAGGGAAATTACTCTTATTATTCTTATTTTGTGCTTGATACTACACAATTCTGATAATAGATGCTGAAAGATCACTCTTCCTTTGGGGAAAATGTGAGAAAATGGAATGAATCCTTGGAGAAAACATTTGGTGACAAGTTTGCAGATCTGGTGTCTTAGCTACCCTCCGGGATGGCTTCCAATGATGTTTACCTTCTGGCATTAACACACATCTTTCTGCAGTCTCCTCCCACTCTGAATCAGATCTGCTCTGCGTGGCCAAGAAGAACTGTACAAGTGACGGTGTGTGATTTCTGAACCTAAGTCATGCAAGAGGGGTTGCCAGATGAAATACTGTATGTCCAGTTAACTATGAATTTCAGAAACCAACAAAAAATTATGTAAGTTTCTCCCTAATATTGCATGTACCATATTAACACTATACAATTATCTATTGCTTATCTGAAACAGAAATTTAACTGGGTATCCTGTATCTTTATTTGCTGAGTCTGGCAGCCCTTCTCTGGGGTGCATTTTATCTTCCATCTTTTTCTCTAGGATTGTTCATCTCATGAGCATCTTAAGCAGCCTGTGGGCCCATGTGAAGAGAAAATGAGGCCTCCTACCACTGGTCAGAGCCAACTTGCTGCCCAAGTCAGAGAGTCATCCTGGAACCATATTTTTGCTTCATCTATCTCTTTGCCTCGTACTGCTCACTTCTGTATGCCCTTAGCTCTAGATTATGGGTTCCATTAAAATAGAGACATACTTGTGTTTGATCCTTATTATGTAAAAGGAGCCAATACAGCACAGCACAGGCACTGGGCCAGCTTCAGTTTTTTTAAAGAGAGTAAAACAGGGCTCTGAGCCTCACTTTTGATATCTGTAGAATGGGATAAAAACAGCGTCCACCATAGAGCATTGGGTGAAGAATGAATGAGTTAATAGTCTTGGAAATGTGCACAGTACATAAGAAGCTCTCAGCATACATGGGAAGAGTGTTCCTTTATATCAACATTTTACTTGTATCATAACTACCTGGAGGATTTGTTAAGACTCTGATTACCAGGCCCCAACCCCCTTAGTTTCTGATTCCAAGGGTCTTGGTGTGGCTAGATGATGCGGATGCTGCTAATTTGGGGACTGAGCCACTGCTTTGGCTTAATGCTTTCGATGACTGTGGCAATGCTGCACGAGCACCTTCTCGTTTCTCTTTATAAATGATTCGTGCTGGTTAGGCGCACAGCTGCCAAGGGTGTGGAGCCTGATTTCTCTTAACACAAGGAGGCACAGAAGTCTCTGATTTATTTCTGGCTATAATCAATATCTCTAGACCGAGGGATGCTCTATACCAGCAGGAAGCCTGAAATAGTAGAAAGACAGCAGCCTCTGTTCTAAATTCAGAGATGCGTTCTGTTCAAAAACTACCATTTTTGCGGATACCTACACCTAGTCTCAGTCTGCTTGAAAGCTAAGTGGATACATTCAGCTGAAATCTTCACTATATTCCAATGTGGGAAGAAATTTTATAGTAAATAGTCAACAATGGTGCAGTGAATCAAAAACAAACTTTTTTTTGTCTCCTAAGTGGCACAGGTCTAAAGCACTTAACAGACAAACCTAAAAGTCATTAACCCCTTTTCTAAGACACAAACTCATTCCCCAAAGCAGTATAGGAAAGGAAAAACTTTTCTCCCACTCTCTTAAGATTCTTTAAATGGGTCTTGTGAATTAAACTAAGAATGACAGGTTAACAGGAGAAAAAGCATACAAATTTTGCCAACATTTTTACTTGTATGAGGACTTCACAAAAAAGAAATAAAAACCCAAGGAGGTGGTCAGACTCAGTGACTTTTTTTTTTTAGTGACTTATGTATCATTTTAACAAAGGACAATAAATTTTGGAGAATGATAGACAAAGGATAAGAGGGATGAAGTTTGGGCTTCTCAGTTCAGTTCAGTTCAGTTCAGTTGCTCAGTCATGTCCAACTCTTTGCGACCCCATGAATCGCAGCACCCCAGGCCTCCCTGTCCATCACCAACTCCTGGAGTTCACTCAGACTCACGTTCATCGAGTCAGTGATGCCATTCAGCCATCTCATCCTCTGTCGTCCCCTTCTCCTCCTGCCCCCAATCCCTCCCAGCATCAGAGTCTTTTCCAATGAGTCAACTCATCGCATGAGGTGGCCAAAGTACTGGAGTTTCAGCTTTAGCATCATTCCTTCCAAAGAAATCCCAGGGCTGATCTCCTTCAGAATAAACTGGTTGGATCTGCTTGCAGTCCAAGGGACTCTCAAGAGTCTTCTCCAACACCACAGTTCAAAAGCATCAATTCTTTGCCGCTCAGCTTTCTTCACAGTCCAACTTTCACATCCATACATGACCACTGGAAAAACCATAGCCTTGACTAGATGAACCTTTGTTGGCAAAGTAATGTCTCTGCTTTTGAATATGCTATCTAGGTTGGTCATAACTTTCCTTCCAAGGAGTAAGAGTCTTTTAATTTCATGGCGGCAATCACCATCTGCAGTGATTTTGGAGCCCCCAGAAATAAAGTCTGACACTGTTTCCACTGTTTCCCCATCTATTTCCCATGAAGTAATGGGACCGGATGCCATGATCTTAGTTTTCTGAATGTTGAGCTTTAAGCCAACTTTTTCACTCTCCACTTTCACTTTCATCAAGAGGCTTTTTAGTTCCTCTTCACTTTCTGCCTTAAGGGTGGTGCCATCTGCATAGCTGAGGTTATTGATATTTCTCCCGGCAATCTTGATTCCAGCTTGTGCTTCTTCCAGCCCAGCGTTTCTCATGATGTACTCTGCATATAAGTTAAATAAGCAGGGTGACAATATACAGCCTTGATGTACTCCTTTTCCTATTTGGAACCAGTCTGTTGTTCCACGTCCAGTTCTAACTGTTGCTTCCTGACCTGCATACAAATTTCTCAAGAGGCAGGTCAGGTGGTCTGGTATTCCCATCTCTTTCAGAATTTTCCACAGTTTATTGTGATCCACACAGTCAAAGGCTTTGGCATAGTCAATAAAGCAGAAATAGATGTTTTTCTGGAACTCTCTTGCTTTTTGCTTCTAGGGGCAGTAAATTTGGGGAAGGTGACTAGGAATGTATGGTAGATAAGGATTGTTCTGTAAGATTTGTTATGCGTATTCAAATTGTTTGCCATGTTAAGAGTCAGAAATTTTTCATTTAAATACACTGCGAATAGCTATCTTTCAATTATTAATGTGTTAAAGCCTTTTCAGTGGTATATGGTCAACAAAATTTTCTTAGTTTCATCCTTGATAATTTACACATCCTTCTGCCATTCCTTCAGACAGCATTTATGAAGCAGCTTCTCTGTGTCTTTGTGCACACAGTGATTATTTAATAGTGCCTATTTAATCTAAATTATAACAGGTCTCACTAAATACTTCTTATGACCATCAACTTTAACATTTTGTGTCTCTTGGCTTTAAAAATGTAAGCCTAATTTTCAATATAGTAAGTAAAGTAAATTTCCCTTCATTGCCATCATTTCTTTAAGAAGTAAGGGTTAAAAATGAAAATCTTTGTTTTTAGCAATTATTTATTGTTTGGGGGAAAAAAAAATTAGGAACTTCTACAAGGAAAACCAAAAATGTAAACTGATGAAAGTAAAGAGAAATCTAAATTATGATTTATACTGTTTATGAAAATGACAAATGCTTTATGAAATGAAGTTTGGTCATCTCTCAATGAATACAGTAAGTTAAGCAAATTTTGCATTAAGAATGAATCATAATAAGAATTTTCTATTGTGACACTGTAAGATTTTAATGGCATTTGTTTTAAAGCAAGTCGGAATAGAACTGGTCAAGTGCCAGAGTTGTTTGCGATGACAAAGTGCTCACAAATTGTTTTGAAAGAAAACACTAAGTACCAGTTTTTTGCTTTGAAACAAGTTTGTGTAAGTATTAGACATAGTCCAGTATCTGTAAGTCATCTTTTCTGATCATAAACTTAAAAAAAAAATTCACTTTTCTAGTTTACGCTTTTTAGCTCTTTCTAAATTTTCTACCTATGTTCTTTGTGGCAGCAAAGAGTTGAGTCATATATTATTACATTTTTAATTTTTTTAGGCTGTAATATGTGGCACGCGGGATCTTAATTCCCCAAAAATTGAACCTGTATTCCCTGCGTTGGGACCTGGGAGTCTTAACCACTAGACAGACAGGGAAGTTCAGAGTCATGTATTATTTCTGTTACTGAAACATCACTCCTTCACATGCTTTTATTATGTAAACATGGAATGCTTTGTTGATTGTTGTTGTGTAGTAGCTAAGTCTTGTCTGACTTTTTGCAACCCCATGGACTGTAGCCTGCCAGGCTTCCCTGTCCATAGGATTCTCCAGGCAAGAATATTGGAGTGGGTTGCCATTTCCTTCTCCAACTTTGTTGATTGGTTTAAGCTTTTTAGTTCTTCCCACTGGTAATAAAAATATGATTTTTACTTCCCTGGGCTCCACATTGATTTAACAAAGATAACTGCTGTTAAAATTATAATTGCCTGCATTTCAAGTAATGTTATTTATAATATGATCACACAAAATCAATGAGAATACAAATTAATATTTTCCATTTTCAAAAATGAGTAAGATGGCTGCCAATTTTCAAATAGCAAAACATGTATCTTCATTTGATTAAAGAGTTCTAGAGTTCTATTTATGGATTGAAAACAAAGTAGAAAACCAAGGGAAGGAATCATTTATTTCTGAGGGCTTTAATTTTCCTTCTGATTTGTTGACTTACTCATTTTAAACTTGTAAACATGAGCCATCTCCAGGGCTAACCCCAGGGTCTGATGCTTATACAAGCTGGGGGACTTTTTTAGGAAAAATGTCTAAGAAATATTCTACTTTTTCAAAATTTACAGAAATAGATGATCTCAATAACACAAATTTAGGGCTCCTCACAAGCTGTGGAAGGGGCCCATTCCATCATGCAAGTGATGAGTTTGAAGTTTAAGCTTCATTCTCTTCACAGTAAATCCACCTCTGGACTTACGTACACAGCAGAACCAGGACATCAAAAGTACAATACGGGGACATCCCTGGTGATCCAGTGGCTAAGACTCTGTGCTCCCGATGTAGGGGGACTAGGTTTGATCCCTGGTCAGGGAACTAGATCTCACATGCCGCAACTGAGACCAAGTACAAACAAAAATAAATAAATACGAAAAAAAAAAGTACAATGTGATTGATTCATGTAAGGCTTGTGGAAGTAAGTTTTACTTTTCAGTCCTGTGATGAGAAAAAAATCATATGTCCATGTTAGTGGACTGGTAAAAGACCTTTGCTAAGCATATGGTAGAGAGCTTTGTGGGATCACCACATAACTGATGTGCTTATATTTACCAAGAGGACTTCTTTGTGACTGACCACTATCATCTTTATTTTTTAAAAAATATAAAAAAATTAAACAGCTGTTAGTTTTCATTCTGTTATGTGATCATCATCTAAGATCTTCAAACTTTTTGGTTTTATCACAGAACAAACTACTTTATTTGATCACATTTATGGCCAAATAAGTAATAATACAAGTTAATCTGTACTGTAGGCAAAGAAGAGAAAAACCAACACTTACTATAATCAAAGATGAAAGAAAACCTTAAATCCTATGGGATGCAGAGATGTCACAGAAATGGTGGAACAGTTTCATAGCAAGGGTGGGCATCCGTTATAAGCAGCAGAAACCATTTCATTACAGATAGGAACATCAATGTTCTATTCTAACCAGTAGAAAAGTTTCATTAAAATAGCAGGTTCCTGTGAAGGGACTCATGGATGACCATTTGAAGAGTTAAAGAAAGGCTACATTATTGTAAGAAAAGGCTGAGAAATTCACACTAAAATCTGAGTTTTAATGTCAATGGTTGTCAAAGCGTGGGCTTTAGACCAGTGGTTTCAGCTTCAGCCCAGAATGCTCACATATGTAAGCTCTCAGGCTCCACACCAGTCCCCTCAGATCTGGAACTCTGGGATGGGGCCCAGCAATCTGCTTTAACAAGTACCCCCTTTCGAGGTAGAGAACCAACGCTCTAAATTACAAGGAGCCACGGAAGGTTTCCGAAAGCAATGAAATGCTTATAACGTGGTGTTTCTGAAGATTAAGCTGGCAACTGTGGGTGAGATAGATTGGACAGAGAAAGGATTGGAGGCAGGAAAGTCTATTTTTTTTAAGCATAATGTTTTAATCAGCATAATATACATAAATTATAATAGCTACTGCTGAATTCCAAAGCTGTTCTTTGTCAGAGTTTTAGCATCTTCATTTTATGGCACCAACATATTACATTGTGGCAGTATACCTTACTGAGCCCGCTTTAAATTATTTAACAATCAATTAAATGCTTCCATTTTATTATCGTAAAAGCTAATTTAATGACTTGCAGCTAGTAACTGGTAGGAGGAAACTCCATCTTTTACACAAAATACAATAAAAATTCAGCAACCTTATAAACACAAATCAGACAGATAGGAGGACCGTTTTTATGCAATGAATTTGGGTGTTTTAAGGGAGTTTTAAAAGAGACTCTCCTTCCCTAGACATAATAACCTCAAATAAACATGTGTGAACTTGCAGTATTATAGGATATTCAAGAGAGACCAGGGGTCAGGGAGAGGCTGAAGAGGGGAGAGCTAATGGCTATTCTGAGTGGTGAATGAGCAATCGAGGGAGCAGAAGAGTGACAAAAAAGAAGAAAAATGCAGCCAGAAAGCATAAAAGAATATGCCTCAAAAGTCAGTCAAATCCATCAGCGGTTGGGTCCCTGTGACTCAGGACCTGATCTGGCTCTAAGCGCCGGGTAATGAGTACCACCTACGACAGCCCAGCTGCAGAGAACTTATGCTCCTGTGCCTCAGGGCAAGAAATGACTCTAATGCTGCTGGACGGCTGCCCTTTAAGTGTTTTCTTAAGTTTGAAATCTTGGCACTTTTTATAGACCCATCCATAGAAAACCTGCTGTGTGAGAAACACGCAGAAAATGTACTTATGGAACTCCATGTGTGAAGCGATATTGTTTACATAAGGCTTACACAATTTGAGAATAATGCAATTTGACAGAAGAGACAGGTTGATGAAATGTCTGTGGTATCTTTTCTTTTTTTGGCATTATAGTTGAGTGGGTAGAATATAACCATGGGAAAGCCGAGAGCTGGCCTCGATTCCTGGCTCTGTTACTGACATCCTGTGTGATTCAGGACAAGAGACACAGCTTAAACCCCACATTCATTATCCAGGAGGACCTGAGGGGAGACGGGTGTAAGGGTTGGTACAGGGCTCTCCCACTCTTGTTTTTCATCAGATTAGGAGGTTATCCAGTAGATAACATCCAAACCACATGTGCCCCTGCCAATCACCCCGCAGGTCAGGCAGTAAGAAAGAGAGCTTTTCATCAAGGCCAAACCTTGAATATTGTTAGTGTTAGAACTGCGTGGGACAGCTGGTCATGGAAACAGGGTAGAGGCCTGGGAGAATGTGATAAGAAAGGTTTGGAATGGGTCAGACTGAGCATAAGTTCCCTCAAAGAATGAGGCAAGCTGCAAGGGCCCGAGCCACAGAAGAGACCCAGAATCAGAACATATATGCGGGTTCCACAGAAAAATCAAAGCAGTGAGATAAACTGTGGAGGTCGTCAAAGACCAGAGCCCAAGGTAGATAATAATAATACTCATTCACATATGTCCAGAGCTCACCATGTCCCAGGGGCAGATCTTAGCATCTGGACTATATTAATTCATTCAATCTTGGCAACTCACCTTAGGGGTAATGGGTTTGTAACACCCATTTTATAGATGGAGAAACTGAGGCACTCAAAGACATCACTGGGCAGTGGCTCAAAGGCTAGGCATGGAGGCAAGCTGTCTATATGCTTGAATTTCACAGGAATGAAAGAGGAGCAAGAGGCAGAATTATAACTACAAATCAGAAATAAAGCACACAACATAAAGGTTAACTTTCTGTTCCAATCAGATGCCTCCTACACCTACCCTCCCATCAGGGTGCTAACCTATCACAGATTGGAAAGGCAAACAACCCAGCAATTTGCCACATCTTGCAAGCCTGAGAAAAGCAGTTGCCTGAATCTGTTTTACCACCGCCAGCCTCCTCTATCAGCTCTGATGCTCTGCCAGGCCCGGGAGGCAGGGGGTCAGTGGCCTCTGTGCCAGGACGAGAGAGTGGGCTTGGTCAGATTGCAAAACCACAGCCTTAACACAAGCTCTGTGTTTATTCAACAGAAAATGAAGTGGAAAGTTTGCAATTATGTAGCTTATTTGAACCAAGGAATCATCCAAACTGGTAATTTGACGCTTAGCCACGAATCCAACGGGGGAAAGAGCTGAAGATGTTCACTGCACAATATAGAGGAAACATCCACCCTGGCACACAAGCACACAACTCTGCTTGAGTAAACTGTAATTGGAAAACCTTCACTTGGATAACAGAGTCACTGAGATTCTTTTAGCTAAACTGTGTTTTAAGAAGAGCTCATCAGTGGACAATTTTGAAAAATAACACTATGATACTCTGCAAATTTTCACAGCACTTGCAGTGATATTACAAGTGAAGACTTTTTTTTTTTTTTTCAGAAAGAATATAACCCACAAGGATTATGCCCTGGAACACTCTATTTTTCTATTAACTACTACTTCTGAAAAATGCCAATTGCCTTTCATATGAATATCTTGTTTTCCCTTCCTTACAAGTGAGAAAAGAAAACTCAGAGCTTAAAAAGAAAACTTAGAAAACAACAAGTCCCTTGAACTTGGGATCAGGCCCTGGAGTGTCATGAACTGTCACATAAGTTTTGGTGAGAAGTCTTGAGTTGATTAGAGCCATTAAACCAAGGAATTATAGGATGGAAATGGAGACAGTCACATAATTAGAGGTTACGGATAAGAAAACTATAGCTCAAATATCTCTCATAAGATAATTTACTCATGAAGCTGGGATGAGTCTACTCACTGAGATGAGTCTATTCTTTCCACTATCATTTACCCTTACTTCACTATCCACAAGACTGAATTATTTTTGTAAATATTTATGAAGTGTTTTTCTCCTACATATGAAATAACTACCAATACTCACCTTTCCTATTTAAAAATGCATGGGAAACAAAAGAATCAAAATCAAAGATTTGTATGCCCATGTTCACAGCAGCATTACTCACAATAACCCAAGTTGGAAACAGCCCAAGTGTTCAGAGACAAATAATAGATTAAAAAATGTGGTATATATGGGAAATGGAATATTATTCAGCCTTAAAAAGGAAGGAAATCCTAATGCCTCCTATAACATGGATGAAATTTGAGGATGTGTATTAAATGAAATAGCTATTCACAAAAACACACATACTGTATGATTCTAATTATATGAGTTCCTTCAGTTCAGTTCAGTTCAGTCGCTAAGTTGTGTCCGACTCTTTGTGACCCCATGAATCACAGCACGCCAGGCCTCCCTGTCCATCACCAACTCCCGGAGTTCACCCAAACCCATGTCCATTGCCTCTGTGATGCCATCCAGCTATCTCATCCTCTGTTGTCCCCTTCTCCTCCCACTCTCAATCTTTCCCAGCATCAGGGTCTTTTCAAATGAGTCAGCTCTTCACATCAGGTGGCCAAAGTATTAGAGTTTCAGCTTCAACATCAGTCCTTCCAGTGAACATCCAGGACTGATCTCCTTTAGGATGGACTGGTTGGATCTCCTTGCAGTCCAAGGGACTCTCAAGAGTCTTCTCAAACACCACACTTCAAAACCATCAATTCTTCAGGGCTCAGCTTTCTTCACAGTCCAACTTTCACATGACACTGGAAAAACCATAGCCTTGACTAGATGGACCTTTGTTGGTAAAGTAATGTCTCTGCTTTTTAGTATGCTGTCCAGGTTGGTCATAACTTTCCTTCCAAGGAGTAAGTGACTTTTAATTTCATGGCTGCAATCAGTGATTTTGGAGCCCCCAAAAATAAAGTCAGCCACTGTTTCCACTGTTTCCCCATCTATTTGCCATGAAATGATGGGACCAGATGCCATGATCTTCGTTTTCTGAATGTTGAGCTTTAAGCCAACTATTTCACTCTCCTCTTTCACTTTCATCAAGAGGCTTTTTAGTTCCTCTTCATTTTCTGCCTTAAGGGTGGTGTCATCTGCATATCTGAGGTTATTGATATTTCTCCTGGCAATCTTGATTCTAGCTTGTGCTTCCTCCAGCCCAGCGTTTCTCATGATGTACTCTGCATACAAGTCAAATAAGTAGGGTGACAATATACAGCCTTGATGTACTCCTTTTACTATTTGGAACCAGTCTGTTGTTCCACGTCCAGTTCTAACTGTTGCTTCCTGACCTGCATACAGGTTTCTCAAGAGGCAGGTCAGGTGGTCTGGGATTCCCATCTCTTTCCGAATTTTCCACAGTTTACTGTGATCCACACAGTCAAAGGCTTTGGCATAGTCAATAAAGCAGAAATAGATGTTTTTCTGGAACTCTCTTGCTTTTTCGATGATCCAGCAGATGTTGGCAATTTGATCTCTGGTTCCTCTGCCTTTTCTAAAACCAGCTTGAACATCTGGAAGTTCACGGTTCACGTATTGCTGAAGACTGGCTTGGAGAATTTTAAGCATTAGTTTACTAGCGTGTGAGATGAGTGCAATTGTGCGGTAGTTTGAGTATTCTTTGGCATTGCCTTTCTTTGGGATTGGAAGGAGTCAAAAGCTATGACAAACCTAGACAGCGTATTAAATAGCAGAGACATTATATTGCCTACAAAGGTGCGCCTAGTCAAAGCTATAGTTTTTCCAGTAGTCATGTATGGATTTGAGAGTTGGAACATAAAGATGAATGCTGAAGAATTAATGCTTTTGAACTGTGATGTTGGAGAAGATGGAGATGAAACCAGTCAATCCTAAAGGAAATCAGTCCTGAATATTTATTGGAAGGACTGATGCTGAAGCTGAAGCTCTGATACTTTGGCCACCTGATGGGAAGCATTGACTCACTGGAAAAGACCCTGATGCTGGGAAAGATTAAAGGCAGGAGAAGGGGATGACACAGGATGAGATGGTTGGATGTCATCATCGACTCAATGGACATGAGTTTGATCAATTTCTGGGAGTTGGTGGACAGGGAAGCCTAGCATGCTGCAGTCTATGGGGTTGCAAAGAGTCGGACACAACTGAGCCACTGAACTTAACTAGAGGAGTCAAAGTCATAGAGACAGACAATATTAATAGAATGGTGTTTTTTTGCAGGTTCTGCACAGGAGAAAGGAATGTTAAATGGGTATAAAGTTTCAGTTGGAGGAGATGAAAAAGTACTGAAGATGCATGATGGTGATTTTTTTTTCCACTCAGTACTGTGCCACTCTTTGTGACCCCATGATCTGTAGCCCACTGGGCTCCTCTGTCCATGGACTTCTCCAGGCAAGAATATGGAGTGGGTAGCCATTTCCTTCTCCAGGGGATCTTCCCGAGATGGGGATCAAACCTGGGTCTCCTGAATTACAGGCAGATTTTTTATTGTCTGAGCCACCATCATGGTGATAGCTGTAAACAATGTGGATATACTTAATACTACTGAACTGTATACTTAAAAATGGTTGAAATAAGTGAATGTTAGTTACACAGTCATGTCCGGCTTTTTGCAATCCCATGGACTGTAGCCTACCAGGCTCTTGGAATTCTCCAGGCAAGAATGCTGGACTGGGTTGCCATTTCCTTCTCTAAGGAATCTTCCTGACCCAGGGATTGAACCTGGGTCTCCGGCATTTCAGGCAGATTCTTTACCAACTGAGCTACTAAGGAAGCCCTTAAAAATGGTTAAGATGATAAATTTTATGTTAAGTGTACTTCATCACAATTAAAAATAATTAATTGAAAAAACCCAAATTACATGGGAAAAAGTAATCTGTGATCTATGTGAAAAGATTGACAAGGCTCTTATAATTGTGTCACGGTTTCAGTCTCTTAAAAATTATGCCTTGTAAACTTTTCAATGTAATATTTTCATGAAAATAATACTTTAAGCATAGCAAACTGACCTATAAATAAAAAGTGAATATGTTCTTGACCCACTTCAGCATGTACATTGTAGATATATTAAATCTATTTAATTAAGGGGGGAAGATTAGGAGAGCATTTGTTTCAGTGAACAGAGAGCATAGAGGTTTCAGAATATGAGGACAGAGTTGGTGCTTGCACTTTAATTGTGTTTGCGTACATTGTGAACAAAGGTGGTAAACGTACTGTTGAACAAAGATTCAAGGAATGACATAGTTTATCCTGAGTTTTTCCACTGGCAAATCAGCAGGTAAGAAATTCTAACAAGAAAGCTGGAGACTTCTTACATCTATGCCCTCATGGTAAGAAAATAATACACTGTGTGTATTGCTTTAACAAGGGACCCACAGAATAAGAAGAGATGATCACAAATGTAACTTTTAGTGAACATGTTCAACTATTTTGTCAATTTACTGGAAAAATGATGTAATCTTTGTTTAAGCTTATTTCAAGGGTCATTGTAAATATTAGCTAATTGTCGTTTTTATTTTGGTTGGGGAAATATTACATGAAGATAAAGTATTTCTATTGTTCATTTCAGTATTTTGCCTGGAATGGAGATTTCTGATGATTAATAATAATTTAAAAAAATGTCTTCTTAAGTGAACTTTTAAATTCAGCTTTTCACAATTTTCTAATACAAGGTTAAGCTCTATTATTCTTTCTTCAGATGCTTAGATCTATACTTTAACATATCTGGAGGTGAATTTGGCATAAAACCAACGTTTTACTTTTGTCAGCTCTGCAGAGTCAATATATCATATCCCCAGAAGAGGAGGTGCTTCAAACATCAGTAAAAAAAACTGACAGCGAAGTGCTAATTCCAGAATTGTTCCAGTTGTTACTGACATGTAGACCGGAAAGGACTGAGACTGATTGTCAGATGTCAAGCCAGTTTCCACTACTGACAAATGGAAACCTTCACTGTTTCACTTGTAAAGAAGGGCAAACTGATCAGGACACAGAAGGTCAGGAAAAAATATTAAAAAAAAAATGATTATGGCACCTTTTCAGAATATTTTTAATCCTACAAAGGAGAAAACAGATGTCTAAATAAAAACAAAAAGGATGCTTTAAGGGTAAATGAAAAACAAAGAAAGGTTTAATTAGTAAGAGTTACATTTCAGCCTTCCTTCATCTTTTACTGAAAGAAACACAATATCCTCACATTTGTTATGTTGCTATAGACAGCTGGACTTCTACAGGGTCATTTTCTCTGGGTCTGTGGGCATTTCCAGACAGGCATAGATTCCAGCTCTTGGCTTTGGTTCCAAAGAAAGGTAAGTCTGTATCCCAACGTTATGGGTTGTCTTCTGTGTCTGATTTTGATGGCTTCTATAGATACACTCCGGAGAAGGCAATGGCAACCCACCCCTGGAAAATCCCATGGACAGAGGAGCCTGGTAGGCTGCAGTCCATGGGGTCGCTAAGAGTCGGGCACAACTGAGCGACTTCACTTTCACTTTTCACTTTCGTGCATTGGAGAAGGAAATGGCAACCCACTCCAGTATTCTTGCCTGGAGAATCCCAGGGACAGAGGAGCCTAGTGGGCTGCTGTCTATGGGGTCGCACAGAGTCGGACACGACTGAAGCGACTTAGCAGCAGCAGCAGCATAGATACACTCAGACATGTTTTTCTTTAAAAGAGGCTTTTGGGGTTCTTTAGTTACGATCTTCCTTTACCTTTCTGAACACTTCATGGTAACTGGCAATGCTGGTTACTTAGTGGAGTCCAATTTTCTCACCTTCCTTCCTAATAGAACCCTGATTTTGTTTGGGGGAAAATTGTCCTGTTGAAAAATGTTCTCATCAGACTTTATCACACCCTCCTCACCATCACTCTCACTACTTTCCATCCAACCCCACTTTGTAGTTAGAGGTGGCCATGCGGTGGTTTGGGCCACCAATATGTAAGTGGGAGTTGCTGGGTAGAGCTTCTAGGCAGACACCTTAGAGATGAACTTAACTCAGCTGGTGGCTGCCCTTGGCCTTCCCATTCTTGTTGGAAACGGGCTATGAAGTTGGGGTGGAGTAGCCATCTTTGCACACTTTGAGGGCTCCCCCTGAGGATGTGCTGAATAGAAATGGAAAAGACCCTGGATCCCTATTAGCAGACTGGGACCACAATATCAGCTCAGGACCGCTTACTTCCAGACTTCCGGTTATATTAAAATAACGACAGTAATGATAATCACGCTGCCAATTTGTTTAAGGTCTCTCCTTTCAGCTTCCTGTTACTTACAGACAAGCTTACTTCCTATTCATGGGAATATTTTAGAGCAGAAAATTCAAAAACAAAATACACTAGAGCCTTTAGTGAATGGTATTTCCCTAGGCTAACTTGCTTAATCATGAGGATGTTTAGTTAATATACAAATTATGAAGCTTCAAATAATTGGCTCTGATCAGCATCCTCATTATTACCATTAAAGAGATTTTTATTCAGAACTCATTTGCATGGGAAGCTTGCCCAGCTATTTACCTGGTGAATGGTTTTCCATATTGGAAGCCTCTTACCAGCTTAGAAATCACTAAGGAGTGTCTACAGTCTTCAGAACAATTACAGCATGAGTTTTATAAATGAGTGACTTTCTTGGAGGTGCCACAGCACATTGAAGCTGTTTTCATGAGAGTTATTCCAAATGATCTTTAACTGAGACTAGCTATTTATGAAAACTTGATATGACTTAGTATCTTTTTATATTAAAGGAATTCAAAGTTGTCACATTATTATATGGTTTGTAATAATATAATTCTTATCCCAATTCATATATACTTTCTTGAGTGGGACAGAAAATGATGGAGTTACAATGAGCAAGCTGGGAATTTCTTTTCACTCTAGGCATGCCCATGGGTGTTTTCACACTGTGAATATCATCCGTTCTATTTCTTAAAGAAGGAAAAAAAAATGTTGAGAACTGTTTTATACACATAGAACAACCCTCCCTCCCCCAGTGAGTACCTTTGGCAGCACCCAGGCAGCCGATGGGAGCTCTGTTCTAGTTATTCTCCATAGGCATGGGGTGTGTGTGTGTGTGTGTGTGTGTATGTGGGGGGGGGGTGGTGGTGGTAATAACCCTTTAGGGATGCATCATTACCTCAAGAGTGAGGTTTTATTTTTACTAGAAATGGTATCAAATTAAAAGTTGAGAAAAACGACTATAGAGGCTTCATTTAATATCTTTCTCAGCTTATGTCCTGTTTAAAAGTTGGCAGTATTGGCCTGAATCTTGGCTGAATTGAGAAGTTTCATGAGGCTGTGTTCAGCCTAGTGATGGGGTGGGAATTGAATGATTGTCTTCCTGGCCTTTGGGAATGGCACCCCATGTCCACGGGCACCCCCTTACTTACCCTTTTGCTTATGAGGGCAGTTTGGTTGAAGTCATTCCCATTAGCCTGTGTAAACAACCTTGACGAGTTCTTCTGCATTGCCAGCACATTTGGGCATTCTATAAATCTGTATATATTTCCAATCTGTATTAGCTGGGATTAGTTTCAGCAGTAAACAATAGTAAGGCCTCAAACAGCAGTGGCTTAAACAATACAAAAGTTTAATTCTCTTTTCAGTTCAGTTCAGTTCAGTCGCTCAGTCGTGTCCCGTTTTAAGTAAAGTAAATCTGGAAGTAGTGAGTCAAGAACTGGCATAGTTCCTTCTAGTTTTCTGGTCCATTTCCTTACGAGGGTTTTTATTTTTATATTCTGTATAGCAAGACAAGGAAAGACGGAAAAAAAAAAAAGGCTCAGTCCCTGCCTTGTAAGGAAACTTTCTGTAAATATTATATAAGATTTTGATTTTGTATCACTGGCCAGAACTTCATTACATGGTCACATCTAACTGAAAGGGTGGCTGAAGAACAGTTCCCTATCTGCATTTATAAAGGCACTCAGATAAAGTCAGGATTTTGTTACTAAATAATAGGAGAATGATTACTGGGAAGCGATAGCTGTTGTTGCTACCGTTGCAAATAATTGAAACTAATGGTATGGCTATTTGTAAATGCACTGATTTCAACATATGGGCTGTAACCCTTGTCCCATTTAGCACCTGAAATGCTTTCTCCACTTCCAGGGGATTTATGGAAGCCAGATGGTGGCCAGTTACGAGCAATAGGGATTTAAGTTTTCTCCACTGCTTTTGTTTATCTTGATTCTGTAGATCAAAGAGCTCTAATTTATCTTTTTTTTTTTTTTTTCCCCTCCCAGGCCCCATTCCATTTAGTGGAATTGCTTTTCAGATAGAATACACATCTTCATCCCCTGTCACATTGGATGCCTGCTTATTTCTGAAGATTATTAGGGTGCTCTTCCAGTATAGATTCCTTTGTGGGAGTAGCTCGATTCCAGTAGCTCGATCATGACATGTTCTAAAGAGCTCTGGCTTTTAACTAGAGAAGGGAAAAAAAAAGCCAAGCCAGTGAAAAGTAGTAAAAATGTGTAATATCTCCTAGCTGGAGAAAGAATACACCTTAGGGATTATCAGTAGCAATTTTTAGGCATAGGTGACCCTCTTATTTCAGAAGGAGTGGTGATATCCTCTTTGTTCATTCTCCAAGAGCCAGAATTCTAGAGTACTTCCTTAGCCAGCGATTCACAGTGGTCCATCAGTGAGAAGTCATAATAGGCTAAACAATTGGACTGTTTAATTCTACATTTCCTGACTTCTAACTGTAGATTTTGGTATTAAAATACTTTTTAGCAGTGATTCTATTTCTAGAAGGAATAGGATTTTAAGAAAAGATTAAGATTTGAAGGAGTGATAATTCTGAGAGTCAATATGTATACCTATCAAGACAGCTTTTAAAAATTTCTTTTTCTCTGATTCATTCAACCACTGAGAGAGTCATGGTTGCATAATTTATTTGCTTTTGGACATTTTTGATAAAACAGCACATTTTTCATTAGAATGGGACTTTAAGAGATTTTGCTATCTTAAAAGATTAGCAGTCTTTGTATTTTGTTGTTAAATCCATGAGATTGAGGGCACCATGTTGCCACAAGAGTAGAGACATGTTTAAACAACTGCTCAGCAATTTCTATATGGCTCTCTTTAATTCAATTCAATGCAGTTCACTGCAATAAATCAGTGAAATTCAATTTAGTTAAATACTTATCAATTCTATGGAGGGGGTAAAAAAGTACCATTTTGTTTAGGACATACATGTATATGCACCAAGAGAAAATATATGAGGCAGGGTACATCTCAATGGGTACATCTCAATGGGTACGTCTCAACGTCCTGTCCTGTCTCATATTTTTTCTCTTGGTGCATATACATGTATGCCCTAAATAAAATAGTATCTTTTTATTCTCTCCATAGAACTGAAAAGTATTTGAGGCTGGGCTTTCCTGGTGGCTCAGATGGTCAAGAATCTGCCTGCAAAGCAGGAGACTTGGGTTTGATCTCTGGGTTGAGAAGATCCCCTGGAGAAAGGAATGGCTATCCACTCCTGTATTCTTGCCTAGACAGTTCCACAGACTGAGGAGCCAGGTGGGCTACAGTCCATGTGGTTGCAAAAAGTCGGACATAGCTGAGTGATGAACACTTTCACACACACGTCTCAATGCCAGAGTGTTTGTAATAGGACATCATTGTATCTGTATCATAGTATTTATTTTCAGTTGGATTTGTGGAAAGGAGTCCCCGAAAGACCATCAAAAGATTGCACCTGATGGCCTACCTTACGTACATCATATTCCTTTGCAAAGGTGAAAATCTGAGTATAGAGTTATTTACAGAGAAAGAAGTCAGTACACGATCAAAATCTTATTTATACGTGCAGAATATCATATATAAATTAATGTTAATGGTAGTTGTCAATAGTTTAGGAGATTTTAGTGCTTTTATTTTCTCTCTTACACTTTTCTGCACTGTTGGAATTATTTATAATGAAGCTGCATTATTTATCTATTATGAACGTATAAATGCAGCAGATGACATTTTCCATCATTGTTAAAGGAATCTGGGCATTAAATTAATGATGTCTTAGAAGTAGGTCACAACGGTCACTTACTATTTAGCTTTGTTCATCCTCTTTTTTCATTATTCTACCCACTTCTCTAAGACAATTGAGAAAAGAAGAACTACTAAAATAGGTGTCATATGGTGAGATGGTGGCATAGGAAGATCCTGAATATGCCTGCTCCCATGGACGCAGGTAATCTACAGCTACATACAGAACATTCTCTCTGAAAAACATCTGAAAACTGGATGAACAGAGTCTCCACAACAAAGGGTAAGAAGACTGCAATGACATGGGCAGGAGAATCAGAGATATGGCCACATCAAGGGAAAAAATGACAGCCACGGCAGTCCGCAGTTGGGAACAACCAGCAAGATATGGTTAATTTCCCTAAGGAGCAAGGGATTTGAGCTCTATATCAGGCAGCCCAACTCATAGCTCTTGTACAGGAGAGATGAGTCCCTCCAATATCTGGCTTTGAAAGTCAATGGGAAACACACACAAGAAAACTACAGGCCCGCAGGGAACCAAAAACCCACTCTTAAAGGGCTCATGTGTAAACTCATTTGACCTGAAAAACAGCACAAAAACATCATATTGAAAGTGCATGGACCATAGGTGAAGGGGATCTACTTACTAATACTGAAACATCTGCTAGAGAGGCAGAAACCTCTCTAGCAGGGATGCTCCTGGACACCGAGACACTGGAGGAAGTCATTTTTCGTGATTGCAGGCTACCTTGCTAATACCAGCACTGGTGGGCAACGTTTTGGAAATCTCCATCTACCTTGTTAGCACCAGCTGGTGAGGCTTGCTGAGAACCCTGTGCACCCCTGCACCTCGGCCTGGCCTCACAATATGTTGGGTGATGACTCTACCCACTAGTGCCTGGCAGCCACTCGAGCCAGGTCTCACAGCTATTCTGGGGGCCAGCCCTGTCCATCAGTCTCCAGGAGTCACCACCCCCTCACCGCAAAGCTCACAGGTGGAACTAGTAGTAAAGGATGCGCCTGCCAATTCAGGAGATGCAAGAGATGGGGGTTCGATCTCTGGGTCGGGAAGATCCCCTGGAGGATGGCACAGCAACCCACTCCAGAATTCTTGCCTGGAGAATCCCATGGAGAGAGGAGCCTGGTGGGCTATTTAGTCCATAGGGTAGCAGAGTCAGACACGACTGAAGCGACTTAGAATGCATGCACAGGTATGGAAGAGACAGCTATGAACATTGTTGGGGGGAATCCTGATCCGAGGAATCTAGAAGTGATTTACATTCATATTTTTCCATAAACATTTTAGGTTTCTCCTATGGAAAAATTTCAGAAAGAAACCAATGTTCAGGCCCCTGATCTTAGCTTTATATTAGAAAAAAATGGCAAATGAGTGTTAAAACATTTGAGATTAACATGTACAGTTTTTGGTGATTTCTTGTTTTAACTGATATTCTCAATAATACTGGTTCAACAAACAGTGCATCCAGAGAAAAATGTGTTAAGTAAAAGGATTATAATTCATTTGTGACATGTTTTTGTTCTTTTTTTTTTAATCACAAAGAATGACATTTTAAGCTTAACAGGTGCCTAACAACAGCAAAAACTGTGAAGGTGTTGATGCAGACTTTGCTGATTCATGCTAAAACAACTTCTCTTACAACTCTCTCTCAGTGAATTTTGTAGAGGTAGGTGTTTTTTCATTTGATCTTCTCAAGAAAATGGAGAGTAAAAAATAATCATGGAACTTAATGAGAACATGTTTCTTTGGGTGTCTTGCAGAGCAATGAAAGTCAATTTCTTGCTTCTGAGTGCGTACCCTTCCTCTGTATATCTGGGCTTTTTGCACAGTAGGGACTCTTTTCCTAATGATGTCTTCATTCTTTTGTTCAACTCCTTGCTTCAGTTTTCTGAGGTGGAGGCTTCTGTGGTTCTAGACAAATCCTAATGCCACATTGCTGTCAGCTGCTCAGCACATCCAGCTCTCTTCTGTCTCAAGAGTTCCCAAATGCTGTTGCCTCTGCTGTTCCCTATGGCTTTTCCTCATAGTGTTTGCCCCATTAGCTCCCTGTTTTCATGAATGTGCACATTAGTGGGAAAAAACTGTAAGCACCTACGCCATAGGACTGCAGGGAGGGGAGAGGGACTGGGAATTAATTTTATCACCAATGGCCAGTGGCTTAATCAATCATATCTATATAATGAAGCCTCTCCCCGCCAAAAATTCAGGGAGCTTCCATGTTGCTGAACATGTGGTGATTGGGGGGAGAAGCTGGCTAACTCAGAGAGGATGAAAATGCTGCACAGTTTTCTCATACACTGCACGATGCATCTCTTCCTTTTGAGTTATCTCTTATATAAAATTCATAATCTAGTAAGTAAAGTGTTTCTTTGAGTTCTGTGAGCTGCTCTAGAGAATTAATCAAACCCAAGGAGGGTGTGGCTAGAATCTCTGATCTATAACCAGTTGGTCAGAAGCACAGGTGACAACCTGGACTTGTGACTGGCAACTGAATTGGGGGGAAGGGGGCAGGCTTCTAGGAGTGAGCCCTTAACCTGTGGGATCTATTAAGTATCTCCAGGCAGACAGCGTCCAAACTGTGTTGAATTGTAGGATACCCAGCTGGTGTCTGAGAACTGCCTGATGTGGGGAAAAACCTGTACATCAGAACTGGAGACCAGAATGGTTAGCTGTTAACACCGATACCAGGGAAGATTTCATTTCTATAATTTCTTCCCTGATAAGAACAAAATAAAAGGTCTCTTATAGTGCTACTTCCCATCATTGCCTCAAAATGTCCCAAGTTTCTCTTATGAATTTTTTTATGTGGGCTAGCTAAAAAATTTGAAAAATGAAACTAAGAACATCTAAAACTGATTCCTGATCAGTCTCATCAGGTGTCACTGCTGAGCCCCTGTGTGTTGCTAACCACCATCGCTGGTCCATCAGCCGTTTCCCCAAGGGGAGTCCAAGTCTTAGTGTTGATTGGCTTAGTCCCAGGCAGTGATGTGTATGGTAGCAATTCACATCATGCTGTGCTATCCAAAACTTTTTGAAGGTGCACTTTCTATAACAACTCAGTCAGAAAGTCCAGCAACCCTGTGCTTGTCCCAGACCTCTCATGCCCAAGTCTGATCATGCAGAGAAGGCTGCACTCATAGAGCAAACAATTCTGATTGTTACTGGCTCCACCTCTTTGTTTGAAAGGGAGTTTGGTATATTGGCTAATAAAGAATAGGAAAGTAAAAATAAAAAGCATTACTGCTCACATCTACTACAGGCACAAATCCTGGATATTTATCAGAACAGTAAGTAAAGGGCAATGCCAATCAATTTCAGATTCAGGTCCCTCTCTGTCATTCTTAGTCCTGAAAAATTTCCAGAGGCTTGAACAAAATAGTAACCTTAATGAATTTCAGGAATATGACTTTGTGTGGCTTTTCCTTTCACAGTCTGAAAGGCTCAACAATGGGCTTGTAAACAAACATCTCAGTAATGCTATAAACTCTGTGGTTTGACTAAAAATGGATGACACTATGCTTTTAAAGTTAAACATGGGGGATTCTCTGGCACTTCAGTGGTTAGGACTCGGAGATCTCACTGTCAGATCCCCAAGTTTGATCCCTGGCCTAGTAACTAAGATCCTGCAAGATGCGTGACATGGTCAAAAAAAAAATAATAAATAAAGGTACCCATGAAACTGGTCACATCTAATATATGGCCATGCTTGGTGCGAGTGTGATGGTTATGCTGGTGAAGGTAATGATGAATCCTTTAGCTTTGCTAGGTAGGAGTCAAATTGTTAACTGGAATTAGAAGAAACTTCAGAATTTTAAAGACAAAAAATGGAGGAAATGGAAGACTCACCGGAAATGTTTAAAAGAAACAGAATTTGCTGCCTTCCAGTTAATGATTTGAATCTTGCCCAGCATCCCTGAAGTCATCAGCATCCTCTTCATCAACGTCATTATCATTGAATTTCTCTCAAGCTCACATTGCAAATGTCTGTATAGTAGGTGCTTTGGTGCCTTCTATTGCTCTACATCTTGGCTTATTTAGAGCTTGTTAACGGTGTCATCTCGTTTTTAATTGGTCAGCTGTCAAAAACCTGGAGAATACTGAATCATCTCCCTGAGCAAAAATTGGTGCTTCTCCGCTTCAAACTTGAGTTTACTGTGAGAAGAAGACAGAGGCACGTCCTGCCGGGAAGTGGTGTGGCTGGGACAAGTCAAAGGCCTCCTCAACCCACTTTCGGCTCTTCGTCTCATCAGGGTGATTTGCCTGTCACTGTCCACATGGTGCCCGAGGCGCAGGGTTAGTGCTGCTGGTGATGAAATACCCGACAGCAGCGGCTGCAGCAGTTACCTGGGAGCCACATTATAGTTGCAGTTTGCTTGGATGGATGGATGGGAGAGACTGCAGGTCAACATCAAGTTTCCCGGTCAGACTTGTCAAACACAGGACTAAAAATATGTCATTTAAATACAAGCTTTAATAATCTTATATCTATACACCCCTGAATATGCCCTTCTGTTACTGTTTCTGAAATTTTTACTCTAAGAACTCCTTCATGAGATTATGTTTCACATGAACCTCACTTTCCTCTAGGTGAAGCAGGTTTTCCTCAAACACTATCAGTGATAGGGAGAGAGAAGGAAATAATGATTAAAGGAATATAGTAAAGGGATTTAAGGGTAAATTAAAAAAAAAAATGAACTCAATTAGTAAAAGTAAAAACAGGGAGAAGAGAAAAATGGAAAGGCGTACTGAAAGCAGTAACATGTAACAAAAATAAAAGGAAGAATAGAGAATGATAGAAGCAAAACCTGAAGATCTTAAACTATCACCAAAAGGAAAAAGGAGCAATTAAATGATCCCAAGAGGCAATTACACGCACTGTATTATACCATCAGTTCAGTTCAGTTCAGTTGCTCAGTCGTGTCTGACTCTTTGCGACCCCATGAAGCGCAGGACACCAGGCCTCCCTGTCCATCATTAACTCCCGGAGTTCACTCAGACTCACGTCCATCGAGTCAGTGATGCCATCCAGCCATCTCATCCTCTGTCGTCCTCTTCTCCTCCTGCCCCCAATCCCTCCCAGCATCAGAGTCTTTTCCAATGAGTCAACTCTTCGTATGAGGTGACCAAAGTACTGGAGTTTCAGTTTCAGCATCATTCCTTCCAAAGAAATCCCAGGGCTGATCCCCTTTAGGATGGACAGGTTGGATATCCTTGCAGTCCAGCGGTATCATACCATATGATCTAGCAATTCCACTCCTTCATATGTGCCCAAGAGAACTGAAAACATGATGTATCCAAGAAAACATGTCTACACAAATACCCGTAGACAGTGTTTATCCCTAACTGGAAATAATTCAAATGTCCATTAACTGATGAATGCATAAACAAACATGGTATATACATACAATGGAATACTACTTAATGTTAAAATGGGATGAAGTAATGATATATACAACAATAGGCATGAATCTTGGAAACATTATTGTAAGTGAAAAAAGCTAGTCACATATTGTATTTGTTGTATTTTGAACATGTATTTACATGAAATCCAGAATAGGCAAATCTATAGAGACAGAAAGCAGATTGGTAGAATTAGGACTAGAGGGAGAAGGGAAAGGGAGAAGACTGTTAATGGTGTTTTGGGGGCTATAAAAATACTCCAAAATTGGACAGGGGTGTTGATTTTACAACTCTGCAAAAATACTTATAATCATTAATTTTACACTTGGAAATATTAAATTTTATGATATGTAAAGTATACCTCCATAAAACTGCTATTAAAAAAAAAAAAACTTCCTGTATTATTTCTCTTCAATTCTCTAGGATCTTCTTTGGGATGGGTTGTAGCAGTATGTCTACGGCATAGACGGTGGGGAAGGAAAGAGGAAACAAGAAGGAAAGGGGTTTAGAAGGACAAAAAGAGACATTGGAAGGAGGTGGATATAGAAGAGAAAGGAACGGAAGAGATTTTCGGTCAGGCTTGTTAAACAGCAAGAACAGAAATGTACTCTAGTCAACTTGACAAAAGGGTCCACGGGTAAAGAAACACACAGAGAGACCTTAGACAGTAATGAAGTGGTGCTGGAGATGGACGGTGGTAAAGGCAACACGACATTATAAATGTACTCAGCGCCACCGGATTATACAAATGGTTAGACTGTCCCGTTTGTGTTATGTGTATTTTATCACATACATATATACACACAAATCCAGGAAGAAGAACAATAAGCACTGTATACTTGGCATGAGAGCTTCTTGGTGAAAATAATTTCGGTTTTCATGAAATCATTGGAAAGTAGTAGTCTCCACTAGATCTTACAGAGGAGTTGCTACAGCAATCAGAGAGATGGTGCCCCATCCCCACCAGTATTTACTCTGTTGCCTACTGAAGGTGGGTGTAAAGCTACATAGAGACCTTTTTATGCACATACAGTAACCCTCTTCAGTCTGGTGAAAACAGCAGGCCCTACATGGCATCTTGGTAATTACATCACTGTTAAAATATCTCAACTGTTGTATATTGTAACAAGCTTCCTTTAGGAAAAAGTATATTGCTTGTTCTCTTTCTTCTTATTTTTTTTTTTTTCCTTGGTTTCCCACTTAATAAGGTTTGGTTGCCTTACATGAAATTATTCAAGTTACAAACTTTAAGTTATTAAAACAAGGAGCCATGAGTATCAGGCAGAAAGTAGGGATTTCTGCCCCTCTCCCACATTTTCTGCCATTACTGTCCTTTGAAAAATGAGGTTTTATAAACATGAAATGTAACTCTCTTAGACTTCTTTTTAAAGATATGGGTTCTAACTTGTAACTAAAGAAGCTGTTTATGGTTAAGAAGCAGTAGTAGCTTAGATGTTTTAAATGGTGGAAGGGGAGAGGCTGAACCTTTTCTGGACAAGGCTTGTCCACTACCCCACAGGCACTTTTACAGTTGAGAACAGGAACGTGTACCCCCTTTGAGGATTGTCCAATCAGCAAAAGCCTAATGCTTCTGCTAGCAAGAGAGCTCAAACACTTAAAATCTGCTTTTCATTTTAATGGTGGTTATTTTTATTTGTGCACGCATTTTTATTTTGCTGCTTTGTTCTTATGTGAAATGAAGTTTTAGTAATCCAACACCTTTTTATCTATCTTCTTTCTTTCTCTCTGGCTCACTCCTCCTGCTTCTCTTTTCTTTCCATCATGCCTGCAGCCAGATAACACTTTCCTGCTGAGACATTTTTAAAGTCACTGCACAGCTCTAGCAAATGAGGGCTGTCATAGTTTTTGGATGAGAAAATCTACTGCAGTTCACGCAGATCTAGGAGTTGATAGTGGTTAATTGACAGCCAGAAGGACTTGGTCTCCTGGCAGAGTTAGAGGGAGGGTGAGCCCTGTGGGTTTCATTTGGGCAGAGATAAAACAGGTTTTTATTCAGTACTCATGGAGAGAGCATAATTAACCTTTTAGAAGTTTAAGGATGATCAAATTGTTATTCATTTTGCAAACGAGAAGAGAGAGTTCCCCTTCCTGCCAGCAAAATGCCAGTACAGATTTCAAGGTCACTGGATGATCTCTTTGAGGGAAAAGAAAGCAGTAAACACACACACACACACACACAGCCACTCCTAAACCCATGGATTGAGAAATGTCACCATGAAAACATTCAGGAATGAAAAGGAACAAATGTTCTTTTCTATCAAGCTCCACAATAAAAATTGAAGCTAATGTTTGTCTCACATTCACATGGGCCTATTGGATTTTAATGGCACTACCCCTGTCAGAGAAAACAGATATATGACTCCAGCTGGTAACGCCTAAGCTCTGGTATGTTCTGATGTTTTTAGAGGATGGGGGAAGGGCTTTTTGAGGTCTAAGCATGTTTTAAAGATGGCATGCATAACATTGCTATCACCTGAGAACGCTTGTTGTGTAAATATTAAACTCAAAAAATTTAAAAAGGATTCAAAAAATTCTAAAAAGGACTTAGCCAAGTCTATGCATGAAAAAGAGTGGTTTTCACTAGGTGTCCTTAGAGTTGATGATGTTTGTTATGGGAATGACCTTGCTTTACAGCTATGTGCTTTGCCATATCACAAACAACACTTCATTCACTATTGCTTAGGAGACTGTTATGGCTCTTCTCCTAAAAACAACAACAACAACAAACTTTATATTGTGTGATGATTTCAAATACACAGAAAAGCTGCAATAATAGTTCAAAGAACAAGTAATAGTACAAAATATACCCTTCATCCAGATTCAGGAGTTTCTCTCTGATAAAACATTTTTATCTCATTTACTTTAATATTCTCTCTCTATATATATATCTTCAGATAGATAGATATTAACTTTATATAGATAAAGCTATATATATATATATTTGCGGCAAAACGAATATGGGTTAAAATGACACATAATACATACATATATATATATACTGATTATATGATTTTTCTGAACCTTTTGAGAGTAATTTGCAGACACAGTGTCTCTTTATTCCTAAATAGTTCAGTGTGTATTTCCTAAGAGGGATATTCATTCACATAACAATGGTACAATGATCAAAAGAGGAAGTTAAACACTGATACAGTACTATTATCTAATCTACAGATCTTTACTCAAATATTGCCAATGGTCCTAAAGATGTCCTTTAGAGTAATTTTGTCTCTGGTTCAGAATCCAATGTAGGATCTTGCATTTCATTTAGCTTTTATGACTTTTATTCTACCCTATTCTGGAATGTGTCCTTAACTTTTCTTCCTCTGTATGCTGTTGTTTTGAAGAGTATAGTTCATTTATTTTGTTGAATATCACTCAGTTTGATTTGATGCTCCATCACAGATTCAGGATGTCTATCCATCCATCTTTGGCGGGGGTGGCAGGCTGGTGGTGGTGGCAGGAAATACAAGGCAAATGATAAGCGGTCCTGTGCCCTTGTGTACTTTTTCAATGATGCTGCTAATCTCACTGTTGCTGATGCTAAGTTGGATATGTGTAGCACCCACCAAAGTTCTCCACTGTTAAACTGCTATTTTTCCTTTTACAATTTTTTAGCAAATTTTGGGGAGAGTCTCCCTTTCTTTGTTGGCTTTGCCCTAAGATAGACACAGTTGAATGGCAAGCTGCTAGAAGCTATTCTCACATATTTTAAAAGGAAGCTAGATAAGATTTCTTAAATGGTTTAAACTAAACATATTTGGATTTTTTTTTTTTTTCCTTACTCTGTGGTATATAATCTTGCATATAATCAAGCAGTGCCCTTCCTTTCTACCAACTTAACTCAAGGCTATTATTTGTTGACAAAATAATCTAGGAACTCCCTGCCCACCATTTCTGTGAGGGAAGGGTGACAGGGACATAAAGAACTATTACCTTCATGGGGAAGAGGCATGAGAGAAGGACGCGGAGAGCACATACATTCTGAAAGCACGATAATGACAGTTTACAAAGCCTTCTCAATACATCGCATGTGCACAGACCCTCTTTGGCCCTTTGAACATGTACGGGTCCTAAGGCATTTGTTTCTCCCCTCACAGTTATTCCAACTTCCTGTCTTTGTTCACCATTTCAGTGGGAACAGCAGCATCTTCCTGCAGGAAATAAACTCAACTAAGCTGACACAAAGTTTATCAGTTTCCTCAAATTGTCTTAGTCATATTCATTGTGGAGAGCATGAGAGCATTTCAGAAAGTAAATATTATTATGTAGATGTTGAAAGAAGAAAAAGTAAAGCCAAAAGAGGACACGCTTGGATACATGATTGACACGGTCTGTAGCTCAAACCCAGGGGTAAGGAGGAACAACTTGTTCTGGAGTGGAGAGCCAAGAGAAGTTTCTCCAGTAGGTCCTCACAAAGAAGACGCTTTGTAGCGTGTAGTGAAGTAAATAATGTCCTTGACACATCCTTACAGGAAAGCAGCAAATGAGCTACAGGGTTGTTTCTCATAAGGCCTCTCAACGTGGCTGACCGCCTTATGCCCAACACAGGGGATAAAAAGAGATCAGTCAGCTGGTGACAATGCCCTCGGTGGCCTGGTTTATTCCAAGGTTAACTTGTAGAGTATCTAAAGCAGTATTTCCAAATGTCCTCTTTTTATCTCTCTCAGCCATATCCTCAGATCTGTCAGATGGGAATTATAAAGTTTCCTCGCTGATTGCAGTCAAGGTTGAATGAGGTAAACTGATGGGATCGACGCACTGCAGAGCCAGTAATAATGTAAGAAGACGTGAACAAATGGAGGTTGTTAGCATTTTTGTTTTTCAGGAAACAAAAAGGAATGAATGGATAATCAAGGTTCCAAATAGGGAATGTCCACAATAACATAGCTGGAAAACTTTTAAAGCAGTTTTAGACCCACGCCATTAGAAATGACCTTTGTAAGTCATCTAGTGAATGTCTGGTTTTACGTAATTTATCTTTCTCGTAAACCAGGAAAAGCAGGATATAAAGTATGTCCCTAAGTGACTTAGTAGGTTTGCTCTGTAGGGTTGTTAGCTATGACCGCAGTTATCTTCCGACTTGGGTGCAGGAAAAGCACACAGTTTCAGTGACTCTCAAAGTGTGGAATTGCAACCTGCAGCATCAGCACCATCTGGGCACTTGTTGGAAATGCGAATTCTCAGCCCTAAGCCTCAGCTACTAAATCAGAAACTCTGGGAGTGGGACCCCGCAATCTGTGTTTTAACAAGCCCTGAAGGTGATTCTGATGCTGGCTCAAGTTTGAGAATCACTGTATGTGTGTCGTAATTAAATAAGAGGGCGAATCATCTATTAAGGCCCTTCCCAGGATATGCCTGCTCCACCTCAAAAAAAACCAACATTTTCATATAGAAGGATGCCTATTTTTTCTTGTCTACGGAGAAGGAGGAAGTAGAACATCCATTTTATGGTTTATGTGACATCATATTAAAGTATATTATTAAGGTCAAAGTCAATATGAAAGGGGATTGAACTATATTCATCTCTAATTTAACCCAATGGGAAAGTTTAAATTTGACCAACACTGTACCTCCTGACTCTAAAAGTGGCTTAGCCTAGAACTAGTTTCTATTCACAGAGTTAAAGGCTGTGGGACAATCAATGAATGTTACAAATGATGCTATGAAAAGAGCCTTGCTGCTGCTGCTGCTGCTAAGTTGCTTCAGTCGTGTCCGACTCTGTGCGACCCCATAGACGGCAGCCCACCAGGCTCCCCCGTCCCTGGGATTCTCTAGGCATTGTACATTAAACCAGTACTACTAAATGACTTTCTTCTGTTGCATAAGGCAAACAATGCCGAGATACAGAGTATGTGCTCATAGGAGCAGAGGGAAGTTAGAGGATGAGTTGTGTGTACTTCTGGCGTTTGAGCTGTAACTGGGCTCCTTTCTCTTTTAATAAGCAAAACATATTGAAATGCAGTGATGGGTGTGATGAGGTATGGGAAAATTCATAAATGCCATCTCATTTCCATTTTTATTAATTGCTTCCTCTGTAACCTTTGGTACTTTACAAAGAGTAACAAATTTCTTATGGCACCCACATAACCAATCTGACTATTTAGAACTGTACGTGCATTAAGCAGTATGTGGGCAAAATGTACTCTGAGCAGTAACATTCAGACCCAATTCTGAGCGAACCAGGCTTATTAAGTTTTTTTTTTTTTTAAATAGGCTGCTCGTTCTTGAACTGCATACTCAGACTGCATCACTGGAGGTGATTTAGAATTCAGATTCCCAAGTAGAGTTACGGAAGGAAAATGAACATTTTTTTCTCCTGTGAAGTAAATATTTAAAAGGAAGAGAAAGCTAACCAGAAAAAAAAAGAAGAGAAGAGAAAAAAGGAAGGGGGGAGATTTTCAATTTTTGCAATGGTGCAATCATTTGGTCACACTGGGGAAAGTGACCTGGCTGCAGTACTGCCCTTAAAGCCTTGGCCGGACTGCCTGGACTCCAGAACAAAAACACAGATGGCAATTACCACATAGACCAGGATAGCTTGTCAGGTACATGCTTTAAAGACAGATCTTTAGCCATAATCTTGTGCACCATGGGGGGAAAAAAAGTGGGGAACTTTGTAAATATAATTGCTTTTCAGTTTAGGATAAATGTTCAATAGTAAATTTTAGAAAAAACAGATTACATTTAATTCTAAAATTGGCTCATTTTGGCTAAGTGTCATATCCGTGTCAAAAAGGAAGAATGAATGCATTGATGTCTTCAAACTTGTAGCAGGCTTTTAGGTCTTCCATTTTTAAAAACTTATTTAGTTTTTACAATATGAAAATTATAGACAGAGTGACATTTAAACCTTTGCTTTTCATAGCATTTCACACTTACACCATTTTAAAAGACAGCTATTAACATTTACAAAAATCTTTCAGAAACCAAATGTTCTAACATGCAGAATTCCAATTATACTGTGTAAGAGGGTTATCAACCATTCTTCTACAAGAATACTTTGAAGTGTCTGGTATTAAACCAAGAGCTAAAATGTCAGTTGCACATAGACAATAAATTAGGGTTTATAAAATCTTGTAAGATTTATTTAATATTACAATTTTGACCTTTATGCTGTCCTCACCATAGCTTACTTAAGTTTCTTTCTCTCTTCCCATCCTCCACCGACCCCCTGCCCCACCATCCCTGTAATTTTACTTGAATGTTAAACAAAGCCTGTGTGGCAAGTTATACAGTGATATAACCCATTCACGCTCTGGGTGAATGCTCCCCAAGCCTCCCCAGACCGTCCTGCTTGGGGTGAAGGAATCCACGAAGCATTGCCCAGTCCCCTACAGAGAGCCCTTGTGGGGTTATCAGTGGAATGCTAACCTCTTCTTGGAATGCTAACAGAATACAGCCTGTTCCTGGAGCAGGAAGGCCGTCTCTACCTCCTTTAGGACCGACTTTTGAAGACAAGCCTAGAGATGTAAGGACCAACCAGTCTCAGGCTCCTTAACTATTTCACAAGAGAGATAAAAGAAGATGGTATTCGCATTTATTATGCTTACAATCTGGGATGAGATTTGCTGAAATTTCCAGAAAAATGATCAAAAGAAATTTTGATCATTCCCACTGAGTTGAGGAAGACTCAAGGCATTTCCCTTGAAGAATGAGATTCAGACCAGGCACCATCTCTTAGACATCTCGTGGGAGGCTCCTGCAAACAAATTGTTCTCCCCATTGGGCGCTTTTCCCAGAAATGTGGGAAATGTGGAGGGGAGAGAGGAAATATGAGAATAGAGAAATGAGTAGTCCATCATCTTGGTCTTCCCCAGCTGTTGGCAACATCAAGGAATGCTCCTTCTCTTCCACATGTTGGAAGGCAGCTAGAACCACTGTAGTTTTTAGGAACACTCTCTCAACCTCTAAATAAATCTTAATAACACCAGCCAACTGTTATACAGCATTTCTGTATGCCAGACTTCATTTCGAGCCCTTTACATATTCACAACTCACAAGGACTCGAGGATTTTCTGATGAGTAACCAAGACATGGCAAGCTTTAAGTAATTTGCTCAGGGTCAAACAGCTTGGAGACGGTAGAGCCATGATTTGTACCCAGGCAGTCTAGCTTTACGTATCCCAAGGGTCTTTCTGAGAACTACCATGTACAGGTGGGTTAAGAAAACTCCACCAGCCTATGAATGCCCTTATGTTTTTTAGCAACAATCTGTAAAGTTACAAATGACCTGAAATAAGGTCATAGACTTGAGCCTTTCTAGAACTCATTTTGTCACCTGCTTTTGAAAGCAGCTTTGCACTGGAGCCAAAAGCAACAAGCAGAATCTAATCGTGAGGAATTGCTTAAGTAAGTGGTTCTCTTCAGCCAACTGCCAAGTCAGAAGCCTGTGAACAGCTTGCAGCTGATGCACTAGGGACACTTTTCATTTGTGGCAGATATGACTTTTTTTCTATATTTTTGTTAAACAACATATTGTGACATATTGCATGAGCACATTTCCGAATGTTAGCTTCTGAGATAGATCTATGTAAAAAATAGATCAGTATTCATGAACCCATAGAAGGGTATCTTGCTCTGCTAGACTACATTTTATGATTGTAGTACAAATCAAATTCCATTCCAATGGAATAGATTCGAAGATTTCTTACTTTCACCTGACAGCCCACTTACTTTGAGCAATATTCCATACAACAAAATTCGAACATAACCATAGAATGGGGTCATTTTCTTGGAGTTCACTGAAAGGGATTTGGCATGCTGCCACAATATTGGCACTGTAAACAGCCCTCCATTTATACTGATATGTATCTACAGTGGTTTTAACCCTTTATCCACTTCTACTGTGTCTTCGATGCACTTAAGACATGGGGAACAAATATTCTACGTCTGAATAGGCAAGCTTTGTGAAAAGGAATTATTTGCCTATTTCCATTTCATATAAAGTAGATATTCTTTTGTGTGTGTGTGTGTGTGTGTGTGTGGTAACTCCTGATAAAATGGAAACAACTGGGACTCTCTTGCTGCCACCTGACACGATGTGGCTTTTTTTCCAAGAAATTGCAAGAGATTGCACAAGGCCTTTGTTATTTTGTTTGTACTTAACTTTCCAAACATTGACCTTTGTACTTGGCAAGTGGCCCCTTTAAAGTAAATTCTATCATCTACTAGAAATTTACCTCTAGTGTTAAGCACCAACCTAGGATAATAGAAATAACCGTCATTCATCTACCTTTGGAGCTTTAGTTTCAAGATTCCATTTACAGAAAAAGAAATGATGGCTGTTAAAATTGGTCTTGAAAAAATTAAATCTCAGTCTTAATACAGATATAAATAGAAACACAGTTAAAGACTTTATTTACTTCATTAATGAGGAAGTAAATGAGCTATTTCAATCAGTTCAAGGAAGAATTTTTTTTTTTTAAGGCTACATTTTTAAGATCAGAAACGTTGACATGAATACACAAATCAGGCAAAACTGGCCTCGTTCACATAGGGAAGAAAGTCAGTTGAACTTCCACAGGGCAGAATTTATTCATCTGCAGGCAAGTATTATTTTGCAGGGCTATCAGCTGTGTACAAATGAGAGTTGTAAAAGAGCTCAAAGACAATGAAAGACTAGAAGCAGATAACCTGGAAGGTGTGATCTAGAGAATGCATTTTCCATTGAGATATACTTTTTCCCTTACTAAACTCTCTGTGAAAAACCAAGAAGGGAATCAGAAACAGACTTCTGTTTGCCTACCATCTGAGCAGTTATAAATCTCCTAGTTCAGCCCCACATTGCTGCAGTACTTTTCACCTGTATAGATGCAAAAACTTCTTACCTTGTCTCCTCTTCCAGACTTTTCTTTCTCCAGTTTGTGCTATACACAGCTGACAGCTTGATCTTCTTAGAGCACTTTTGTCATTGCCACAATCCCCTTAAAACTTATAAAAGGTTTCCTGCTGCCTGCAGATAAAATTGGAAAGTTCTAACCCAGTCCCCAGGATTTAGTTCTCTATCAGTCAGGGTTCCGCATTGTAGGTTATAGAAACGGACTCTGGTTGATTTAACCAAAAAAGGAATTTCTAAAAAAGGACACTGGGCAGCTCACAGAATCGCTGTTAGGGCTAGAGAACCAGACTCAGACGTTCATACTGCAAGAGCATATTCTCAAAATCATGCTGAGGAACAGTTTGGATAAGGACATCACTGCTGTTGCTACCAAAAGCTAGAAGAGCGGTTCCCACCACTGATACTACCATGGGCACTAGCTTCTGCTATACCCATCACCCTACTGTTGCCCCAAACACAAAATTGTGCAGCTCTCACCAATGCTACTGTAGATTTTTTCCTGTTTCTGCTACTTATATTACAACCTGCTGCTGCTGCTGCTAAGTCACTTCAGTCGTGTCTGACTCTGTGTGACCCCATAGATGGCAGCCCACCAGGCTCCCCCACCCCTGGAATTCTCCAGGCAAGAACACTGGAGTGGGTTGCCATTTCCTACTCCAGTGCATGAAAGTGAAAAGTGAAAGTGAAGTCGCTCAGTTGTGTCCGACTCTTAGCGACCCCATGGACTGCAGCCTACCAGGCTCCTCCGTTCATGGGATTTTCCAGACAAGAGTACTGGAGTGGGGTGCCATTGCCTTCTCCATATATTACAACCTACCTATTAAAAAAACAGCAGGGTGGGTGGAACTCAGGTCACAGGCCCATGCCCTAGCTGCAAGGCATGCTGGGAAAGAAGAGTTGGCAAACTGGCCATCTTTAATGGTAGGTGGATCTGCCTCCTTCTGTGATTCAAAAGTGGTGGATTTCATAAAGGAAACTGAGGAATCCTCAAAAGAAAAGGAGTTGGGGTTAGATTCTGGGTAAAGGATAACTATTCACTACAGGTTTCCCCTGTCTTCCCAATCGATTCTGCTACTAATACTCCTATATCCTACACTCCAACAAAACCAAACAACAAATCATCTAATCACTGTCTCATTTAGCAAGCATTTGATGATACCTATATGCTCAGCACTATGCTGGGTAATGAAAATAGAGAAACAGTAGTTATTTCAAAGAGATTACATAGTCCAGGCAGGGTAAACAGGCAGTGACAATGTTATGTTGTGAGACAGATAAACTCAAGATGCTTTGGGATTGTCCATGCAGGAGAAATTATTCTGGAGGGAAAAAAATCATCGGCTAGTTGTAGTGATTTCTTCCTTCAGTGAAGACCAAGTCAGGACAAGCGGTCCTGCTTGTGCCTTTGTGCTGCTTCTGCTCATCCACGACACTATCCTCTTCTATATGCCTCTTCTAAACTGCCTCTTCCATATGCCACAGCACTATTTAGGACTGGACGTTCACTAGGACCCTCAGCTTTTCCATCTTGTAAGTTACCTTCAGAATCTGCCCTGAGCATGCTCCAGCAGAATGGAAGGAACTCAGCCCTAGTCCTCTCTTGTGGCTCTGTGGAGGGAATCATTTTCCTACTCACAACCTTCTCCACTATCTGGGCTTCTACTTTTCAGCGGCCCTGTGGCAGCTCAGTTTATTCAGAAAGAAGCTGCCCATCCTCATTAGCTTGATCATCAAAGCTCTGCTCAGGCAGGTTGCGGAATGGCGTTGACCTGCCCCTGACCTCTAAAGTCCTCTTGTGATGTCCCGTCTTTCCGCCTGCCTCTTGACACATTGATATTTTTGCCTACCTCTGGATTAGTAGATGACTTTCACTGATCCCAGTTAAGACAGTCTTAATGCTCTCTTCATCCAAGGAGCTGCTGTGATTTTAACCAATTTTTCTGAACATGATAAAAAAAGTTGGGGGTGGGGGGTTGGTGGGAGTAGGGTGGGATATTTCAAATTCTTGGAGCACAGTTTCAGAACACCTAAACTATATTGAGTGTCATGGGCCAGCTTAGCAATTGGATGCTGGCCCGGAAAAACTGGTTCTCAGCTCACAGCCATATCTTACTGCACTTTTTTCACCATTCCTGAACTTTGCTGCCAGTGAGAAATCCAAAAAAAAGTCAACTGGCTGTTTAAACTCTGTTATTATGAAATTTGTGTTGTATGGCACATCACACTGCTGCCCTGTATTAGCCTTTCAAGTCTATTTCCCTTATAGGGAGTTGGTCCTCAGAGAATAGGGCCTCTGACTCATTTTGGTAAGACTCAAAATCTCTATCAAACGGCCTTGAGCTCCAGAAACAGATGTCAGATATATGAATAATTGAATAAATGGTCTTCTTACTAATAAAGAAGTTGGCAGCCTACATTTCATGGGATGATTTGACCTACTTAATATTTTCAAACAACCTGCAGTATCTTCACAACCAGTAATTGGTCTGACTCACATCCAAGGGCTAGAGTGAATGCCAGTTCTGGGCCTTGGCCCAGAGGTTTGCTGGCTTATTGGCTTTCTGAGCTGGTGAGGAGTGAAATGTGCTGGTGATGAGTGATGGGGTTGGAAAGAGTGTATAGTATTCTATTCCTTCCCTTCTTTGCATTCTCAAAACTAGGTGACCTCCTAGAAAATCAACAAAGGAAATGACTTCAGAGCAGCTAGTCCTTGAAACCATGTTCTTTTTGTGTAGATCTTTATAAAGTGATTGTTTCTGTTTGCCAGTCCCTTACATTTAAAATATTTAGTGTCTTTTACATATTCAGATGCAATAGAGCAAGCACATTAGACAGTGTTAGCTCTCTGCTTGAATTATTTTGGAGAAGGTACCATGTTCTGCTGATTCAGCCTTTGTGCTATTGACTCAGGCATCAGCCTTTCTTCCCCCTCCCACTGCCTCCATCCCAGCTGAGGCTTTATGAGATCTCATCTGGAGGTGCAGAATCCTTCCAGCTGCTCACCCTGCCATTTACTCATCCTACCGTTTATCTATTGCATGAGTTTAGATGTCACTAAATACATCGTGGGAGGCCTAAAGTTCTGTTTATTTGCTTATACACTCCATTGCTCAAAAATTCCTCCGTCATGTTTACAATATGAATGAAACACCTTTGTGATGGGGAGGGCCCCATCTGCACAACTGTAATAGTGGTTGTGTAGCCAGACTCTAAAATGGCCCTGGATGATCCCCAGTTTCTGATATCCACAGCCCTGTGTAGTCCTACTCACATGGCAGGAGGGTTGGGCTGTGTGGCCAATAGAATATGGTGGAAGTGATGATAGTCATTTCCAAGATTAAGGTACAAAAGGCACCAGAGCTTCTGATCTGTGCCTCTCATTATTCTTGGGGAAACCAGCTGCCATGGAGAGGCCCCCATGGAGGTGGAGCGAGGCTGACAGCCACGTGAGCTGAGAAATGGAACCTCTGGCCCCAGATAAGTCTTAGGTGAATATAGCCCAGACTCATGGACACAGTGACTGCAGCTTCATTAGAAACTCTGAGCCTGAATCACCCATCTTAGCTGCATGGGAATTCCTGACCTATAGAAACTGTGATGTAGCAATTATTTTTGCCTGAAGCTCTTAAATTTTGGGTAATTTGTTATGCAACAAAAGATAACTGATACTAAGTAGTCCAGATGCTCTTTTCCATCTCTTTTTCTATTCCTCTTATACTTTCATATATATATTAAGCTCCAGGCAAACTGAACAGATCTTCTCTCCCCAAACAGAACCAGATAATACAGACTTTTACATCCACAGCTTATTCTCGAGATGCTCTTCCAGCCAAACTACCCTTCCCTGCTATCTCCACTTGCTGATGTCCTCCTCATGTTCATTAAGATGTAGTTCATGTCACATCTCCTTCTTAAAGCCTGTCTGATCACATCTGCTGAATGGAGAGTACTCGCTCCTTTCAAACTACAGAACAACTTTTGTTCCTCTTGCATCATTTAGCTCTTGGTGTCTTACGTTTTCATCTGAATATGTCTTTCTTGCCATATGAACTGAATTACACAGAGTAGGGAATGTATAGATATCTGTCCAATGAACAAATTACTCCTAATACATGAAAACAAATCTGGTTAGTCTGTTTTTAGTCATTTTCACTTCATCAAATTCTCCTTGTCTGTGCTGAGCATAGGAGACATTTAAGCTTCACCACAATGACCAGGTTGGCTTTTTCTATTTCAGAGAGACAGGTCTCTGGGAGATGAAGTTTTCAAAGGCAACACTTACCAGGACAATAGTGGTTTTCACTGTTCTGTGATTTCCACTGTCACCCTAAATGAGCAGGAGTTCCTGCAAATAACTCTAAATGTCTTATCCACAAACAACCTCAAAAACACAGAACTTTGATACTGTGCTTTAAACCTAGGCTTCAGTTGTTCAAGCTACTTGAAAATCTAAATAGATGTCCTTATGCAGGACATTCCATCCATTTCCTTACATCATTTATTAATAAGTACGGTGCTAATGCTGGAAAACGATGACACAAACATGCAAATGAATTTGCTTTGCTGCTAGCCCTAGCACTGTTTTCTACATGAAAACAACCATGTTCAATTTTTTTGTCCCCTTTGATTGTGAAATGAAGGTACATTTTTATTTTATGGCTCTGCAGAAATAGGAGAACTATTGAAGCAAATAGGAAACAAGAAAAGGAAATTAAACAGAGACTATAGGTTGGGTATCACTGAAGAATGTTTATATCAGGCATCCTCCGTGTTTATATCAGACATCCAAGGCTCAAAGGGCAACATATATGAGATCTGTTCTCACGTGGGAAATCTGGTTGCCCAGACTTTTAGAGAAGTAAGTATAAGATGACTGTAGAAAATTTAAGGCCTTAAGGTAGAGAGAAGGAATGAGAATGGGAATAGCAAACTCTAGTTAATATGTAAAGGAGAAAATGGGATATTATGGTAGAAATTAAAATTTTTTCCAATTGATTTGTCACTTAAGTGAACCAAATTCCTTAAACTTAAAAAATAAACTGGTTAAGAGAATGAGAAGACAAGCTAGAGACTGGGTGAAAATATCTGCAGAAGAGATATCTAATAAATGACTGTTATCTCCAAAACACGCCAAATAAACAGTTAAAACTCAGAAATAAGAAAATGAATAATCCAATTTAAAAAAAGGGCCAAAGGCCTGAACAAATACCTCACCAAAGCAAGTATACAGATGGCAAATAAACATATAAAGTGATGTGCAACATCATATGCTATCAGGAAATTACAAATTAAAACAATGGGATCCACTACACACTATTAGAATGAGCAGAATACAAAACACCGACAATACCAAAATGCCAATGAGAATGGGAGCAACAGGAACTCTCATTTATTGCTACCAGGAAAACAAAACGGCACGGCTACTTTGAAAGATAGTGTCCTAGTCAATGTGGGCTGGTATAACAAGGTGTAATAGACTGGATGGTTTATAAACAGAAATTTATTTCTCACAGTTCTAGAGGTTGGAAGTCCCATAACAGGGTGCCAGCTTGGTTAGGTTCTGGTGAGAACCCTCTTCTGGACTGCAAACTGTCAACTTAGTATATCCTCAAATGCAAAGAACAGAGAGGGGAAGTAAGCTCTCTCATAAACAGTTCTTATGAGAGCACTAATCCCATTCTTGAGAATTCCATCTATAGACATCTAGTCCTTATTATCCCAGAGGCCTCCCGCCCCCCAACCCCGCCCCTGCCCCCTACCCCCTACAATGCCATCACAGAGGGGAACAGGGTACAGATAGGGTTTCAATGTGTGAATTTGGGGAGGATACAATCATTTTGTCCATGACTGAGTTTGGCGGTTTCTTACAAACTTAAACATAATCTTACCACACAATCCAGTAATAATGCTGATGTGATTTGGTACATGCTATCTCAAAGTATAGCACCTTGGCATAATCAATATTTCAAGCTGAAGGAATTTGAGAAAAAGCAAGTGTAGGAAGGACTTTCTGATTTTCCCCTGAGGCAGGTCATAAAACCCTCTCGTGAGAGGTGTCCTCCCTATATTGGGAGGAAAGGAGCATCCTTATCACTAAAGATGGAAGGACACAGAGGAGAATCTGAAGGAATAGGCCATGTAAATTTCCCCAGTTTACTACACTTGACCTATTATATCTTTCTACAAGTTTCCATTCTTCCTCAAAACTAACATACAAACACTCAAGTTTAACCATTTTTGGGGGGTCTTCATTTCCTTATGAAGGCTCCTGTGCCACATAAAATTTTATCTTGGAGAAATTTGTAAGCTTTTCTCCTGTTAATCTGTCTTATGACACTTAATTTTAGGCCCAAAAGACGCTTACTTCTTGGAAGGAAAGTTATGATCAACCTAGATAGCATATTCAAAAGCAGAGACATTACTCTGCCAACAAAGATCCGTCTAGTCAAGGCTATGGTTTCTCAGTGGTCATGTATGGATGTAAGAGTTGGACTGTGAAGAAAGCTGAGCACTGAAGAATTGATGCTTTTGAACTGTGGTGCTGGAGAAGACTCTTGAGAGTCCCTTGGACTGCAAGGAGATCCAACCAGTCCATCCTAAAGGAGATCAGTCCTGGGCGTTCATTGGAAGGACTGATGTTGAAGCTGAAACTCCAATACTTTGGCCACCTCATGCGAAGAGTTGACTCATTGGAAAAGACCCTGATGCTGGGAGGGATTGGGGGTAGGAGGAGAAGGGGACAACAGAGGATGAGATGGCTGGATGGCATCACTGACTTGATGGACATGAGTTTGAGTAAACTCCAGGAGTTGGTGATGGACAGGGAGGCCTGGCATGCTGCAGTCCGTGGGGTCACAAAGAGTCAGACATGACTGAGCAATTGAACTGAACTGAGGGACCCTAAGAGCACTGAGAAAAATTTTCCTGCTCTATAGCACTCCTTGGTATTTCCCCAAAGGAACTAAAAATGTATGTCCACACAGAAACTGGCACACAGATGTTTATATAGCAGATTTATTGAAAACTACCAAAGCTTAGAAGAAACCAAAACATCCCTCAGTAGGTGAATGGATAAACTATGGTACATTCAGACAATAGAATATTACTCAGCATTCAAAAGAAATAAGCTATCAAGCCATGAAAAGACATGGAGGAAGCTTGAGAGCATTTTACTAAAGTGAAAGAAGTTAAGCTGAGAAGGCTACACACTACACGATTACAACCATATCACATTCTGGAAAAGGCAAAATTATGGAGGCAGTAAAAAGATAACTGTTTTCCAGGGATTAGGGGAGAGGGATAGATAAATAAGGAGAGCACAGAGGATTTTTAAGGCAGTGAAACTATCCTATATGATACTATAATGGTGGATACATGTCAATATATTTGTCAGAACTCATGAATATACAAAACCAAGAAGGAAAAATAATGCAAATTGTGGACTTTGAATGCTAATGATGTGTCAATGTAGTTTAACCAATTGTAACAAATGTACCACTCTGGTGTGAGGTGTCAGTAATGGGAGAGATTGTGTGTGTGAGTGGACAGGCAGTATATGGGAACTCTGTATTTTCCACTCAATTTTACTGTGGACCTAGGAGTGCTCCCCAGAATAAAGTCTATTAAAAAAGAGAGACAAATAACTCACCATAAAATACCATGAAGAACTTAATTTATCATTAAATTTAAAATTATTTGAATTTTTAAAAAGTTAACTTTACCTCTATAATTTTAAATTTATGACATGGTCTTGAACACTGGAATATATTCTTATATATTTTGTTATATAACCTGATTCTATTAAATAGACATTTTCCAATAAGTTATGTGACTACTGAATATTTGCAAATACTCTCCTATTTTTCTTACATTTGTGAAACAATACTTCAAACATTTTTACTGCATTGTAAAATATCCCTTTATATCTCATGTAACACTTGAATCAGAGAAGTCAATGGCACCCCACTCCGGTACTCTTGCCTGGAAAATCCCATGGATGGAGGAGCCTAGTAGGCTGCAGTCCATGGGGTCGCTAAGAGTCAGACACCACTGAGCGACTTCACTTTCACTTTTCACTTTCCTGCATTGGAAAAGGAAATGGCAACCCACTCCAATGTTCTTGCCTGGAGAATCCCAGGGACGGGGGAGCCTGGTGGGCTGCCGTCTATGGGGTCACACAGAGTCGGACATGACTGAAGTGACTTAGCAGCAGCAACACTTGAATACATGCTCATAAAAAGATCAATAAGAACAAAACACTAAAAGATAGTTACCCCTGTTGGGGAAGAGAGGGAAATTCAGTATTTTGCTTTATAGCTTTCATATAACTTGAAGTTTTTAAAATAGATTACTTTTGTAATTTATAAAAGATGAATTATAAATATTAAAAAAATTAATGCTCTAATATAGTGGTATTGTTAAGTCTTTTAGTCATTGAGTTTTCTTTGGTACAGAATTTTTTCATGTGCTGTGTACTTAGATTGGTTTCATTTCATTAGTCACTTTGATTATGACATAATGTTCTAGCTATAATTTATCATTTCAATTTGACTTTTTCCTTCACTCTCCCCACCCCCATCCCAATCAAATAAAACATCTCAGTAAATGTAAACATATTTTGGATAATTTCGGTCAAAAAATTTTAGTCATTCTTAACTCCTTTTCTTTCCTTTCACATCCAAAATTATGTCAGCCCAATCTCCAAAATTTCTCTATTTCTCTCTCAAGATATATCCCAACTCTTTTTATCACCTCTACTACTACCATTTGGATCCAGGTTGCCATTATTTTTGCCTTAATTATTGAAATAGCTTCTCAATTGGTCTCACTGTTTATTCTCTTACCCATCTATAACCTATTGTCAATATAACAGATGGCATGACCCTTTTAAACAAAAATCATGTCCTGTCAGTTCTTTGTCTGACCCCTCTAATGATTTCTAATCTCATCTAAAATAAAACACAAAGTCCTTACAGTGTTCTACACACAATATAGATAGTCCTCCAATTCAGCTCATTAGAAAGGCCTTTAGTGACTGCCCTTTATGAAATTATACCTTACCATGATCTTGCCCTATCATTCTCTAACTTCATATTTTTCTTTTTTGGCACTTATCACCGCCTGACATATCATTATCCCTGCTAGAAAGTAAGTATCAAGAAGGCAAGGATTTTACCTGTATAGCTTACTACATTAAAAATCAGCCTTTGCTGTTCAATCACTAAATTGTAACTGACTCTCTGTGACCCCATGGGTTGCAGCACACCAGGCTTCCCTGTCCTTCACCATCTCCTGGAGTTTGTTCAAACTGATGTCCATTGAGTCGGTGATGCCATCCAACCATCTCATCCTCTGTTGCCCCCTTCTCCTCCTGCCTTCAATTTTTCCCAGCATCAGAATCTTTTCCAATGAGTCAGCTCTTCACATCAGGTGGCCAGTGTATTGGAGCATCAGCTTCAGCATCAGTACTTCCAATGAATATTCAGGTTGATTTCCTTTAGGATTGACTGGTTTGACCTTGCAGTCCAAGGGACTCTCAAGAGTCTTCTCCAGCACCAAAATTCAAGAGCATCAATTCTTCAGCACTCAGCCTTTTTTATGGTCCAGTTCTCACATCTGTATACGACTACTGGAGATACCATAACTGTTATTTGAACATATGGACCTTTGTTGGCAAAGTGATGTCTCTGCTTTTTAATATGCTATCTAGGTTTGTTATAGCTTTTCTTCTAAAGAGCAAGAATCTTTTAATTTCATGGCTGCAGTCACTGTCTGCAGTGATTTTAGAGCTCAAGAAAGTGAAATCTGTCATTGTTTTCATTTTTTACCCATCTGTTTGCCATGACGCTGGGAAAGATTAAAGGCAGGAGGAGAAGGGAATGACAGAGGATGAGATGGTTGGATGGCATCACTGACTCAATGGACATGAATTTGAGCAAGCCCTGGGAGATGATGAAGGACAGGGAAGCCTGGTGTGCTATAGTTCATGGGGTCGCAGAGTCGGACATGGCTGAGTGACTGAACAACATTTGCCATGAAGTTAGTATTAAAACCAGCTTTATTGAGATATAATTCACATATTATTTTATTCACTCATTTAAAGTGCACAGTTCAAAGACTTTTAGTATAGTAATAGGGCTGTGCACCCCTCATCACAAATTTAGATCCCTACCATTGCACCTCAAAGAAATCTCATTGATCCTGGCTAATATCCCCATTCTTCCTGTTTCCTCCAGCCTGAGGCAACCACTCCACTCTCTATCTCTATAGATCTGCCTGTGGAGCATATTTCTTGTAAATGGAATCATATATGGCTCTTGGAGACTAGCTTCTTTGACTTCACATAGTGTTTTCAAATTTCATCTATGTCACAGCATGTATCAGTACATCATTCTTGTTGTATGTCTGCCAAACAATATTCCACTGTAAGCATATACCATATTATGTTTATTCATCAGCTGATTAAAATTTGGGTTGTTTCCCCCCACCCCCCCCCCTTTTTTTTTTTTTTGCTATTTTGAATAGTGCTGCTATGAACATTCCTGTACCAGTTTTTGTATAGACATTGCTTTTAATTCTTATAGGTATATATCTAGGAGTCAAATTGCTGGATCATATGGCAACTCTATACTTAATCATTTGAGAAACTGTTAGACTGTTTTCCAAAGCAGCGGCAGCATTTTACATTTCCAGCAGAACTGTAGAAGAGTTCTGATTTCTTCTCATCCTTGCCAACATATTTCTAAAAATTCTCACCATACTAATAAGTGTGCAATGGTAAATCACTGTGGTTTTGATTTGCATATCCTTGATGGGTAATCATGTTGAGCATTTTTTTCATGAGCTTATCCACCACTTAAGTGTCTTTTTCAGAGGAATGTCTATTCAGATCGCTTACTTAACTGGGTTGTCTTTTTTTAGTGAGTTGTAAGAGTTTCTTATATTTATATTCTAGATACAAATCTTTTATCAGAAATATGATTTTCAAATATCTTCTTCCATTTGGTGAACTGTCTTTACACATTCTTGATGCTGTCATTTGAACCACAAAAGTTTTAATTTTGATGATATCAAGATTATTTTTTCTATTGTTACCTAAGCTTTTGTTGTCTTATCTAAGAAAATCATTGACCAATTCAAGGTCATGAAGTTTACATCTCTGTTTTCAACCTAGAGTTTCATAGTTTAGCCTTTATACTAGATCTATAATCTATTTTGGGTTAATTTTTATATGTGGTATAACGTATGAAGTAGGGTCCAACTTCATTCTTTCACATGTGGGTATCCAGTTATCCTGGCACCAATTTTTGAAAAGACCATTCTTTCTTCAGTGAATTGTCTTGGTACCCTCTTGAAAATCAATTGACTGTAATTATGAGGGTACCTTTCTATATCTCAAGTCTGTTCCATTGCTGTATATATATGCCTATCCTTATGCCAGTTCCACTCTTGTTAACTGTAGGTTTGTAGTTAAGTTTTGACATCAAGAAGTGTGTCTTCCAACATTGCTCTTTCTCAAAATTGTTTTGAGATTGTTTGGAGAGTATTTTTTTTTTTAAACATCATTAGCTGTATATATTTTTATTATTTTTTTTTTTTAGGTTTTCAATTCAGTTTTTTAATATAAATTTATTTTAATTGGAGGTTAATTACTTTACAATATTGTAGTGGTTTTGCCATACACTGACATGAATCTGCCACAGGTGTACATGTGTTCCCCATCCTGAACCCCCCTCCCACATCCCTCCCCATCTCATCCCTCTGGGTCATCCCAGTGCACCAGCCCCGATCACCCTGTTTGGAGAGTATTATCGAGATTACATTAAAATACCATTTTGGCTTGGCTAACACTTTAAAACTGTTGCAAACCTTTACTTTGGTTTAGGATACAAACTCAAGGAAAAATAATGGTTAAAATAGAGAATCAGTCATATTATCAGTATTACCTCTCAAGGGAAATTTCAGTTAGAAATGAATGAATCAACACACATGTGTACCAGAAAGCATGGGATTTTAGATTTACATCTCTTCTAATAAGATTGTGAATGTCTTGTCTACAGTAGATATTGGTCAATCCAGTTCAAATTCTTTGGAACTCCTTATTTAACATCCCATAAGGAAAAAAAGCTCCTTACTTGACATCCCTTAAGAAAGAGGCAAGGAGTGGTATGTTCATGCTCAGTCACTTCAGTTGTATTCGACTCTTTGTGCCTCTATGAACTGTAGCCTGCCAGGCTCCTCAGTCCATGGGATTTTCCCTACATAAGGATCGAATCCACGTCTCCTGCACTGCAGGTGGATTCCTTACCACTGAGCCAAGAAGGAAGCCCAAGAGGTGGTATAGTATACTAGTTAAGAGGATAAATTCTAAGGCTAATATTTCCTGAGTTCAAGTCCTAACTCCGTTTCTTATTAGTTCTATAAGTTTTATGGCCCTGTTTATCCCTTTTAAGGGTAAGTGATATTACCTATTTCATAGAGCTGTTTGTTTGCTGTATTTATAAACTGCCTAGAATAGTGTCTGATGCTATATTTTTGTATTAAATGAAATAAAATTCATTAAAAACTGTAAAGTAAATGCACGGACAAAGCTTTCTTTACACTTTGCATCATCTCTCTTTAATCTCAGCCTGTTATCAATCAATAATCATGGTTTTACCACACAAAAGAATGTTCCAACTACCATACAATTGTGCTGATTTCACATGTTAGCAAGATAATGCTCAAAACCCTCAAACTAGGCTTTAACAGCACGTGAATCAAGAACTTACAGATGTACAAGCTGGATTTAGAAAAGTCAGAAGAACCAGAGATCAAATTGCCAACATGTGTTGGATCATAGAGAAAGCAAGAGAATTCTAGAAAAACATCTACTTCTGTTTCATTGACTAAACTAAAACCTTTGACTGTGTGGATCACAAGAAACTGTGAAAAATTCTTAAAGTGATGGGAATACCAGACCACTTGACCTGCCTCCTAAGAAACCTGTATGCAGGTCAAGAAGCAACAGTTAGAACTGGACATGGAACAATAGACTGGTTCCAAATCAGGAAAGGAGTATATCAAGGCTGTATACTGTCACCCTGATTATTTAACTTCTATGCAGAGTACATCATGGGAAATGCTGGGCTGGATGAAGCAAAAACTAGAATCAAGATTGCTGGGAGAAATATCAACAATCTCAAATATGCAGATGATACCACCCTAATGGCAGAAAGTGAACAGAAACTAAAGAGCCTCTTGATGAAAGTGAAAGATGAGAGTGAAAGAGCTGGGTTAAAAACTTCACATTAAAAAAATGAAGATAATGCATCTGGTCCCATCACTTTATGGCAAATAGGTGGGGAAAGAATGGAAACAGTGACAGACTTTATTTTCTTGGGCTCCAAAATCACTGCAGATGGTGACTGCAGCCATGAAACTAAAAGATGTTTGCTCCTTGGAAGAAAAGCAAACCTAGATGACAAACCTAGAGAGCATATTAAAAAGCAGAGATATCACTTTGCTGACAAAGGTCCCTATAGTCAAAGCTATGGTTTTCCAGCAGTCATGCGTGGATGTGAGAGTTGGAACAAAAGGAAGGCTGAACACTGAAGCACTGATGCTTTCGAACTGTGGTGCTGGAGAAGACTCATGAGAGTCTCTTGGACAAGATCAAACCAGTCAGTTCCAAAGGAAATCAGTCCTGAACATTCATTGGAAGGACTCATGCTTAAGTTCCAATACTTCAGCCACCTGATGGGAAGAACAGACTCATTGGAAAAGATTCTGATGCTGGGAAAGACTGAAGGTAGGAGAAGGGGATGAGAGAGGATGAGATAGTTGGATGGCATCACCGACTTGATGGACATGAGTTTGAGCAAACTCCAGGAGAATAGTGACAGACAGAGAAGCCTGGTGTGCTGTACTCCATGGAGTCAGAAAGAGTTGAAAATGACTTAGCAACTGTAAAACAGCAACCCAGAGAAGTCCTAATTAGATAGTTACTGAAAAATTGCCAGATGGACATATACTTATTCTGCAGTATACCCACTACAAGCAAGGAAAATGTGTAAACAATCCAGACTTAAGTGTGTTTCAGTTTGGTGCCATCTATTTTAAAAATAAGAGCTCTTTGCTTTTGTTTCAATTTATAGCCTCAGTGGTGAATCAGCTCATTTAATGAGCTATAGCTGAGAGCAAGTACTCAGGGAACATCAAGTGCTTAAAGTTCGGAGGATTTGATTTTTTTCAGTCCAGTAACCAAAAGCATTTGATCTTTTATTGACTGAATATGGTTGCTGTAAAAAGAAATGAAATGTCCTAAGTATTCAGGGTTGAATAACTACAAATGCTTCTATTTCCACTGTTCAAACACCCTTAACTTTATGCTGTGTATAATAATATATTATCCTGTTCAGGCTTTATAAAGAAAATAGACTTCTTTTTCTGACAGTATTAAAATGGCCTCTTTAAAATGTAGATTTCAAAGGCAGGAAATTCTCTCCAGGTTGTAGTGTTTTGTATTAACAATTATTTTTCCAGATTAGTCTTCTGCTTTACCTAGGTAAAAGATATCAAGGGAAAGTAACACAGAGGGATGTTTCTTATTTGAAAGTCTAAAGAATGTGGTTTTCTTCCAAATTGTGATTTCCTTTGATAAATGTGCTGTAACTAGATCCTAGGGGCTACTCAAAGGGCACTAAGGAACAACACACAGCTTGGTAGGCAAATCCTCCCAGGAGGCCCTGGAGACAGTTCCACTCTGCTAGAATAACAGTTCCATTATTCAGCCTGGCAAGTCTATCACCCTACTTATTAGCATAGTTTGGAGGTTAAACAGTGGTATCTCCTCCTACTTAAATTCATTATCAAATTACTTCACAGTGTTTATTTAGACTACTATCACTGAATCAACGGCACCAGTTATAAAAACATGACTTTCTGAGAAGACTTCATTAAAGAAAACACTCCATCAGGAAAGGTCTCTGGGTAGGAACACAGGAAATGCGTTCCTTTGCACTCAAGGAAAACAATTCCAACATTAAGTTTCAACTATTTCAAAATTGCAATATGTGACATATAAGTTACTTTAATAAAAACCAGTAATATTTAGAATAAATATTAATATAATTAATGCTGCATCATAGTTGAAAATCTCTGACACTTTTAAATAGCAAATGTAACAATACACTTTTACAGCCAAAGGCAGCAAGTAAAATGCATATTTTGCACATGGCAGTTTAGAAATACATAAGCAAACCAAGGTGTGTCAGTTTTTAGTGGGGAAGACTGAGCTGGTCTCTTTTACATTTATATTGGGAAGCAACATTCATTTAACTTTTTAAAAGGTCTTTGTGAGTGATTCAAAGGAGGATGGGTGATCTGTGGGGTGATCTGGGGGTTCAGAACACAGAATTCACTTTTCACTTACAGTCACTGAAAACTGATTGACTTGGTTAATCTTTTACTAGGAAAATGTCCACTGATTAGGTAATTTGGAAACATGCTCATATTTCTTAGCTAGGAGGATAGATCTGCCAGGTCCATTTACATGTTAAGTCTGGGAAGTAGAAGTTGATCCTGGATATCGGACTATCAGAAGGTCTTTGGTGTCCTGCCCTCCACCTTTTGCCCCCAGACATGGTTTTCCTAGAGGAAGCAATGGCTGGGGCGGCTATGTGAGCTAGTGCCCTGCTCCCCAGTAACACAGTCAACTATTTCAGCACCCTTTAATAGTGAAATGAGCACCCAGGCATGCCTAGATCCTGAGCAAATTCTGTTTGAAAGGCAAGCAGCTGTGTAATCATTTATCTAGTCTTGGGAGGGAATGGCTTATTTTACATCATGTTTTCAAAAGCAAATTTGAAGTTCTAATTGTAATGTGACACCATGTCTATCCTCAAAGTGAAGTGAGGAAAGGAAAATTTAATATGGGAGTCAGTTTTGCCCTTCCTCTTTTAGTAATAGCATGCTAAAATTTGGGGAAAGCTGAAATCACCTCTTTTGGGATATTTTCATTTTACAAATAGCTGTCAGTGCCAAACTGAGTTGCAGTAAAAGTCCACGAAGTTAACGAAGATAAGAATTGTGTTAACTGTGGAATAAACCAACCATTAGATTGGTGACTGTGAAAAGGACCCTCAATTTTTTAATAGACCTTTGATTTCTATAGCCTTCCAACCATCCACCTTTTCCAATTATAAATGTTAAGGCAATTTCAAAATCAGACGGATTAGTCAATCTGTGAATTTAGGAAGAGAATAATGTCTTTACATGGTTACTTTGCATTTCAAGTCTTCCAGAAAGGCGGCTCAGGCACATCTGAAAATATCTTGGGAGTTAGTTATGCAAAGGTATGCAAGGCATCGCAGATTCATCTTCAGCATCTCTGCCATTTATTTAGAAGCTGCACACAAACAGAATTCGTCCTATCCTAGGCAGCCCTTGCATCACACTAGGAATACATCAGCATGCTTCTGTTTCATATGCAGGCTTAGTAGAGGGACAGATTTGATCTGGTTATACTTTTATAGCCTCCAGTTTATAGTTGAGCACTATGCCTTTTTAGGGCTGGCTAGGAAATCAGATTGGATGAATCTGGGAACACTGTTTCACAATGTGCATAATCCTGGCTCTGGACAGAGGAAAATCAATGAGGGGAAGCATTGATCTCCTTGCAGAGTGCAAATGCAGTTAGCTCAGAAGCACTCTGCCTGAGGATTTTGTTATTCAAGTCATTCTGTTGCACATGTTTTCAAACCAAGCTCTTATCATATAGCAGCTCTCTGGATTCAGCTTAGATCCAGTTGCACATGCATAAAAACCACATCTTTGAGAAGGAGAAGGAATTCTGAGTATCCACGGTTCAGCTTCTGTGTTTGCTCAAGGCTAAACGAAATAGCCTTCACTTCAGTGACATTTCACTTTGTCACTATGTCACTGGGTGGAGAAAACTCCTGCAGGAAGGTGAGAGTATGAACCACTTCAGAAAAATATTATCTTCAGCTATGATGAATTTGATGTGTGTCTGGGCTGCTTGGCCAATATGTTTTCCTTCTTTTATTAAAGAAGTAAATGTGACCAAAAAATTACCCAGAGGGCCCACTATAGACATGCACGTGTGTACAGATATGTAGAAAAATGAAACATATTATACAGCCACACGTAGTATGTATAAAAATATATTTTGCAATATTTCATACTTGTTAGTGGAAGTATTTTTACAACATAGTGCCTCCCAAGTGCAGGGAATAAATCAAGCCTTTTAAAAGCGATTGTAGATGATTAATTTACTGCTGTCATAATATAGTGTTTTCCTTAATGAAAATTTATATCATTTTTTTCCTAGACTCAGTGGAATAAATTTACACTGAAAGGTGGAAGAGATCGATGTATTCAGTATTAAACACACCCAATTCTTGACAGTAAACAGGAGCTTGATCAAGTGAGGTATAGACCGACATTACTTAAATGTACCTTTTCTGACCTAAGCTTTTCCACATCAAAATCCTCATATAAATACAGTAGTAACCAGCGGCTTTTGGCATTGAGACACAGCATTTTCAGATTAACCTTGGGCTGGTATCACAGTAAACTACCAACAGACTGTAGATTCAGATAATGGATTTGTGTTTAAAGCAACTTGCAATTGTGAACAACTACAGTTAGGAAGAACGTTAAATGTGGACAGACATAAGAAATAGAAAAGGATGACCAATATAAAATTAGCAGGAAAAGAAAGCAATTGAAAGAGTCATATACACACATACCTTGTTTAACTGCACATACTGCTTTTATTTTTTTCTATAAATTGAAGGTTTGTGGCAACCCTGGATGGAGCAAGTCTATTGGTTCCATTTTTCTAATAGCATTTGCTCACTTTGTGTCTCTGTCTCACATATTGGTAATTCTTCCAGTATTTCAAATCTTCTCATTATTATTTGTTAATGGTGACCTGTGATCAGTGATCTTTGATGTTACTATAGCAAAAAGGTTACAACTCGCTGAAGGTTCAGATAACGGTTAGTATTTTTCAGCAATAAAGTACGTTTTAATTAAGATACGTACATTGTCTTTTCCCATGTTTTTACAATTGTAGGGTGCACTTGCTATTGCACATTAATAGAATACAGTATAGTATAAATAGAATGTTCATAAGCATTGGGAAAGCAAAAATTTTGTGTGACTTACTTCATTTTCTTTATCATTGTGGTCTGGAACCAAACCTACAATATCTCTCAGCCTGTCTGTCTGTATTTATATGTGTACATGTATAATTTTACAGTCCTAGAATATGATGCAGGGACTCATAATTAACAAAGAGTGGAGGCCACAAATAAAACTGAAGAGGAAAAAATTCCTTTCTGTATAGTGAAGATAATCACAGAAATGAATGCAGTTCAGGAGACAACAGTCTTTTCAAGTTTTAATCATGAAATAAAAGGTTCTCCTGGCTGAGAGTAGGGACAGGGATGGGGGAGCTGGGGTAAGTGGGGAGGTGGAGAAATGGTATGAATGAACCATTAGGACTGGGATCTCGTCTCAGTGTTAATGAGCAGCAACTTCATGAACACTGTGAGCTGTGGTCCACCCTGGATACCAGCTGTGTGCTGCAGAGTACACAAAACAAGCCAGGCAAGGAGCTCTGGGCCTGTGCTAATCATCTCCAGGATTACCCATATGAGAGGGAGGATGATTTTTATTGCCCTTGAAGTAAAAAGTGATGTTATAAATTTGATTCTTGCTCTTATGACAATCTAACTCAGAGCATCAAACAAATCCTTATGTACTGTATCAGTCAGGGTCCAATCAGGAGAGAGAAATCACTTAAAAATCTGAACAGGGAAAGTTTAATGTAAAAACTATTAATATATTATATGTATATAATAAGTGGTGATATATGTATAATATGCAGTAATATATTATATATAATATGTAGTAATATATGTATATATAATATATAGTAATAATATATAACTGCTGCTAAGTCACTTCAGTCGTGTCCGACTCTGTGCGACCCCATAGACGGCAACCCACCAGGCTCCCCCGTCCCAGGGATTCTCCAGGCAAGAGCACTGGAGTGGGTTGCCATTGCCTTCTCCAATGCATGAAAATGAAAAGTGAAAGTGAGTTGCTCAGTCGTGTCCGACTCCTAGTGACCCCATGGACTGCAGCCCACCAGGCTCCTCTGTCCATGGGATTTTCCAGGCAAGAATACTGGAGTGGGGTGCCATTGCCTTCTCCAATATAATATAAAACATAGAACATAATATGTTACTATCTCTATGGCGGAGACAGAAAAATCAAGGAAGAGCCCCCCCAGATCCAAGATTTATAACTTGTTGGAGTGGGCATGGCCATGGCTCACTTGCTAGATGGAAGAGAAGTTGCTAGTGAAATTTTCTGGAAATTCACCCTCTAGGAGGCTAGGAAAAGTCATTCATAGGAAAGGGTCTAACAGCACGTCCCCTGGTGCAGAACCTCTAGGCAGATGCTGGGGAAGGCTGTGAAGACTGTGCTCTGGAGAATCAGTGAGTGTATCAGCAGTCCGGTGCTGGAAAAGCCAGCGTTGCTGCGGGGGGTGCGCACTGAAGGAGCAGTGCTGCAGGCGCTGGCCTGGAGGCTCCACCTGCGCTGCGGTTGCTAGACACTGAGAATATAGCTGGAGAAGATGTCTGTGCTCAGGAGTGTGAGGAACAAAAATAGCTGAACAAGGAAGCAAACCCTTCTCTTCCTGCAGTGTTTCTCCAGTACTCTCTACTGACAAAGTTTAATATAACACATGTCACCAAAGAGAACATAGATAAAGGGCCCAGATCCATTTTCAAAGAGCAGGCAAAAAGGTTGAATTTGGAACTGAGAAGCAGTAAACTATAACTGGCACAAGTATGCATTCAGAATTATCTTAGTCCTTGAGATTGAAAATCTGAACACGTTGAGGGTCTTTGTATAGTGAGATGATCTTTTTTTTTTGACCATGTCTCATGACATGTTCATGGTCCAAAAAAAAGATCATCTCACTATACAAAGACCCTCAACGTGTTCAGATTTTTAATCTCAAGGACTAAGATAATTCTGAATGCATACTTTTTGACCATGCTTCATGACATGTTAGAGAAGGCAATGGCACCCCACTCCAGGACTCTTGCCTGGAAAATCCCATGGACGGAGGAGCCTGGTGGGCTGCAGTCCATGGGGTCACTAAGAGTCGGATACGACTGAGCGACTTCACTTTCACTTTTCACTTTCACGCATTGGAGAAGGAAATGGCAACCCATTCCAGTGTTCTTGCCTGAAGAATCCCAGGGATGGGGGAGCCTGGTGGGCTGCCGTCTATGGGGTCGCACAGAGTCGGACACGACTGAAGCGACTTAGCAGCAGCAGCAGCAGCAGGAGTCAATATGTGACTTAGCAGCTTAGCAGCATGACATGTGGGAATCTTAGTTCACCAACCAGAGACTGAACCTTTGCCCTCTGCAAGGAAGCACAGAGTCTTAACTACTGGGTCGCCAGGGAAGTACCAGTGAGGTGATTCTTATATCATGAGTTACTTTTTGTTCTCTTTTACATCTTCATGAGATGAATAGCACAAAAATAAGCTGTGTAGGCAGAATAAATCACCTGACTTACAAAAGTCTAAATCAGTCCTCCTACATCATTAACATCATATTTTGACTACAGATAATGACATAATAGAGAATTATTGATGCTTCTTTTTGAAATCCTTATATATTGCAGAGCTAAATACACAAATAAATGAATTGGGCTCAGGTCAGTTCTTTTTTCTTTTTGTAATGTTGCTGTTTCAATACAGGGGACGCAAACCCAGCATTTTTAAACTAACATGTATGTGTGTGTCTGTGTGTGTGAGTCGCTTAGTCGTGTAAAACTCTTTGTGACCCCATGGACTATAGCCCCCAGGTTGACCATCCATGGGATTTTCCAGGTAAGAATACTGGAGTGGGTTGCCATTTCTTTCTCCAGGGGATTTTCCAAAACTAGGGGTCGAACCCAGGTCTCCTGCATTACAGGCAGACTCTCTACCTCCTGAGCCACCAGGGAAGCCCTATGGTGAGTTATCATTCACCTAGAGCCAGACATCCTGGAATGCGAAGTCAAGTGGGCCTTAGGAAGCATCACTACAAACAAAGCTAGTGGAGGTGATGAAATTCCAGTGGAGCTTTTTCAAATCCTAAAAGATGATGCTGTGAAAGTGCTGCACTCAATATGCCAGCAAATTTGGAAAACTCAGCAGTGGCCACAGGACTGGAAAAGGTCAGTTTTCATTCCAAGCCCAAAGAAAGGCAATGCCAAAGAATGCTCAAACTACTGCACAATTGCACTCATCTCACACGCTAGTAAAGTAATGCTCAAAATTCTCCAAGCCAGGCTTCAACAGTACGTGAACCATGAACTTCCAGATGTTCAAGCTTGACTTAGAAAAGGCAGAGGAACCAGAGATAAAACTGCCGACACCCGTTGTATTATCGAAAAAGCAAGGGAGTTCTAGAAAGACATCTATTTCTGCTTTATTTACTGTGCCAAAGCCTTTGACTGTGTGGATCACCACAAACTGTGGAAAATTCTAAAAGAGATGGGAATACCAGACCACCTGACCTGCCTCTTGAGAAACCTATATGCAGGTCAGGAATCAACAGTTAGAACTGGACATGGAACAGCAGACTGGTTCCAAATAGGAAAAGAAGTACATCAAGGCTGTATATTGTAACCCTGCTTATTTAACTTATATGCAGAGTACATCATGAAAAACGCTGGATTGGATGAAGCACAAGCTGGAATCAAGATTGCTGGGAGAAATATCAATAACCTCAGATATGCAGATGACACCACCCTTATGGCAGAAAGTGAAGAACTAAAGAGCCTCTTGATGAAAGTGAAAGAGGAGAGTGAAAAAGTTGGCTTACAGCTCAACATTCAGAAAACTAACATCATGGCATCTGGTCCCATCACTTCATGGCAAATAGATGAGGAAACAGTGGAAATAGTGACAGACTTTGTTTTTTGGGCTCCAAAATCTTTGCAGATGGTGATTGCAGCCATGAAATTAAAAGACGCTCACTCCTTGGAAGGAAAGGTATGACCAACCTAGATAGCATATTCAAAAGCAGAGACATTACTTTGCCAACAAAGGTCCATCTAGTCAAGGCTATGGTTTTTCCAGCAGTTGTGTTTGGATGTGAGAGTTGCACTATAAAGAAAGCTGAGTGCCGAAGAATTGATGCTTTTGAACTGTGGTGTTGGAGAAGACTCTTGAGAGTCCCTTGGACTGCAAGGAGATCCAACCAGTCTATTCTAAAGGAGATCAGTCCTGGGTGTTCATTGGAAGGACTGATGCTGAAGCTGAAACTCCAATACTTTGGCCACCTCATGCGAAGAGCTGACTCGTTTGAAAAGACTCTGATGCTGGGAAAGATTGACGGTGGGAGGAGAAGGGGACAAGAGAGGATGAGATGGCTGGATGGCATTACCAACTCAGTGGACATGAGTTTGAGTGGACTCTGGGAGTTGGTGATGCACAGGGAGGCCTGGTGTGCTTTTTCCAGTCCAGCGTTTCTCATGATGTACTCTGCAGATAAGTTAAATAAGCAGGGTGACAATATACAGCCTTGATGTACTCTTTTTCCTATTTGGAACAAGTCTGTTGTTCCATGTCCTGTTCTAACTGTTGCTTCCTGACCTGCGTACAGGTTTCTCAAAAGGCAGGTCAGGTGGTCTGGTATTCCCATCACTTTAAGAATTGAACTGAACTAAACTGAACTGAATGTTGCTGCTAAAAAAATGTTCTTCATTTCTTGTCTGTTAGCCTCAGAGAATGGCATATTAGGTTGCTAGGGATGCCGGAGATTTCTTTCCTCACCATTTGTGGAAGTTCTCTAGAAGTCTAAGATCAAGGCGTCAGCAGGATTGGTTTCTTCTGAGGTTTTTCTCCTTGGCTTGTAGACGGTTGTCATCTCTCTATATCTACACAAGGTCTTCCCTCTGTGTATGTGAAGGCTTCTGTGTCTGAATTTCCTCTTTTGTATAAGGACAACAGTCATATTGGACTAGGGCCCACACAATGCCTTCATTTTCATATAATCACCTCTTTAAAATCTCTATCTCCCAATACAGTTAGATTCTCAAATACTGGTGGTTAGAGCCTCAACACACGAGTTTTGGGAGAAACACGTCAGTCCACAACAGGTGGTTAACTATGAGGGTTGTTAGCTTCAGGAAGCCTGGGCTTGGATTCTAGATCAGCAGTTTAATACATTAACTGTGTAACACAGGGCAACTTACTCACCCACCTTAAACCTCAGCTCCCTCATTTACTTTGTAAGGCTGTTGTGAGCATTAAATTAGGTAACATAAGCAAAGTGTGTAGATTCTGGAGTATACTAAGAGCAAAAGATGTTAACTATTAGTAATGATGATATTGAGGCTTTCCTGGTGGCTCAGTGGTAAAGAATCTGCCAGTGCAGGAGATGAAGGCTCAACCTCTGGGCTTGGAAGATCCGCTGGAGAAGGAAATGTCAATCCACTCCAGTATTCTTGCCTGGAAAATTCATGGACAGAAGAGCCTGGCAGGTTACAATCTATGGATCACAAAGAGTCAGACATGACTGAGCGTGTGCACGTGCGCGCGCACACACACACACACACACACACTCACTCACTTATTTGATTATAAACACATGATGGCAGGACTTCCCTGGTGGTCCAGTGGCTAAGGCTCCATGCTCCCAATGGAGGGGGCACAGGTTCTATCCCTGGTCAGGGAACTAGATCCCACATGCTGCAACTAAGACCCAGGACAGTCAAATAAATAAATACATAAGTAATTAAAACCAAAAAACACATAATGGCTATTGCCCAGATGACATGATACCTCTGCTGGTAATATGATAAGGAAACACATAAACTAATAATTAACAGGTTACATTTACGCTTTCCTCAGGACCTTTGCACTTGCTGTTCCTGGTGCCTGGACCTCTGCTTTGCTGGCTTCTTCCAGCCTCTGCCCAGATGGTACCCACCCAGAGAAGCCTTCATGACAACTCTGTGTAAAGTAAATTTCCCTCTTTCTCTTTCCATCCTATTGCCTTCTTTCCTTTTTTCATAGCCCTGAGTGCAATCTCGATTGCTCATTTATTTTCCTATTTGTTCTGTCTCTTCCATCATAGTGCAAACTGTCCAAGGCATTGCTACATTTCAACTTCCTAGCGCACTAAATCTGGCATGCAGAAATCATTAAAAAATGTTGTTTAAATGAAAAAAAAAATACAAAAAAAACCCTGTGCAACACCCTATTTTGTGGTAAGTACAGGATGAATAAAAATATACAACCATGTACTCAAGATAGTAAGTAAAAAAAAAAAAAAATCTCAAAAAGGAGAAAGGGATGTATTAAACATATTTTGAATACTTCTATTTTTTAAATTCAGTGATACAATATTAATTACTTTTGTTATTAAAAAACCTTTTGTTCTTTTCACGGACACTAGCATTCATGTTACCATAACAATAAGTTGGTATCTTAGAATGTTAACTTTTAAACCTATGAATGGAGAGCTAGAACTCTTTCAACAATCATTGTCATCCACTGAGAATGTTTTAAAAATGTGAGCACTTAATGAGCTCTCTTCTCCTCTCCTTCCCAACCCACTCCAATGCATCTGTTCTGATCTTAGGGTTAGCACAGACTTCAAAGGGGGCTAGGGTCAGCTTGGCAGGGCCCAGAGGAAGGAGAAAAGTCCCAGTAAACACAAAGGCCATCAAGTCTGAATACACATTTCTCTGACTGAGTCCACAATGCATGAGTATTGGGACAGTGATTGGTTTTGGCTGAGGACTGTTTTGTCAGGCCTATATGGTCACGCAGGCCATTTAAATGGTCATATTTTATTCTGCTAGCACCAAATACTCAGTTATGATCAAGTCAAATATATTTTGTGCATGCACAAATGAGCCTCTCTATGCCATTTTTGTGTGAAAATCTGAATTCAATCATTATTGAAAAATCTCACTAAATTATTAAATGATTTCGATTATGAAACATCACACTTAAATGGGCCTTTGTCTGCCATGAGCTTCTTGTGTGTTGTACTTTTAGTACCACTATTTTAATGATACAGATGGAAATTTAAGCCTGTCCAAATTTGAGGCCACATCTTTATCAGATCAGATCAGATCAGTGGCTCACTTACAGTCCTTTACAAATATAAACTGAAATAATACGAGTTTGTTAATATAATATTGTCAATGAAAACTTTGACTTCTAAAAATTAACTTTAAAGTGAATAAAAAATAAGAAAAATTCTCTGCAATCAGCATGGTACAACAAAGTCCACAGCCTAGCATGAATCACTGTGGGGCCTGGATCTGAACGCAGAGGGATCATGGGGCAACCTACGAACAAGATTATCTACCCCCTAAACCATAGGTGGTTAGGGATTTCATCATTGTACAAGTGAAACACTGAAATTAACACTAAAACCACCTAGTGTAAACTAACAGTTGAGTCAACTACGTTTAGTTTATTTCATATAATGAAATCAATATTTTCCAACTTCTAAGTTTTGCTGCCCTTTAAAAGATATTTGTAAGGAATAATCTCATGGGCATATTAAAGGAACTAACTCTATTTGAGTGAGTTGGACTCAGATGAATACTGCAATCATGATTCTGATGTCCAGAAATATAAATTCATTAGTTGCTGAAATATAATTTATTAGTTGTTGAATCTTTGCTGCTGGTTACTCAGAAGCACAGACTTGAGATGCCATATATAAGCTTTTTTGCTATTTTGCAAAGCATGTGTTCCTGAAAGATTTTGTTTTCTAAAAAATCATGCACTAAAATAATAGGATTCTTTGACTAAACAGAGTTGGGTCAGATCGTTATGCAACTTTGTAACCAGAGTACCAAGAACACAACAATAATCCTAAAATACTAAGGCACTTAAAAATGCATTCCAGATTCCTAATAAATAAATACATTAGCAAATATAGGATTTTATCTTAAAAAAAAAAAAAAAGGAGACTACGGAAGAGGGTACAAGGAAGACCCAAGGTTGCTAAATTACAACAATAAGGAAACATATACAAAGACTGAAAAAGAACCAAGTTCAAAGAACCTTACATGAAGTTCAGAATGAATTTAGCCAAGGGGAAGACCATGCGGCAAACATGAATCATGGGGCTCAGTGGTTTGCTGCATTCAGTGCCTACTGCGCGCTGACATAAAACAGTCATGTGAGGAACGATTACTTTTGTGTGTCAACTCAACTAGGCTAAGTGAAAGTCACTCAGTAGTGTCCAACTCTTTGCAACCCAGGCCAAAATACTGGAGTGAGTAGCCTTTCCCTTCTCTAGGGGAATCTTCCCAACCCAGGGATTGAACCCAGGTCTCTTGCATTGCAGGTGGATTCTTTACCAGGTGAGCCATCAGGGAAGCCCCAAGTAGGCTAAGCCATGCCCAGATAACTGGTTATTTCTGGGTGTGTCTATGAGAGTGTCTGGATGAGATTAGCATTTGAATCAGTAGAGGAAGAAGGAAGACAGCCCTCACCCATTTGGGTGGGCATCATCCAACCAATTAAGGGCCTGAATAGAACAAAAACAATAGTGGGAAAAAAAATCAGAGGAAGTATGGATTCATTCTCTGCCCTAGCTGAGATATCTATCTTCAACCTGCTCTCTGACATCACACTCCTTGTTTCAGGGTTTTGGACTTGAACTGAATTATTCCACTGGCTCTCCTGGGTCTCCAGTTTGTACATGGCAAACTGTGGGCTTTCTCATCCTCCATAATGACATGAGCCAATTCCTAGAACAAATCTCTCTCTACATATATGTATATATTACATATATATTTCCTATTGGTTTTGTTTCTCTGGAGAACCCTGATGAACAGAATATACTAGGAAAAATTAGTTGATGTTGATGGCTGTTGACTGATCAGGTGGTAGTTGCTAAAGGTGGGACTGGCAATTTCTTAAATAAATCAACAATGAAGTTTGCCAAATCAAAGGACTCCTCCTTTCACAGATGATTTCTCTACAGCATGCCATGGTCTTTGATGACATTTTATCCATGCTGCTAAGTCGCTTCGGTCATGTCCGACTCTGTGCGACCCCATATACGGCAGCCCACCAGGCTCCCCTGTCTCTGGGATTCTCCAGGCAAGAACACTGGAGTGGGTTGCCATTTCCTTCCTCTCAAATCCTGCTGCTGCTTTATCAACTAAGTTTATGTGTTATTCTAAATCCTTTGTTGTCATTTCAATAATCTTCATAGTATCTTCACCAGCAGTAAATTCCATCTCAAGAAATCACTTTCTTTGCTCATCCATGAGAAACAACTGCTCATCTATTAAAGTTTTTATCATCATTGAAGCACTTCAGTCACATCTTTAGGCTCCACTTTTAATTCTAGTTCTCTTGCTATTTCCACCACATCTGTAGTGACTTCCTCCACTGACATCTTTAACCCCTCAACATCATCCATGAAGGTTGGAATCAATTTCTCTTCCAAACTCCTGTTAAGCTTGATATTTGCACTTCTTCCCATAAATCACTAATGTTCTTAATGGCATTTAGAATGGTAAATCTTTTCCATAAGGTTTTCAATTTATTTTGCCAGATTCATCAGAGGATTTACCATCTGTGGTAGTTACAGGCTTTTGAAGTGTGTTTCTTAAAGAATGAGACTTAAAAAGTTGAAACAACTCCTTGATCTTCGGATACTGTGTCAGAAGGCATGAAAACAACATGAATCTCATTGTACACCTCCATCAGAGCCCCTTGGTGACCATGTGATTATCAATGAGCAGCAATATTTTGAAAGGATTCGTTGTCTGAGCCATAGGTCTCAACAATGAACTAAAAATATTCAGCAAGTCATGTTGTCAACAGTACTGTCATCCAAGTTTTGTTGTTCCATTTAGAAAACACAGATGGAGTGATTTAGCATAATTCTTAAGGGCCCAGGAAGAATAGTAAAGGAACACTAGCTTCAACTTGAAATCACCAGCTGCATTACCTCCTTATAAGAGAGTCAGCTTGTCCTTTGAACATTTGGAGCCAGGCATTGACTTCTCCTCTTTAGCTATGGAAGTCTTAGATGGCATCTTATTTGCAGATAAGGCTATTTTGTCTACATTGAAACTCTGTTGTTCAGCTGCCACCTTCATTCATCATCTTAGCTAGATATTCCAGATAACTTTATTACAGCTTCTATATCAGCCCTTGTTGCTTCACTTCATACTTTGATATCATGGAGACAACTCCTTTCCTTAAACCTAATGAACCAATCTCTGCTAGCTTCACACATTTTCCCCACATCTTCTTCATGTCTCTCAGCCTTCCCAGAATTGAAGAGAGCTAGGGCTTTGTTTTGTACTGGTTTGACTTAGGGAATGTCATGGGTGATGGTCTATCCAGACCATTAAAAGTTTCTCCATCTCAACAATAAAGGTATTTTCCTTTCTTAGTATTTGCATATTCACTGGAGTTGCACTTTTATTTTCCTTCCAGGCTTTTTCCTTTGCATTTACAACTTGGCTAACTATTTGGCACAAGAGGCCTAGCTTTCAACTTGTCTCAGATTTAGATCTGCCCTCCTCACTAAGCTTAATTATTTCTAACTTTTGATCTAAAGTGAGAGACGTGGCCTTCCCTGGTGGTCCAGTGATTTAAGAATCTGTCTGCCAATGCAGGGGACATGGGTATGATCCCTGGTCCGGGAAGATCACACATGTTATGGAGCAACTAAGCCTGTACACCACAACTACTGAGCCTATGTTCTAGGGCTTGTGAGCTGCAGCTGCTGCTGCTAAGTCACTTCAGTCATGTCCGACTCTGTGCGACCCCATAGACAACAGCCCGCCCGGCTCCCCCTGGCCCTGGGATTCTCCAGGCAAGAACACTGGAGTGGGTTGCCATTTTCTTCTCCAATGCGTGAAAGTGAAAAGTGAAAGTGAAGTCACTCAGTCGTGTCCGACTGCTAGTGACCCCATGGACTGCAGCCTACCAAGCTCCTCCGTCCATGGGATTTGCCAGGCAAGAGTACTGGAGTGGGGTGCCATTGCCTTCTCGTGAGCTGCAGCTACTGAAGCCCATATGCCTAGAGCCTGTGTTCTACCCCATGAGAAGCCATGGCAATGGGAAGTCTAATCACCGCAAGTAGAGAGCAGCCCCTGCTTGCTGCAACTAGAGAAAGCCTTCTCACAGCAACAAAGACTTAGCACAGCCAAAAATAAAAATAAATAAAATAAATAAAGGGAGAGACATACAACTCTTCCTCTCACTTTAGCACTTAGAGCCCATTTTAGTGTTATTAATCTGTACAATTTCAATATTATTGTGTCTCAGGGAATAGGAAGACCCAAGGAGAGGGAGAGAGACAGGGGAACAGCTGGACAGTGGAACAATCAGAACACATGCAGCATTTATGGATTACATGAGCTGTCTTACATGGGTGTGGTACATTTTGCCCTAAAACAATTACAAAAGTAACATCAAAGATCACTGATCATTATAGCAAACATAATAATAATGAAAAAGTTTGAAATATTGAGAATTACCAAAAGGTAAAAGACACAAAGTGAGCAAATGGTGTTGGAAAAATGGCACTGACAAACTTGCTCAATGTGGGATCTCCACAAACCTTTAATTGATAAGAAATGCAATATATCCACAAAATGCAATAAAGTGAAGCAGAAGAAAACAAGGTATGTCTGGATAGTATGGTTTAAGCAATTTTTGGTTTTAGTCATAGAATGTTGATGGTAGATTTTACTTAATTGATAATCTCTTGGTAAACAACTTGCTTGGTTAGAACTGTGGACAGAGGTTAGAAGAGTTTTGCTCTGCTTGAAGTTAACTTATTTTTATTGAAACCATGACCTTGGCTGTGTTAGTTGAGAAAGTGCTTCGATTACACAGGCATGTGCAGGGAAAAAGTGACCCAAAAAGCCCAACAGTATTAATGTCGGCTCTCCCTCACAGGCAGTGTAACTCTTAACAAGGCAATTGCTTTACAGGAACCAGAGTATGAGATCATTCATAAATTATACAAATTCTCATGCTGGCAAAGTGAAATTTAACTGTAGGGAAAAATAGACGTGTAAAAATGTTTCCTGTAGTCTAATTTTCTGTTTGCAGCAAGAGAGAATGATGGCTCTCACCTTCTACCCCAACCATGGAACCCTTAAGACACACACACACACACACACACACATAATACTTTGACTAAATACCCAAAGTGATTTCAAGCAGCTCACAACATACAGATTCAGTAAGCAGTAATTAAGAGCAATGAATTTATTTCCTCCTTTTATTACATTCTAGACTCTGTTTTTTAACTTTTCAATATCATTCACTTAACGAAGAAAAATGACTCATTATTTGTAAGTTGATTCAGCAAATATAAGGGGATCTTGGCATACAAGCCTATTGTTTTTCTTTTCACTGATCCTTTTCTCTAGAACCAAGGAAGATGAATCACAATTATCTTATCCACTAAAAAAGTAAAGTTTAAATCAGTATCTTTATGCATAGGGCTACATGAGGGTTTTAGATTACTAGACGAAACTAAAGGTCTGACTTGAAAAATAACTGAGTTTATAGGTACTACCAGAATTTTACTAGCATTTCTGTTTATCTGTAGTTGAAAAATAAATAATACTAAGACTTCTGGTGAAGTATAGATGACCCTTCATAGACCGGAGTCAATGTCAAATATCTTGTTTTCTCTGGAGCTTCTTGTGTGGTCAACTATAATTGCTATTCCTAGACCGACAGGGCAGGCTTCCAGGTCCAAAATGTATACATTCTACAGTTTGACCCTTCAAGGTATTATAAAAAACATAAAATACATTTCTGTGGAGAAAACTCTCTGCTACAGCATGGTCCCTTGAAACTGTCCAATTTGATCTGTGATTCCTGGTAAGATATGCATTACATCATGGTCTATTTTCAGTTTGTTACATTAATCAAAACCTATGCCATTTATTAAACAGCTTCCTGCAGCTCAGGCATTTGAAATGCAGAGTGCCAGCAAGCAGCTGCCAAACACCATGAAGGAAAGAGGTGGGCTGGATTTGAGTAATGTACAAATTGAATTTCAAGTGACTGAGCAGCCTCTTTATCTCTTGGTGACACAACCAGGGACTGTAGCAGCGTTCTTGAGGAAATGAAACCCAGAGCCATGGTTCAATCATGGGGTGGTTACCAGGGCCCTGCCCAGCAGTCTTTCCGGAACTGCTGATGAATGTGACCTTTGCAAAAATGCACAAAGCCTTGATTTCTGCACGGTTAACCTTTACAAGCCGGAACCCCTCTGTGAAACCTACATATAGCAGAGGGAAGCCTCAGAATCAAAACAGACACATACACATTTCATGAAAGAGCGACTACAAACATGCACATGCTCACATGTATTCTCAGAGGATGAAGACATTGAACCCATTTTCAATTATTCTCTCTACTGTGTATTTCCAAGTATTTGCATTCCTCTTCCTTATAAGTAGGAAAATACTAGCATTGCACTGTCAGCCCAACACTTAAATGCATTCGCTCCATTTCAGAGCTGCCTCAACTGGAATTGGTGGTGAGATGGAAATTATATGTGTTCAAGTTTGCCAAGAGTCACTGAGACCATTTGGTCACCATTAAATAATGATCACATGCATATGTTAAGGAGAAGGGGATGGGTATTAAAATGGACAGCTTAGATTTCTACCATTGATCGAACCAGAAAAACCATTTTTGATTTGATAGCATCACCCCATGTTGTTTATTCTAAATATATTGGATATTCATTGTGAGGATGGGGAACACAGAACGCTATGAGAGTGACTACGGCAATATTCTTAACCTTGCCATGAATCAAACTTTCTATGGCTCCTTCCTGCTCTTAATACAATAGTATTTTGTTTTTAAGTGAATTTAATTTTTCTCATTATTTGTAAGTTGATTCAGATGACATTAATCATTAAGGAAAAGTAAGTTACACTAGCTTACCTAGTCTTCTTTTAATATCTAGTTCTAATATTTTTTGTGTCATACTTCTCTCTCGACTAAGTTCTTTGCCTTGCTTATTGTGTGATTTGCCTAGCAAGCCTATGAAGTAATTAGAATAGTGTAAGCTATTATTGTTGATGAGAAAACTAAAGTCTAAAGAGGTTAAAGAGCATGCCAAAGGTTAACATGGCAAATCACTAGTAATCCTGAAATGTTAATTTCTCTTTTCTGTGATTTCTATGAACCATGAGCGGTATGGCAATAAGGATATGGAGAAAACAGTGACTACAAAAGACACTTTGATTCATCTTTATAGGGTCTCGACCTGCATCTTCCTGTCTACTGTGTTCACTTTAGAATCTTTGTTAAAGTGCAGGAAACCCCTGATCTGCAAACACCCAGATTAGAAATAATCTAGCCGTCCAAACAGCTGCCTTCTGGCTGTCTTTTTACTGTCAACTGTTCAACCATGGGGAAATAGTGGGGAGGAGGTTGAGCAAACTTCTAGAGACTTCTTTTAGAAGTAAAGGAAAAAAAAGTGAGAGGAAAGATACGCTATAAAAAAATAAAGAAAGAGCAGGTGACCTCCAAAATCATTTATTCATTCATTCACCCACCATGGGTTGTCATCCAACCATCTCATCCTCTCAATGGACATGAGTTTGAACAAACTCTGGGAGATAGTGAAGAACAGGGAAGCCTGGTATGCTACAGTCCATGGGATTGCAAAGAGTCAGTCACAGCTTACCCACTGAACAACAACAACAATAATCATCAGTTAGGTAGGACAAATGAGAGTTCATGAAATTTATGAACTCCTTTTAGTACTTGTGTTTGAGGCACTGCATCAAGTATTGGGAACACAGATCCAAGACCTATCTACAAATTACTCTAAGCAAAGAATGAGTGTGAAGAATGGTATTTGAAAAGTACAAAGCAAATTAGAACACAGAGGTTGGAAGGAATATTTCTGGCTGAAGTAACTGGGAAAGGCCTTGTGTCTAATGAGAGTCATGATGGATGAGCTGGACTCAGTCAAAGCCCAATTTTCAGAAGTCAGGCTAATATTTTATTACTCCCTTGAGTCTCATTTTCCATCCAAAAGGTTTTCGTGGGTGTTTCAGGATTCTACCCACTTTCATAAAGCACAAAATACATAAAGCAATGGGCATTGTGTAAAGGCAAAGTCGTACTAGTCATACTAGACCTTTCTGTACACCAGGTGTATATTATCACTCGTCTTTACAACTATTCCTCAAAGTAGATATTACAATATCATTTTACAGATGGGAAAACTGAGACTCAGAAAGGCTGTCACTGTGAATGGGAAATGATGCAGTTATTTTCAAGCAAAGTACCAAACACACAAGTGGTACCTATAGTCCCAATGTGTGCAGTCCTACTGGTTATTTAGCTGTGTGTAATGTACTGAATGGAGAAGGCAATGGCACCCCACTCCAGTACTCTTGCCTGGAAAATCCCATGAGCGGAGGAGCCTGGTAGGCTGCAGTCCATGGAGTCGCTAAGAGTCGGACACGACTGAGCGACTTCACTTTCACTTTTCACTTTCATGCATTGGAGAAGGAAATGGCAACCCACTCCAGTGTTCTTGCCTGGAGAATCCCAGGGACGGGGGAGCCTGGTGGGCTGCCATCTATGGGGTCGCACAGAGTCGGACACAACTGAAGCGACTTAGCAGTGTATTGAATCTTTCACAGAAAATATTATGAGATGGTGAGCTAGTGTCAGTGTGTGTGTGTGTGTGTGTGTTAGTCGCTCAGTCGTGTCCGACTCTCTGCGATCCCCTGGAATGTAGTGTCAGTATATTTGCCCCTTTAAAGGGGCATTCATATATAATATAAGCCTTTCCAAAATACATATCTTTTCTATAAGACAAAGTTCCTTTTATTTTGGCTAAGTATGGTTTCCCTTCCTTCCTATTCATTATGGTGGTATCTGTCTCAAAGACAGGATTTAGCCGAAGTTAAAAATAAGGAGGGGAAAAGGTGACAATAGGAAGGCTGATTCTACGTGAATTACAGTTGATCGGCCCAGGGAAAGTAGGCAATTCTTTTTATTTTATGCTATCAACTCTGGCCTATGTCTTTAGAGGCACCTTAAGGCCTCAGTGTATTAGCTGTTCAGACTTCTGATTCCAGAAGATTACTTCTTCTGAAAGGCTCACCCAGGGCTTGGCTGTGCTGCTTTAAATTCAGGTCTCTAAGAAACTGGTCTGAGCAACTTAGAGCCTTCAAAGTAAAGCCAAATGCTCCGTCCTCAGCGGGAAAGTGACTTTAATTAATTCTGGACGACCTTTCCATTGAAAAGCAAAACACTGCCCCGAGGCTTTTTAGAAAGGTTAGGTTGTACCTTTTCCCTCTTATTGTGATGAGAAAGATATATGAGTGTTTCTTACACAAGTATCTGCCTCCTTCCTTCTTGTGGATGAGCATGCTCTTTAATAAAGGCAAAAATAAAAATAAAACAAACAAGCAAGCCCAAAAGCCTTGTTTGTAGCCAATTAACTTCTCAATTCTAGCAAGAACTAAACTACTGTATAAAATCTTCCATCACAATAAAACATGACTAAGACCTCATCAATTCTCATTTAGCAAATGCTTCGTACTGGACCATCTTTTTCTAATACTTAGGAATTCCATTATTTCTTATTTCAGTGAACATGTTAGGGAAAAAAATTAAGTGAAATGGGATTAGGTTTGCCATTTGTCATTTACTCAGAGCAGAATTCCGGTCTGACATGTGGGCAACTCATACCCAGAGCTTAATGCTTTTAGTAATTATAAGGATCATGTAGAGTATGTTGATTGGTGGGGGAAAAAGTCTTTATTAACTGCTCAGAAATAGTTAATTCTTCATTAGTCAGAGCGCTGCACTAGATGCTGCTGCCTGTGAACCATGGATTAGAGTTTATGATAGTAATAACCTCACTGAAAAAACATTTGTTACTATACTTAATGACCAGATTTTAGTGCATTAACCTTCCTTGGGAGGTCAACTAACAAAATGGATGTTAACTGCTTGTAACAACCAATTCCTCTGAAATTAATATTTAGATGCCTTTGGTGTCAAAAAACCTTCCTTCCATATCAGGGCATTAAAAACACTTCTAAATTATTAATAGCAGGCAGGATTCAATGCCTCAAAGATTTCCATGCCAATGCTCTTTACCCTCAGCCTCTTCCTATTTTCTCAAACAGAGCTCTCTTCTGCAGGAACAAGGAAGGCATTCAGGGAAATTAGGTCTCAGAAATGCATGTGGGTCAACAATGCATTGCAGTTTGGAAAAGGTCACTCTTTAAGTTCAACAGAAATAAACATAACAGGAGTGTGAAAGGCGATGCTGAGAGCACTGGGAACCAGACAGGGACAAACTCCCCACCAGGGACAAACGCCACACCAGGCCCGGGGTCCTGAGCCACGGCCCTCTCACCACCTGTCAGGGACTCCTTACCAACACATTTTTGCATCCTTTGTTCAACTGACCTCCTGCCTCATTTCTCCAGCCCTGCCCCCTGCCTTCAAATTGGAAACAAACCACACTGTGTCAAAACAACTTCTGAACTATTTCCTTCCTAAGCAACTCCAGAATATAAAACATGTTCTGAAAGGCTGCACCATTCCCTGGAGAAATTTTATGATTTGGTTACTGCAGCGTGTGCTGCTCCTTGGCCGGGGTAGCCTTGGGTTCTTGCCAAACAATGAAGCAATGCTATTATTAGCCTTCCTATTCACTGGCCACAAAACAGTCTCTGTTGCTATTTTCAGAATGTGCTCTTCTGGTGCAATAGGGACAGCAGTGTACCAGGAGGGCAGCAACATGAACGTGAAAATGCTTTCATGGTGGTATTTTTTGGGCAGAGAGGAAATAACAGCTTCCAAAGCTGTTGAAATCTCTGCTAGTATCCACAGAGACATACCCACTGGAGTTGCGAGAGCACCCCTGGGATCTCAGTGATGAAGCTGCTGTGTTTAATAATTTCCTCAAATCACATGAAGGCAGTAACAGTCCTTACTCAGTCGTTTACATCAGCCCAGGTACAGGCATAAAATGATAAACCAATTTCATACAGAGCATGACAGGGATGATAAGGGTGATATAAAATGCATGCATAGTATTAAAGGGCCTTTTCCTCACGGCATGATCAGTTACAAACCCAGCAGCGGAGTTTCCAGAGGAGCCAGGCAACTGGTGGGCACTCATTTTCTAAAAAAATGAGCTATAATTGACATAATGCTCTATTAGTGCCAGTTATACTCTGGGAGGTACTGGAGGATAGAGGGGCCTGGTGTGGTGCAGTTCATGGGGTCGCAGAGTCAGACATGACTGAGTGACCGAGCACATACACATTACAATGTAAAACATAATGATTTGATATATATTGTGAAATTATCACCACAATAAGTCTAGTTAACATCCATCGCTGTACAGGGTTACAGTTTTTTCCCATGTGATAAGAATTTTAAGATTGATTCTCCTAGCAACCCACTTCACCCATTCTGCTCACCACCCCCACCTCTGCCTCTGACAACCACTAATCTATTTTCTATGTCTACGAGCTTTATTTTCTTTTTTTTAAAGATGACACATATAAATGTGATAATACAGTATTTATCTATCTCTGCCTTATTTCACTTAGCACAGTTCTTTCAAGATCCATCCATGTTTTTGCAAATAACACTACTTTATTTACTTTTTTATGGCTGAATTATGTGCGTGCACGCTAAGTGGCTTCAGTTGTGTCTGACTTCTTGTGACCCCATGGACTGTAGCCTGCCCGGCTCCTCTGCCCGTGGGATTCTTCAGGCAAGAATACTAGAGTGGGTTTCCATGCCCTTCTCCAGGAGATTTTCCTGACCCAGGGATTGAACCTTTGTCTCCTGCATTGCCAGGTGGATTCTTTACTGCTGAGCCACCAGGACTGAATTACATATATATGTATATAGATAAGTATAGGTATGTCTGTATCTACTTCACACCTTTTTTTTTAAATTGAATATAGTTGATATACTATGCTGTGCCAATCTCTGCTGCATAGCAAAGTGACTCGGTTTTATACACATATACAGTCCTTTTTAATATTCTTTTCCATTATGGTTTATTCCAGTATCTCACAGTTTGTTTATCCATTCATCCATCAGTGAACACTTAGGCAGTTTCCATGTTGTGCCTGTAGTAAATAGTGCTGCAGTTTAGATGGGGATGCATTTATCTTTCCAAGTTAGTGTTTTCATTTTTCTTTGGATTAATACCTAGAAGTGGGATTACTGGATCCTACGGTAATCCTATTTTTAGTTTTATCCACGGTGGTTGCTTCCCATCAACAGTGCACAAGGGTTACCTTTTCTCAGTATCCTTGCCAACGTTTGTTATTTCTTGTCTTTTCAACAATAGCCATTCAAACAGGTATGGGGTGATATCTCACTGGTTTTAATTTACCTTTCTGTGATGACTGGTGAGGCTGAGCATCTTTTCATTTTAGTTGGTTACCTGTATGTTTGTTTTGGGAAAATGTCTCTTCAAATCCTCTCCTTACATTTTAATTGTTGTTGTTTTTTTTTTTTCTGTTGTTGAGTTGTGTGAGTTCCTTATATGTTTTGGATATTAGCTCCCTATTCAATACAAGATTTGCAAGACTTCCTGGTGGTGCATTGTATAGGAATCTGCCTACCAATGCAGGGGTCATGGGTGTTATCCCTGGTTTGGAAAGATTCCACATGCCGTGGAGAAACTAAGCCCAGGTACCACAACTACTGAGCCCATGCTCTAGGGTCTGCAAGCCGCAGCTACTGAGCCTGCATGCTGCAGCTTCCAAAGCCTGTGTGCCTAGAACCTGTGCTCTACAACAAGAGAAGCCACCATAATGAGGAGCCCGTGCAATGCAACAGAGCAGCCCCCACTGGCTGCAACCAGAGAGAGCCTGCACAAAGCAACAGAACACCAGTGCGGCCAAAAGTAAATAAATAAAGATTTGCAAACATTTTCTCCCATCCATAGGTTGCATTTTCATTTTGTTGATGGTTTCCTATTCTGTACGAAAAGTGAGAACTTGTTTATTTTTGCTTTTGTTGCCTTTGCTTTTGGAGTCAGATCCAAAAAAATCATCCCCAAGACTGATGTCAAGAAGCTTGCCACCCATGTTTTCTTCAGAGTTTATGGTTTCAGGTCTTACGTTTAAGTCTTTATTACATTTTGAGTTCATTGCTGTCTGTAGTATGAGATAGTGGTCCAGTTTCATTATTTTTGTATACAGCTGTCCAGTTTTTCCAACACAATTTATTGAAGAGACTGTCTTTCCCTCACTGTATATTCCTGGCTTCTTTGTTGTAGATTAATTGACCACATAAGCATAGGCTTATTTCTGTTTTCTTTGTTCTGTTGTATCTGTTTTTGTGCCAAATAACACTCTTTTGATTATTATAGCTTTGTAATATAATTTGAAATCAGTGAGCATGATGACTCCAGCCATCTTTATCACGATTTCTTTGGCTACATGGGGTCTTCTTTGGTTCCATACACATTTTAGGACTGTTTGTTCTATTTCTGTGAAAACGCCATTGCCATTTTGATAGGGATTATACTGAATCTGCAGATTGCTTTGGATAGCATGGACAGGTCATTCTTGTTTCTTTGTGATGAATATTTTTATAATATTGGGAATTTAGTACAGACATAGTGTGAAAGCTGCTCAGCCGTGTCTGACTCTTTGCACCCTTATGGACTGTAGCCTGCCAGGCTCCTCTGTCCAAGGAATTCTCAAGGCAAGATTGTAACAGGAGGGAAAGGAGCAGGGCACAACTTTGGAAAGAATGACATAGCCCAAGAACACATCATAAAGCTGATTAGAATCAAATGGGACCAAAATGGCAGACAAGACTAGACCTTGCTCCTCAATCAGCAAGTGAAATGACACACCCAGAGGTGCCATGACAGTTCCGGGGCATTGTTAAAAGACCAAGGAGTGGGTGGTGGCCCATATCCTGGAAACCTCTGCCCTTTCCCCCAAATAGTTGGAATAATCCTCCCACTCATTAGCATATATAATTACCCAGCCTATAAAGACTAACCAGGCCAAATTTATGGGCCACATTCACTCTCTGCGATGGCCCATACTCTGTCTGTGGAATGTGCTTCTCTCTGTATCTGAATAAATCCACTTCTTACCTATCACTTTGTCTCTCACTGAATTCTTTCTGTGATGAGACGTCAAGAACCTGAGCTTCATTAAGTCCTGAAACCAAGTACTGTGGGTTTTGGCTGGGTTTGAGTCCTAGCCACGTGGGTTCAAGTCCCAAGCAGGGTTTTGGGCTTAAGTCCCAAACTGGGTTTTGGCGCGTTCGAGTCCCAGCCATGTAGATTTGAGTCCCAATCTAAGGTAAACCGTTTCAAGATTACTGGAACAGGTAACCATTCCCTTCGCCAGGGGATCTTCCCAACCCAGGGATCCAACTCAGTTCTCCTGCATTGCAGGTGGATTCTTTACTGTCTGAACCATCAGGGAAGCCTGAGAACAGACAGGGATCTATTAAAATTTTAAGCCTGTTTTCATTTGGCTAGGACAAGTTGTGTATAACAGCAATTTTAACTTAATAGCATTGGGAATAATTTCTAATTGAAAGGTTGCCATGCCATTGCATATATTATTCCCTTTTTCTAGTGTAGCTGCTTTTCACTTTAAGTTGTATTAGGAAAGAACTATTTGCAAACAGTAAATAAGCAGTTCTTTCTTTTAAACCATGACAGATTTTGCAGATTTAATTGTTAAAATTTTGGATTATGGTATCTCTCTCTGTTAAGGCTGGTGCTTAACTTTTGCATTTAAAAATAAAAATTTACTAGACTTATGGTTAATTCAATGAAAAAGACAGGATGATATCTTGGCTTTTAAAATTTCTTTCGCTACACTTTTTTTTTTTTAATAGAGGCATTTAGAAAAAGATCTCTTTCCAAATATAAAACTGAAATATGAACTGTCGACATTCTCTTCCCCTCCACCCTCCCCTCCTTTTTTTCCTACGAAAATATCAGTTAAAAGCTACAGGGAGCCAATTTTCAGACATAGTATTCTGAATGGTAGGAAAGATCAAAATACAGTTATTGTCTTAGTCTGCTTTATCTCTAAACTGATAAGGTTTCTGAAAGCTATCTAATTGTCCTGTGAATCATTAACTTCATAATGTTTACAGAGAATATGTTATCTCTCCTGTTTCTTGGGAACTGTGGATCCTTCATCAGTGACCTGGAATGGTTGCTAAGTGCAATGCAGGTAATGTACCTGTGCAATTTATTAGTGCCAGGTAGAGGTTTAAATCAGCATGTTGATTGTAGTGTTGTTCACTTAATGAACTTCCATGCACCGCTTCCTGAAAATCCTTTTATGGCTTCTGTTGGCTCCATATGGCATTCTGATGAGCTTACACTTCTCCTTAAGTGCTTCTCTATCAGAAAACAAGAGCAAAGCTAAAACAAAGTGAGTCATCTGGTTTTGTCTTTGCTTTCACTGCATGAGATAATGTGGAGGTGTTAATTACAAGACTTCACTGAGTCTTGACTAATAACAGTGTGCAAACAAATGTATGTCAGGCTCAGCCACAGAAATGCTTCTACTAATAAGGTAAAGCTAGCAATTAGAGCTGACAATGAAGTAATACTTTCCGTTGAATATTCATTAATGAAGTTCTTGTTTGGGAAAAGGGAGGCTTCTGATTGTCCAGATGGAAACCTAGAATAGGAACCCTGGTCATTCCTTTTAAATGAATTAACCACCGTTTGGTGAGCCGGCACACTGGATTAATTCCCTTTTGTACTAATGCACTGACCCTTTGCTTCAAAGGCATAGCCCTGATGGCCACTAAGATCCTTCAATCCGTGACCTTGGCACAATAGGGACAAATTGAATTCCCAGAAGGAGAAAAATGATGGTGACCACAGAACATCACTAACAGCAGGCTGGAGACACAGCATGTTTTATTTAAATTCTTCACTACAACCCCTAGGGTTTCAGGGAGAAAGAGTGTGATTAGCTTACCTAACCCAGTCATGCTACTTTGATGTTTTCCTTTTCCCTTTCTTTCCCTCTTTCTCTCTTTTTCAGAGAGCAGTTCTGACATGCTTTTTTAAGTGCATGAGATCCACTGCTTTCATGCCAAAAAGACACCTCCCAGACGAGAGAGCTCTAGGCATTGATGGCTCTTTCACACACTGCACTGGTATTTCTGACACTAGTTCTATTACTCAGGCGCAATATCCCTTTCTGGAATTTCTTAGTAAAGAATCCCAAATGAGAGACTTTATTGATCAAAGTGTTTCATTTAGGGGACCCTTTAAAAGTTAGATAGATTCTTAGGGAAATACAAAAGGGGATGTACGTTTCTTGGATTGGGAGAATACAAGATCTTCCATTGCAATAAACTATCCATGTATCACATTTTTAGAATGATTCGTGACCTAGGTAACGAATTGTTTTGACTTTCTTCACAGCCCAGATCCTAATTTGGTGGAAGAACTCTGTGCCTGGGTTAGAAAGCCACAGTCCCAGCCTTCTTTGCAGTTAAAGATGATCACATAGTGCACATCTGGCCAATAGTATGTAAGAAGAAATTCCTCATAGCTACTTAAAGTAGGACAGAAGCTGCTAGGAGGCACACATGTTGTTCTGTGTGTTCGGTAGCTGCTGGAATCAACCAGCCAGTCTGCACTGGGCTATGAGGTAAGGGAAAAGAATCAGAGACCAGCAATACTGGTGCTCTGCAATTCTCCCTGTGTGAGGCATGCCTCCTTCCTCCTCCACATGAAGCCACTAATTTTCAGTTCTCTGATTAACACAGCCAAATGTAATTCCTAACTAAAACAGAATATGGTATCAGAGCTGGCAGGGGGTGTGAGGAGGAAAGGTTGCTTCAGCTAACAGAAACTAAAATGTTTAATTTGCTCAATGGAAGAGGTGGGATGGTGAAGGCACTATTGCAGGGAGTAAACCAGGATGATCCATATTAAATGTGGCAAAATGTCTTTTCAGACTTTAGGAATGCTGTCTACTGACTCCTAAGTAATACAAAATGTTGGCATGTGTTGGACCCTTCTTGTTGCTTTTAGCAAAGCCCTAAGGGAGTGATGAACTAATTCAACGGACACACAGCCTACAAACAGATGCAGAAGAAAATCCAGCGCTGCTAAGAAAAGTGCTTCACTCAAGACCTTCAATCGAAGTTGTTGAGAATCTCAAAAGTTGGAACTTTTTGATAGGTAGGATACGTTTGATGGCTGGAAAAGAAACTCAAAATATAATGGAAAAGAAAGACAGAACCTTAGCTCTCTCTCCTGCAATAGCCTGAGTGTAAGTAGGAAAGCTGTGAAGTGCGTGGCTCTTTTCTATCTTACTGTTTTTTTAAGCTGCTTGTCCCAGGGACCCAAGATGACTCTCAACTACTTGTACATTTCAACAGATAAGAAGGAAAAGAGGGGAAAAGAGGGCATCCTCTTTCTTTAAAGATAAACTCTGGAAGCTGCACACATTATTTCTGCATATAACTTATTAGAATTTAGTTATATGTCCACCCTCAAGCATGGCATGAGGTCTTTAACCTGGTCCACCATGTGCTCAGCTAAAAGCCATGGATTCCATGACTATGGAAGAGGGGGAAGAACAGATAGAGTCTCCAATGCAGGGCTGAACATCTAGCTTCTTCTCTACCTTAAGTAGAAACCATTCTTCTTGTTGTTGCTGTTTATTTTTAGGGCATCTCATGCGGCATGTGGTATTTTAGTCCCCCACCAGGGATTGAACCCATGCACCCTGCATTGGGAGCATGGAGTCTTACCCACTGGACCACCAGGGAAGTAGAAACCACTCCTTCAAGTAGAAACCATTCTAAGCTGAAGACCCCAATTTTGTTTTCCTCCTCTGAACTCCTTCTGAAAATCTAGCTTTGAAAAGCTGCCTACACCAATCTTAAATTTTTCATGCTCCACATTAAAAAAAAAAAAAAGTAATGTAGCTTTAATAAGATATCAATACTTTATATTTCACTCTTCCATTAGGCCAAAGAGTTATAGTGTTGGTATATTCTTTGGCAATTGTAATCAGGAAAAATAAAATCTAAAAGCCCTTTTGAAGGTCGCTAGGATAGTGGAAATGTCTCAAGATTTAGATCTAATTAGCCTCTGAAATCGGAGAAGGAAATGGCAACCCACTCCAGTGTTCTTGCCTGGAGAATCCCAGGGACAGAGGAGCCTGGTGGGCTGCTGTCTATGGGGTCGCACAGAGTTGGACACAACTGAAGCGACTTAGCAGCAGCAGCAGTAGCCTCTGAAATAATGTTCCTGGCAACTCTATTGCATTGACTGAGTTCAGATCAGGCATCCTGAGACATTTCCTCCTGTTTTGAAAGAGGTGCATTGCTAATTCCCTAATCAATGAATGAATACTCCATTTGTCACACACACACACAAAAAGGAATAATTTGCTGTGATTTGACTAGGTTTTAATTGTATTCTTTGAAGTATAAGAATATCATAAAATAGTGTAAAAATCTTTTTTAAAACTATATTTTGGAGGAAAACTTGGCAGTATCTTTTACAACTCACATGTGGGATGGATTGACTCAAATATTATATGAGCAAATATGCTGCTCTAAGGATGCTCATTGAAGCATTATTTACAAAACTAAAAAACTTTGAGCAATTTACATATCTATCTACAGGGGAATAAAGAAAATACAGTATATCTATGCTAAAAAACAAACAAAAAAAACCCCTTATGCAACCCTTAAAATAAGGAGATAGATCCATGGGGAAAAATATCCAAGATACAACATTAATATTTATAAAATATAAATTATACATATAAAATATGTATAGTTCAAGTTCATCTGTATAACACAGAACAAATCAGGAAGCATACACATATAATTGTATATGCATGGAGGTTTCTGGAAGCATTTACAAGCAGCTATTAATAATGTTTACAATTAAATAGTAGATTGGTTGTTCTGATAGGAGGCATGAAAGACTTTTACTTTACAAATCTTTTGTATTTGTTGAAGTTTTTTTACCTCGTGTGCATTTTTTTAAATTAAAAAAAATTATTAAAACCTCTAAAATAATTTTATTTCAATGTATATGGTCTTTAAACATTCCATGAAATATACAGCATAAGGAATTATTGAATGAGTATCTCAATAGCATTCTGCCTCCCTTTGTTTTATATTGATTAAGAGCCTGCTTCCAGACAATTACTATTTGTTGAGATAACATAAAATTTAATACTGACTTGTCTCATTTACTCTCTTGCCCAGGAAGCAAAACCACTGTAAAGGAGCATGGTAAGATCTTTCAGTAATTTATTTATTATCTGGCAAATCATTTTTTTTCTAAATTTTACTTTCACAAAGGGTTACAAACTTGTGAAGTTTGCCTTATTCCGTAGTTGAAATTCACTAGAAAAAAATGAGAAATGATCTTTTTCTCAAACTAAGTTTAATCCTCTTCCTTATAATGAGGCCGCCCTGGCCAGCACCTGGCAAGAAGATATAATCAGTAATATTCCACCTTATCTGCAAGGTGAAGAACAGATTAAAGGAGCTGGTACTCATTTTGACAACCCAGAAATTTATTTAAAATTTTTTCTCATTTATCAAAACGAAAAATGCTCCACCAACTGGACATCAAAATTTCAAACAAGTATGTGGTAAGTACAATTTCTACTCATTTCAAGAAAGAAAGAGTGCATTCCTCTTATGGGAACACAAGGCTGAAGTCTGCAGGAGCATGAATTTGAATCTGATTGTTGCATAGAATCAATCAGAGGGCCTGACTTCTCTAGCTTCTTTATGCCTCAGAGGGTCATAGGTCCAGCAGAGAACTGTTTATTTTGTAGGAGCTTACATAACAACACACTTATCATTGTGGTAAAAAACCAACGACTGTGGTTATGTTGTCCTATGAGCTACTGTGTCCTAGGCCCTCTGCCTGCAAAGGGCAAAGATATAAGCTCTCAATTTTTGAAGTTCAGAAATGAGTATTATGGTATAGCAACATAAAACTTCTCATTATAAAGGATTTCCATAACAAAAATCAGGTCTCTTCCAACTAGATAATGAAGTCTCATCTGCTATGGAAATCCTTTATAATGAGAAGTTTTATGTTGCTGTACCATAATATTCATTTCTGAACTTCAGAAATTGAAAACTTAGCTCTGTTACAGAAAGACATTTCCACACAAATGTGATGGTTTTTTTAAATCTAATTTGCAAACAGGAAAGGGTAACAATGGTTGAACGATAATAGCACTTATTGCTGATAGGCACCTACTCTGGTTCCACCCTTTACAGACATTCTCTTTAAGCTTCACATGTATCTTGCAAAAACGGATACTATTAGTGTCATTTTTCAGAGGAAGAAACTGAGGTTATGCACTGGTTAGCCACTGAGTCAGGAATTAAACCCCAAGCACAGGTTCTTTGAACCTCTGAGCTCTAATGCTTTGTACTCCTAATGAAGGGAAGTGGAGATGGGAGGGGGTAGGGAAAACCTTTACATTCTTTTTTTTTTCCCTCCTGCAACCCTTTAGAAAGAGAAACAGGACAAAAGAAGAATGTGTGTTCTATATGCACAATTCTTTGCAGGCCTCTGACGAAGTACCTCAAAAGCTAAGCTCCCATCAATCCTGGAGAGATAGAATCAGCGGAGCATAGTGATGGAATGAATGGTTGAAAAGAACAGCGGTGACCAAAGAACTTTTTATGCAGAGAAAACCCCAAATCTGGGGCAAAGCCCTCCTGTTCATTTTATCTCACAAAAGGTAGGTAGTGCTGCCTGCCAAGGTAATGCATTACTACACTATTTGGAAAAACTACAGTTCTAATTAGATGAGCAAATAAATGTTCATTTCAATTTATTAATATAGCTGTAGGCCTTGTTACAATTTATCTCTTGGTTCTGAGACCAATCCATCTCGAGCTGGGAATCATTGTGGAGAAGTAACGGGTTTTAATAATGGATACAGGCGGTGAATTATTCAGGCAGATGGGAGCAAGCCTTGATGCTTTCACTCACTTCTTTAATTAACTGTGAGAATCTGACGAGTCTGGGCTGTCTTGAGGCTTTCTAAGTTTATCTCCATCAGAACTGTGAATTTTTCTTGAGCCATGGATATGTTGTGTTCCAGCTCATCCTTATCCGAGGAAAAAAGGAACGCCCATTCTCCTGTCACCATTTTGTCTTATTGTCTGAATTTCTTTGTCTACTTCAATATTATTTTCATGCAACTCTTTGAGTAATTAACATTTTTCTTGATAAAACCCACACCTTCATTCCATTGTACCTAAGGATACGACTTTAGCAAAACAGAATCCAAAATAGTTCAAATCTGATTTAAGTTTGGGAACTAACCCATAAACAAAACAAAATCCTGTTCTGGTCACTGGAGCCTATTTGCTTGACTTAAAGCCATTTGTTTTAGTGGCTTAGAAAGAAATGAACTGCTAGAAAAGAATTTTTAGAGTCTCCGTTTGACAGACCATCAAGCAAACAAAACTAACTCTTATGAGATACAGATTGCATAATTTGCATGGAACAGGGTTTATTAGTTATGGAGCTTTGCAATGTGTCTTAGTGGTTCCTATAAATGAAAGTCTATCAGGGCTTGGCATTAAACAAATAACAGGACATGGTCTTGTCCAGTGAATTTTCTCTTGTGCTTAACAGTGATTTTCTCAGTGGGAAATGCATCTAACTTGTAGATCTTCGCCCCAGTGTAAATCAACGGTTTTGCTCTGAGCACATTAATACCATGCTTAGATAACTGACGGCCCTTATTTGAGCAATCTACTTTGCTATTACCTTTTACTGTGAAATCTTTTTTTTTTTTTCCCAAAAGTGCATGTAAGCTGCTACACAACCACTTATAAATGCTGTGACAAGAGAGTTCCTCTTTCAATTTTGTCACAGAAGAGAGAAAGTAAGAATCTGGGGGAGGTCTGAGCTCACCACTTCTTGGTAGAAATTGAATCACGATTTCTATAAATCAAAAGTCATGTTAAAAGCACTGTGAAGTAAACAATGATGTATATGAATTAGCAGCCCAACTGTAGTCAATACAAATCAAAGTGGCTTTATGAAGGTATTGATGTTTTCAGCTCTTCTAAGGTTGCATACATTTAAGTGTTTATCCCCCAGGGCACTGTTGCTCTAAACGAATCTATTCACTCTGAGACCAGACCATACTCCTGGCTGGAGACACGACTCTCCATGCTGACCCAAAAGTGGTGCTGACCCAACTCGAGTAACCCCATCTGTGGCCAGATGCTTATGCTAAACTGAAATTAAATGAATGACACTTGGGACCAAGACACTCTTAAGCATAGTTTAAGTTAAATCCTGATATAGGATTCACATCTGGATAAGTGCTACTGGGCAAATCCTTAGAAGAAACTTCTGTGTTGCATTCTAAGAGATTCCAAACTTTGAAATTAATGTATAAGGTAACTGAACACAAATGTAGCCTCTTTTTTATACAAATATCTTTGTCCCAAGTGTCAGGTGATGCTAGTGGTAAAGAACCCACCTGCCAATGCAGAAGACGTAAGAGATGAGGGTTCCATCTCTGGGTTGGGAAGATCCCCTGGGGGTGGAAATGGCAACCCATTCCAGTATTCTTGCCAGGAGAATCCCGTGGACAGAGGAGCATGGCGGGCTACAGTCCATGTGATCGCAAGAGTTGTACACGACTGAAGCAACTCAGCACACAAGCACACTGTTCTTAAGAGGCTGATTCTGTATCTTCAAGTCGTATCAATACATCCTGTTAATGGATACTGACTATCTCAATAGGTGCCATCAGCATACCTTGCTTGTCTGAAAGGAAAGTTTATTTTTATAGCCAAATGCCATATTTAAAAAAATCAGATAATGCAGGCTTCCTGTTAGGATTTACTAGATTAGCTAAAGAACACGAAACATCAGATTGTAATTAGATGACTACAGAGAAAAAAAACACAGGATGCATATTTCTACAAAATATCTGGCATCCTTTAGCATATTCAAAGTAAAGATAAGTCATCTGTTTTAGTCTTCCTGTGGTTTGGAAAATGATTCCTTACACAAAGGACACACATTGGAATTCATTTTGCTTTTCTTAGAATATTACAGCATCTAACTTTGTCTCTAAAAAGACCAGCCTCAAATTATCCGACTGAGGACACTTACATTCAGACCAGCAGTTAGAAAGCACACTAAGAAATGAAACATAGACTGATAAGTGGGTGGAAGTCATTCATCTTTTAAAGGCCATTTAAGAAAAAGTGAATTGTAAATTAAAATGTCTACAATAGGTTCAACACCTCTCTCTCTCAGCCCCTCCCCTCCCTTTGTCATGGAACAGCATTCAAGTGTGGGAATGTTTCTCTTAAACATGTGTAAATCACACATTTAGTCATGCTCCAGGCAGAAGCCCCTACCAAGGGGTCTGGGGGGAGGGAGGCAAAGGATATTAAATACTAGTCCAGCAGTTTGTTAATGAAACATTTACACAAGCATTTTGTGTGTTTGTAATAAAAAAAAAAGGCGGGGGGGCCTCTTTTCATCGCACCCTTTCATTACTTAGCACAATCTTTAAGAGGATTAATGTTGGGGGAGGTGCAGGGAAGAATGTGCTTATCAGTTGAGTCTCAGGATCTGTGATGCTGAGTTGTTAATAGATTGCCTCTGGATTTGGGATTACTGCCGTGCAAATTCTTCCAGGCTTTCAATAGAATAGAAAGCAGTTTGTTTTCTCCCCTTCAATGAGAAGAGCTATTGACTTTGTGATGAAATGACCTAGGACTCAGTTTATTCATACTACTCCCTTCTCCTTCTGTCACTTCAAACAAAGATACTTATTTAGTTTATTTATTTAGGCTCCTGGTGGCCAATGCATCAATATGCATTCAGGCCACTGTTCCTTAGATTAAGAAGCAGCTAAGGAAACAAGTTTTATAGCAAGCAACTGACTTTTATGACATTCATATCAAGTGTTATATCAAGAAAAAGAAGTTACCGAGAAGACATCTATATGTGAGAAGCTGTGTGTCTCTCATTTTCTGAAAGATTCTCAAACAGCTCAGATAAACTACATATTTGGGAGGACACTGAAGCTAGTAAGTGGTTCTCTTATTTTTCCGGGGAGTTAGAGGCAGCTTTTGTTGGCAATCTCATGAAAGAGTACAGTACTGATGAATCATGCTGCCTGATGTCCTGTGGCTTCTCACTACTTTTAGCACAAGGGAGATGTTAGTTGAAACATTGTACAATGGGCTAATCAGCCATAATAGAACTCACACTGTTTTTTTACTTCACATTGCACTTATTATGTGCCTTGAATGTAAACAGCTCTTCACTCTGACAAAGATGGCAGCTTGCCATGGTGGGATTCAGCCTTCTCTAAAGCTCAGCAAACACTGAATAGAAACAAGCCTGAGGACTCTGAAAAAGCAATTGTTTGAATGTATGTCACTTGCAGTCTTAGACAAAATTATTTTTGTTCTTTTCATCCTTTATTCCCCACCTCCCTCCTCAAATTAGCAAGCATTTCGCATATGCCAGTTATCTGTGTATGAAAAATTATTTCCATTATTTCTCTACCCACCTACAAAGAACCAAAAAAAAAAAAAAATCACATTTTACATAAAGCCTTGAATGATGACATCCGCTACAGTTTACACTCATTGTGAAATATGTGGAATTTAATGTAATAATGGAGCTTGATCATGTAAGTAGATTGACGTCACTTTAAAGCATGATAAGAAAGATTCTATTAAAAATTACACCCAACACCAAAAAGAAGGTTATTGTTTCGTACCATCTGTATCTACCATTAGCAGATTCAATAGTTTGCTCTCAAACAGATTTAGAGTTATTTACAATAAAGCAAATTGTTGTTGGCTAGCCTACCTACATTGTTATCATCCCATGTTTTTCTAGACATGTTGGCTTATTTAAAGATATTTTGAATTATGATCACAGTAACACATGCCCATGATGAAAACAATCAAATAGTGGAAGAGGGTTTATAAAGAAAAGTATCCTTTTCCCATGTAGCCTTTTCCACGCTCAGGCCCATTTCCAGCAAGTGAAACTCTAGGCTTATAATGGTCTATATTTATACAATAGGCTTATAATGGTTTATATTTAAAATGCTTGAATGTGAAAGCCTTACTAGTAAGTACTACCAGGTAAAGGGGAGGAAGTAGGCGGGCAATGTGGACCTAAATGGAGCCAGTTAGCCCCATGGGGAGCTCTGAACCCAAGACTCCCCATGAGTGCAGTCCCAGGCTGGGGGACCAACTTGGCCCTTGAACCAGTTTCTTGCTCCATATTTGGATAGAGTTGCCCTGAGAACAAGGGCAACCTCGGTTGAAAGCTGAGGAGGATTGTGAAGGAACTGATAGCTGGAGGTTGTCTGCCAGCTGTACCGTTTAACTGGGCAACGAGTGTATTTTTGAAGGATGATGTGAGCTGAGCATCTAGGTCTCTGTCCCAGTCCACCCCTTGCTGCATTTTGATATAGTGCTTCAAACAGAAGTGCAGAGCAGCTCCTCAGGGCTCGAATGGGTCTCTCTTCCTGAGGAGAAACTGCCCTCAGGCTCCAGCTCTAGACAAAAAAAAAATACCCATCAGAGGGATCACATCTTGGGCAGAAATGGCCAGGCTTCACTGCTCCCTCACTGGCTGAATATCATCCTGAAAACAGTGCACCTGCAGCTCAAAAGCTGAGGCAAAACCCGAAAGGACGAACCGCTAGAGGGTGGAACACACACCTGGTCACTGGGCAGGCCTGTTCTTTTCTAGAAGAGCAGTCTGAGCTAGAGACAATCGTAAATGAATATATCAAAATAAGTTTCTTACTTCCCCAAAACAATTCTCAATCTGCAAATATATAAAACATAATAGGAAAACCCCCGAGACATGCTAATATAATTTCATAAAAGGCTAACGCCCTATTAGAACATCAGTCTTCAGTAAAAATCTATACTGTATGTACCATATATGCTGTATTTAACACAAATGTATAACACTGTATATGTTATATTTAACAAATATAAATACTCAAGACCTAAGTAAGTGCTTAGAACAAAGCTCTCAAACACAGAAAGTAGAACTAATAGATATGAAAAAATATTCAGCTGATCTCACAAGTATTCAAGTGAAAGCATATTAAAGCAACAAAATAAGTTTTGGTAGCCTATCAAATTTCCATTTTTTTAGTAAAATGGTTTAGTTTTGGTAATGAGCTTTAAGTTAGACATTTGAACATACCTGGAGGAGTATCAATTCATATTTCCATAAATCAATTTGGCATCAGGTTTTAGGAGTTGTAAAAGCAAATCCTTTTACTCAGTAATTACACTTCAAGAGTTTACGGTGCCTCAGAGGTGGTCAGCTGCTTTAAGACAAAGTTAAACATCTCTTTCCCAACCATGGACTGCCAGAAACCTACTGAAGTGGACACTGAAAGCAAATTTTGACCCTTCTATGAGAAGTGTTTTCGAGAGGAAATGGCAACCCATTCCAGTATTCTTGCCTGGAGAATCCTGTGGACAGAGGAGCCTGGTGGGCTACAGTCCATGGGGTTGTAAAGAGTCGGACATGACTGACTACACACACATGAGACGTGTTTAGCCACAGAAGCTGCCGTGAATGCTCTGAGTGAAGAAGGAAAGGGCTACGTGGTTGGAATCAGTGATGGGATGAGCAACCAGATTTGCCCACAAAGCAAGGTGAAGTAGAAGGACTAGAGGATGCCAGCACAAGTCTGCTCAGGGGGTGCACTGTGGATGCCAGTCTGAGTATTCTCAGCTGGCTCGTTGTAAAGAAAATAAAAATGGGAGAAAGATATTCCTGGATTCACTGATACTACTATGCTTCATTGGCTGGGGCCCAAAAGAGCTAGCTGAACATACAAACTTTCCAATCTCTCTAAAAGTTGATGTCTACCAGTATGTTGTGGAAAGCCCCTCAAGAGTGAAGGTTAGAAACTTTGGTGCTCAAAACTCATTGCTACATTGTATGCTGTGTCCTGTAACATCAGAGTTGGCTTGTTTTTCTGAAGAAACAGGGTACTAAGAAAAAGTAGGAAAAGACCACAGAATATACTCACCACTGGCCAAAAGAATGAATGATGTCAAAGGAAAACACCAGGAACAGATTGTCAAAACATGAAGACTGTGAAAGACTCTGCAAGTTTCTACTTTTAAGTTTGAGTTTCATCGAAAACAAGATTTTCTGAGAGTAAGAAATAAATAAGGTCAGACTAAAAAAAAAAAAAGTTTATCTTAAGGAAATAATCAGAAATGTGGACAAAGATTTATACATAAAGATATTAATTTTTGCTGCTGCATTGCTTCAGTCGTGTCCGACTCTGTGCAACCCCATAGACGGCAGCCCACCAGACTTCCTGTCCCTGGGATTCTCCAGGCAAGAACACTGGAGTGGGTTGCCATTTCCTTCTCCAATGCATGAAAGTGAAAAGTGAAAGTGAAGTCACTCAGTCGTGTCCGACTGTAGCGACCCCATGGACTGCAGCCTACCAGGCTCCTCCATCCATGGGATTTTCTAGGCAAAAGTACTGGAGTGGGGTGCCACTGCCTTCTCCTATTCATCTTTATGTACTGTTTATTATATCAAAAGCCAGAAGCAATCCAAGGGTACAAATTTAGGAAATGTGTTATTTAAACTACATTGTATCTATAGGATAGTGCAGCCATTAAAATGAAAATGTGTGATGAGGCTTTAATATCAAAAGGTAATGCTTATGACTGACATATTAAAGGAAAATAAAAACAATTGTACATATAGCATTATCTCAAGTATGCAAAAATCCAAAAAGAGACATGTGTTAGAAGAAAATATGCCAAAAATACAGACATGGATTTGATTAATTTCAGTTGGGTGATTTTATTTTCTTCCTTTACTGTCAGTTTTTTTTTTTTTTTTTTTAACTAAAGAAACATTCTTAGAACTATCTCAAGAGACAATTGCTAAATCAATACATAGAAATCACTTGCATTCCTATATACTAACAATGAAAAACCAGAAAGAGAAATTAAGGAATCAATCCCATTTACCATTTCAACAAAAAAAATTAAATATCTAGGAATAAACCTATCTAAGGGACAAAAGAACTGTATACAAAAAATTATTATCACTGATGAAAGAAATCAAAGATGACATAAACAGATGCAGAGATATTCCATGTTCCTGGTTGGAAGAATAAATATTATAAAAATGACTATACTATCAAATGCAATCTACAGATTCAGTGCAATCCCTATGAAATTACCAATGGCATTCTTCACAGAACTAGAACAAAAAAATTTCATAATTCATATGGAAACACAAAAGACCCTGAATAGCCAAAGCAGTCCTGAGAAAGAAGAATGGAGTGGGAGGAATCAACCTTCCTGACTTCAGATTATACTACAAAGCTACAGTTATCAAGATAGTATGGAACTGGCACAAAAACAGAAATATAGACCAATGGAATATGATAGAGAGCCAAGATATAAACCCACACACCTATGGATACCTTATTTTTGACAAAGGAGGCAAAATTATACAATGGGGCAAAGATGGCCTTTTCAATAAGTGGTGCTGGGAAAATTGGACAGCTACATATAAAAGAACGAAATTAGAACACTTCCTAACACCATACACAAAGATAAACTAAAAAATGGATTAAAGATCTAAATTTAAGACCAGAAACGATGAAACTCTTAGAGGAAAACATAGGTAGAAAACTCAATGACACAGATCAAAGCAAGATCCTCTATGACCCACCTCCTGGAGTAATGGAGAAATAAAAGCAAAAATAAACAAATGGGACCTAATTAAACTTAAAAGCTTTTGCACAGCAAAGGAAACTATAAACAAGGTGAAAAGACAACCCTCAGAATGGGAAAAAATAATAGCAAATGAAACAACTGACAAAGGATTAATTTCCAAAATATACAAGCAGCTCATACAAGTCAGTACCAGAAAAGCAAACAATTCAATCAAAAAGTGGGGAAAAGACCTAAACAGACGTTTCTCCAAAGAAGACACACAGATGGCTAACAAACACATGAAAAGATGTTCAACATCACTCATTATTTGAGAAATGCAAATCAAAACTACAGTGAAATATCACCTCACACCTGTCAGAATGGCCATTATCAAAAAGTCTACAAACAATAAATGCTGGAGAGGTGTGGAGAAAAGGGAACCCTCTTGCACTGCTGGTGGGAATATAAATTGATACAGCCCTTATGGAAGATGATATGGAGATTTCTTAAAAAACTAGTAATAAAACCACCATATGACCCAGCAATCCCACCCCTAGGCATATATACCCTGAGGAAACCAAAACTGAGAAAGACACATGTACCCCAATGTTCATTGCAGCACTATTTACAACAGCTAGGACATGGAAGCAATGTAGATGTCCATCGGCAGATGAATGGATAAAGAAGCTGTAGTACATATACACAATGGAATATTATTCAGCCATAAAAAGGAACACATTTGAGTCAGTTCTAATGAGGTGGATGAACCTAGAGCCTATTATACAGAGTGAAGTAAGTCAGAAAGAGAAATATAAGTATCATATACTAACACATATATATGGAATCTAGAAAGACGGTACCAATGAATTTATTTGCAGGGCAGCAATGGAAAAACAGATAGAGAACAGACTTATGGACATGTAGGGGGCAGGAGAGGGTGAGATGTATGGAGAGAGTAACATGGAAACTTACATTACCACATGTAAAATAGATAGCCAATGGGAATTTGCTGTATGACTCAGGGAACTCAAATAGGGGCTCTGTATCAACCTAGAGGGGTGGAATGGAGAGGGAGATGGGAGGGCGGTTCAAAAGGTGGGGACATATGTATACTTAGCTGATTCATGTTGATGTTTGACAGAAAATAACAAAATTCTCTAAAGCGATTATCCTTCAATTAAAAAAAAAAAGAGAGAGACAATTGCTAGAAGCTTTCCTTATCCTTGGAGAAAGGGCTGGGTCCTGTGCTTCTTCTTGTGTGCCCCTGTCCTTCTCAGTATACACCCCTCTCTTAGCATTTTCTCATGGTATTCAAGTTTTCTGTGTGTGTATTTGCCATGTAGTTCTGAGACTACGTGGAGTTGTGTCCGATTCCACAGGTTGAGGGCACAGTGCTCTATAAACCCTCCTCACTTCAGCCATCAGTGGCAAGCTCTAGAGTTCTCAGGCCACTCATACTTCTTACCAATTGGCTACAAATCTGAGGCTTCCTACTACCTCCCCAAGTTCTAGAATTTGCTAGAATGACTCAGGGACTTCAAGAAAGCATTATACATAGGATTATAATTTTATCATAAAGCATACAAATTGGAGCCAGCCAAATGAAGAGACACATAGGATGAGGTCTGAGAGGATCCCAAGCAAAAATGTTCCCTGTCCTCAGAATGCATGACCCTCCTGGCACATCGAAAAGTATCACTAACGTGGAAGCTCACCAGAGCTTCAGATATCCAGTTTTTATTGGGGTTTTGTGACATAAGTTTGATTGACTGAATCACTGGCCATGTGATTACACTCAATTTTGAGTTCCTCTGCCCCTTCTCAGAAGTCGATCTTATAAATGTGTGACTCATAGCCTTAACCCTCTGATCACACAGTTGGTCCCTCTGGTATTGTGGCCCCCATCCTGAGATTATCTGGAGACTCACCAGGAGTCACATCGATAGCATATATTCCAGTGTGGTCTGAGGGACTCACCATGAATAACAAAGATACTTTTTTTCAATTTGGAAATACCAAAGATTTAGAGGCTCCCTCCTAGAAAGTAGGGACAAAGATCAGTCAAATTTCTTCTTATGCAACAATATCTGTCTCACTTATTAGCTGCAGCCTCCTATATGGAGGGACTATGTCTGGCATGCCTATGCCTGGGACCAGCTCCCAGCAGACTTTTTTTTTTTTTTTTTAAGTAAATCTGGCAACTTAGTCCCATTAGTAAGTTAGAGAAGAGCCTTTCTATTTGTGGGTCTCAACCTGACACTTTGTTACTTTCCACAGTAACCTCAGAAATTCATTTTTTTCAGGAATTAGTAATGCACTGATATTTTGGTCCTTTGATAATTTAATCCATCACTGAGAATAGTAATACAGAACAGCAACCATAGAACAATTTTTTTAAGCATATTTTTTCTCCCTCCTGAGTGACATTTATAGGAATGCATTAGCTAGTTTTGAATTAACTAGGAAATTAATAGAGACTGTATTAGCTTTGAACAAGGAAAGACAACAAAGAGAGGTACAGGATTTGGAAATTTCATGGCTGTGTTTACGAGTGTCTAAGAACATCAATATTAAGTAATTTATAGAATTGCATGCTCGTATTTTCATTTTTGTTCTTAATCTAAAGATGGCCTGGGGACTGGCTTTTAGAATATTTATGTTGTATTTGGTGAATTTAACAACTTAGTTGATTGTATTTATGTTTGCTCTTTTGTTCCAAAAGCTATTTGCTTCTGGTAGGTAACATAGTCAATGCTGAGCATTGAATATTTAACTTAGTTCTCCAAGTCTTTGATAATTTCAATTTGCTAGGTTAAAGCTAGGACTGTTGCCTAAAGGTTTTTTGTTTTAGTTCATAAGGCTATGTATTTAAAATTAAGTGATTTAAAAGTAAGTCAACTTTTTATTGAGATAAAATACTACATGTTCTAATTTTAAATATTTTACACAAGTTGAGCTCGGTACAATCGCTCAGTCATGTTTGACTCTTTTGCCCCCATGAACTGCAGCACACCAGGCCTCCCTGTCCATTACCAACTCCCTGAGCCTACCCAAACTCATGTCCATTGAGTCGGTGATGCCATCCAACCATCTCATCCTCTGTCGTCCCCTTCTCCTCCTGTCCCCAATCCCTCCCAGTATCAGAGTCTTTTGAAATGAGTCAGCTCTTCGCATCAGGTGGAGTTTTAACTTCAGCATCAGTCCTTCCAATGAACACTCAGGACTGATCTCCTTTAGGATGGACTGATTGGATCTCCTTGCAGTCCAAGGGACTCTCAAGAGTCTTCTCCAACACCACAGTTCAAATGCATCAATTCTTGGGCCCTTGACTTTCTTTACAGTCCAACTCTCACATCCATACATGACTACTGGAAAAACCAAAGCCTTGATTAGATGGATCTTTGTTGATAAAGTAATGTCTCTGCTTTTTAATATGCTGTCTAGGTTGCTCATAACTTTCCTTCCAAGGAGTAAGCATCTTTTAATTTCATGGCTGCAATCACCATCTGCAGTCATTTTGGAGCCCCGCAAAAGAAAGTCAGCCACTGTTTCCACTGTTTCCCCATCTATTTGCCATGAAGTGATGGGACCAGATGCCATGATCTTAGTTTTCTGAATGCTGAGTTTTAAGCCAACTTTTTCACTCTCCACTTTCACTTTCATCAACAGGCCCTTTAGTTCTTCACTTTCTGCCATAAGGGTGGTGTCTTCTTCATATCTAAGGTTATTGATATGATATATCAATATATATATATAAGGTTATTGATATTGATATTCTCCTGGCAATCTTGATTCCAGCTTGTGCTTCTTCCAGCCCAGCATTTCTCATGATGTACTCTGCATATAAGTTAAATAAGCAGGGTGACAATATACAGCCTTGATGTACTCCTTTTCCTATTTGGAACCAGTCTGTTGTTCCATGTTCAGTTCTAACTGTTGCTTCCTGACCTGCATATAGGTTTCTCAAGAGGCAGGTCAGGTGGTCTGGGATTCCCATCTCTTTCAGAATTTTCCACAGTTTATTGTGATCCACACAGTCAAAGGCTTTGGCATAGTCAATAAAGCAGAAATAGATGTTTTTCTGGAACTCTCTTGCTTTTTCCATGATCCAGCGGATGTTGGCAATTTGATCTCTGGTTCCCCTGCCTTTTCTAAAACCAGCTTGAACATCTGGAAGTTCACGGTTCACGTATTGCTGAAGCCTGGCTTGGAGAATTTTGAGCATTACTTTACTAGCGTGTGAGATGAGTGCAATTGTGCAGTAGTTTGAACATTCTTTGGCATTGCCTCTTTTTGGGATTGGAATGAAAACTGACCTTTTCCAGTCCTGTGGCCACTGCTGAGTTTTCCAAGTTTGCTGGCACATTGAGTGCAGCACTTTCACAGCATCATCTTTTAGGATTTGAAAGCTCAATTGGAATTCCATCACCTCCACTAGCTTTGTTCGTAGTGATGCTTCCTCAGGCCCACTTGACTTCACATTCCTGGCTCTAGGTGAGTCATCATACCATCGTGATTTACTGGGTCATGAAGATCTTTTTTGTACAGTTCTTCTGTGTATCCTTGCCACCTCTTAATATCTTCTGCTTCTGTCAGGTCCATACCATTTCTGTCCTTTGTTGAGCACATCTTTGCATGAAATGTTCCCTTGGTATCTCTAATTTTCTTGAAGAGATCTCTAGTCTTTCCCATTCTATTGTTTTCCTCTATTTCTTTGCATTGATCACTGAGGAAGGCTTTCTTATCTCTCCTTGCTATTCTTTGGAACTCTGCATTCAAATGGGTATATCTTTCCTTTTCTCCTTTGCTTTTTGCTTCTCTTTTTTTCACAGCTATTTGTAAGGACTTCTCAGACAGCCATTTTGCTTTTTTGCATTTCTTTTTTTTGATGGATGGTCTTGATTCCTATCTCCTGTACAGTGTCATGAACCTCCGTCCATAGTTCATCAGGCACTCTATCTATCAGATCTAGTCCCTTAAATCTATTTCTCACTTTCACTGTATAGTCATATGGGATTTGATTTAGGTCATACCTGAATGGTTTAGTGGTTTTCCCCACTTTCTTCAATTTAAATCTGAATTTGGCAATAAGGAGTTCAGGATTTGAGCCACAATCTGCTCCCAGTCTTGTTTTTGCTGACTATATAGAGCTTCTCCATCTTTGGCTGCAAAGAATATGATCAGTCTGATTTCAGTGTTGGCCATCTGGTGAGGTCCATGTGTAGAGTCTTTTATTGTGTTGTTGGAAGAGGGTGTTTGCTATGACCAGTGCGTTCTCTTGGCAGAACTCTATTAGCTTTTGCCCTGCTTCATTCTGTACTCCAAGATCAAATTTACCTGTTACTCCAGGTGTTTCTTGACTTCCTACTTTTGCATTCCAGTCCCCTATAATGAAAAGGACATCTTTTTGGGTGTTAGTTCTAAAAGGTTTGTAGGTCATCATAGAACCGTTCAACTTCAGCTTCTTCAGTGTTACTGGTCAGGGCATAGACTTGGATTACCATGATATTGAATGGTTTGCCTTGGAAACAAATAGAGATCATTTTGTCGTTTTTGAGATTGCATCCAAGTACTGCCTTTCAGACTCTTTTGTTGACTATGATGGCCACTCCATTTCTTCTAAGGGATTCCCGCCCACAGTAGTTGCTATAATGGTCCTGTGAGTTAAATTCACCCATCCAGTCCATCTTAGTTTGCTGATTCCTAGAATGTTGACATTTACTCTTGCCATCTCCTGTTTGATCATTTCCAGTTTTCCTTGACACAAAGACACTGGCAAAATTCCTGGGCATCACAATTCAGTTTTTCCTCTAAGCACATGGAGATGCCTTGCTAGAAGTCCTAGGGAAGTCTTCCTGGGTGTTGCTTCACTTTCTCCAGGCCCCTAACTGGTTTGAACCCTTAGTTTTTCTCTTTCTTTCTAAGCAGACTTGATTTCAGGTTTGTGGGAGGAGACAGGACTTTTTGTAAATTAGGATCATCAGAGACGTTCTGTTTTTACTGGATTTTAAAAAATAGTCTCCTATTCTTGTGTGATGGTGGGGGTCTCCTGTGACTATATTCACAATAATTCCTAGGTATCACCTGATACCCGGTCCAGGTATCAGGACCAGGTATTTAAAATTTTAAATTATTTAAATTTTCCTATTAAAATCAAGGGTTGGTTTTACTTTATTTAAAACCAGGGAGAATAACAGCATGTTTGTATGTAACAAGATGATACAGGTGAGAAGGGAAAACTGATGATGCAGGATTGAGTAGAAACCTTGATGCCCTTGTTCAGGGCACTACACCACCATGATCAGTTCCAGGGGAGACTGTCACATAGCCTTCTCTGTGCATGGTGTTCTGAGAGGGTGCATCAAGAGGGCCTGTCCGTACAGGCTACAGAGGATGGATCCAGAGGAATTAACAGTCCACCAAAGTGGTTTGAAGATTATTTTAAATGGAAAACATCTGAACAGCAGCCACAGAAAGACACTTACTCAACAAGCCTCCTGAAAATATAGCCACTACTGACTGCCCTCCTCTACCCCCTCTTCCCCCAACCCTCATCAAAAGAGTTTCTAGACAGGAAGGAGTCTGTCCATTTTCATTAGCATTAAAAAGCCAAACAGAAGCTTCCATACAATCCCACTGAAACCCTGAACCTTGCTCTTTGTTAAGGTGGTATATAAATCTTTGTGTGTGTGCCCGTGTGAGCAGTCACTCACTCTTTGTGGCTCCAAGGACTGTAGCCTATCAGGCTCCTCTGTCCATGGAATTTTCAGGCAAGAATACTGGAGTGGGCTGCTATTGCCTCCTCCAGGGGATCTTTCTGACCCAGGGATCAAATCCGTGTCTTTTGCATCTCCTGCATTGTCAGATGGATTCTTTACCACTGTGCCACCTTAGAAGCCCATAAATCTCTATCTATTCCCAGAGTTACTCATCAATGAGCAACTCCTGTTTGCTCCTGTTTAAAAAATCTTTTCTCCAGTTAATCTATTTTCAGTTAATTTTCAGATCTCTTTTTGGACCTATGTTGGTAGAGAAAAATCTTTTCCTCCCCACATGATTATAGGTACATGTAGGGAGTTGGCCTTAGTTAAGAGCATGGACCCTTAGTTAACCTACAGAAACGGGAGAGAAGTCAGAGGGATTTGTGTATATCCAGTCTGTAATTCTCAAACCTGCTGGAAGTGTCATTTCTTCTCACCGATTCATGTCCTCACTTCCCATTCACTACTCTACCTCATTCCAATAAAACTGCTGGGCTTAATATATATTCATTCAATTATTCATCACCAACTTGATGGACATGAGTTTGAGCAAGTTCCGGGAGTTGGTGATGGACAGGGAAGACTGGCATGCTGCAGTCCATGGGGTTGCAAAGAGTTGGATACGACTGAGCGACTGAACTCAACTGAATTATTCATACATGAAATGTTTCTTTAATCCTACTAGATAGTCTAGACCCTGAACATACAGCTTGAACAAAATCCAGAGTTCCTGCTTCCATGAAGCTAGCTCTCTAGTGGGGGAAAACAGATATGAAACAAACTACATAGTACTTTCAGTGGTAATAAGAGTGATGGATAAAAATAAACACACACACATAAACAAAAGGCAGGAAAGGGAGGAAGGGAGTGTTGACTGCCTCAGTTCAGTTCAGTCACTCAGTCATATGTGACTCTTTGTGATCCCATGGACTGCAGCATGCCAGGCTTCCCTGTCCACCACCAACTCCTGGAGCTTACTCAAACTCATGTCCATCAAGTCAGTGATGCCATCCAACCATCTCATCCTCTGTCATCTCCTTCTCCTCCCACCTTCAATATTTCCCAGCATCAAGGTCTTTTCCAGTGAGTCAATAAAGCAGAAGTACATGTTTTTCTGGAACTCTCTTGCATTTTGGATGATCCAATGAATGTTGGCAATTTGATCTCTGGCTCCTCTGCCTTTTCTAAATCAAGCTTGAACATTTGGAAGTTCATGGCTCATGTACTGTTGAAGCCTGGCTTGGAGAATTCTGAGCATTACTGTGCTAGCATGTGAGATGAGTGCAATTGTGCAGTAGTTTGAACATTCTTTGGCATTGCCTTTCTTTGGGATTGGAATGAAAACTGACCTTTTCCAGTCCTGTGGCCACTGCTGAGTTTTCCAAATTTGCTGTCATATTAAGTGCAGCACTTTCGCAGCATCATCTTTCAGGATTTGAAATAGCTCAACTGGAATTCCATCACCTCCACTAGCTTTGTTGGTAGTGATGCTTCCCAAGGCCCACTGGACTTCACATTCCAGGATGGCTCTATGTGAGTGATCACACCATTATGGTTATCTGGGTTATGAAGATCTTTTTTGTATAGTTCTGTATATTCTTGCCACCTCTTCTTAATATCTTCTGCTTCTGTTAGGTCCATACCATTTCTGTCCTTTATCGAGCCCATCTTTGCATGAAATGTTCCCTTGGTATCTCTAATTTTCTTGAAGAGATCTCTAGTCTTTCTCATTCTGTTGATTTCCTCTATTTCTTTGCATTGATCACTGAGGAAGGCTTTCTTATCTCTCCTTGCTATTCTCTGGAACTCTGCATTCAGATGGGTATATCTTTCCTTTTCTTCTTTGCCTTTTGCTTCTCTTCTTTTCTCACCTATTTGTAAGTCCTCCTCAAACAACCATTTTGCCTTTTTACATTTCTTTTTCTTGGGGATGGTCTTAATCACTTCCTTCTGTACAATGTTATGAACCTCTGTCCATAGTTCTTCAGGCAGTCTGTCTATTAGATCTAATCTCTTGAATCTATTTGTCACTTTCACTGTATAATCGTAAGTTATATGATTTAGGTCATACCTGAATGGTCTAGTAGTTTTCCCTACTTTCTTGAATCTAAGTCTGAATTTGGCAATATGGAGTTCATGATCTGAGCCACAGTCAGCTCCCAGTCTTGTTTTTGCTGACTCTATAGAGCTTCTCCATCTTTGGCTGCAAAGAATATAATCAGTCTGATTTTGGTATTGGCCATCTGGTGAGGTCCATGTGCAGAGTCTTCTCTTGTTTTGTTGGAAGAGGGTGTTTACTTATGATCAGTGAGTTCTCTTGGTAAAACTCTGTTAGCCTTTGACCTGCTTTATTTTGTACTCCAAGGCCAAATTTGCCTGTTACTCCAGGTATCTCTTGACTTCCTACTTTTTGCATTCCAGTTCCTTATAATGAAAGGACATCATTTTTGGGTGTTAGTTCTAGAGTGTTTTATAGGTCTTCATAGTACCGTTCAACTTCAGCTTCTTCAGCAGTAGTGGTTGGGGCATAGACTTGGATTACTGTTGTATTGAATGGTTTGCCTTGGAAACGAACAGAGATTATTTTGTTGTTTTTGAGATTGCACCCAAGTGCTGCATTTTGGACCCTTTTGTTTACTATAATGGCTACTGTATTTCTTCTAAGGGATTCTTGCCTACAGTAGTAGATACAATGGTCATCTGAGTTAAATTCACCCATTCCAGTCCATTTTAGTTCACCAAGTCCTAAAATGTTGATATTCACTTTTGCCATCTCCTGTTTGACCACTTCCAATTTGCCTTGATTCCTGGACCTAACATTCCAGGTTCCTATGAAATATTGCTCTTTATAGCATCAGACTTTACTTCCATCACCTGTCACATCCACAACTGGGTATTGTTTTTGCTTTAGCTCTGTCTTTTCATTCTTTATGGAGTTATTCCTCCACTGATCTCCTATAGCATATTGGGCACCTACCAACCTGGGGAGTTCACCTTTCAGTGTCCTATATTTTTACCTTTTCATGCAGTTCATGGGGTTCTCAAGACAAGAATACTGAAGTGGTTTGTCATTCCCTTCTCCAGTGGACCACGTTTTGTCCAAACTCTCCACAATGACCCGTCCATCTTGGGTGGCCCTACATGGCATGGCTCATACTTTCATCAAGTTAGACAAGGCTGTGGTCCATGTGATCAGTTTGATTAGTTTTCTGTGATTGTGGTTTTCATTCTGTCTGCTCTCTGATGGAGAAGGCTTATGGAAGCTTCCTGATGGCAGAGACCGACAGAGGGGGAAACTGGGTCTTGTTCTAATGGGCAGAGCCATGCTCAGTAAATTTTTAATCCCAATTTTCTGTTGATGGGCAGGGCTGTTTTCCCTCCCTGTTGTTTGACCTGAGGCCAAACTATGGTGGAGGCAATGAAGATAATGGCGACCTCCTTCAAAAGGTCCCATGTATGCACTGCTGCACTCAGTGCCCCCAACCCTGCAACAGGCCACCATTGACCCACACCTCCACAGGAGACACTTGGATACCCAAGGGCAGACCTGGTCAGTCTCTTGTAGGGTCGCTGCTCCTTTCTCCTGGGTCCTGGTGCACACGAGGTTCTGTTTGTGCCCTCCAAGAGTCTGTTTCCCCAGTCCCGTGTAACTTCTGGTGGCTCTATGGTGGGGTTAATGGTGACCTCCTCCAAGAGGGCTTGTGTCATACCCAGGTCTGCTGCACCCAGAGCCCCTGTCCCTGCGGCAGGCCGCTGCACACCTGTACCTTCGCAGGAGACACTCAAACACAGGTCGGGCTCTTTGTGGGGTCTCTGGGTCTTGGTACACACAAGGTTTGTTTGAACCCTCTGAGCATCTGTGGCAGGTAAGGGGTTTGATTCCAAGCATGATTTCACCCCTCCTACAATCTTGCTGCAGCTTTTCCTTTACCCTTAGACATGCATATCTTTTTTTGGTGGGATCCAACATTCTCCAGTTGATAGTTGTTCAGCAGCAAGTTGTAGTTTTGGAGTTCCTGCAGGAGAAGATGAGCGCATGTCCTTCTACTCCACCATCTTACGCCACAAAAAAAGGTTGACTGCCTCACCAAGAAGGAAACATTTGAATAAATGCATGAGGAGGTAAAGAGCAAGCACTGTGGATATAGTGGGATGCCTTTTCCAGAAGGAGGGAATAGATAAGCAGTGAGAGTGTACCTGGTATAGACAAGGAAGAGCAAAGAGATCAGTAGGGAATAAGCAAAGGGAAGAGACACAGCACAAGATAAAACCAGTGAGGTCATATGGGGCCAGACCTGCCAGAGCTTGTAATCATTGCAAATGCTTCAGTTTTACTCTGACTGAACTGAGGACCCAATGGAGGGATGTGGGCAACAAAAATGGACTGTGGGGAGTAATGACAGAAGCAAGGGCAGCAGTAACAATGCTGATGCAATAATTCTACCAAGAGATGATGGTCACTGCTTTGGAAAAAACATCTGGCAGTTCCTTAAAAGGTTAAACAAAGTTACTCTACTATCCAGTGACCCAGTAGTTGCACTCCTAGGTACACCCCTAAGAGAAGGAAAACGAATGTTTGAATGAAACATAAATATTTATAGCATCATTATTCCTAAGAGCCAAAAGGTGGAAATAACTGAAATATCCATCAACTGAGGAAATGTTAAACAAAGTGTGCTATATCCATACAAAAATAATGAAATGTTATTGAGTTATGAAAAAGAATAAAGTGCTGATACAACCTACAACATGATAAACCTTGAAAGCATCATATTATGTGAAAGGAGCTGGTCAGAAAAGACCACATCAAGTTCAATACCATTTATGAGAAGTCCAGAACAGATAATTCCATACACATGCAAAGTAGATTAGTGATTGCTAGGGACCAGGGGAAAGAGGGAATGGAGAGTGACTGTTAATTTTTGGGGGGGGGGGGCGGTGACTAAATGTTCCAAAATTAACTGTGGTGATGGATGGACAACTATTCAAATAGAATAAAAACCATTGAGCTGTACACTTTAAATGGATAAACTGCATGGTACAAGAATTATATTTCAATACAGCTGTTAATAAAAACAATAAACGATGGAGTTTGGCATAGGGACATGTGCTTAGAAGGTAGAGCTAGTAGAATTTGGTGAAGACTGGATGAGTTATAGGAAAGTAAACTGAGTCAAGGATATGCGACTGACACTAAATGGGGATGAGGGAGAATGCAGGATAAGTTTAGGGAAGAAAATCAGGAACTTTCTTTTGAATGTGTTAAGTCTGTGATGCCAAGGAGGCATTCAATATGCAACTGGAGATATGAGTCTGGGGTTCAGGAAAGAGCTGGGCTGGAATTTGACATTTGGGAGTTATTAGGATATGAATGGTGCTTGAATAGAGTCATCAGTTACCTCCAGGTAGCCAGTCTTCACCTTCTCAATAGCACTGGGCAGTATTGACCACTGTCTTCATCTATAATTGTTCCGTCTCTTTCTTTTAGTAGAGAAATTTTGTCCTTCCTTCCTTGTCTCTCCCAATCAGTTTAATTTGCTCATTGCCTTCCACCTAATCTTCAATTCAGAGTTGTTCAAATTTTTCTTTTGTGTTGTTTCCTTCATGATATTGTATATTCACTAAGAGAGTGCATCCACATCCTAATTTCAATTACCTCTAATACACAAACTCACAAGTGAGCTTCAGATTCTTTACATAATGATTAAATATGTATAAAAAGCATCTCAAATTCAACCTGTGCAATATTGAACTCATCATCTCTATCTCCACTCCCACTCCAAAACCAGTTCTCTTTCAATATCCCTTATTTCAATGAATGAGTTATATATTTGTGTTAACTACATGCTATCCTTGGTATCTCTTACCCCAGCATATATAATCTATCATCAAATTCTAAAATATTCTCAAAATGTCTCTATTTTTACTGGTGAGCAATGCAAGCAAATGTCTACTCTATAATTTTTCACACAATCCATACTGAACCAGCATTTCCACCATTCATATGCCCTGGAGACAGACTAATTACAGAATATTGTGGATTTAAAAAAGGGGATGGTGGGGGGCATGGGTTCCTTATACATGTTGAGGATTTTTCCTCCTCAGTGTTCTCTACAACTTTCCTTTGCAGTTTTCCTACTGTGTGTCTATTTTAAATCCATATCATTCTACCAGTTATTGCCAGACTAATTCTCTTAACATGTAGCTGCATTCATTTCCAGTTCAAAAACCAAAACAGCCTTTTGCCTGGGAATTTAAAAGCACACTCCTAATACTAGCATTATAAGTCCATCAAGACAAAGTCCAAATGCTTCCTCTATATGTCCCAGTGTTATGAGTTGAATAGTGTCCCCCTCCAATTAATGTCCTTCCTAGAACCTCAGAATGTGACCTTATATGAAAATAGAGCCTTTGAAGATATAATCAAATTAAGCTGAAGTCATCAGTTTGGGCTCTAATCCAAAGGCTTGGTGTCCTAATAAGAAGAGAGAGATTTGGAAATCAACTCACAGAGAGAATACCATGTGACAACAGAGGCAGAGAAGAGAAGGATGCAACTCTAGGCCAAGAAATGCCAAAGAATGGTGGCTTCCTCTAGAAGCTAGGAGGAGGCAAGGTAGTATTCTCCCCAACAAGTCTCAGAGGGAGCATGGCTTTCTGACATCTTAATTTTAGACTTCTATCTTCCAGAACTATGAGAAAATAAACTTGCTATTTCAAGCCACCCAGTTGTGATATTTTGTAATGGTAGCCCTAGGAAACTAATACATCCTCTTACATTGAAAAATTCATTTTTCCCTTGAATCTGCATTCTGTGTTTTCTTTTAAAATTCAGGTGTAATTCATGCACTATAACATTTATCCTTTTAAGCATATAATTTAGCGGTTTTAAAAAATATTTTCACAAGGTTGTACAACACCACCACAGAAATATTAGAAATATGGTTCCCTGATCCCCCCTCCTCTCAGTGCTTTCAACCACACATCTTTCTCTATGAAATTTCCTCTTCTAGATTGCACTAATTTTATTTGTTCCATGTCTTTTTCTCATATGTTCTCCCTGCTACCCCTATTTGTGCATTATAGCTATTGTCATTCACCTAGTTAATAAATTGGTTCCCTGTGTATCCCTGTTTCCAGAACATGTTATGCATTTATAACATGCTTTTTGAGTGAAAACATGAATCAATAAATGGCCATTTCAATGACGATCCTCTTTCTATCATCTGTCTTTTCTCATTTTGTTCAAATCTATGTTTCCAATGCATGGGATTCTCTTTAGAATCAGATTGGCTTTGATGTATGAATTTTAAACACACAATAATGTGTGCTACAATATTCAGAGGACAAATTTATTGAAGAAGCCACTTGGCAAATAGCATTGAACAAGACTCTTTCCTGGGGAAAATAATTACGGTAATGAAATAGACATAAGTGAATGGTAGAGTTTCTTGTTTTTTAAGGCCATCTGCACCCTTTACTTTAGAGATACAGTCTGAATGGGGGTATCCAAGACTAGAAATGATGTGAAATACAAGAAATCAGTACATGGACTCAGTTCAAGTATGAATTGCTGATAGAAGACAAATGATGCTGCTTGATATTGTGACTTGAAAAGAAGTAAACCATGAATCATCCCCATATATAAAGTTGTATCAGAACAGTGGAACTGGTACCTGAATAGTTGTCATTGACTATATTGTTGGCAAAACAAGTAGTTGTTGGCAAGTAGCTTAAATGTTGCAATATGAATACAATTCATATTATCTGGAACAGCAGACATTCCAGTTTCCAATTAATTTTTTTTTTTTTTTACCATATGTTTAGAAAATAAAAGTGATATCCTAAATCAGCTAAAGTTAGGACAGCACATTGTGCTTCTCTGTTGAAAGACATCATATTAACAGAGATAAGACTAAATATGTATAGCACTGCATAGCAATATAATTTTTATATTAAAAAAATTTAAAACACTCTTATGACTTAAGCATTATTATTGTCCCACATTGACAAATGAGGAAATGTCTTTGGTAACATGAGCTGATTGGCTTATAAATCCATCAAGGTAGTACATGGTAGGGAGGCAGGTTACAAACCCACACCACTCTTCAAACTTTTAACTCACTATGTCCAGAATCCAAATGCTGAGCACATACAAATAGGCAAAGTTGCTCTGATAATGCTGATGTAATGAAAAATAATGGCAACAGTAAATCTATTGATTTATTTGTCTCTATTAAAAAAGCCCTGGAGGAGAGAGATTTAGGCTTGTTCACTGCTGCATCCCAGCGCCTAGAACAGTCCCTGGCACACAAAACATCAATTACAATGTCTTTATAAATCAAAAAATAATATATCACATTTTCAAAGACATTTCACCAATATTATTTCATTGTTGTCATAACAATTTATAAGATTTCTAATTCTGCTCCAATATTCCTATTACTCCCTATTGTATAGAAGATAACTTAAAATATCAGTGCTGAGATATTACAAATAGGGGATATTAATCATCAAGACCAGTCCCATAATAAGTTCCCAGGCAATCTTACCTCAAGGATGACAAGTACTGACTTGAATATGTTGGCTTCTCTATGAACGGAAGATGTTGAAAGGCATGTGAAGAAGTTCACTGTTGAGGAACACACACACCTGTCAACATTAAAAAACAAAAAATTACATTAAAATTCTGAAATATGGGAGAAGGTTGGCTTCCCTTCATAAGGAAGGCAGTGTTGAAGGGTGTTGCCTGTTACAGCTACTATAATAAAATGCCTTCCTATCCTGGTTTCTTACATTTATTATGGAGAATCAAAAAGTGAGTAACTGAGTTAAATGAGTATCTTATTTTGGGATAGAAAGGTAACAAGGTCCTGGGCTCTGAGGAGTCTCCTCTCAAGACGCTTAGTGGTTCTGAGGGGAGGAGATATGAGTAAATGGGATGCAGCTCTGTTCACTTTCACACAGAAGTAGCGAAAGGGATTCTGCTGTCAAAACAATTTGAAAACCTCTTTTATTTAAAGTATAATGCCATCTATATCCAGAAAAGATGAGGACTCTAATCGGAAGATACTTGCAGCCCAGTGTTCATTGCAGCACTATTTACAACAGCCGAGACATGGAAGCAGCCTAACTGTCCGTCGACAGAGGACTGGATGAAGGATGTGGTACATAAACACAATGAGGTATTAGCATAAAGAGGAATGAAATAATGCCATTTTCAGCAACATGGATGGACCTAGAGATTATCATACTAAGTGAAGTAAGTCGGATAAAGACAAATATCACATGACATCATTTAAAGGTGGAATCTAAAAAATTACACAGATGAACTTATTTACAAAATAGAAACAGACTCACAGACTTAGAAAACAACTTTATGTTACTCAAGGGGAGACGGGGGTGAGGAGGGATAAACTAGGAGTTTGGGATTCAAAGATGCAAACAATTACATATAAAATTAACAACAAAGTCCTACTGTATAGCAGAGGGAACTCTATTCAGTATCTTGTAATAACCCATAATGGAAAAGAATATGCCAAAAAATCTGAGTTAATTGGCTGTACATCCAAAGCTAACAAGATATTGTAAATGAACTATACTTCAATTTTTAAAAAATGTGGAAATCAATATGCAAATCAGAAAAAAAAATATTTACTAAAAAGTATAAAGCCATAGTGTTTTATTTATGTTTTATTCTCCATCCAGAAGCAATATCCAATCAAAGTTAGGACAAGGTATTTTGAATGTAAACGTTGCTTATTCAGCTCTCGCAGTTAACTGGAGCTCAGTTAAGAAGTGGAAAGGAAGAGACAAGAAAGGCGCACAAGAAGCAGAGGCCTCCCTGGCACTGCAGCACCATTCTCGAAACTATTAAGCTGTTTAAGTGAAGTGAAGTCGCTCAGTCGTATCCGACTCTGCGACCCCATGGGCTGTAGCCTACAAGGCTCCGCTGTCCATGGAATTTTCCAGGCAAGAGTACTGGAGTGGGTTACCATTTTCTTCTACCAGGGGATCTTCCCCACCCAGGGATCGAGCCGGAGTCTCCCGCATTGCGGGCAGACGCTTTACCGTCTGAGCCACCAGGGAAGCCATTAAGCTCTTTACTTACAGGCAAGTCTTCAGTCTTCATCAGGATCAGCTCTCTGGAATGCTAAGAGCCTCACTTCTCTGGCTTCTCAACCCCTAACAGTAATGCAACACGCAAGAAAGGAGGAGAGGCGCCAGGAGGGTGATGGGGCTCTTAGAAGAATGTTCTACTACTGACCGCAAAATGGAAGTGGGAGAGACTGATTAGGAGGACAGAGCACCTGCTTACTGCCCAACCCACTTGATTTTGTAGAGGAGGCAGGTGTGCATTGTTAGGGACTCAGACTAAATAATTTTATAACCCTCAGCTGACTCTCAGGACCCTTAGATGATGCAGTCAGTGATGTTTATAACAATGATATGAGTATTTTAAAAACATTTAAAACACTGTTGCAGATTAAGTATTATTATCTTGCATTCACAAAGGAGGGGTTGTTATGTTTAAATTATGTTTAATATTGCTCTTTTAAAAAGAGAGAGACTTTTAATTTTAAGGAAATATTTTTAAAATCTGGGTAGGTTAAAGGGAAAAAAAGCCTGTTACCTGGAAAAATCCCACTGTTTGGAACAATGAATCTCTAAGGGATTTCCAATAAAGGAGATGTTACTTTATTTAGATGTAACCATATGTTCAATTACAGGAAGGCATATTTGTGGAAAATCAATGAAATATCCACAGTTTTATTTCATAAAACATAGATGATAGTGTGGGTTTTTGTGATTTGTTTTCCTTGAAATCTAAGTTATTTTGAAAAAATGATTTTAAAACTAGTTTATGGAAAGAGTAAGTCTGTTCCTTAAGTTCAGAGTTTTGCAGATAAATACATTGTTTTCAAGAATGCTCTCCTACCTGAAAAATTCCTGTCTTGTTTTGCAAAGCAATACTTGTAAAAACTAAACAGTACTCAGGCTTTTCCGTCACGTATTATTTAAAGTGCTTTATCATCATTACTTGTGATTTTAATTCTCCTAAAACTTTGTGACCTCTATTCACCAGAGAAATAATTCATCTGATAACATTAATGAAGAGAACTGATCAGGTACATAAACACACATACAGTCACACACACACACACAACACATGCGCATGACATCACCCAAAACCCACAGTAAGATGTCAGTCCATAAATTCAACAGCTATTGAGAAACAATTTGTTCTTTTGAAGAAATGTTTCCTTTGTGTCTATCCTACTTTTCTCTTTTAAAAAAATTGTGTTTCATGTGAAAAATGAGATCAAATGAGATATCCTTGAAAAACTAAAGCTTCTGCACACTACATATGCAGGAACTAAATCAAGACACGTGAAAAAGGGTAAGATGTGCTATAATATAATGCAGTTGGAAAAAGAATTACTTTTTTCTCTGCTTTCTGATGAAGAACTCGATGAAAGAGTGTGCCGGCAAGAACAAGTTCCTCTAAGTGACATTTCATTTCTTAGCAGCTAGATAGATTAATGCTTGCTTCTCTGCAACTCATGCATTACTAGCCCTAGTACTTCAGAAATGAAAAATCATGTACTCAATTTATTCTTTATTGCATAAATGTTATACAAAGAGAATGAAAATTTGCATTTGGGTCTTCATTCCTGATAAAATATTGTGGTCTTGATAACAGGTTAAGAAATACTATAGTACCACTGTCCTTTCATATTTAGCCTCTATAAAACAGCCTAATGGATTATACGTATAAGATGAGGAGAGAGGAAAATAGAATTATGTTGCATTGTGTAGCCTCTAAATAGATTACAAAAAATGTTATCACCTTTTCAGGGCATGGCTAACAAGACCCACCTGTAAATCTTCTTAAGAGCCAAATCACAGGGAACCAGAGATATTTTCCAATTATCAACATCGCAACTCAACCAAAAGGAAATTGAACTACAAAATTCAGAAGAAAAGCAAAGTCTAAAGGAATACACAGTGAAGGATTAAGAGACTCCTTACCTGAAGGCCCATCTTAGAGTTTGATCTCTTCTCCTCCAGACAAGAGAAAGTCGAGCAAGTCCAAAGGACAAACTTGAACTTTCATATGTGGTGCCCAAACTATCCTGCCTTTTTTAAAAGTCCCTGCCCCATTAGCCTTAGTACTTTGGATAAACTTAAGCTTTTGTTTTTCAGATCTCTGTTTCTAGCTTTAGTTAGAACTTAAGTGTTCGGGGTGGGGTGGGGTGGGGGTGGAGGAGGAATGGGGTAAGGAAAGATGTTAAGCTTCTGCTGCTTCCCTCCAGTGATGAGTTTACCCCAAGTAATCTTCAGTGCTTTGGAGAAATATTGTTTGAAAAAATTAACTAGAATTAAAATAATTGTGGCTGGTACAGTTGTATACATGACAGATCATAAAGTCTGTTATAAATATATTTGGTGAACGTGAAAGTCGCTCAGTCGTGTCTGACTCTATGCGACCTCATGGACTATACATACAGTCCATGGGATTCTCCAGGCCAGAATACTGGAGTGAGTAGCCTTTCCCTTCTCCAGGGGATCTTCCCAACCCAGGAATCGAACCCAGGTCTCCCACATTGCAGGCAGATTCTTTACCAGCTGAGTCACAAGGGAAACCCAAGAATACAGGAGTGGGTAGCCTATCCATTCTCCAGGGGATCTTCCCGACCCGGGAATCGAACCGGTGTCTCCTGCATTACAGGCGGATTCTTTACCAACTGAGCTATAAACTCCTGGAAAGTGAGGATGTTTCCAGCTTAGTGAGTCAGCATGAGAATTTTCAGTTATGAATCATTTCTTTAATATATTTGATCTGATCCGTGTTTTCTCTTTGAATACATTTTTGGATAATAATTTTACACAGCTGCCTAAAATTCCGTTCTAGCCATGCAAAACTTTGGAAAACAGCCCCTCTTTGCCCCACAGACCCTTTAGGATGCACCCTCAACCCCTCTTCTGTCCACAGACACTCTGGGTGTTCCCACACTCATAGGAACATGGGGGCTGTGTTGGACATATATTATAAAACAACAGATCCTAGGAGCATGTTTCAAGGTCAAAGTTTGGATTTCTGCCCCATGTGGCCTTGACTGCTTCTGGAAACTTGCAGAGTTAAACCTGAGTCCAACACTCAGAGGAAGGAATTGTTTGTGGTGCTAAGGAAGAAAAAGGGAAACACTTGGGGGTTTAATTTAAAGTAATTATGGCATTGGGCTAGAGCCAATGGAAATTTTTCAGAAAGCCTGTCTTTTGTGAGAAAGTCAACTCCTGAATATCTCCAGGAGGAAAGTCATTTTTGGAGGAAAAAAAAAAAAAAACCACTAAGAACCAAGTGATTGTTTAAAGAAGCAACTCCCCCCACCACCTCACACCTTACGCCACCTCCCCAGCCATGGATAAGATCTTTGTATTTTCCAAAACTTTCCTAAAACACAATGTATTGGAGTCATAAAATACAAATACAAAGAAAGGCAGTAAAACTGAAAATTAATTCTTTATCTTCGGGAAGTGAAATCTACTTACATAGTTGCATGGGCCTTGGACTTGAAGAAAATCATAACAATGCAGTGTAGTAAGCCTGAGGGAAAGGAAATGTCACCTGCGCCTCCTTCCTGCTCTGTTTCTTTCTGACTTTTGGAATTCAGGAAGTCAGAGAAACCAAACAATTTGGATATTCAAGTGGTCATGATTTTTCAGTCAATGGGAGAGCAGTAAAACAAAGTCGAAATGTATTAAATTACTAACGTATTGGTCAAAGGAGTGAGGGGAAACTTAAAATGAATTTAGAAACTATTGGTTTAAAAAAAACAGTGAAAACTTCTTTTGCATGTCTGAAGTATAAAGTTTCCCAAAGGCAAAATAATTTCCTAGGACTTTTCCTAAATACATTATGAGAAAGAATTTTTTTTAACTTTTAATTTTGTATTGGGGTATAGCCGATGAAAATATTGTGATAGTTTCAGGTGAACAGTGAAGGGAATCAGATACACACACACACACACACACACACACACACACACACACACATATATCTCCATTCTCCCCCTAATTTCGCTCCTTTCCAGCCTGCCACATAACACTGAGCAGAGTTCCATGTCCTATGCAGTAGGTCCTTGTTGGTTATCCATTTTAAATACAGCAGTGTGTACATGTCCATCCCAAACTCACTATCTCTTCCCCCCATCCCCCTCCTCCTTCCCCATAGCAACCTTAAGTTTGCTCTATGAGAAAAAATGTTAATGTTTAGAGACCAACAGACAGACAGGGTAGGTCAGCAGCCCAGTGAATTAATTATTGTTGATACAGTTACTATGATTATATTGGGGCTTTTGTTTTTAAATGCCTTAGGCTGGCTCTGCCTTGTCCACCTGACTGCTCTCTGTTTTCTTCTATATAATCATTTTTCATAAGTTTATAATCATTAGCTTTTAAGTTAGCAATCTTAGAAGAAGCCTATTGTTGTTAGATAATAACAATAAAAGCCATCTTTTTCATGAATGCCTGCAATATGTCAGGCACTTAACATTCACCATTAACCTTTACAGCAGTCCCAGAAGATTGATATTATTATCCCACTTTAAGACTAGGAGCCTCTTAAGTGGTAAAGCTAAAATTTGAACACAGGTAAGTCAGGCTCCTACACATGCCTTTCAATTAAGCCTGCACTTTGTTGTGATGCAGAGCTGAAGTTATGCACCGATTTTGAGGATATGCCACTTCAGATAGCACATGGGATAAATGACATCTATATCCTGTGAAGTTTCAATATAAAAGGGTGCAAGAATTTGTGGACCTCAACTGAAATTCATAACAGAGAGAATGATGCATTAGCTCTGTATAAGATTGGACTAGAAGGAACAGATTTTCCTCTTTCTTCTTTCGGTAATACAGCCCCAGGGCCCAAAGTGGTCAACCATTGTCATAATTCATTTGGCAGTCCTGTCAAAGATAGCTCAGTCATTTAGTCTAACAAAATATTTTTTAACAGTCAGCGTACATATTTGATTTGGATCCAGGGACAAATGGCTCTTCTAAGGCTTCCTGGCAGGTTGAAGATGTGATGCATCAACTGGACATATCAGGGCTTAATACCACTGAACCATGGAGTACATTTTAAAAGCTCACATACATTCTCAAATATCAGTGTATATAACAAATTTCATTGCCTTTGACTCAACGATATTTAGAATATATGCTATATCAGTCTTTCTGTTCTGTGATTTAGTCATAGTCCAAGGTCGTTGTCTTCTGTTCAAATGTAAAAAGTTTGACTTGAAGTGTAGGGTATTTATCTTGGACTTGGTTTGAAAGGGCATATATTCAATCATGTTGTAATGTATAATAGTTCCTAATTTAACCAAGGAGGAAGTTACAGTCACACATCATTTATCCAGAATCACTAAGAATGGAGATGTTACACATAAGGGCACTTTCCTGAATATGTCCTTAAGAATATTTTCAAAATCACAAAATCTGTACTTATTTTCATCCATTTGGACTTGATTAAAACAGGGTCAACAATCACAATTCAACTTCTTGATAACTTAAAGTTTTTACATTATTAACTTTTTTTATTTAAAAAAAAGAGAGAGAGAGCACTAAGAAAAAACTCATGAATTTGTGTCTGGACCCACATTCAACCTTCAGCACTGAAGAGAAAGAAGTGCTGTTTTTGTTTTGCTTTCTTGCCAGTTATAACACTTTCTGCATCCTCTCCTTCTTCCTCCTCCTTCTCTTCCTCTTCAGCCCATTTTAAAATCAGATTGTCTTCTTATTGTTGTGTTTTAAGAGTCCTTTGTGTATTTTGGATAATAGTCCTTTATCTGATATGTCTTTTGCCACAAATCTGTGGCTTATCTTCTTCTTCCCTTGACATTGTCTTTTGCAGGGCAGAGGTTTTTAATTATGAAAAGTCTTGATGCCAGGCAGTGTCAGTTCTCCAACTTTTCCTCCTCCAATAATGTGTTGAATATTCTAAGTCGTTTGTCTCTCCATAAAACTTTAGAACCAGTTAAATAACTTGCTGGGATTTTGATCAGGATTGCATTGAATCTATGAATCAAATTGGGAAGAACCAACATTTTGACAATATTGAATGTTCTTATCCATGAACATGGAATATCTTTCCATTTATTTATCATTCTTTGATATGTTCATCAGAGTTTTATAGTTTTTCTTATATAAATCTTGTACATGTTTTGTTAGATAAACCAATAGTTCATTTTGAAGAATGCTAGTATAAACAGAGGAGAAGGCAATGGCACCCCACTCCAGTACTTTTGCCTGGAAAATCCCATGGATGGAGGAGCCTGGTTCGGCTGCAGTCCATGGGGTCGCTAAGAGTCGGATACGACTGAGCGACTTCACTTTCACTTTTCACTTTTATGCATTGGAGAAGGAAATGGCAACCCACTCCAGTGTTCTTGCCTGGAGAATCCCAGGGACGGAGAAGCCTGGTGGGCTGCCATCTATGGGGTCACACAGAGTCGGACACGACTGAAGTGACTTAGCAGCAGCAGCAGCAGCAACAGCAGTGGGCTTCCCTTGTGGCTCAACTGGTAAAGAATCCACCTACAATGTGGGAGACCTGGGTTCGATCCCTGGGTTGGAAGATCCCCTGGAGAAGGGAAAGGCTACCCACTCCAGTTTTCTGGCCTGGAGAATCCCATAGACTGTATAGTCCATGGGGTTGCCAAGAGTTGGACACGACTGAGAGAGTGTAAACAGTATGGTGTTTTAAATTTCAAATTTCATTACTTGATAGGGAAGAGACTGACTTTTGTATAGTAAACTTATATCCTACAACCTTGTTATAATTTCTTACTAGCTCCAGAAGTGTTTTTTGTCAATTCTTTTGGATTTTCTACATAACTAATGACATTTCCTATGAACATAGAGTGTTTTATGTGTCCTTTCCTCATTAGTCTGACTGAAGGGTTTCCCATTAATAATTTGGGCATAAATAAGAATAATAACTGGAATGGGTTAAAACATGGTTTAACCTAGAAGTGTATACTGATCTTAAAAAAATGAAACAAAATTGCATTGCTCTCCTTTGGTAGATGTCAGAGAAACAATTCATTTTCTTTTAAACTTGTAAATACAGGGATATGTTCAAGCATTTATCCTGCCTTTCCTATATAGCTATACTGTAGGATAAACAGAAGAGTCTAGAAAGGGAAGCTGCTGTTTATAGAAGTACTCCAGCTGGTAAATGGAGAACCCATGCTAGAGTTATCATATTACCATTTTGCAATAGTTTATGAAATAATGGATCCACACAATGATTATCTAAGGCTGCTAGCAACTCAAAAAGAGAAATAATTCAACATTATATGCTTCATAATCAAAATACACAATACTACCTAATAAGCATTATTACAAAAAAATTAGCACCTGAAATGACCAAGCTTCTAGATTTAACTATAGGAAATATAGGAGACTAAGGATCTATTAAATATTATTATTACAAGGATGCAATTAGCAAAGTCCAGACTAAGAAACTCTATAAGACAAATGATCTAGATTCCCCCCCACTAAGTAAGTTGAAAGAGTGGGAAAGAGAAACAGAGAGAATATCTATAGTTTAAAACAGACTTAGGAAACATTTCAACAGTTAAATTTAATGAATCTCATTTGGATCCTTTAAAAAGCATTTTGAAAAATTTGACAATCAAGACAATTTGAACACTGTCTGGATTTTTAAAAAATATTGTAAAGTTAATATTGTTTTTAGCATTTATTATTAAAACAATACCAGACCACCTTTATTGCCTCCAGAGAAATCTGTATGCAGGTCAAGAAGCAACAGTTAGAACTGGACATGGAACAACAGACTGGTTCCAAATCAGGAAAGGAGTACGTCAAGGCTGTATATTGTCACCCTGCTTATTTAACTTACATGCAGAGTACATCATGCGAAATTCATCAGGCTGGAAGAAGCACAAGCTGGAATCAAGATTGCAGGGAGAAATATCAATAACCTCAGATATACAGATGACACCACCATTATGGCAAAAAGTGAAGAAGAACTGAAGAGCCTCTTGATGAAAGTGAAAGAGGAAAGTGAAAAAGTTGGCTTAAAGCTCACCATTCAGAAAACTAAGATCATGACATCTGGTCCCATCACTTCATGGCAAATAGATGGGGAAACAATGGTAACAGTGACAGACTATTATTTTGGGCTCCAAGATTATTGAAGATGGTGACTGCAGCCATGAAATTAGACACTTGCTCCTTGGAAGAGAAGCTATGACCAATCTAGACAGCATATTAAAAAGCAGAGACATTACTTTGCCAACAAAAGTCCATCTAGTTAAAACTATAGTTTTTCCAGTAGTCATGTATGGATGTGAGAATTGGGCCATAATGAAAGCTGAGCGCTGAAGAATTATGCTTTTGAACCATGGTGTTGGAGAAGACTCTTGAGAGTCCTTTGGACAGCAAGGAGATCAAACCAGTCAATCCTAAAGGATAGCATCGAATATTCATTGGAAGGACTGATGCTGAAGCTGAAGCTCCAATACTTTGGCCACCTGACAAGAAGAACTGACTCACTGGAAAAGACCCTGATGCTGGGAAAGATTGAAGGCAGGAGGAGAAGGGGACGACAGAGGATGAGACGGTTGAATGGCTCACTGACTCAATGCATGTGTGTTTGAGCAAGCTCTGGGAGTTGGTGAAGGACAGGAAGGCCTGGCATGCTGCAGCCTATGGGGTCGCAAAGAGTCGGACATGACTGAGCAACTGAAATGAACTGAACTGAACTGAGGAAGGGTAGTCTCAGCATAAGTGATCAGCTTGTGTCAAATTCTCTGATTGGTTGATGGTGCAGTAACAGGGCTATATCATAGGGGTTAATATTATCAATCCTTGGGCTCCGGTAGGCCTTGGGGCCTGAAGTCATCAAACCATTTCATTTGGTGAGGCTTTTAACACACCCGTGGCTTCCCTGGTGGCTCAGATGGTAAAGAACCCGCCTGCTATGTGGGAGACCTGGGTTGGATCCCTGGGTTGGGAAGATCCCCTGGAGAAGGGAACGGCTACCCACTCCAGTATTCTTTGCTGGAGAATTCCATGGACAGAGGAGCCTTGCAGGCTACAGTCCATGGGGTTGCAAAGAGTCAGACATGACTGAGTGACTATCACTTTCACTTTTAACATCTGTAAAACTCAGGAAATGTGCATCAGATATAGTTATTTAGGCATTTGAGAGAGGAGCCACAGTAGAGTATATGGGAGAGGGGTCTGTCCTAGAAAGGACCCATAGAATCCTGCTGGGTTACAATGTTAGTGTGATTTTTAAAAACAAAATAGTTCTTATTTTTAGAAAATATACTCTGAAATATTTATGATATAATATGAGGTCTGGGATTTGTTTTATAATAATCTAGTCGGTAAGCAGGGTATAGATAAGTCAAAATGAACAATTATTGAAACAGATGATAAAGTACGTGGGATTCACAGGCTTCCCTGGTGGCTCTGCAGGAAAGAATCTACCTGCAATGGAGATGCAGGTTCAGTCCCTGGGTTGGGAAGATATCCTGGAGAAGGAAATGGAAACCCACTCCAGTATTCTCGTCTGGAAAATCTCATGGACAAAGGAGCCTGGCAGGCTACACCTGCCTCCATGGGGTCTCAAGAGTCAGACATGACTTAGCAACTAAACCACCATCATGTGAGACTCATTATATTATTCTTTCTGCTGTGGTATATGTTTGTAATTCCCATAATAAAATGTTAACAGCAAAACAAAAAAACACCTAAAGCCCAGATATATTGTTACTTGCCCAACACCATATATGTCATTAGTGATAGCTCAAATCTGAAATTGGACTCTTGACTTCCAATCAAATACTGTCTCCCTTATAACAAGCTATTTTACAGAGAAGCCAAAATTCTGGGGTACCAGATATCTGCCCAAAGCTTGACAAGCCAGTGGGTGAACTAGGGAATACACAGTGGGGCTATTAAATACTGATACAAGCAGCTCATCAGTAAGCAGCCAAGTGGCAAATTGGGATTGACTGGGAGTGCAGAGCAGCTGTTGACTTTTGAAGTACTGCCCAGAGTTCTTGGCGTTCTTTCATTTGGTCTTTAAGGGAGCCATTTCAAAATCTGACCAGCCTTATAAGTGCCCAAACAGAACTGAAAGGCTGCTTAGTCTGTACCTAGAGTTTTTTTAAGTGCATCACAAAAATCCATTTTTGATGAAAGCTATACACGTAGTCGGAGAAGGCAATGGCACCTCACTCCAGTACTCTTGCCTGGAAAATCCCATGGACGGAGGAGCCTGGTGGGCTGCAGTCCATGGGGTCACTAGGAGTCGGACACGACTGTGTAACTTTCAAGTAGACAACCTGAGTGACTTCACTTTCACTTTTCACTTTCATGCATTGGAGAAGGAAATGGCAACCCACTCCAGTGTTCTTGCCTGGAGAATCCCAGGGACGGGGGAGCCTGGTGGGCTGCCGTGTCTGGGGTTGCACAGAGTCGGACACGACTGAAGTGACTTAGCAGCAGCAGCAGCATACATACAGTAATTTTCTTACATACAAATAAGTTCCATTCATGTTTGTAAGTCCAATTTGTTCGTATGTCCAGCAAAGTTAGCCTAGGCACCCAACTAACACAATCACAATATATAGTACTGTATAGATACTTATAGTATAGTACTACCAGTATAGTACTATAATAGCTTTATAATATATTTTACACAAATAATACATAAAAAACAAACAAAAATAAAGCATTTTTAATCTTACAGCCAGTACCTTGAAAAGTACAGTAGTCCAGTACAATAGCTGGCATACAGAGGCTGGCATTGAGTGAAGGCAAGAAGAGTTACTGACTGGAGGAGAAAGAGGGGGTGGGAGATGCTAGAGCTGAAGGATGGTCAGCAATAGGAGACAGAGGGCAAGCTGCAATTTCACTCAGGCCTGATGTTAATGGCACAGGCTTTGGTTCCTTGCTGGATTCAGTTTTATCTACCTTCTTGCTTCTGGACATTCTGGGCTTGAAATAAAGATACTGTACTTCATATAGAAAACTACACAATAAAGTATACAAAAGTACAACAACTTATGGAGGATGCATGCATGTGACAACGCACACCAGACTTGTGAACTAATGTGACTGGACATGCGAACATACATTTGCATTTTTGAAGGTTCAAGGTTCGTATGTAGAGGAATTACTGTAGTCAGACTAATAAGGAGTCACGAGGCAACAGCTGAGGTTTCAGCGCCTAGGCACCAAGGATAAGAGAATTGGTAGATTGAAATGTCATTTTCACATTGCTGAGGATTGCTGTTTTATGAGACACTAAAACTCAGTGCCCACTGCTGTAGGTTTGGCATTGTTGAGACTGTGGCTGGGCTGTTGTGTAGAGCTGTGGGTAGATGGAGAACTAGCGAACCACATACGGAAAATCAGAAAAGGGATACAATGGTAGTGGTAGCAGTAAAAAACCAGGAAAGGCATTCAGATCCAACATGGGAGGCAAATATTGACCCAAAGTTACGGACTAGACCTCGGTTTTGCTAATCTAATGTGCAGCAGGGCCAGTCTACTGATACCTGGTTGTGGTGAAGGAAAGTACAGTGCTTGTTGCAGGCCATCAGACAAGGAAGTGGGAGACAGGCCTCAGATCCACTCCCACCTGGTCTTGGAGTGAGGTTGTTTCTATTTTTTAAGAGGAAGAACAAAGAGTCTGAAATTCATTATTGTCTTGTGATGTTTAATCCCGGCTTTGGGAGGAAGGGCTGCTTTGGTTTATGATTCTGTTGCCAGGTGGTTCCTGGCTTGGAAGTGAAGTCGCTCAGTCATGTCCGACCCTTTGTGACCCCATGGACTGTGGCTACCAGGCTCCTGTGTCCATAGGATCTTCCAGGCAAGAATACTGGAGTGAGTTGCCATTTCCTTCCCCAGCAGATCTTCCTGACCCAGGGACTGAACCCAGGTCTCTCGCATTGTTAGGCAGATGCTTTACAGTCTGAGCCACCAGGGAAATGGAGTTCTGTTAGCTCCCTCTGCACTGGAGAAATAATGTAAGTTTATACATTAATGATAATACCTATAGTAGCAATTTTAGTGCATTAATGATGTTATTGAGTTCAGCAGTTTTAGTCATCTGATTCTGATTGATAACTATTAGCACAGATTGAGGTCAGGGGGACAGGGAATAAAGTTTTGGATAGAAAAATTAATCATAAATTTGGTTGTTAGGAGGACTTGGTTTTTTGAGAGGACTTGGTTTCACCAATATTTAAATGGAGCTAGTTAGGTAGCTCCTTATTTCCTGCCATTACAGAGCATCCTTTCTTCTGGGTTTTATTACTATGTATTTAGAGATTGAAGCTCTCCTAGGTGGTCATTTTTTGGGGGAAAAAAGGCAGCATAAAATTTTTCTTGTTCCAGTGCTTCTTTTCTCTCGCCTCACCTTTCCCTAATCAATATTCAACACAGGTATAGCTCAGGCAGTTGTTCCTAGTAGACATCTGTTTTCTGTCTAGTGTTCATTCCCATTTTCTGATAGCATGCATGCTTTTCTTGAAAAGCTGTCACTTCCTTATCACATGTGGTCTTAGTGGAATTGTTAATCAGATGGGTGCCTGATCCAAGTTTTGCTAACCTGACTCTTTTTAGTGTTAAGTTTGGATATTGAGGCTGCTATTTATCTGAATAGCAGTTTCCTAAAAAGAGTGGCTATTGGGTATGCTCTCTAGAACCCTAAAACTTAGTTACTCTGCATCTTGTCCTTTCAAATGCCAGGAACTTGACTTTAATTCTGTGACTTTTCTCTTTTCACCTCACAGTCCCTTTTTGCTTAAGTCAGAATTGGTTTATGTTGCCACAACCCAAACTAGATGCTATATTGCCCACATAAGACAGCCAGCCACTAAAGGAATACAAATTGAGCGTACTGAATATTCATTTGGTATATGTCAGGGCAACACTTGGAGCCATGTTTGACTCAGGTTTTGGCATACACTAACATAAAATCTTCTGTGCTCCTTGACTTGTTCTTAGAGAAAGATCAAGTGTACTAAAATTTTGATGTATTTTTGGTTTTCTGTTTCTCTTTAAAAATGTAAAGTTATAGTGCTTTTTGGAGAAGGCAATAGCACCCTGCTCCAGTAGTCTTGCCTGGAGAATCCCAGGGACGGAGGAGCCTGGTGGGCTGCCATCTATGGGGTCGCACAGAGTCGGACACGACTGAAGTGACTTAGCAGCATAGTGCTTTTATCAGTCTATAATGCAATATGTTGATATCACATTCATATTTTTATTTTTCTGCCTTCTGAAGAATTAGATGCAATAGAGAGCAGTAGTATGACTCTGAGATGGAACACACCTTCTTAAAGTGGAAGAACGTTTATGATGGTCAGAATTCACACACTATTTAAATTGTTTTCATTGGTGTATGTGTCAGTGACAAATACATTTTTTGGTCAAATACCCATTAGATTAGTGGCTGAATCAAGACCATGTCTTGGAAACTTTGAGAGGGTAATAATAGGGTTTTTACTTCATATAATAGGACTTTCTCATCTACAGGTCATACACAAATCTTTGAAGATGGGTGATCATATGGATAGGAATGGGTGAATTTAATTCAGATGACCATTATATCTGCTATTGTGAGCAAGAATCCCTTAGAAGAAGTAGAGTAGCCCTCATAGTCAACAGTAGAGTCTGAAATGTAGTACTAGGGTGCAACTCAAAAGTGACAGAATGATCTTGGTTCCTTTCCAAGGCAAAACATTTGACATCACAGTAATCCAAGTCTATACTCCAACCACTGATGCTGAAGAAGCTGAAGTTGACCTGATTTTATGAAGACAACATTTTCTAGAACTGACACCAAAAAAAGATGTTTTTTTCATCATAGGGATTGGAATGCAAGGGTAGGAAGTCAAGAGATACCCAGAATAATAGGAAAGTTTGGCCTTGGAGTACAAAATGAAGCAGGGCAAAGGCTAACAGAGTTTTGTCAAGAGAACATGATGGTTATAGCAAACACTCTTTTCCAACAACCCAAGAGATGATTCTACACATGAACATCACCAGATGATCAATATTGAAATTAGATCGATTATGTTCTTTGCAGCCAAAGATGGAGAAGCTCCATACAGTCTGCAAAAACAATACCTGGAACTGACGATGGCTCAGATTATGAGCCCCTTATTGCAAAATTCAGGCTTAAACTGAGGAAAGTAGGGAAAACCACTGAATTATTCAAGTATGATCTAAATTAAATCCTTTATGATTATACAATGGAGGTGATGAATACATTCAACGTATTAGATCCAATAGAGTGACTGGGGAACTATGGACGGAGGTTTGTAATATTGTACAGGAGACAGTGACCAAAACCACCTCAAAGAAAAAGCAATGCAAGAAGGCAAAGTGGTTGAGGAGGCTTTACAAATAGATGAGGAAAGAAGAAAAGTGAAAGGCAAGGGAGGGAGGGAAAGATATACCCAACTGAAAACAGAGTTCCAGAGAATAACACGGAGAGATAAGAAGACATTCTTATATGAACAATGCAAAAAAAAAAAAAAAAAAAATAGAGGGAAATGATAGAATAGGAAACACTAGAGATCTTTTCAAGAAAATTAGAGATATCAAGGTAACATTTCACACAAAGATGAGCACAATAAAGGACAGAAACAATAAGTACAAAACAGAAGCAGAAAATATTAAGAAGAGATGGGAAGAATACACAGAAGAACTATACAAAAAAGGTCTTAATGACCTGGATAACCACGATTGTGTAGTCATTCACCTAGAACCAGGCATCCTGGAGTGTGAAGTCGAGTGGGTCTTAGGAAGCATTACTATGAACAAAGCTAGTGGAGGTCTAGCTGAGCTATTTCAAATCCTAAAAGATGATGCTGTTGAAGTGCTGCACTCAGTATGTCAACAAGTTTGGAAAACTTAGCAGTGGCCACAGGACTAAAAAAGGTCAGTTTTCATTCCAATCCAAAGAAGGGCAATGCCAAAGAATGTTGAAACTACCCTACAATTGCACTCATTTCACATGCTAGCAAGGCTATGTTCAAAGTCCTTCAAGCTAGGCTTCGGCAGTATGTGAACTAAGTACTTCCAGATGTACAAGCTGGGATTTGAAGAGGCAGAGGAAAGGATCAAATTGTCAGCATTCATTGTATCATGGAGAAAGCAAGGGAGCTCCAGAAAAACATCTGCTTCGTTGGCTATGCTAAAGCCTTTGACTGTGTGGATCACAAAAAACTGGAAAATTCTTCAAAAGATGTGAATACCAGACCACCTTACCTGTCCCCTGAGAAACCTCTATGTAGGTCAAGAATCAAACTGGACATGGAACAATAGTCTGGTTCAAAATTGGGAAAGAAGTACAACAAGGCTATATATTGTCATGCTTCTTATTTAACTTCTGTGCAGAGTACATCATACGAAATGCTAGGCTGGATGAATCCCAAGCTGGAATCAAAGTTGCTTGGAGAAGGATTAACAACCTCAGATATGCAGATGATACCACTGTAATGGCAGAAATTGAAGAGGAACTAAAAAGCCTCTTGATGAGGGTGAAAAAGGAGAGTGAAAAAGCTGGCTTGAAACTCAACATTAAGTAAACTAAGATCATGGTGTCTGGTCCCATCACTTCAAAGCAAATAGAAGTGGAAGCAGTGACATCTTTTCTTTTCTTTTCTTTTCTTGGGCTCCAAACTCATTGTGGATGGTGACTGTAGTCATGAAATTAAAAGATGCTTGCTGCTTGGAAGGAAAGCTATGACAAACCTAGACAGCATATTAAAAAGCAGATACATCAATTTACTGACAAAGATCTGTGTAGTCAAAGCTATGATTTTTCCAGTAGTCATGTACAGATATAAGAGTTGGATCATAAAAAAGGCTGGTCACTGAAGAATTGATGCTTTCGAATTGTAGTTCTGGAGAAGACTCTTGAGAATCCCTTGGATAGCAAGGAGATCAAACCCGTCAATGCGAAAGGAAATAAACCCTGAATATTCACTGGAAGGACTGATGTTGAAACTAAAGTTCCAATACTTTAGCCATCTGATATAAAGAGCCAATTCATTGGAAAAGACCCTAATGCTGGGAAAGATTGACAGCAAAAGGAGAAGTGGGAGACAGAGAATGAGGTGGTTGAATGGCATCACTGACTCAATGGACATGAATTTGAGCAAAATCCAGGAGATACTGGAGGACAGAGGAGCCTGATCTGCTGCAATCCACGGGGTTGTAGAGAGTCGGACATGACATAGGTTGAACAACAACAAAAGGAAAAAGATAGAACTCTTAATCTTTTCCATTTCTTAGGTTCATTCATGAAAGGTCCATTCTTGTTCCTTGTTATATACTGAATTCCTTCTCCTTCTCATTCATATGTTTCAGTCCTAATTCCCAATATGACTATTTTTAAAGATAGGGTCTTTAAAGAGGTGATTAAGGTTAAATGAGGTCATAAAGGAAAGACTCCTCAGGAAAATTAGTCTTTGTCACAGTGTCATGAATCGTGTCTCCCCAAAATTCTTATACTGAAGTCCAAACTCCCAGTAACTCAGCATATGATTCTTTTGGAGATAAATCTTTAAATAAGTACTTAATGCAAAAAAGAAAAATGGCTGTATGGGGAGACCTTACAAATAGCTGTGAAATGAAGAGAAGCGAAAAAGCAAAGGAGAAAAGGAAAGATATAAACATCTGAATGCAGAATTCCAAAGACTAGCAAGAAGAGATAAGAAAGCCTTCCTCAGCGAACAATGCAAAGAAATAGAGAAAAACAACAGAATGGGAAAGACTAGAGATCTCTTCAAGAAAATTAGAGATACCAAAGGAACATTTCATGCAAAGATGGGCTTGATAAAGGACCTTGATAATGGTCCATTCTGTTAGTATGGACCTAATAGAAGCAGAAGATATTAAGAAGAGGTGGCAAGAATACACAGAAGAACTGTACAAAAAAGATCTTCATGACCCAGATAATCACGATAGTGTGATCACTGACATAGAGCCAGACATCCTGGAATGTGAAGTCAAGTGGGCCTTAGAAAGCATCACTACGAACAAAGCTAGTGGAGGTGATAGAATTCCAGTTGAGCTCTTTCAAATCCTGAAAGATGATGCTGTAAAGTGCTGCACTCAATATGCCAGCAAATTTGGAAAACTCAGCAGTGGCCACAGGACTGGAAAAGGTCAGTTTTAATTGCAATCCCAAAGAAAGGCAATGCCAAAGAATGCTCAAACTACCACACAATTGCACTCATCTCACACGCTAGTAAAGTAATGCTTAAAATTCTTGAAGCCAGGCTTCAGTAATACGTGAACCGTGAACTTCCAGATGTTCAAGCTGGTTTTAGAAAAGGCAAAGGAACCAGAGATCAAATTGCCAACATCCGCTGGATCATGGAAAAAGCAAGAGAGTTCCAGAAAAACATCTATTTCTGCTTTATTGACTATGCCAAAGCCTTTGACTGTGTGGATCACAATAAACTGTGGAAAATTCTGAAAGAGATGGGCATACCAGACCACCTGACCTGCCTCTTGAGGCAGGTCAGGAAGCAACAGTTAGAACTGGACATGGAACAACAGACTGGTTCCAAATAGGAAAAGGAGTACGTCAAGGCTGTATATTGTCAGCCTGCTTATTTAACTTATATGCAGAGTACATCATGAGAAACGCTGGGCTGGAAGAAGCACAAGCTGGAATCAAGATTGCCGGGAGAAATATCAATAACCTCAGATATGCAGATGACACCACCCTTATGGCAGAAAGTGAAGAGGAACTAAAGAGCCTCTTGACGAAAGTGAAAGAGAAGAGTGAAAAAGTTGGCTTAAAGCTCAACATTCAGAAAACTAAGATCATGGCATCTGGTCCCATCACTTCATGGGAAATAGATGGGGAAACAGTGGAAACAGTGTCAGACTTTATCTTTTTGGGCTCCAAAATCACTGCAGATGGTGATTGCAGCCATGAAATTAAAAGACACTCCTTGGAAGAAAAATTATGACCAACCTAGATAGCATCGGAGAAGGCAATGGCAACCTACTCCAGCACTCTTGCCTGGAAAATCTCATGGACGGAGGAGCCTGGTGGGCTGCAGTCCATGGGGTCGATAAGAGTTGGATACGACTGAGCGACTTCACTTTCACTTTCCACTTTCATGCATTGGAGAAGGAAATGGCAACCCACTCCAGTGTTCTATGCCTGGAGAATCCCAGGGACGGAGGAGCCTGGTGGGGTGCCATCTATGGAGTCGCACAGAGTCGGACACGACTGAAGCAACTTAGCAGCAGCAGCAGCAGATAGCATATTGAAAAGCAGAGACATTACTTTGCCAACAAAATTTCGTTTAGTCAAGGCTATGGTTTTTCCAGTGGTCATGTATGGATGTGAGGGTTGGACTGTGAAGAAAGCTGAACGCCGAAGAATTGATGCTTTTGAACTGTGGTGTTGGAGAAGACTCTTGAGAGTCCCTTGGACTGCAAGGAGATCCAACCAGTCCATTCTAAAGGAGATCAGCCCTGGTGTTCTTTGGAAGGAATGATGCTAAAGCTGAAACTCCAGTACTTTGGCCACCTCATGCGAAGAGTTGACTCATTGGAAAAGACTCTGATGCTGGGAGGGATTGGGGGCAGGAGGAGAAGGGGACGACAGAGGATGAGATGGCTGGATGGCATCACCGACTCGATGGACATGAGTTTGAGTGAACTCCAGGAGATGGTGATGGACAGGGAGGCCTGGCGTGCATGGGGTTACAAAGAGTTGGATATGACTGAGTGACTGAACTGAACTGAACTGAAGAGAATATGAGATCATCAGGGAGAGCCCTAATGCAGTAGGAGTACTGTCCTTATAAGAAAAAGAGACATCAGAGCTTACTACCTCTCTGTGTGAACACAGAGGAAAAGCCATGTGAAGACACTAAGAAGTCAGTCATCTGCAAGCCAGGAAAAGACTTCTCACCAGACATCACCGATGGCACAGATCTTTGACTTCTGGCTTCAAGAACCATGAGTAAATCAATTTCTGTTGTTTATGCCACCCAGCCTGTGGTATTTTGCTATGGCAGCTCTAGCAAACTGATAGACTTCCTGTCTTTTTTCCAAAGTACACTGTATGTTCATATAAATCCTCTCTTAGACCTTAACTGTCTGTGATTCTTAGGTAAGGTCAATTTAATATTTCAACCAATAACTCCATGTTGCATGCATGAGGGTTCGGTCTCTGGTCATGTCCAACTCTGTGACCCTATGGACTGTAGCCACCAGGCTCCCCTGTCCATGGGATTCTCCAGGCAAGAATACTGGAGTGAATTGCCATGCCCTTCCTCCAGGGATCTTCCTGACCCAGGGACTGAACCTGCATCTCTTACGTCTCCTGCATTTGCAAGCAGGTTCTTTAACCACTAGCGCCACCTGGGAAGCCCAACTCCATCTTGGCTGAATCTCAATTCCCTCCCTTTCTTTATATCACTATGTATATCCCTACCAGCCCTCTGCTGCTCCTAGGCTCCACTGCTGTTCAGACTGACCCCGTGGTGCTTCTGGCACTTACACAGCCCATCACCACTGCTGTGTTCAGGCCACCTGAATCATGGTGCTTAGTGGCTTTTAACTTCCAAAACTTTATGCACCTGGCTTTCTGTGCTTGACAATGAGTTCTTTGACATTCTTGTATTCTTTTGAATTTACAGTACATCTACCTCGTCTCATTTTCATATTCCACAACCACATATGACCTTCTTTTCCCTGGCATATCCAGAGGATCTCTGAGAATTATGTCTAGATAGTTTCACTCTGTACTTGAGGGCGCCATTTCCGTGATGTTGGACCTGTTTCCGCATCTGGTCCACAATGCAGAACTTCTTTCTCATTATTGTTTTTCTGGGATGCCACTGTTTCTTCTGCAATCTGGCCTATAGTGCCCTCACATCCCATCAATGTTTGTCAGAACACAGACTGCAGAGTTCAAGATCTTTCCCTTGAATCTGCTGAGACCCATGCAAATCACTGTTAGATAGGGACTAAGGTTGCTTAAACTTACAAGCTATCATATCCAAGCCTCATCAAACCAGAAGCCCTAAGGGAGTTTTTACTGGTTGGATTTAGGTTTCATTCCACTTTAGCTCAGTTCTTAGGACAGAATCTATGATACAGAGATGAGTGATTTATTCAAATGAATGAGGGAAACATCAGTGTCAGAGCTCAGAGAATTCTCGACAGTGTCTCCTCCCCGCTCACTTTTGGTGGACTCCTGCTGCCACACAGCCAACAGTGTCTTTCCCTGACATCACCTCAGCCTCCTTACCATTCCAGTACCACCCAAACTTCCTTCTACTGTTGGATATTTCGACAAGTGCTTTTCCTCTGTTTTGCCTCCAATATCAAGAGGATATGTTCACACAGTCTCTTCCTCTGCTTTCCTGTTCTCTCCATTTTCCTGAACATTCTAGGAAGCTGCTGGGAGCAGTGACAGCTTGTGTCCCTCCATCCCTTGATTTCTTTCATCAGACCAAATAACACTACAGAGAAGTATCTTGATCCCTCTTCAATTTGTCCAGACACCACCAGACCCAGGCCAAAGCGCAATTCTCCTACATGGAACTGGTTGGTTTCCCAAAAGAAAAAATGCTGTGCACAGCTGCCTCCCTCAGATAGATGTCTTGCTTCTTTTAGGTTAAAATATAAAGGAGATGGTTCCTTGACAACCATTATTCATATTCTGACATTCCTTCTCTTTTCAGAGAACAGATATACAACCAAAAAGAGGTGACAGATAAAACAGAGATTTACTTAAGATGACTCCCTCAGCTTATGGTGGCTAAGTCTTTAGAATCAGACACAGAGGTTATCAACCAAGACAGTGAACAGTCAATCAGTAGTGTCCAAAGAAGCTCAAACTACAACAAAATATAGACCTCGTATCCCCTAAATAAACAGAGGGTTCCCGTTTGGCTAATCTGTTACAAATTCCCTAAAGTGAGAAATTTCCATGCATAAAACAAATACGGTATAAGTGTTTTCTCCTCATCACCTTAATATGCCTGTTACTATAGAAGTGGTACATCTTATTGTTAATTTGTTGTTGTTAAATTAGCTCTTACCTATCTTTTTCCTTGCAACTGCAAAAGAAATAATTATGGGAAATTCTAGATCATTGTTGTTTGATCTAGGAACATTTTGCCGTAAACTCTAGTCCTGTTAAGTGTCCTACTCTTACTCATAGGTTTTATTCCCTAATTTGTATCACTTGGCTGTTGTGTTTTGACCATGCAAAAAATTTTTATAGTCAAAAGAGTGCTTTCCAAAGTCAATTCTAGATTTTTTCACATTAATATTTATATAACTTTTGAAATTTCAGTCTTCAAAATATTGATCCACAAAAGTAAACTGGTGTAGCCACTGTGGAAAAACAGTATGAGGATTCTCAAAAAACTAAAAATAGGGCTACCATATGGTCCCACAATCCCACTCCTGGGCATATATATGCAGATAAAACTATAATTTGAAAAGATAAAATGAACCCCTATGTTCACAGCAGCATTATTTACAATAGAATGTACCTAGAGATGATCACATTAAGTGAAATAAGTAACAAATAGAAAGACAAATGCCATATGATATCATTCATATGTGGAATCTAAAATATGACACAACTGAACATATCTATGAAACAAAACAGACTTCCAGACATAGAGAACAGACTTGCGCTTGCCAAGGGGGTCGGGGGAGGGAAGGACTGGAAGTTTGGGATTAGCAGATGCAAACCAGTATTTATAGGATGGACGAACAACAAGGTCTTCTGTATAGCATAGGCAACTACATTCAATATCCTCTGATAAACCATAATGGAAAAGAATATATATATATATGCAAATATATATATATGTAAATATATATATGCATAACTGAATCACTTTCCTGTACAGCAGAAATCAACACAACACTGTAAATCAACTATACTTCTATTACATTTTTAAATTTTTTTTACATTTTAATTGGATAAAAATTGCTTTACATTGTTGTGTTGCTTCCAGCCGTACAACAATGCAAATCAACCATAACTATGTATATATGCCCTCCCTCTTGAGTATTGATCCATATGAAAGAATTCCAGGGGTTTCTCCTGAGAGATGCCACATCAAGGCCTGTCTCTTCATCAAGTTATCCACTTAACTGTTAGCTGAAAACAATAAACTGTGTGAAATCATCAGGAGTATTTTTACTCCAAGTCTTTAAGATAAATATATATTTTTTGGACATGGAAAGAGTTAAGTTCCTTTCCATTTGTTCCTCAGACTTAACATGTACTCCACCCCCAGCCCTTGCTCCCCAATAAGTCAGTCAGTTCAGTCACTCAGTTGGGTCTGACTCTCTGCCACCCCACGGACTGCAGCATGCCAGAGTTCCCTGTCCATCACCAACACCTGGAGCTTACTCAAATTCATGTCCATCAAGTCGGTGATGTCATCCAACCATCTCATCCTGTCGTCCCCTTCTCCTCCTGCCTTCAATCTTCCCCAGCATCAGTGTCTTTTTTAATGAGTCAGTTCTTTGCATCAGGTGGCCAAAGTATTAGAGCTTCAGCTTCAGCATCAGTCCTTCCAATGAATATTCAGGACTGATTTCCTTTAGGATGGACTGGTTGGATCTCCTTGCAGTCCAAGGGACTCTCAAGAGTCTTCTCCAACACCACAGTTCAAATGCATCAATTCTTCAGCACTCAGCTTTCTTTATAGTCCAACTCTCACATCCATATATGACTACTGGAAAAACCATAGCCTTGACTAGATGGACCTTTGTTGGCCAAGTAATGTCTCTGCTTTTTAATATGCTGTCTAGGTTGGTCATAGCTTTTCTTTCAAGGAGCAAGTCTTTTAATTTTATGGCTGCAGTTACCATCTGCAAAATCACCATCTGCAGTGATTGATTTAGGAGCCCAAAAAAATAAAGTCTGTCACTGTTTCAGTTGTTTCCCCATCTATTTGCCACAAAGTGATGAGACCGGATGCTATGATCTTAGTTTTCTGAATGTTGAATTTTAAGCCAACTTTTTCACTCTCTTCTTTCACTTTCATCAAGAGGCTCTTTAGTTCTTCTTCGCTTTCTGCCATAAGGGTGGTGTCATCTGCGTATCTTCAGTTCAGTTCAGTCCTTCATTCGTGTCCGACTCTTTGCAACCCCATGGACTGAGGCACATCGGGCTTCCCTGTCCATCACCAACTCCCGGAGCTTGTTCAAACTCATGTCCATCAAGTCAGTGAGGCTTCCAGCAATCTCATCCTCTTAGGTGATTGACATCTGTGTATCTGAGGTTATTGATATATTTCCCAGCAATCTTGATTCAAGCTTGTGCTTCATCCAGTTGGCATTTCACATGATGTACTCTGCATAGAAGCTAAATAGGCAGGGTGACAATATACAGCCTTGATATACTCCTTTCCCAATTTGGAACCAGTCTGTTGTTCCATGTCCAGTTATAACTTCTTGACCTATATACAGATTTCTCAGGAGGCAGGTAAGGTGGTCTGATATTCCCATCTCTTGAAGAATTTTCCACAGCTTTTTGTGATCCACATAGTCAAAGGATTTAGCATAGTCAATGAAGGAGAAGTAGATGTTTTTCTGGAATTCTCTTTCTTTTTCTATGATCCAACAAATGTTGGCAACTTGATCTCTGGTTTCTCTGCCTTTTCTAAATTCACCTTGAACATCTGGAATTTCTTGGTTTACATACTATTGAAGCTTAGCTTGGAGAATTTTGACCATTACTTTGCTAGCGTGGAGATGAATGCAATCATGCAGTAGTTTGAACATTTTTTGGCATTGCCTTTCTTTGGGATTGGAATGAAAATTGACCTTTTCCAGTCCTTTGGCCACTGCTGAGTTTTCCAAATTTGCTGGCATATTTAGTGTAGCACTTTCACAGCATCATCTCTTTGGATTTGAAATAGCTCAGCTGAAATTCCATCATCTGCACTAGCTTTGTTCGTAGTGATGCTTTCTAAGGCCCACTGGACTGAGCACTCCAGGATGTCTGGCTCCAGGTGAGTGATCACACCATCATGGTTATCTGGGTCATTAAGATCTTTTTTGTATAGTTCTTCCGTGTATTCTTGCCACCTCTTCTTAATATTTTCTGCTTTTCTTAGGTCCATTCCATTTCTGTCCTTTATTGTGCCCATCCTTGCATGAAATATTCCCCTGGTATCTCTAATTTTCTTTCCCATTCTATTGTTTTCCTCTATTTCCTTGCATTGATCGCATAGGAAGGCTTTATCTCTCCTTGCTATTCTTTGGAACTCTGCATTTAGATGGGTGTATCTTTCCTTTTCTGGTTTGCCTTTCACTTCTCTTCTTTTCTCAGCTATTTGTAAGGCCTCCTCAGACAACCATTGTGCCTTTTTGTATTTCTTTTTTTGGGGAAGGTTTTCATCACCATCTCTTGTACAGTATTACGAACCTCCACCCATAGTTCTTCAGGCACTCTGTCTATCAGATCTAATCCCTTGAATCTATGTGTCACTTCCACTGTATAATCATAAGGGAAAATTTGATTTAGAGCATACCTGAATGGTCTAGTGGTTTTCCCTACTTTCTTCAATTTCAGTCTGAATTTGGCAATAAGGAGTTCATGATGTGAGCCACAGTCAGCTCCCAGTCTTGTTTTTGCTGACTGCATGGAGTAGAATTCTCCATCTTTGGCTGCAAATGCCACTCCCCAATATCGATGGTTAATTTTCAAGAGTCATTGCTACAAATGCTTAGGTTTTGTGGGGAAAATTGAGTTCCATATACAGTGATGGCATACAAAAACATAACATATGAATTACCATGAACTCTGCTGGGGTAAACAACTAGCTAGTCTTCCCAAAGAGTTTAAATCCCACTGGCACCTAAGAGAGGTGGGCCAAATAAACACTCCTGTGTGTGTGTGTGTGTGTGTGTGTGTGTAGTAACAAGAAAGCACTATATCAGTATAGTTTAAAAATTCCAATTTGTTTAATTTTCCACAAAGGATGTGACGTCTTTCTCAGAAATTTTCTCAGAGCAATAACAAAAAATTCCCCCAAATACAAATGTCTTTCATTCTTTTCTATGACATGCAGCATTTCTCAGTTTGATCAGGTGGACACATATGATTCTCACAATAGCAAACATTAAGGAAAATATTTAATAATAAAACATACTTAAGAATAGTGATACTGGTAAAAATTGAAGCAAAAGGAGAAGGGGCGGCAGAAGATGAGATGGTTAGATAGCATCATCGACTCAATGGGCATGAATCTGAACTAACATGGGGAGATAGTAGAGGACAGAGGAGCCTGGCATGCTACAGTCCAGGGGGTCACAAAGAGTCAGACACGACTTAGTGACTGAACAACAATAAGAACAATAGCTACAATCTACTGAGAACAGCTGTAATTCAGTCCTCAGTTTTCCCTCTAATCCCATTTTTCCTTATAATTTTTTTTTTTTCCAGGAGAAGGGAGGATTTATTACTTGCAGCAAATAAGGAGAATGGTTGCTTTTCAAAAGCAGGGTCTCTTCTTTTTATATGATTTTGAAAAGTTGTTAGGAATAGCAGTAAATATAAGTTCCTGGGAGATGAGTAAAAATATTTTTTTAAAAGAAAAAAAAGTGTATGGGATGGAGAAAGTGTTCATGGATGAGCTGAGCCAGGCGAGGTGGATATGAGTTCAGACCCCAGACAAGACTTGAAGGCTAGTGGGGGCGGGGGAAGGAGGATTCAAGGGAGAACTCTGGAGTGGCTGGAATGTTTGTTTAGAAAGCAGCAGGGATTATCTGATAAACTGGGTAAACGGCTTGTCATTTTTATAATGTAAATGAAACCAGTAGTAAAAGGAAAAGCTGACATCCTCTCACAGGACAGATAAAGCCAAATGATTATTTTTAGAATCATTTACAGAAGAAAGCAAACATTTTTTTCCCTGATTTCCAACACTTACCACCTCCTCTTAGCCTCTTGGAATGTTTATTGGGGCTGAGTGAATGAAAAGTGGAGGAAGGGTTGAGGGAAGGGGAGGGAAGCGTGAGTTAATCCTTCAATTTTGCTTTGAGACTTCAGATGAAGTGTACCAAGCATTTGAAATTGGGGACAAAATGAAGATTTACATAGAAGTAAGAATTGGTTGGTTCTCTCTAGGCCATAGAAACTTCTGCCTCTCACAATTAATATTCTAAAGTGATTTTGCCTTCCATTTTCTCCTCAAGGACCTGACCCAAAAGGTATTTAATTTTTAAATGGGCATACAAATAATTCAGAACAAAACAAGCTTTTAACAACAACAACAACAAAAAACCTGTCTTATTTAAAATCCCTGGAAGGTTTTTCAGTGAGAGCAGTGTGTGACCGACGTGGTAAATTAGGCCTGCTGGAGAAAAATCAAGACAAAATGTGGATTCATTGTTTTTTTGAAAGGCAGCCATCTTTCCAAGGGAATGTGTACACCACGTTTTATTAAGAAATTATATCTTTCCCCATGTTTTCCATCTCTCTCACATGCTGGCAATGGCAAGCAGGTTGAACAGATGTGATGAAAGAATTAATACCAGTCTTGGGAGCATGTAAACGAAATATTTCTTTTGAAACACCTATCTTTAAATTCCATTAGTTCAATCAGACACTGGAAGAGCCTGGATTAGGGGAATGATTTATACAGCACAGGCTGTTTGTCCAGACTCAGAACACCTTCGTAATATGAAAAACGTGAAGATGAATTTAATAGTTCTCCAATGAATTGGCTTGGAGTTTAAAATCCTGCTCTGACTGAGATAACTGCGTTTGTTTCAGTTTTAATAAATTCACCTCGGTAAGAATTTTTCTTTTTATTCTCCCAGATTCATTCATAGCTGCTACACATTTGTCTCTGTGTAAAACCAACTCTCCCCTCTGAAAAAGCAGCATAACCAGTCAAAGAACAAGTATATAGGATTAGCACATTATGAAGAAAAAAGAGAAGCTTTCAGCTCTCTGTCATGGATGATATTTATCACATTTTTCATGACCAGATCTAATAACAGTGCAGAGATAAAATAGGCTTGATGCATCTTTCCTGTGCAGAGAATTTTACAACAGTAACTCCAGGAAATCCAGGAGATGAAACATGTACTTCTCTTCTCTTGCAGTTTTTATTAGAGAAAAATGGAAGGTGTGTGTTGAGGGGGAGGACTTCCACCAAAGTGGACTTGAATTTTCTGTCTGTTATGCTAATGTATTCATAGAAAAAGCTGGTGCTGAGGGCGGTTCTCCAATTAAGACAAATGAGGCACATTGAATTTCTCCCCCAGGGCACAGCAGGGGTGCTGGCAAAATCTACTTTATTCTTTTCTGTCAGGGCTGAACTGGAAACAAAAGCATGAAAATTCAACACATCCACTTACAGAATAATAAAGGCTGTTGTTTAAAGCGTGAAGAGTTTTGGCACCCTTCTGGGGCCTTATGCAAATCACTCTCCCTCTTCACTGCTACCACACCATCGGTCTTGGAAATTAAAGATGTACTTGGTCGGTTAACAGCTGAAAGGAGAAGAGCAGGCTGAAACTCAATTAGATTTGTATTAAGCAAATAAATCAGGACTGACTGATATTGGCTAAACTAAAATGCATTATGGGCTGACAGTAATTCTAATTTGATTGACAAATATATGTTGTATGTTATTAACCTAAATGAAAGATAAGAATTTTTTAAAAGGGTTTTATTCTCATAAACAATCCTCTCCCTGCTCTAAATGTACACAAAACCATAAACAGAGACCATTGGCTTGGTGCTGTGTATAATCCATGATCGAGAACACAAGAAATCTGCTTTCTGATACATGTTAAGAGTTGAAGGCAAAATTATTCTGCAGAAAGACATTTGTTTTCATTGATTTATTTGGTGTAATGCAACAGCTAAACACTATTTATTTGCTTGAATGCAGCACACTAAAATACACTATTTTTATTATGGTGAGTAATAAAAGCATAGACCTGTGTCTGCATCGTTACTTTTTTCCAGAGTTCTGCAGTACATGATGCTTTTCTATAGCAGGTTATATATAAAGGAGCTTCACATGAGGTTCAAAGTCATAAATGAAGATTTCAGGCAAATCCTCCAAGGTTTTAGGAAAAAAAAATCGTTAAGTAGCATATATATGTTAAAATGTGTGGTTAGATAAATGAGAAGTTTTCCCTTGTGAGACAATTTTAGGAGTTCTTTTTTTAACTCATTTCCTTGTCTTTGCTGTTTACACTTTTAGAATGCATAGAGATATAGGTCATTACATTTAATATACTCTTAAGTTAATCATTTGACACTAATTTCATACTTTTGCTTTGGTTGTCAGCATCTTCTACTTGTCCCATGTTTTCCTTTCATCTGCAGGAATATCTTTTCCTTCTGGCTACCAGATTAAAGATTCATTCTTTCAATAATCATTCCTTCTCTCCTTTCCCGCTTGGCTCTTCTTGCCAAGTCCTGCTACGTTCTGTGTCGTATCAGTGCCAGAAAGGTTTCTTCCTCCCCTTACGAATCTGCCCAAACCTTTGTCCTGCGTGGGCTGCCTCCTGCCACAGCTCTTGCCAATGCATGTTCTTCATTCTCTGCATCCTCTTCTCTCCTCCAATGAGTGCATAAAAGATACTCAGCCTAAACACTTTTCTTTGACACCCGATCCCCAGTTTTCCTCCCAACACCATCAATAATACTCCTCACTGATACTGAGAGCGAACATCACAGGATGAGACAGTGCCAGTTGCTGGCAGATTTCACACAGTTTCTTCCATCTCAGATTAAATTCTCTATTTTTAGCTTTTCAAGCACCTGCCATGTCAAACCACTCAATCGCTACTTTCACTTATCTCTTCCTACTCCCCGGCAGAGCTGGTCACCTGATGGGCTTCTGCTTGTCTCTCCTATTTTGTTCAGGTTTTGCTTCCTTTCCTGATACCTCGTCTGAAATTTACCTGAGAAATCAGTTTTTAAAACGTCAATATCCATCCCAACACTCACACACAATCTGCTGATAATCTGTACCATTTATTGTGGGCTTAGAATAGTTTTCTTCCATATATTTATTCAATGGTTTTTTTTGGGGGGGGAGTTTCAAACTTTAGTTAACATTCTTCATTTACTTTTTTCATTGGTAAATATGGGATTAAATATAATTTTCTTGAAGGGCTTTGTGTATGCCTATTAGATTATCCATTTTCTTTCTTTCCGTTTAAGAGCACTGACATCACAGAACTCTGATATGTGCCAGGAACCCATTCTATGGACCTCCATTGAATTTCAGGGTTTATTTATTTCACTTAAAAAATATGGTAATATATGCATAACATAAAATCTACTGCATTAACTATTTTTAGGTGTACAGTTCAGTAACATTAAATATGTTTCTAATGTTTTACAGTCTTCACTAGTATCCATTTCCAGAGCTTTACCCTCAACCAGAACTGAAACTCTGGACCCAGTTCACAGTAAGTCTCCATTCCTCCACATCCCCACTTTTCCTCTAAGACTCTGACTACCCTAGGTAGTTGTAAGTGGAATCACATAGTATTGGTCCTTCTGTGATTGGCTAATTTCATTGACCATAACCATAACATCTTAAGGCTCATCCCTGTTTTTAACATCAGAATTTCATTCCTTCTAAAGGCTGAATAGTATTCCATTATATGTTTATATTGCATTCGTTTATCCATTCATTTGCTGATAGATGTTTGAGTTGTTTCCACCTTTTGGCTGTTGTGAATAGAGCTGCTGTGAACATGAGTGTGCAAATGTCAAAGTTTCTGCTCTTAATTCTTTTGGGTATTGAATTCTGAGATTTGACAACACAAATGCAGCATACGATTTTCTTCATAAAACTTTTATCTTGTTTCTTAGACCCATCATGTCTCCCTCTTTGCTATAATTCTCACAGCAGTTCATTTCTCTTTGGGGTAATTTTCTGTCAAGATATACAGCTTCATATCTACTCACAAGGCAAAGCTAAGTCAAAACCAAGATGATATTGATGCCTCCTTCCCACCCCTCTTCAAATATGCACTGAGTCTGGGAAAAGGCAAATTGAAGACTCCCAGATCTGTGATCAACTGCCCAATTTAAACAAATTATATCACGGAGGATATAATTTTCACACCTCAAATTCATATTGAAAGTATTTTTCTGCTTCTTATAGTGCTAGGAGAGGAGTGAAAGCAACACAGGAAACCAGACTTGAGAGCAAGAGATTGACACTTGGGTAATCAAAAGGCTTTGTTCCCTAAAGCCCAGTCAAACAGTGTTGAGCTATCATTCACTATTAACAGAAACAGTTTTCTCTTGCATTGCTGAAATACCAACTACTAAATAATGTTAGGATAAAAAAAAAATGTTAGGATATATTTGAGGCAATAACATATAATCATTCACAGTTCTTTTTGAAGGGAATGAGGTTAAGATTTTTTTTTTTTTAAGCCTAAACGCAGAGAGTTTTTAACTACTAGACATTTGGCAATATTACTTTCAGTCTCCTTCCTGCCCTATCCTCTCCCCCATAACCCTTCCCAAAAACCTTTCTGGATTTAATGTTGGAGAGGAAGAGATTCTGCCTTCACTTGAACAGAAGTTCTTGTTGTTTTTCATTTGCTCTGTTGACTTCACTATATTTTAACATATAAGTGTTGTGAGAGCAGACTGAATTCTGAATTGCTAGGTTGCATCTTCACTTGCTGTAGAAGCAGATTTCAATCCACAAGTTAGAGCTCAAATTTTCTCCGCAGTAGGGTAGGTAAAGGTCAGATGGGGTTTGTGGGGAGGGGAGGAATGAGACAGGAGAGACAGAAAGGGAAGAAAGGAAGAAAGGAGGAGAGGAGGGAGGGAAGGAAGGAGAGAAGGACGGAGGGAGATGATTTCTTTAAGGGATAATGATACGTTTTATCGTGCATATACAAAGAAGGGAGGGAGCTGGTAATGGTCTTCAGGGGACATGCCGGGAGTCACAGTGTTATCCCACATGACTGGCAGGCCTGACCCAAGCCAGTGTGTACACTCCCCACAAAGTACTCTTGACTGTAAGTGTCCACAGAGCAGTTTTCTTCTCAGGTGGTTTATTCAAAGCTTTTCTTTATTCAAGTAGGTATAGTCCTGATTTAAGATATTAATATCCTAGAGATTGGTCTAAAGGCCAAGGTGTCAGTGCTGTGTCTTCTCTTCAGATGGGGGTCCTGTCTCTCTCCACATAGCACATATGGCAGCTCTCTCAGCTTGTCTGCACTCCAAGACCTCTGAATTGAAAGTGTTCTTTCTTAGTTCTTAACATTACATTCCTTTATTTCACTCAAGATACACTGCAAATGTAGACATTTAATAAAGTGAATGCCGTGTCTCTTAAGGGGCTTATGTGCACGTGTGTGTGCTCAGCTGCGAAGTCATATTCAACTCTTTGTGACACCAGGGACTGTAGCCTGCCAGGCTCCTCTGTCCATGGGATTTCCCAGGTAAGAATACTGAACCAGATTGCCATTTCCTTCTCTAGAGGATCTTCCCACCCCAGGGATTGAACCTGGGTTTTCTGCATTGCAGGCAGATTCTTTACTACTGAACCACTTGGGAAGCCCTAAGGGATTTGCTGCTGCTGCTGCTAAGTCGCTTCAGTCGTGTCCGACTCTGTGCAACCCTATAGATGGCAGCCCACCAGGCTCTCCCGTCCCTGGGATTCTCCAGGCAAGAACACTGGAGTAGGTTGCCATTTCCTTCTCCAATGCATGAAAGTGAAAAGTGAAAGTGAAGTTGCTCAGTCTGACTCTTAGTGACCTCATGGACTGCAGCCTACCAGGCTCCTCCGTCCTTGGGATTTTCCAGGCAAGAGTACTGGAGTGGGATGCCATTGCCTTCTCCGAAGGGATTTGCAGAGGTATGCTTATATTCTTACTTCACTTAAAATAAATCATTTATCTACTTACCTACCTATATCTATCTACCTATCATCTACCTCAACTTTTTAATAGAGGGAGCTAGAACACATTTGGGACCAGCCCTACTAATTGATCAGTTAATCAAAACATTGCCATGAGAGGAGAAACAACAATGGGTACTGCAGAAATTTTTTAAAACATCATAAGAAATTTTCTTTCATAAGAAAATACTATGAACAGTTATATACTGACAAAATGGACAACCCAAAAGAAATGGATAAATCTCTAGAAACATAGTGCCTGCCAAAACTGAATCAATAAGAAACATATTTTGAACAGACCAATCAGTAGAAGTGAAATAGAACCTGTCAGTTCAGTTTAGTTCAGTTGTTAAGTCATATCTGACTCTGTGTGACCCCATGGACTGCAGCACGCCAGGCTTCCCTGTCCATCAGCTCCTAGAGCTTACTCAAAATCATGTCCATCAAGTCAGTGATGCCACCCAACCATCTCATTCTCTGTCATCCCCTTCTCTTCCCACCTTCAAATTTTCCCAGCATCAGGGTCTTTTCCAGTGAGTCAGTTCTTTGCATTAGGTGGCCAAAGTATTGGAGTTTCAGCTTCAGCATCAGTCCTTCCAATGAATACTCAGGACTGGTTTCCTTTAGGATAGACTAGTTGGATCTCCTTGCAGTCCAAGGGACTCTAAAGAGTCTTCTCCAACAGCACAGTTCACAAGTTCTTCAGTGCTCAGCTTTCTTTATAGTACAACTCTCACATCCATACATGACTACTGGAAAAACCATAGCTTTGACTAGATGGACCTTTGTTGGCCAAGTAATGTCTCTGCTCTTTGATATGCTGTCTAGGTTGGTCATAATCTGCAATAATAATAATAGAAATTCCCTGCAAAAAAAAGCCCAGGACTGGATGGCTTCACTAGGGAATTCTACCGAACATATAAAAAAGTATTACACCTATCCTTTTCAAAGCCCATCAAAGACTGAAGAGAGAGACAGAGAACACTCTCAAAGTCATTCTATGAAGCCATCATCATCCTGAAACCAAAACCAGACAGACACTAACAAAAAAAGAAAATTATTATATGCCAATATCTTTGGTGAAGATATGTGCAAAAATTCTCAAAAAATATTAGCAAATTGAATCCAATAATACATAAAAATGATCATACACCACCATCAGATTAGATTCATCCCAGGGTCACAAGGATGGTTCAACATACACAAATCAATCAATGTGATATACCACATCTACATGATCATCTCAATACATGTGGAAAAAGCATTTGATAAAATTCAACTTTCATTCATGATAAGAAAACCCTTACCAAAGAGGGTATATAGAGAGAACCTATCTCAACATAATAAAAGCTGTTTATGACAAACCTGCAGCCAACCTTATACTCAATAGTGAAAAGGTGAAAGCCTTCCTGGTAAAATCTGGACCTAAACAAGGATGCCCACTCTCACCACTTCTGTTTAACATAATATTAGAAGTCCTAGCCACAGCAATCAGACAAGAAAAAGAAATAAAAAATATCCAAATCAGAAGGGAAGAGGTAAAATTGTCATTATAGGCATATGATATGATACTCTATATAGAAAGCCCTGAAGACTTCACTGAAAAGCTGTTAGAATTGACAGATGAACTCAACAACGTAGCAGGATACAAAATTAACTTACAGAAATCTGTTGTATTTCTTTACACTAACAATGAAATATCAGAAAGTATAGAAACAATCCTGTTTAAAATTACATCCAAAACAAACAGGCAAAAAACCTAGGAATAAAGCTAATCACAGAGGTAAAAGATTTATATTCTGAGAACTATAAAACAATGATAAAGGCAATCAAATATGTTTCAAAGAAATTAAAAGATATCCATGCTTTTGGATTGGAAGAATTAATATTGTTAAATAAGAATTAATACTGTTAAAGTGGCCATACTACCCAAAGCAATCTATAGATTTAATGCGATCCCTATTGAATTACCCATGACGTTTCCACAGAACTAGTGCAAATAATCATAAAATTTGTATGGACCTCAAAAAACCCAGAATTGCAACCTAATCCTGAGGAAAAAGAACAAAGTTGGAAGCATAACCCTTTCAGACTTCAGAAAATACTACAAAACCACGGTACTCAAAATGGCATGGTATTGGCACAAAAACAAACATATAGATCAATGGAACCAAATAGAGTGCCAGAAATAAACCCATACACCTATGGTGAATTAATCTTTGACAAAGATGGCAAGAATATACAATTGAGAAAAGACAGTCTCTTCAATAATAACACAAAAATAAACTCAAAATGGCGTATAGACTTACATATAGACACAACACCATAAAACTCCTAGAAAAGAACATAGACAAAACATTCATTGACATAATTCTTAGCATTATTTTCTTAGATCTTTCTCCCATGGCAATAGAAATAAAAGCAAAAATAAACAAATAGGGCCTAAACAAACTTAGAAGCTTTTGCACAGCCAAGGAAACCATAAACAAAACAAAAAGACAACCTACATGCTGGGAGGAAATATTTGGAAACAAATATTTGTGACAGATAAGGGCTTAATTTCCAAAATATACAGACAGCTCATACAACTCAATATCAAAAAACCCCAAACAACCCAATCAAAAAATGGGCAGAAGACCTAAAAAGATGTTTCTCTGAAGAAAACATACAGATGGCCAACAGGCATACAAAAAGATGCTCAACATTGCTAATTATTAAAGAAATGCAAATCAAAACTACAATGAAGTATCACTTCACACTGATCAGAATGGAATCATCAAAATGTCCACAAATAATAAATGTTTCAAAAGATGTAGAGAAAAGAGAACTCTCCTATACTATTCGGTGGGAATGTAAACTGGTGCAGCCTATGGAAAACAGAATGAAATTTCCTTAAAAAACTAAACTACCATGCTGCTGCTGCTGCTGCTGCTAAGTAGCTTCAGTTGTGTCTGACTCTGTGCGACTCCATAGACAGCAGCCCACCAGGCTCCCCTGCCCCTGGGATTCTCCAGGCAAGAACACTGGAGTGGGTTGCCATTTCCTCCTCCAATGCATGAAAGTGAAAAGTGAAAGTGAAGTTGCTCAGTCCGACTCCCAGCGACCCCATGGACTACAGCCTACCAGGCTCCTCCATCCATGGGATTTGCCAGGCAAGAGTACTGGAGTGGGTTGCCTGCCACTGCCTTCTCCGTGGCAATTCCCCTTCTGGGCATAAATACGGGAAAGATTAAAATTTTAATTTGAAAAGTTACATGCACCTTAATGTTCATAGCAGCAGTATTTACAATAGTCAAGACATGGAAGGAATCCATGTCATCAGCAGATAAATGGATAAAGAAGACTTGGTGTATATATATATATACAATGAAATACTACTCAGTCATAAAAATAATGAAATTTTGCCATTTGCAGCAACATGGATGAATCTAGAGATTATCAGAGTAAGTGAAGGAAGTCAGAGAAAGTAAAATATCACATGTTATCACTTGGAATCTAGAAAAAAAAATGATATAAATGAACTTATTTACAAAACAAAAAGAGATGCATAGATGTAGAAAACAAACTGATGGTTACCAAAGAGTAAAGTGGGAGGAAAAAGTTTGGAATTTGGGATTAACAGATACACAGTATCATATATAAAATAAACTATAAATATTTACTGTATAGCACAGGGAACTATATTCAGTATCTTGTAATAGTCTATAATGGAAAATAACCTGAAGATATATATTTCTATATAATTTGCTGTAAACCTGAAAATGATACATTATAAATCAATTATACTTCAAAAAAATTGCCAAGTTATTAGGAATACCTGAAAAATAAATCAAATGTGCTTTAGACAACTATCTAGCAGTCTTTTTGCAAAAGGCTAAGGATATTTCCACTGATTGGGAAAATCTGTACTTTTTTTCTTGCACATACTCATAGTGTATAGTCTACATGTTGCAGTTTTTTTCTTTCATGTGAACTGGAAGTGTATAGTCAGTTGAAAAACAATGTAAGTAGAATCATTCCAGATGAGTGATTCCTAAGCGTTGGCATCTGAATCATTTGGAGGGCTTGTCAAAACAGATTGCCCAGCCCCATCTGTGAATTTTGGATTCAGTAGATCTGGGGTGAGGTATGATAAATGATATTTCTAACAAGTTTCCAGCTGACGCTTATGTTGCTGATCAATGGATCACTCTTTGAGAATTGCTGTTGTAGGTTTTCATTGTACTTTATAGAAAGTGTGTCGTTCTATAGTGAAGGAAGAATGTTGATTAGTACCAGTTGGTTAATATAATGTTGAGGGTGAATATAAATGTATACCTATTTCATGTAATTGATAAACAGCAATCCATATTCACATGCATTTTTCCTAGAGCATTAGTAAATCTGGCATAGCATGTTAATAATGTTAATGTTGTTAATGTGATTAATAATGTTAATAGGTGAGTTTATATGGGGTAGCAGGGAGTCCTGGAAATGGAATGTTCTTTAAAACCCTTTCTTTTCCCAACTAAGTTAAGTTCTCAGTGCTTCTTAATCAATAAATTGGGCATGATTACAAATATATCTTTGGGGTCTCCTGAAGATGAGGTGATAATATACAGATTATTTTCAAACATTTTCATCACTACTTTGATGGTAGATAGGGAAAAAATTGGGAAAGCCCATAAGTTCATAGTAGAGAAAAACTTTATTGAGGTCTCTTTATGTCTTAAGAGTGGTTATATATTTTGCCTTTTTTTTTTTTTTTGGTCTACCATAGATCTATTTGCTTTAATATAAAAATATTTTAGACTTCTCTGATGGTCCAGTGGCTAAGAATCCACCTGCCAATGCAGGGGACACAGATCTGATCCCTGGTTCGGGGAGATCCCACATGCTGTGGAGCAACTAAGCCTGGGTGCCACAACTGCTGAGCCGGAGCTCTAGAGCCCGAGCTCCATAACAAAAGCCACTGCGATGCAGAGCCTGTACACTGCACTGAAGAGTAGCCCCTGCTTGCTGCAACTAAAGCCCACGCACAGCAACGAAGACCCAGTGCAGCCAAAAATAAAATCAATAAATCTTAAAAAAATTTTTCAACCAATTTGACCTTATCCACTGAGCACCACCAGCAGCAGCATGTTTATCTTTGATTTCTGCTATGAAGAACAAATACTTCAGCTTGAGAAACTTAGGAAAATGCTTCGTAAATAATAGGGTATTGCATGTAATTTTTTTATTATTAGAATTTTATTTTGGCAAGCATGTGAGACATTCATTAGCATATCCATTGACTTTAATGTCTCATTTACAGATTCCTTATGCTGATATTTGGGTTTTAAATGATCCAATATATGATGAGATCTTTTTCTTCCCAGGTTAAAATTTTACTTCTAAATTGAGATTCAGAGATGCACCAAGGTGAAAGCAATTTTAAGAGTCCAATTGACACATGGATTTGTTTATCTTTTAATAAAGTAATAAATTAGGGAACAGTGAATGAATGTAACAGCTAATGGCTTCTGTTACATCATCATACAATCTCTAGCATAATCAAAAAATTTAAATGTACATCTTAAATTTACACAAATGTACTGTTTTAATGTGATTTCCAACAACCTGAAAAAAAAATTCTGAAGTATGCATGATCCATTCAATTATTGTTACTTGAACATCTCTTATGCGAATACTGAGTTAGTCTTCATAAATAATAGAGACAAATAAGACACAATCCTTCCTTGATTCTTGAGAAACTCGACAACTTCCTATTTTAGCAAATGACCAGAGAGACCTGCTAAACTTATCCATTTAAAGATAACAACCCACTTATAACTAATAATCTTCAACAACATGGCTGAAATAACAAACTGGAGTCAGACAAAGGTTGGTGTGAATCAAAGCTCAACCACTTCCTAGCTATGTGACGGTGGAAAAGTAACCTTCTTAAGTCTGTTCTTTCTACTTGTCAGTTTTTCAATCTGTAAAATGGTGCTAAATTATTTGCCATGTGGGGTCTTGTGAAGAGTGGACATAGTATATTTAAAGTGTGAAAAACAGGGACCAGCACTTAGATTTCCCATCCCTGCTTCTTCATGCTTATCTGCTAGCTTGAGCTCGTGAGCTGGTCTGACACAGAGCCTGGTGAACATGGGAATGTAGTTGCCTTGGCTCAGATCACATTTTTGGGAATTGTGACCAGGAGGGTAAGGGACACAATGAGTTGTGAACAAAGAACAAAATGTGGCTGTTCTTGTCAGAAGGCAATGGCCATCACCCTTATTTTTGATATCATGTGCTGTCCCTCCTCCCCCTAGTGAGAATGAAAAAGGGAAGAGTCCCCCTGCAATTGATGGAACTCTTACTCAACTTTGTGGTTCAACTTGGGGCATACCACAGGTTTTATGTTAGAGATGGAAATCTAAAGTAAGCTTTTTTCTCTCATGAAATTCTACTTTGGGTAGTAGAAATGTTACTCTATAAGAGAAGCTAAAGGATTAGGCTGCATTCCTCTTTCAATTTTTGAAAACTCCAATAAAAGTAGATGGGTAATGGCTGTGTGCTTAGAAAGAGTTCACATAAAATTTCTCAGGAAACAAAAGTCAACCTAGAAGTGCTAATATTATGTTTAAAGACAAAGAAATTATGCATGATCCAACAGCTCAGAATTACACAGCCAAACCAAAGCTTCATAGATACAAAAATTAGATAATTTTGCAAAAAGATAAGAGTTTACCATCTATTTTGATTCTATCCATAGTTCTTTTTTACTTTTCAGAGACAAATTAGAAGCTTCAGGTGGGCCTATATGTTTTTATAAGCCTATATGGGCTTCCCTGATAGCTCAGCTGGGAAAGAATCTGCCTTCAATGCAGGGGACCCCGGTTTGATTCCTGGGTTGGGAAGGTCTCCTGGAGAAGGGATAGGCTACCCACTCCAGTATTCTTGGGCTTCCCTGGTGGCTCAGGTAATAAAGAATCCACTTGTAATTCAGGAGACCTGGGTTCGATCCCTGGGTTGGGAAGATCCTCTGGAGGAGGGCATGGCAACCCACTCCAGTATTCTTGGCTGGAGAATCCACATGGACAGAGGAGCCTGCCAGACTACAGTCCTTGGGGTCACAAACAGTTGGACACAACTGAGTGGCTAAGCACACACATAACATATGTATTTTTGTGTGATATATGTAAATATATACATATACATACATACTGCTGGGGTTCAGAAAACATTATTGCAAAACATGTTATATTGGCATGTATAAAGCTCATGTCTGTGCTTAGTGGCTCAGTCGTGGCCGACTCTGCGATACTTTGGACTGTAGCCCACCAGGCTCCTTTGTCCAAGTGATTTTTCAGGCACGAATACTGGAGTGGGTTGCCAATTCCCTCGCTAGGGGATCTTCCTAACCCAGGGATTGAACCTATGTCTCCTATATCTCCTGCATCGCAGGAGGATTTTTTATCCACACTGAGTCATTGGAGAAGCCTCAGAATATTGAATACTTAAAGCTAAAGAATTTTGAGAAATAGTAGATGCAGGAAGAACTCTCTGACCTCCTCCTTTCCTGAGGGAGATCATAAAACAACCAAGTGACAGGTGCCTTCCTTTGGTAGACAAGAGCATCCTTACCTCTGAAGATGGCAGGACAGCAGGAGGAGTCCAAATGAACTGGTCTTGCTAGGCTTCCCCCAGTTTACTACACTTAGCTCATGCCCTTTTTCACATTACCTTTTCCCATAATTTTTCACTCTTCATCAAACCTAGTATAAAAACACTTAGGCTTAAATGTTTCTTTGGTCTTTATTTCTTATGAAAGCTATTGTGCCATGTAAAACTTACAATAAATAAATCTGTATTTTTTTTCTCGTGTCAATGTTTCTGTCAGTTTAGTTTTCAGGTCTAGCATCTGTCTCTGTCAATTTAGTTTTCTGGTCTAGGAAGAAAAATTTTTCTTCTTCTACCACATAGACATATGTGAGTAAGTAACAATTTCAACTTACATACTGATTGAATGCTTTCTCTTTTGTATTACTGGCACCAAAAATCTCATCAAAAAACCTTTATAAATTTACTAGCATCTAAAAGAAGAGTAAGTACCTTGGCACACATTGTTCAATACTGCTTTCACTTCATCTTCTCTACATTGTGAAAGCCTAATATAAACAGTAGCAATAGATTTTGACTTACGGTAATTCACACCCAAAGTTCTTTGCCAAAATACCCTACGTTATTACTTGTTGACCTAAAAGCAGGCAGGTCACAAATCATATTTCTCAGCAGCCTCCCTTCTTGTGCCCTGGTATATAAAATCATTCCTTCCTCCTCTTTCCTCTTCGCTTGCTTAGACCTTTGACTGTTGGACTCAGATGCAATTCCTGTTCTAAGAGCTTGTTAATAAAATATATAGGACTGGCTGTTCTAAGAACCTGATTATACCATGCAGGATATAAATTAACTGTCAGTAATTAAATAAGGAATTTATGGTCCCTCCTTTTTTTCTAAGAAGTTTGTCATCAAGGTCTTGGTGAAAATATAACATTAAATAATCTTTATGAAAAAATTATATTTGATTTACAGAATTTTTTCTCTAAGAACATAATTTACCAATCTGATTTTTTTTGAAGTATTGTTGATTTACACTGTTGTGTCCATCTCTGCTGTACAGTTAAATATACCAATCTACTTTTAGTTAAGAATTGCCTAATGATGAATGCAGTTCTATTATTTACCAGCAACTAGTATTCAAATGTAGATCTAAAAAAAAAGTCTAAAATTTTTTAATGATACTCTGAAATCTAGTAGGCAAGATACTAAAACTATTTACAAATAAAGAGAAGCTGTTTGCCAAATTTACAATTTCTCATGTTAAGAAATTAATATATATAATTCATATACATACCCCAAAGTGAATCTCCATACTGATTGTGGCATAGAATTTGCTGGCATAACGTTGGAACTTAAATATAATCATACATTAATAATAGATAATTAAATAAATGTCCATCAATAGATGAAATGATAAAGAAGGTGTGAGATATGTACACACACACACAATATGGAATATTACTCAGCCATAAAAAGAATGAAATAATGCCATGTACAACAACGTGAATGAACCTATCAGAGAGAGAAAGGCAAATATCATATGATATCACTTATTTGTATAATTAAAAAAAAATGATACAAAGACTTTCCTGGTGGTTCCGTGGCTAAGACTCCATGCTCCCAATGCAGGGAGCCCAGGTTGACCCTTGGTCAGGGATTTAGATCTCACATACCACAGTTAAGAGTTCATGTGCCACAACTGAAAGATCTTGCATGCTGCAATGATCAAAGATCACAGGTTTTGTAACTAAGACCCGGTGCAGCCAAATAAATAAATAAATATTTCGTAAAAAGCTACAAATGAACTAAATTATGAAACAGAAATAGATTCACAATCATAGAAAACAATTTTATGGTTACCAAAGAGGATGGGAAAGGTGGGGGTGGAGAGGTGATTTAGGAGTTTGGGATTAACAGATACCCACAACTATATATGGGGTTCCCTGGTGGCTCAGATGGTAAAGAATCCACCTGCAATGCAGAAGACCTGGGTTTGACCCTGCGTTGGGAAGATCCCCTGGAGGAGGGCATGGCAACCCACTCCACTATTCTTGCCTGGAGAATCCCCATTGACAGGGGAGCCTCGCGGGCTACAGTCCATTGGGTCTCAAAGAGTCGAACTACTACTACATATAAGATAGGTAAACAAGGACCTACTGTAAAGCACAGGCAACTATACCCAATATCTTGTAATAACATAAAATGGAAAAGAATCTGAAAAACACCCGAATCACTTGGCTGTACACTTGAAACTAGCATAACATTCTAAATTAATTATATCTTAATAAAAATGTAAAAAATTATTATACATGTAATAAATACTTTTCCATTTTGTCATTTGCCTTTCACTTTGTGGTGGGATTTTTGTTTTGTGTTGTGCTTTACCAATTAGAAAAACAATTAAATTTTACATGTCAAATATTAAAAAAAAAAAGATTGTTAAAATCTAAGTTAAAAAACAAAACCCAAGAGTACTTATTCTATCAGTGAACTTTTCTTTATCCTTCCCTTTTTAGCAAGAAAAATGTGACAAGTTTTCTAGAAGCAGCATGTTGTTCACATTGGACAAAAACAAGCTGCTCTGGTTTGGGGTGGTACAAATAGATTTCTGTCAAACGTAAAACTCACTCAATCCTTCCCAAAATGAAGTACCAGTATTTGCTTCTTTAGTATTATGCAGGGGAAAAAAAAAATAAGTGTGCATGGTCACATAAAAACAAATAACTAGCTTGCCATGAAGTTCATGATAAGGAATGACTGAATCCCAGAAGCTATTTGTAAGGCTTAAATATAGGGTCCACAAAAATAATAGTGGTCAAAGTTCTTCAAATAGAATATTTATTCTGAATTACTGATGCCTGCTCAGATTTAGTTTAAAATGCTCCCATACCATCAGAAGATGAAGTGTTTACATGAAAATGGAAATGCCTACTTTTTTTTTTCCCCCACATGAAACTGAAATTGTTCACAGGTCACAGCTAAAAGAGAGGGGAATGTCTAAACTGACTGTCATTTTTTATTTTCTCAGCTGGGCATCGCGCATGTCAGTGGAATGTATCTGTACAAACAGCATACTTTACATTCAGGAAGTGATATTTCAGAATGATCTTTTATAAAACAATGCTCCACTTTTTTGTGGTTTGGAGTAAAGCCAAGGCAAAATTTAGATTTCTTCTATTTCATAAATGAACTCCATAATAAACAAAACAAAATCTATAGATTTATAATATGAACATTTTTATGAGGTTCAACAGAACTGCAAAATATCACATTTGACAAAATTAATGCTGCTGAAAATACTTGCTGCCAGCAGCTCTTATAATTACAAGGAAAGGCAATTGGTAATGAATTCTTTTAACTTGGGATTTCAAATCTCAGGACTGAATGTTGCCCATTATTGGAGTTCAAAGGCATCTATCTCTAGAATTGTTCTTTTAATGCTTGTTGGATGGCTTTAGTTGTTCTTTTCTTGTAGGCACACAATTGTTGTCTTGATCTTTGTGATAAAAAGAGCTTCAGTGGATCTTTGTAGTGAACTCAGTTGGCTTGGTAACATGCTGGTAGTCAGAATTCCAAAGTGGGGAAACAAAGGCTTAGAAATTATAGGCTGAGAACTGTTTGTTCAGGACTGTGGGAATCTTTCCCCAGCCTGGGGAACCAATGGACTCTCTTCATTAGATCCACATTCATCCATAAACTCCCCAAATCCTTGCCCTTTTGTCTTTTCCTAAACTAGAGTTTTAACCACAATAAAAACAAATGTGGCAACTTCTTTTGTAAATCAATTCTTACCAACATTCCCAGCATGCTTTAATTCTTCCCCTCCATGTCATAATTCCAAAAGAATGACATTAACTTATTCAATGTTACATTTATTTCCATAATAAGGATGTGTCAAGGGGCAAGACTTAAAGGCAAAAAAAAAAAAAAAAAAAAAAAAAGGCTTCCTTTAGGCCTATTTGAATGGTGATGAGTTGCCTTTCTCTCTGTCCAGATAAGGTCCTTTTTTCCTAAGTTAATGAAATGACCAAATAAAGTCCAGTGTGACTTTTGAAACTGCTTCATTTAAAAAAGTCAGTAAAATTGAAGCATAATCTGGTAAAATTAATTTCACTGAAAAATGCATAGAATAGAAAGGGAATAGCAACTTCACATTAAAAAAAAAAACCCCAAAACTGGGCACAAAGGTATCCTTAAGCCAACTGACACTATGTCATCTGATTATACGACTGTGACTTGGAAATGCCAGGAATTTTCCTTTGTGTGTCTAAATAATGCAAGTTGAATTCAGCAGCGTTCATATAAATACTTTAATTACACTGAAGTTTTATCAGCGGGAAGTCAAGGGAAGTATGTGAAACACTGGATAAACATTTTAAAAGCAAGAACCATTCAAGGTACACAAGACAGGGCAGTCATAACAATGGTAGCAAGCACAGCTAAAACAGATGAGGGACACTGGTAGCTCAATAACTTTTAGGAGCCTGGGACTGAACTGTTTTCCTTTCATTTTTATTTCCCACCATTGTTCTAAGTAAAATGCTTAAAAATTGGAAAAGATGAAGTCTGAGACACTGAAATGATTGAAGAATTCCAAGTAGTATCCTGTGAGAAAAAGTAAAAAGAAACCCGAATAATAGTGGTTCAGATAAATGGAAACTCAGAATATTTCACCTTGGCGCTTAGAGCTGCAAACTAAAAACTAGGACAAAAACAAATTCCTTTTAGGAACACTTTTAAAACTTTTGTTCAAATTGGCAAAAATGCTTTTTCAATGTGATGTCATGTGTACATGAACGTGGGTCACTTTGTGCATAGTCTTAGGTGACTTCTAAATTTCCTTCTGAAATGTGCAGGCCCTTAGCATTACGGAGTGAAAGTTTAGTGTCTCTAGCGCTGTCAGGGAGCCACTGATGGAAATGCTTGCCGTGACCAGGCAGGATGGTAACTTGCATGAGCTGTCTCACAGTAGGAGACCCCGATGAAGAACAGTGGCTGTGCTGCCACTGAAAACTAACTGTGAGAATTCAGGAGGGGCCAGGAGGAGGAGGGAAGAGACATATATCCTGCCAACATCCGGAAGCTTTCACTCTGGAATCCATCTTGGCTGAGAGATGCATGCACCACCAAAGAGGATCCTGAGTTGGATCAAATATGGGTACAAGCAAGACGGCTGGCCAGAGACAACCTGGAAACGAACCCTGTCACCATTAAGACTGTGAATCGCACGGCAGAGCAGTTCTCCTGGGTTCCCTTACCCCTACTGCTCTCCGCCTGGGTGCCCTTTCCTAATAAAGTCTCTTAGTTGACAGCACATGTATCTCTTTGGACAATTCATTTCCGTGTTAGACAAGAGCCCATTCTTGGGCCCTGGAAGGGGTGCCCCTTCCTCATCAGTGCTATGACTTATACCCCTTGATGAGTGACTGAGCTATTTACGGCTTCATACAAGGAGGAAAATAAGTAATGAGAAAGAAATCTTGCCATTTACCTTTAGTGAAACTCGTAGTTTATTCTTTTTGCCCTTGAAGTGATGGAGTGAGGAAGCCAATCTAAATTTATCATCACAAAGTTGATGAATGATCACTGCCATATTTACCTTTTCCTTATCTTGGTCTTCCTTCCTTCTTTCTTTCCGTCCTTCCTTCCTTTCTCCTCCCTCCCCTACTATTTTGTTGTATATTTGTTAAATGTCACTTTACTTTCTGAAAATAGACAGAAATTAAATAGATAAAATATAGTAAGGAAAACATCTGAAAAAAAATGTTAAATATACTTTGCAGGCAATGTACGGTGCAAGCCTGACATTTTATGGATACTGTCTTTTAGGCCATAGTTGCCTCATCTGTTTGTTTTCTTTTTGACAAGATGATCTTCTTTGTACACCAACATTCTGTGACTCAAGAAAATGAGTAGCTTCAAATAAGCAAGTAAATCTTTATTTTCAGATTCTCTTTTTTGAGCAGTAAATGAAACAAATTTTCAGGTGTAGATTGTGGCTTAACTCATGGGTCTTCATACTAGCTGAATGTCAAAATCGCTACAAAGTTGTGAAGTATGGATTTCTAGGTTATCAACTCAAATGTATTGAATCAGAACATTTAGCTATCTGGCCTGGAAATTTGTGTGTGTGTGTTTAATTTAACAAATATTTCCTTGAGAAATCTGATGAAAGGCTGAAACGACCCAACTAGATTCCCACAGAACAATAAAGGAAAAATTCTTTTTTAAACCTGAGCCACAGAGACCATTTTTTATAACTGCATGCTGATCAGTTATCTAAAAAAAAAAAAAAAAAAAGCATCACTTCTGGCATAAGCATAATTCTCATTTGATACATAACTGCATACATATACTTATTTTTATGTTTTGTATTTTTATTTTTCTTCATTTTTCAAGTTGTATGTATTAAATAAATATATTTATTATCATGTTAACCTCCCAGCAAAAAATCTGGAAACTTAATCTCCCTCATCAGCTTAAAACACATGGGTCCAACCCTTCCATAAACTAACGGTATTCTTTCAATTTTCTCTTTTCTTGCCTCACTCAGAGTAAGTTTTTCCAGTTTGTAGACAAGCATCCATTACAGGCTCAGTAAAGAGAAAGGCACAAACAACAGGTTGTCTTTATATATACTTCACAGGACAAAATAAAAATAATTTTCTGGGAATACTTTTGCGTTTTGACAATCACATGTCTTTGAATTGGGAAAAGTTTTTCGAGAGTAAAAAAATGGACTATGTGAGTTTTGTGAAGTTATTTCCTGTTCCTGCTGGGTTGAGCAGAAATTCTTTGGTAGTCTCACTCATCAAATATTCAGCAAAAAAGAGCACTCTTCCTGTTTCCACAACTACTGCTCTACTCCAAGCCACCATAATCTTTCAGTAGACTGTCAGAGCTTCCCTGATTGATCTATAATAAATCCTGGCCCCATCTCACACAGCAGCCAATATTAAATCTATATTGCATCTTTCCACTCCTAAGCTCAAAGCCTTTCTAAGGGAAGAAAAAAATCTCTCCTTTACCCATCTTAGATTCTCCTACTGGGGCCCTATAAATCAGACTGGCCACAAACAGAGTAAGAAGACAAAAAACAAACAAGTTTATTAACATGTGGGTCACACAGGTACACATGGGAGTACTCAGTGCTGGGTAACTCAAAGGGGTGGTTAGAGCCTTGGCTTATTATACACTGTCTTAGGCTAAACAAAGGAAAAGGGCAGATTTGAACAGTCGCTAATCAGGGAAAGGAGTGGATGCAGAGAGAAGGGAGGAACTGGTAAGAAAGAATAGTGCATCACTGGGGCAGGATCGTGGTCCCACCTCACAGGATACACATAACAATATCTTTGGGCTTTCTTACAGAACTAAAACCCCAACAAATGGAAGATGTTAGCTTTCTTTATTCCAGAGAAGGTCACTGGACCTTCTTCTTCCCAGAGAAATTTGATAACCTTGAGAAGCTCATCAGGAGACCCACTGAACCCAGATTAAAGGAATGCAGGCCGTGCACACACCCTGATCCTTATCAGCAACCTCACCTTTGAACCATTGCTATGAAATTCCTCACCAAGTCTTCCTGGCTTGGGACACACAGTTTTCAGGCACAAGCCTGCTGTGACCCCCTTTGCCTAGCAAAGCAATAAAGCTCTTCTTTTCTACTTCACCTGAAGCTCTGTCTCTGAGATTCAATTTGGCATCAGTGCAGAGTTTGAGTTTTTACCATCAATAGTGCAAACATCATTTGACAAATATAATAATAATTTGCTTGTTTATTCACTCATTTTATATTTCTTGCCCTATTAGAATAAAAGACAAAAGTGTCTCTGTTTTGTTAATTATACGATCTTTAGCAATGAAAACATAGAAATACGGGAACAGTAGGTATGGAATAATATTTGTTGAATGAATGAATAATTAATTCTAAATATGGGCAGAAGTTGGCTTAAAGCTCAACATTCAGAAAACGAAGATCATGGCATCCGGTCCCATCACTTCATGGGAAATAGATGGGGAAACAGTGGAAACAGTGTCAGACTTTATTTTTATGCGCTCCAAAAGCACTGCAGATGGTGACTGCAGCCATGAAATTAAAAGACGCTTACTCCTTAGAAGGAAAGTTATGACCAACCTAGATAGCATATTCAAAAGCAGAGATGTTACTTTGCCAACAAAGGTCCGTCTAGTCAAGGCTATGGTTTTTCCAGTGGTCATGTATGGATGTGAGAGTTGGACTGTGAAGAAGGCTGAGCGCCGAAGAATTGATGCTTTTGAACTGTGGTGTTGGAGAAGACTCTTGAGAGTCCCTTGGACTGCAAGGAGATCCAACCAGTCCATTCTGAAGGAGATCAGCCCTGGGATTTCTTTGGAAGGACTGATGCTAAAGCTGAAACTCCAATACTTTGGCCACCTCATGCGAAGAGTTGACTCATTGGAAAAGACTCTGATGCTGGGAGGGATTGGGGGCAAGAGGAGAAGGGGATGACAGAGGATGAGATGGCTGGATGGCATGACTGACTCGATGGGCGTGAGTCTGAGTGAACTCTGGGAGTTGGTGATGGACAAGGAGGCCTGGCGTGCTGCGATTCATGGGGTCGCAAAGAGTCAGACACGACTGAGTGACTGATCTGATCTGATCTGATCTGATGAGCAGAAGTCTAATCAAGTATATTCATTCATTCATTACTAAATAAGAAGATTCAAAAAATCTGTAAAGAACAATATAAAACTTCAGAATATCCAAAATAAATTACCAGATTTCTTTTTTATGTATGTAGGAGCCTCTAGGGAATATTTGGTCCTGTATCACTTAAGAAACATTTTATAACCTTGTAAAGTAGAAAGTAGGAAGTAGAAAGGCAAAAGTAAAAGTAGGAATGTAAAGTAGAAAGTAGGAACGCACAAGTAGGAAGTCAAGAGATACCTGGTGTAACAGGCAAATTTGGCCTTGGAGTACAAAATGAAGCAGGGCACAGGCTAACCGAGTTTTTCCAAAAGAACTCATTGGTCACAGCAAATACCCTCTTCCAACAAAACAAGAAAAGACACTACACATAGACATCACCAGATGGTCAATACTGAAATCAGATTGATTCTATTCTTTGCAGCCAAAGATGGAGAAGCTCTGCAGAGTCAGCAAAAACAAGACTGGGAGCTGACTGTAGTTCAGATCATGAACTTACTGCCAAATTCAGACTTAAATTGGAGAAAGTAGGGAAAATCACTAGACCATTCAGGTATGATCTAAATCAAATCCCTTACAATTATACAGTGGAAGTGGCAAATAGATTCAAGGGATTAGATCTGATAGACAGAGTGCTTGAACTATGGATGGAGATCCGTGACATTGTACAGGAGGCAGTGATCAAGACCATCCACAAGAAAAAGAAATACAAAAAGGCAAAATGGTTGTCTGAGGAGGTCTTACAAATAGTTGAGAAAAGAAGAGAAGCACAAAAGCAAAAGAGAAAAAGGAGAAAAAAAGGCAAAGGAGAAAAGGAAAGATATATCCATTTGAATGCAGAGTTCCAAAGAATAGCAAGGAGAGATAAGAAAGCCTTCCTCAGTGATCAATGCAAAGAAATAGAGGAAAACAATAGGATGGGAAAGATTAGAGCTCTCTTCAAGAAAATTAGAGACATCAAAGGAATATTCCATGAAAAGATGGGTACAACAAAGGACAGAAATGGTATGGAGCTAACAGAAGCAGATAATACTAAGAGGTGGGAAGAATACACAGAAGAATTCTGCAAAAAAGATCTTCATGACCCAGGTAACTACAATGGTGTGATCACTCACCTAGAGCCAGACATCCTGGAATGTGAAGTCAAGTGGGCCTTAGGAAGCATCACTACAAATAAAGCTAGTGGAGGTGATGGAATTCCAGTTGAGTATTTCAAATTCTAAAAGATAATGCTGTTGGAGTGCTGCACTCAATATGCCAGCAAATTTGGAAAACTCAATTTTTTTTTGAGTGGTCCAGGACTGGAAAAGGTCAGTTTTCATTCCAATCCCAAAGAAGGGCAATGCCAAAGAATGTTCAAACTACCACACAATTGCACTCATCTCACATGTTAGCAAAGCAATGTTCAAAATTTTCCAAGCCACACTTCAATAATACATGAACCATGAAGTTGCAGATGTTCAAGATGGTTTTAGAAAACGCAGAGGAACCAGAGGTCAAATTGCCAATATCCGTTGGATCATAGAAAAAGCAAGAGAATTCCAGAAGAACATCTACTTCTGCTTTATTGATTATGCCAAAGCCTTTGACTGTGTAAATCACAAGAAACTATGGAAAATCTTGAAGAGATGGGAGTACCAGACCACTTTACCTGCTTCCTGAGAAATCTGTATGCAGGACAAGCAGCAACAGTTTAACTGGACATGGAACAACAGACAGGTTCCAATTTGGGAAAAGAGTACGTCAAGGCTATACATTGTCACCTTGCTTAGTTAACTTATATGCAAAGCACATCATGCAAAATGCCGGGCTGGATGAAGCACAAGCTAGAATCAAGATTGCCAAGAGAAATATCAATAACCTCAGATATGCAGATAATACTACTTTTATGGCAGAAAGTGAAGAGGAACTGAAGAGCCTCTTGATGAAAGTGAAAGAGGAGAGTGAAAAAGCTGGCTTAAAACTCAACATTCAAAAAATGAAGATCATGGCATCTGGTCTCATCACTTCATGGCAAATAGATGGGGAAACAATGGAAACAGTGACAGACTTTATTTTTTGGGGCTTCAAAATCACTGCAGATGGTGATTGCAGCCATGAAATTAAAAGATGCTTCTCCATGGAAGAAAAGCTATGACCCAGCTGGACAGCATATTAAAAAGCAGAGACATTACTTGGCCAACCAAGGTCTGTCTAGTCAAAGCAATGGTTTTTCCAGTAGTCATGTATGGATATGAAAGTTGGACTATAAAGAAAGCTGAGCTCTGAAGAATTATGCTTTTGAACTGTGGTATTGGAGAAGACTCTTGAGAGTCCCTTGGACTGCAAGGAGATTCAACCAGTCAATCCTAAAGAAAATCAGTCCTGAATATTCATTGGAAGAGCTGAAGCTGAAACTCCAATACATTGACCACCTCATGTGAAGTATTGACTCATTGGAAAAGACCATGATGCTGGAAAGATTGAAGGCAGGAGGAGAAGGGGATGACAGAGGATGAGATGGTTGGATGCATTAACGACTTGATGGACATGAGCTTGCACAAGCTCCAGGAGCTGGTGATGGACAGGAAGCTTGGCATGCTGCATCCATGGAGTCACAAAGAGTTGGATAGAACTGAGTGACTAAACTGAACCAAAACTAGAAAGTAACTTGTAGAAGACTGATTGTCATGAAAATAATTCTTATGCACAGATAAGCAAATCAATTCTAATTTGTGGAGTTTCAAATTGGCTCCCCAGTTGTAGAAGAAACCAGTTTTCTATTTATTTGGAAATTCATTTCAGTATTGGTAATTTATTTATGTGTCTGTTCTTTGGATTCTTCTTTGAACCAGTTGTAACATCTTGCCAGTTTCACTATTCAATTTATGAATTAAAAGCACATCTTTGACATGTGTCCATTTTACGTTTATATGAGAGTTATAATTTTACCTTCTTTTGAAATTTGTCCCTTAACAATTTGAAGATATACTTTAGGTTTTTTTTTTTTTTTTTTTTTGTATATCTTTGATGTGACCATTTTAGTGCTGGCAATTTAATGTCCCTGGGTTTGTTTGCTCATCTGTGATGACTAAGTGCACTATTATCTGGGATGTAAAAGGAGATATGGAAGAAATAGGTTGAAAGGCCAAGAGGAGTATAAACATGCAAGGATACTGGATGTTAAATGGTAGAAAACTGAAGGATGATACTGCCTTAAAAGAAGGCATTCATTTGTTAATAAGGATTCATTTTAGTTTTTGTAGGTAGAGGCCTGTAGATCTGGTCTGAATGGGGACTCTCAAAGAAAATCTTTATATCTGGCAGCACTTAAATAATTCAGCTATTGGAACAAGTCATAGCAATTTAGAATCACATCTCAAGAAACTAAAACATGGGCATACGTTGGAGATTTTGTAGGTTTGGTTTCAGACCAGCATAATAAAGCTAATGATGTAGTAAAGCAAGTCACACAATATTTTTGGTTTCCCAATGCATATAAGAGTTATGTTCACACTCTATCATAGTCAATTAACTGTGCAGTAGCATTATGTCTTCTAAAATACATAAATACCTTACTTAAAAAATACTTTATTGCTAAAAATGCTAACCATCATTTGAGTCTTAAGTGAGTCATAATCTTTTTGCAATAGTAACAACAAAGATCCCTGATCACAAATCACCATAACAAATACAATAATAATGAAAAAATTTGAAATACTGTGATAATTACTAAAATATGACAGAGAGACATGAAGTGAGCTCATGCTCTTTGAAAAATGGTGCTGGTAGACTTATTTCACACAGGATTGTCATAAACCTTTGATTTATTAAAAAGACACAATATCTGTGAAGAACAATAAAGTGAAATGCAATAAAACAAGATACACCTGTATAAAAGAAAAAAAATGCACAAAGAAAATACTTTGTAGGGCAAACAATTTTGAAGATCTACTAAGTAATGAAAAGCAGATAGATACTATTTTATGTATTATGCACTAAAGCTAACAGAGGGTTAGTGATTGTACCTATTTGTAAGAATAATGTGACCCTCATCCAACGAGGCCCCCCACTTTTCAAGGATTTTGCTCTCTGAGATCTGATACCACCAATGCCATAATGTGGCTGAAATACATGAGAAGGCATGCAGCTACTAAGGAAAGATTAAGAATCCAGAATATCTAAGAATAGTCAAGGCAAAAAATTAGGCCTAAATTCCTTGACACTGGCCACAGCAGCCACTGATGCTAAACAGTTATATACCACTAACAACCATGAAAGACAGATATACCCAGTAGCTCCAAGGAAAGAGCACAACCCCATGAACTGATGGTCACAACAGGGCATTAAACTGATAGTATTCATTTTTGCTACGTCAAGGCGGTATTTTGTCACCCTGCTTATTTAACTTCTATGCAGAGTACACCATGAGAAACGCTGGGCTGGAAGAAGCACAAGCTGGAATCAAGATTGCCGGGAGAAATAATAACCTCAGATATGCAGATGACACCACCCTTATGGCAGAAAGTGAAGAGGAACTCAAAGCCTCTTGATGAAAGTGAAAGAGGAGAGTGAAAAAGTTGTCTTAAAACTTAACATTCAGAAAACGAAGATCATGGCATCTGGTCCCATCACTTCATGGCAAATAGATGGGGAAACAGTGGAAACAGTGTCAGACTATTTTTCTGGGCTCCGAAATCACTACAGATGGTGACTGCAGCCATGAAATTAAAAGACGCTTACTCCTTGGAAGGAAAGTTATGACCAACCTAGATAGCGTATTCAAAAGCAGAGACATTACTTTGCCAACAAAGGTCCGTCTAGTCAAGGCTATGGTTTTTCCAGTGGTCATTTATGGATGTGAGAGTTGGACTGTGAAGAAGGCTGAGCGCTGAAGAATTGATGTTTTTGCACTGTGGTGTTGGAGAAGACTCTTGAGAGTCCCTTGGACTGCAAGGAGATCCAACCAGTCCATCCTAAAGGAGATCAGACCTGGGTGTTCTTTGAAAGGACTGATGCTAAAGCTGAAACTCCAGTACTTTGGCCACCTCATGTGAAGAGTTGACTCATTGGAAAAAACTCTGATGCTGGGAGGGATTAGGGACAGGAGGAGAAGGGGACGACAGAGGATGAGATGGCTGGATGGTATCATTGACTCTATGGACATGAGTTTGGGTGAACTCCGGGAGTTGGTGATGGACAGGGAGGCCTGGAGTGCTGTGATTCATGGGGTCACAAAGAGTCAGACACAACTGAGCAACTGAACTTAACTGATACATATTTTTTGTTTCTCTATGGTGAGAAGGTGGAGAAAGCAATGGCAACCCACTCCAGTGTTCTTGCCTGGAGAATCCCAGGGGCGGGGGAGCCTGGTGGGCTGCCGTCTCTGGGGTTGCACAGAGTCAGACACAACTGAAGCGACTTAGCAGCAGCATGGTGAGAAGGAATTGGCTAACTTGGGACCGTGGAGTGGGAACACTTTTTCCTTGTTGCTTTCAAACAGTGCTGATGGTGTAACTGTTATTACTATGAAAACGTCCAGTTAATCAAAGAATCAAGGGATCGAATAAAATAATTTAAGTATGATTGGCAACCAGATTATTATAGCCTGAAAAAGGGAAAAAATGTTTTGCTAATGAAAAAACAGATCAAAGTCTTGCTTAGATATGCAGGCACATACGGTCCATTTTCTCAGTATGTTTCTTGGCAGAGCCCTTTAGTCTGTAAAATTATGTGGATTAAGTTACAAATTGAATGGTTATACACACCCAAACTTGGTGTTAAAAATCATTTATCTGAATAACAAATCAGTTTCCACATTTCTTTTTTTTCTTTTTTTTTTTTTTTAAATTTTATTTTATTTTTAAACTTTACATAACTGTATTAGATTTGCCAAATATCAAAATAGTTTCCACATTTCTATCACAAGTTTTACTTGCCTGGTAGAGGCCATACAAGCTACGGACTAAGACATGTGCTTAGTTCAAGGGCCTGGAGTAGGGAAGATGGGAGAAATAGAGGGAGATATGTAAAGCTTGAATGGATCTGGGTAAGGCCACATAAATTTGGGTGTTTGAGATTTACTTACATAGTATGCATATATGCACATAACAGATAATTTTATAATTCTTTGGACAGAATCTCTTAAATCATGCCAGAGTTTAGGTTTGTGTGGTCTATTCATTTCCAGTTTGAAAGTGAAGTCGCTCAGTCATGTCCGACTCTTTGTGACCCCATGGACTGTAGCCCACCAGGTTCTTCTATCCACTGAGTGGGTTGCCATTTCCTTCTCCAGGGGAATATCCCGACCCGGGGATTGAACCCGGGTCTCCGGCATTGCGGGCAGACGCTTTACCGTCTGAGCCACCAGGTGTGTGGTCTATTCATTTCCAGTTTAGTCCTAGATTATAACTCTACCTCCTCCTCTGCTAGATGGTTTACAAAATGTTAATAGGTAAAAGCATGACCAAGATTATGAACCAAATATCACACTGGGAAAGAAAGAAAAAGCAAATACAAATGCACCATGATAAATGCTCTCAAGAGGGTCAGCAGAAAATACCTTCATTAAAGGCTAATTTGTTTATGACTATGGTCCACTGCTTATCTGCACAATTTATTAGTCACATAAAATATTTTGTAATTTTGTATTAGAATGGATTTGACAGATTTGTCCACACAAACTTACATAGACTTTGACAGGCTCTGTCTATTTAAATTTAAATGTATATGTATTATTTGCAAAGTTTCTAGGTTGGGTATGCACACTGTACATATGCATTATATGTATAGTTAAGCCTAATTTAAACCTATCCATCACATTTCTAGGAAATGTGTTGTTCTTCTTATATTTTCCTTGAGTAATCAGAAAAAAATGCAGCAGTACTTATATTTAGGCACCTATCAAGATTCATTTTTTTCACTTTCAGTGTAGATAAATCTTTCTTTTATATAAATGCATATATTTCTACACAGAAATCCCTCAGCTAATTCATGACACTTGACATTAATCACATACACAGATCAACAAAGACTTTGCTTTCATATAGAAACTAATTTAGAACATATTTCTAAATTACTGCTTGTTATTGCAGTCAATTTAATTAGCTAGCTAATGACAATATCTGCTCATAATCAAAGTAGTCAAAAATACCAAATTTAGTAATTAGACCATATAATTCCTTAACAACTCAATTTTATAATGGCAAAGTACAACACTTTTAGTCAATTTTCTTCAAAAACTCCTCTGTATTCAAAATTAGGAATTCCACAGTGTATTCTCATGACATTTAAAGCTCAAGATGGAGTGTTTAGGCTAGAAAGCACAGCTCCCTCTTGGATTCCATGTGAAATTGCTTGTAAGTCATATTACATTCTAAATCCATTTCCCCTCAAACCATTCTGAGGGTATAACATTTACTCTTTGTCACTAATGTTCTTTTCTGTACGACCCACCAATATGAATTGTAACACAATGAAACAATTAATCTTTGGGGCAATTTTAATGATCCTATAATTATACAAAACTGTAGAAAATCATGTTTTCCTCTTTATCAACCCAGATACTCAGGGATGTTTTAATTCTAAGACAAAAACAAAAGGGGGGAGAATCTCTGTATTTCTAAGAACATCATATTAACAGGAATCTATAAACTAAACACAGATAGCATCACAAATGCAAACTGACGTGTGGCATAATGGGTGGTGATGCAAAAATTCAGCCAGAAAGGTACGAACACAGGCTAATTTGATTTCTCCCAGCTGCCTGCCTTTCAATTCTTTATCTTGGCTATTGGGTTTGAATAAATTTCATCTCCCACACCACAAGTAATGAGCAGGCAATGACTTATGAAGCACAGAGACCAAGTTAAGACAAAATTAGAATACAATTTTAATGAGACGTAGCTGAGAAAGTGAAAGTGCTACACATTTGACAGACTTGGCAAAATATCCAATATTATTTCAAATGTTCTTTCCTTTCTACAAAGAAACTGTCAAATATTAAAATAAAAATGAAAAAAAAAAGGCTCCAAAGAATTCATTAGAGGTAGATTTTTAATGTGATGAGAGCTCAAAAAATAGAGAAGTCATTTAAGAAGTTGAGCAAATGGGATTTAATATGTAAACGTGTTAAGTATAAATAATCCTGTGAAAACAAACAACATTTTTTGGTTTCTCTGGAAGAAATAAAAGTACATTACCATTCTGACAATATGTATCTGTTTGAAATGAGGTCCAGAAATTGTTGGGGAAATGGAGAAGAGACAAATATTTTCTTTGTTGCCACTTACTTAGAAGTCTATAAAAGAATGTTATTATAGGGCTTTGAAATACAGTGAAAATAAGCTGATAATAGAAACAAGATAAACTCAGGCATGAAGTTCATTTTTTGAGGCTTAGTGGTCAATGTTCAGGACAGGAGAAAGAAGCTAACTGAGGTGGTAGGGACAGTCCCCAGAGAGGTATAACAGGAAGTGATCCCTGGCTAATAAGAAAGATTTGCACCAAAATGAAACCATTTATTTTCATAATAAAATAATGTGTTGTTAAGTTCTATGAAACACTTAAATGCCATAAAATAAAGAGGACAACTGAAAAAGTTAAGAACTCCAACTCACTATAGACAATATAAATGAATTTTCAAACATGTTTTCCTACTCAGCTTATGTAAAGAATGCCCCATCCTCCTTACAAGGCCTGAGCCTTCTCAGCTGGACTGTGATGGAGCCTGGGTCAAACTGAGCCACACAACAAGAGTACTCACATTATGCATTTTAAATCCATTTCCCCAAACATCCTCTCAAATGTAAAGGAGTCTTTTTTCTCCCCTTGCTCCAACCTACTCCACACTGTTCCTTTTTTTTTTTTTCAGTGATTATTTCCTGTTTTTTCTAGTGCATAAAACATCTGTGATTTGCTGCAGGCACTCAGTATTTACACGGAGAGACTCACAGCAGGTGCCACTTACCAAAAAAAAAGGGCTCCTGCAAGCATGAGCACACCAGTGTTATTCCATGACCTGGGGGTCACATGCTGTACTGCACAATGTTTTTAGCAAGGGAAGCCTTCTTCCATCAACAACTGATAAAACAGTGTTTTGTCTGGTAGGCTAAACTTTTTATGAAATGATAAACTAGGATCTAGACATGTTTAAAAGTGAACACATGTACTTTCAAAATTATGGGCAGATACCTAATTCTGATTTGCATCCTGTAGTTAAAAAAAAATGATACCTATACCCCTCCCTCCAAAAAAAAAAAAAATAATAAAAAAAAAAGAGAAAGAAATCTAGTAATTTTCTAACACTGACGAATAGTCTCCCTTGGTGTCCCCAGGCCTCATGCCACAAATCCACTTCCTTGACTTTGAAGTCTGGGTCCTCTAAAGCTGTGAAATTTCCTGGATAACAAACAATGCTGAGGAAACTGTATTGTGAGCAAATAAATTTGATAGCCATGGGACTTGTAAATGTAGTTTACATTTAACACCCAATAACAGTGACCAAAAAGGGGTGTGTGAAATTTTCTCATAAAGGTCCTCATTCTTTAAACAGCTTGTTAGAAATTCAGTTAAAAGTCATATAATGGAGCTAATTATAGTTTGTGAATCTCACTGGCTTTCTCCTTGTTGTTTTCCTGCATCCTCCACTAAAATACCTCATGGAGTGTGCTTTAGCCTGGCTCTCTACAGCAATATTCCACATTCAACATGCCCGCCTTCAGTGTTTTTAACAGATTGTGAACATAAGATGCAAGAAATCCAAAGAATGTCCAGGCAATACCAGGAGTTTAAAAACTGCTTTCCCACATATGGCCAACAAATTATGTGTCTGGAGTGTTACAGGTAATCCTTTTGGGTGATCTAACTAAATTGATAGAAAAATTATGTAATACATTATATGATTTTATAAATAAAATAATACAAAATTGGAAGATGAATTTCCAGTTCATGAAAGAAGATGAAAGAATGAAGTTTTAATTGTCTGGCATGCCACGCCTTTACTATGTGTATATAAAGAGAATACCATCAGTTTACACCCATTCAAAATTATTAAAGAAATTTTGATTTTCACAAATAATGGTCTTATTTCACAATCCCCTTCTTACTTTCCCTTTCCCCTACCTCCACACACACATCTGGTTCCTAATTAAGAACTATATTTAGTCCTCAATAATAGGATATAAGATATTCTTGATCTGTCATTTGGTCAATTGCAGTTAATGATAATGTTTGCCTTATATTCTAGGTACTGCTTAACTCCCCTAAAACTTAAGGAATCTTGTTCATAAAAGGCAAAGGTGGACCTTAGGCAGAGCCCTGGGCCTGGAGGATGGAACACACTCTTGTCATTCTCATTGCTCTGGGGTGTAGATACTATATCCCATCCATTCCTTTTCTACTAACTCCTTCCTCCATTTTGTGTATTAATCTTTCCCCCAGTGGGATTATGCATACACCCCCATTGTAGCAGGTACTTAGCATACTTATTAGCTGTCAGCATTTCCCACCAGCTTCTTGAGGGCAGGCACCTGATCTTGTTCATATGTCTGTGTCTAAGGATTAGTCTATTGATGGTCAGTCACCAAAAGGATAGATGTTGACATGATGGTTAATCAGGAGAGAGGGGTGCATAATCACTAAAGAAGGCAGTCTCCAATTCCCAGGAACCAGGGACCATAAATGGACACAGCGTGTAAAATCATTCAGAGTGCCAGAGTGACAGAATATGCTAGTTATGCCTCTAACCCTCAACTTCACTCCTGATTTTGCAAAATGGCATAACAGAGAAATTAGGATTAGACTGAATCAGACTCTGTGAATTAGCATTCCCCTTCTAATGATATCAATACTCTTTGGACAAAATAGGACAATTTCCTTAACCTCTCAGATGCAATTTCTCCTACTGCAAATATTGGGATAATAGTACCTACCTTATAGGATTAAATGAAATACCACATGTAAAGCATTTAATGCAAGCTCAACAAATCTTATTTCCTTCTTCTTTACTTTCATCCGAGGAGTTTCTTTTCCCTGTTGTATGTCTGATATTTAGAACCTTGGCCTTGTTGTCAATATCTAAGCAATGATCGTCTCAAGGATCAATAAGCCTTGTTTAGTTATAGTGTTTTTCACAGGTTCCCCAGCCACACTTATCATTGTGAGGGGTTTTTCTGAAAGGTAATTTCAGTTATTCTACACAAAGCAAGATTATTCAAGGAGACAAAGGCATTGATCATCTTCTCTTTGCTTCTTGTTTTCCTTGACCCCTATGGCAGCTTAACCAACATGCTCTATAACTGCTTTATATAACTTAAAGCTGGTTTCTGGCAAGAAGATAATGAATCCCACCTAGTTCATTTTCCTTGATCTGAAGGAGAATGTTTCTCCTGATTATGTTTACAAATTTTTAAATTGTGGTAAAAATTTATAACATACATTAAACAAACATGTTAAAATACATAACATAAAATTTATCATCTTAACTATTTTAAGTATATACTGTAATAACATTAAGTATATTCATATTGTTGTAGTGAGTTAGCCAAACAATTTGTCCATTACAGAAAAACTTGAACAAACCTTTTGGTCAACTCAATATAACAGAAATCAAGAACTTTTTCTTGTTGTGAAACTGAAATTCTATGCCCATTAAACAATAACTTTCCATTTTCTACTAACTTAGTACCTCTGATTATATTTGTAATTGTTGGTTTTGGTCTAGTTTAAGATGTGGTGATACAGAAACATGTATTTGGTAATAGAGTATCTTTAAAAAATAGTCATCTTTCATTGGAAAAACATCTATGTTCACAAAAGTTATGGTACATAGAATGCTCATTTTCTGCTGCACTTAACATTAATAATAAGAGTAATTACCCAATAAATATGGATAAATATGGATCTTACCCATAAGATGCTGGATGAATGTTGTAACCTTGGGCTGTGATTTGATTGAGAATGGAAGACGTAGAAAGTGAAAGGTTGTTTTTCCTAAAAGATGGTGATTTTGTTAGAGGCAAGTAGATTACACGCTGTTTAACCATGTAACATGATTCTTGAAATCGTATTCGGATAATTGAGGACAAAGTGACTTTTTTGGCATTTAATCTATCACTTTTCAGCCTCATTTGGCATATTAAGATTCAGTCTGTATTGATAATTAAAGACTTATTTTTTTTGAATAAGTTACAACTTAGAATACTAATTGTTAAACATGTACCGCAATGAAACCATACAACTTGCAAAAACAACAATGGAAGAATTTTACTTCAAATATTTAGTTATAATTATTATGACCATATTCTGCTTCCATTTTCAGATTTATCTGCTAACGTTTCATGATTTCAGCTAGAAATATAAATCTGAATAGCACATTTGCCTAGCACTGCCAATATTTTTCTTGGTAAAGAGCCACTAAATGTTTTCTTTCATTTTCATTCTCCATATATAAATTAGTTCTTAAACATTAAAAACATTATCTTAAAAAGTTTCCATTATAATCTAACCCTGAAAATGATAAGAAACAAAGAAACACCATGCTACAAATGGGGAAATACTATAAATTCCATTATCTAAGCATATTCTTAAAAAATCCCTCTCCTTATATATTCTTATTGATACATTTTGTCATGATAGACATAATTAAGACGTCCTTAATTTTATTACTATACCAGATTTTAAAGCCACAATAGAAAACAGGATTTATTGTTGCATTTCTTAAAGCCAAATCATTCTGACAAGCTAAGGTCACTTCAGTTTAAACCCCAAAATGTTTTCCTCCCTTAGGAGGCTGGGACATTATTATTGTTTTTGTCAAGAAAGACTCGTGAATGATGCAGTCTTTCTCAGTGCGAAAATGAAAGGTGTATTCCACGGCGTGCTGGGAAAGAGATGATGCCTCTTCCACAGACTTGGTGGAGGATTCACTGCCAGCTTCTTCACGGTGTGAACTCCTGATTGAAGCGCCAGCTGTGATCCTAGGTTTCAAAGAGACCTTGGAAATGGCAAAGCAAGACCCTGTATTCCGAGCTGACAAAACCCAGTTGACAAGAGAAGCAGTAGCTATTCTTTCAGAATGCACATCATGGGGAATGTCATTGACGAAAAGAAAAGAGTGGGGGAGGGAGGAGAAAAGAAGGCTTTTGTGTGATATGACCCGACAGACCTGAAATCAAATTATAATGCCACAGAAATAGGAATTTTCTTTCTTTTCCATTGCATGGAAGACATTATTTTGTCCATATAGATAAAATAAGTAGTTGGAAGAATATTTTTTTCTTTAGTTAGCCTCCTCAATATAATTGGATATTCCCTGGCTCATGGTATTAACAGAACTATCTGTGAGCAACTCTTGGCCTGATAGGTGTAAGGAGATTCCAGAGAGTTCTAAATTATACCCAAACTGTCACCCCTGTCACAGCAGGGTAGAGTTAAAAGGCCTTTGCAACTACTCAGGAATGAAACGAAATAATTTCTCCCATAGGAGACTGGATTGTTTATTATTTTTAGCCTCCAAGCACTTTAAAATAATTTTTTCCCCTCTCTTTTGCTAACCTCAGCCATGGAGAAAAATGTGTATAAGGCAGTTATTATTTTGCATCAAAACTGTTGATATGTCCATTGCTGTCCCTTGGAGATTTCCATTCTCAGACGTGTAGACCACCCTCATGCACAGGTCTGATCTGACCTCCCCTATGGTACCGGAGTTGGATCCTCAGTACTCAGAGCTGCCCCAATGGCTGACCATGAGACAGCAGTCTGCCCATGCCCAAGCTTGCTGTGCCCAGAGTCACAAGAACGGCTTTATCAAGAGTGTGTCATGCAGTCCCAAGCATTAACAGGATAGCAGTGTTCCTTCTCTGCCAGAGGACCATGTGGAGGGCAGCATTATGCTCAGTCACAAAGGGATGGCCCCTAGAGGCGCCAAAACAGGTCAGGGAAGCCCTTACCAAAATGCAAACTCCGCTGCATTTGAAAAATGTGCCTTGCTAAATTCAATGCACTCTGGACCTTCCTTTTAACCTCAGAATTGCCTCTCGAGATACTGGCCAGTCAGTTAGTATTTATTTAGTGACACAAAGCTGAGAAGATGAATTTCTAAATACTTAATTTTTTAAAGATAAGCAGCAAAGCTTGTGATGTTATAATCAGGTTCTTATCTGTAAGACAATTTTGAATAAGGTAGGGTGTTAAAAACAATCTGTTTATACTAGCTTACACTGTTTTTGAACACTGGGAAATTTCTAGGGTGAATAGATTAATTTGTATTTTTTGCTGAGCAAATGGTAGAAGTTTTATTGGCTTTGTTTCTTATGCCAGAAACCTTACAGAGAGCTGGGAGGTCATCACGTGCATTGCGGCCTCTGAGCCTCTGATGATTCCAGTCATCTCAAAGGGATAGGGTTTTGCCCTCTTGCTTCTGATTTGTTGGCGATAGACCTTCAGCTAACAGTATATCTGCTCAGCTGAAGATGGAGTGCTAATCTAGAGGGACTCGAAATGGCTCTGTCATTTTCTAGATGACAGCTCCTATTTTCCACTGGCTTCTGGCACATGTGCTATCATCCATCTATGTCAGGAAGACACTTGCTTATCTGGTTGCTAGAAATGCTTTTGTTAAAAACACGTAACTGCAGTTCATCAGTCTTGTGAGCAAGTTGTTGATTTTGCTAAACTAAGTTTAAACTCTACTGTGGTTTTGTGATATGACATCTATTTTTATTAGATATTGTCATGATTATTTATAGTGTCTTAGAAATATTCTAGAGTTTACAAAAAGGCAAGTTAATCAGCCAGTTGAATGGTGCAAAACAGAAGTTTTGGGACTACAGTGTACACATATTAACTCCATTTTTGGGCACCTCTTAATTAAGAAATTACTTACTAAAAAAGAGATAGAAGTTGAATCATGACCATAAGAAAACAAAAGTCAATGCAAATAATGTGTATTTTACAACCAATGATGGTATTTTAAAAATTTTATTATATAAAACTGGTGATCTAATTATAACTCATGAAGTACTGTCATATATCAAAGACTATGATCAGCAAATATCCTTAATTACTTTTAAATTTAAACTGGAAAATATTTATTTTGCTGATATTCTTTTGGTTTTGACCAGCCTGTTCATGTCCTCCTGGTTCAATCAAGACTTGATCACTCAGAAGTTGGGCAAACCCTATCTAACTGGTCCGAGCTAGCCCTAACCTTTCAGGAAGCTTCTGAAGAGTTCATATTCACCACAACCAGCTAAAACTGGTTCACACCACTTGGGCATATATTAACTCACAGTCAGTAGGGTTGTTAACAGTGCTCAAAGCAAGGACATATCACAGAATCTGTCAAGAGTGGTACCTGAATGTCAAAATCAAGTGCTATTGCCAACTGGCCTCTCTCATCATCAACTGGCCTCTCTCTCATCAACTGGCCAGTCTGGATCAACACTTTCTTTCTCTTCTCTCCCTTTCCTTCACACAAACACAGACTCATGGCTCTCCTGCTGTTGCTGGGAGTCTGCCACATGGCAGGGAGACTCAAGGGCTGTCGACTCAGCCAAGCACCTGCCTACTTCCTTTCAGTCCTGAGTGACTATCACAGTCACCAGAGTAACTTTTGTTTGGTAGGAGCTGTTTTAAGATTTGACGCTCACCAGAAGTTCTGGCCTTGTAGAGGACAAATGATGCCAAGGGCCAAAGCCAATACTACAAGGCTTTCCTGAGAGGCTCTAGTTGTGGGTGGGAAGTTATAAGGTGGCTTCTGGGTGTGCAAACAGCCCCAGAGTTCTCTCCAGGCGTCCATTTCAAATTGATGAAGTGAATGCCAAAGAAAGGAAAGGGGCCTGAACATTATAATATTAAAAAGATAGTTGAGTACCATTAGATGTGTAAATAAAGCCAGAAAAGTAATCACAATGACTAAAGAGACCAAAATGACAAGGCATCTCTCATAAGCAGAGGCACTGTATTGTATTTCTTGAAAGGAAAAAAAAGAAAAACAAACATTAAAAAGCAAAAAAAGAGAAAATGAAAAATCTTGGATTTATTTTCTTTATAGTAAAATGGAAGCATGTTGGAAATACATTTGTCTCTGCCTGAAGTGGTGATGATATCAATTTTATGACAAGGAATTATATTTCTAAAAAATAAGTTGGAGAAAAGCTTCCAGTTAATTAGGCTTGACACTGAAATATTGATGTTATTTACTCTTTTAAAACTCTCACAGATAAGTGTTTATTTTTTAAAACCAAATTTTATGTTGTTTTGTAATTTATGTGACACATACACAAAATATATTAAAAAAAAATCATCTCCCTCCTTTTCTCCTTCGATCTCTGTCTGACTCCTTTAAAAATGGATGAAACAATTCATGTAAAACAGAAAAAAACAAATAAGATGTATATGAACTATAACCCTAATGATCAAGTAAGACTTGTAAACAATGAGTGCTTTGGAATTTTTTTACTAACCTCATTTGACTATTTTTTCATGTCTTTTTTTCAGCTATAGCAGTACAATTAACTGTTTATGAAATTTTGACAGTTATGCCTGAGATTTTCAGAGTGGTAGGTTAACACTTTCAGCTAAAAAAAAAATCACCTTGAAATAAATATCTTTACAAAGGAACAAAGCTACTTTAAGTTGCCAGAACTGTAATGTATCTGATGTAGAAAGAATATTACTATTGTCAGATGAGGACTAATACATAGAATATGTCCAAAGTGTTACCAGCAGTATTACCACTGTATTCTGTATTCTGAGAACAGAATCAGAAGAAATGGAATTAATCTGAGGGGAAAGTTATGGAGACATGAACAATTTCCCCAACGTTAAGTTAAGAAACACTGCTTACTAAGACAGGTTTCTTTTAAGCACCAGCATGGGATCTTCTTTATAGACCAGTTTTTACATAGGCTTGGCACATAGCTGCACATTTCCCTCCAAGTATGGAAGTGAGCAGATAATATATCCTCCCAGGGTTCATGGAGGGGAAGACCCAGATCTGCGAGGGAGATTTCAAAGACTACAGTTTGGACAGCAGAGAAAGAAACTGATGTCACTCTAGGATCTTGCATAAATGCAGTGAAAACTTCAATACGGTGCCGAGTCTGTGCTGGGTCTCCTCTTTCCTGGTGCAGCTGCTGCTGCTGCTGCTGCTAAGTCGCTTCAGTTGTGTCCGACTCTGTGCGACCCCAGAGACAGCAGCCCATCAGGCTCCCCTGTCCCTGGGATTCTCCAGGCAAGAACACTGGAGTGGGTTGCCAGTTCCTTCTCCAGTGCGTGAAAGTGAAGTCGCTCAATCACGTCCGACTGACTCTTCTCGACCCTATGGACTGCAGCCTACCAGGCTCCTCCACCCATGGGGTTTTCCAGGCAAGAGTACTGGAGTAGGATGCCATTGCCTTCTCCAAGAAGGCCTGTCATTATTTAAGAGAATTTCTTCCCTTCTTTCCTTTCTTCCTCCTTCCTTCCCTCTCTAACTCCTTCCGTCCTCCCTTTCTTTCCTTCCTTCTTTCTGTTTTTCTTTAAAAAATAGTATGCATTACAAAGTCTGATAGTTCATACTTAGGATATATAGTAATATATGAAGTATCTAGAAATATCAAATAGTTTAAAAAGAAGTAAGAAAATGCTTTGATTGTGACCTTTATGTAAAATATAAATTGAAACTTCCAACGTAGAAGTGTGTTAAGGCCCAGGGAAAATGAATGAATCAAACTCAGATAAATATGGGAAGGGTGGAGGGACAAATCCTATTTGTTTTCATTATTTTGAGTTCTATCGCATCAAACAATCGATGCAATTGATGCAGCCAACTAGCAAAGTACCATTGAATGTCAGTATCATTTTGTAGCAATGTGTCTAATAAATGCTCTCAAGTCCCATTTTCCTGTCTGTAAACTGGAGTCACACAGCCTGCCAGGGCTACTGTGATGATTCTTGGTGAACCAAGAAATAGAGAAGTTTCAAAAAGGAGTATTTTTATTTTAGGGTTGGGTACCTTGGCACAGTTCCTGCCCTGTAGCCCCCAGCTTCTGAGGCTTTGTGGATATACTTTAGTCCATCACAGCTACTGGTGGCATACAGGAAAACAAACCACAGGACACTGATCACTTTAGGAAAATCCCACATTCATCTTATTTTACCATTGCAGAAGTCTGTGGGATAACCTTAATATTAAAAGTGCATCAAATATACTCCTTGAGCTCATCTGGCCTGAGATTTTATTTGCTTAAGTTCCCAATTCTTTCCCTTTAGGTGGAAAATATCCTCATTGGTGTGTCATGTTTTCCATTTCATCTTGTATTGTTCCTTCTTTCCTTACCTTATAGACACCAAATGTCTACCATTTGGAATGGTAGGACATAGGAATTTACCACCCCTCTTCCCAGGACTGTTGAAAGTAATGGAGAGGGATATACAGTTAGGTGGTATTATTTTGTGGGGCTGAGCATTATAGATTTTTAAAGTTGGGGGGTTTTAAAGCTTTAGTTGCTTTTCCCTTAGCCAATACCAAGTACTTAGTTGACTTTGGGTACACAGTAGCTAGTATTTTAATTATTATATTATTGCTTTTATCAGCAATGGTTTTATCCCCATTTGATTGAAGCCTATAAGGGGAGTTGACCCCATAGTTTCTCCAAGGAAAAATCTGATCCAACTAATTCTGCTAGATGCTACCAATATTCTGTTCCTTCTACCCTCCCAAGATTCTGCTCCCACTAGGTCTCTCTTGGCCACCATGGACTACCCATTCTTCTCTGTGTAATTCTTTGCACATAATTTACTTTGTATAGTATTTTTCTCTCATTTGTATACACCCAGGATATACATTCCTGAATAAAGAAAGCTTTCTCAGTATACATAGCCAACCCTCATTCTCACACTGGCTGACGATGAAGCATCCTTCTCAAGCAGTGTGGCTATAATCCAGTGTTTCCAACCAACATCAGGTCTGGTGGAGTTGCATACTTCATTGTTATGCCCAATTTGATGTCGTAAAATGTCCAATTTACCCGACTCACAAATTATAGAAAGCTACTTCTTATAACTACTTATTAACTTTTAGGCAATTCCCCTGGAAAAGAGTGGTTTTAACCATTTTCAAAGATTTCTGTGAAATTATATTTGACTGCTGTGAATTTCTAGTGTTGTTTAGCTTTACTTTGGCGGCAAATATTTGACTGTGGCCAGGAAAAGCTTATTAATGTCTGGGTTTTTCTGTACTTTTGATCTCTGGCTTTTGGAAATGCACATTGTTACTGTGTTTTGAATTACAGCTGTAGTGCATAACTTAATGTCAAGAATTTTATAAACAATCAAATGGATTTCATTAAAACATACAGAATACAGCCCATTGCCTTTTGGACGTCTCAGAATTTACAGATGCTTTTATCAAGTTCAACTCAAAGAATACGTTGCGTATGTTTCAAAAAATTCAGATATTTCATGGCTACATCAAAGATCTCTCTTGGTAAATGTCAGACTACACTTGAAACTATGTGGATTATTTTAAAATACCTTTTGATATTGATTTCTAACATAATTTCACAGTGATAAAAGAACAAAGTCTTTATGATTTCAATATTTTTAGACCATGAAAATTTTTACACCTTATGTTCCTGGATATGTTCCAGTGTCTTCTGGTTTATAGTCTATGGGAACTTGAATAGAATTTGTATCCTGCTATTGTGTGAAAACTGTATAAATCTTTATGTTGAATTGGTTCATGGTACTTTTCAGGGCTACTATATCTTCTACTTTTTGTCTATTAATTCTATTAATTTTTGAGAGTTTGATATTGAAACTCCAACTAAAAATAGTTATCTACTTAAAAAAATAATTGTAAAGTATTCTTGCCTGGAGAATCCCATGGACAGAGGAGCCTGGTGGGCTATGGTCCATAGGGTTGCAAAGAATCAGACATGACTGATGTAACAAAGTACATGCACGTAGTGGTACTATATGTAATGTTGTTCTGTATTTTCCAAGTCTCCTATAAGTGTGTTACCACACCATTTAAAAAACAAAAGAGAAAGAAAAAAATATTTATGGAAAAAAGTTATGTAAAGAACAATAAAATATATAAAAGTTTTTTAAAAATTTGAGAAGTTTCAGCATTTGAAATGTGAATTGTATACAGAATTGACATCCAATGAGGAACTAACGAACCTATTACATGAATCAACTGGGTGAAAGAACAACAGTTAATTATAAGCTTAAACTAAATATAAACTAAAACTAAATATAAACTTAAACTAAAAAAAAAAAGCCTTAAATGTTGTTGAATTTTCCAAATAACTTTGCTATAAACTTAAAGTAGAGAACAGAAAACAATATTTGGGAAATCTGTAATTTGGCTAAGTTTTCTTTTGGCTAACAGTCTTTCAGCAAACTGGCCTTGAGCAAGTTGATTTTAGGTGAACGAATTTCTCAAAAATAAGCTTTTGGTAAATGATTAAACTTAAAAAAAATTGATAACTTGGTCATTTGGTCACTTGGCTTTCAGAAAATCGATTTTTAGGAGATTAGATTCTTCCACAACTTCCCAGAAATAAATGATGAATGGAGTATGTAAAAGGTAGTAGATTAGGAGCAATTATGAGTGCAACAGGACATTAAAATTTTTTTTTTCCCTTGAGTACAGAAGTTGTGACTATAGTCTGAATTTGAAACAAAACATTAAGTACTTCATTCTACAAATTTAAAGGATTACCAGGAGTTGGGCTTTTTAGAGAGCATAGCCAAATCAGAACTGGCTCTACCATCTATTGCCAATATCCCCTCTCTTACACTCCACTTTCCCAGACTGGTAGGTTGCAGTTTGGATGCTTTTGCAGAAGTGCAATGTTCTTGGAGGAAGGCTGTTCCCTCCCTAAATCCAAGGGAACGGAGAGCAAACTCCAAAAGAACTGTACTTAAATATTGGGGGTATACACAGAACAGAAGACTGATATTTATCCCCCCTTTGGACGTCTTGTTGGCCGCTGAATTTACTGAAACAATCTTGTGCCACTTGGACTAAAGAAAAGAGAATTGAAGACAGACAGTGTGGTGGGGAACTGCCAGGAGGACAGAGGTTAGGATGGGCCTGCAGGTTCTCAGTTTCTGAAGTAGGAGTAATGATGGGGCTTGCACATGTCAGCTTGTGTAAGATTTGTCTGTGTTGCCAAGATGAGAATGGAGCACTGTCTCGATTGGGATCACTAACATGTAGAGAGCCAAGACATGGGAGAAATGTAGGAAGCACAACTCTGTCTGGGGCCCACTGGAGAGGCAGGCTGGATCTCATAGAGGACAACCACTACCCAGCGTTGGCCTCACTGGACAGCTGCTGCTGCTGGTGCTAAGGCACTTCAATTGTGTCTGACTCTGTGCGACCCCATAGACGGCAGCCCACCAGGCTCCCCCATCCCTGGGAGTCTCTAGGCAAGAATACTGGAGTGGGTTGCCATTTCCTTCTCCAATGCATGAAAGTGAAAAGTCAAAGTGAAGTCACTCAGTCGTGTCCGACTCTTAGCGACCCCATGGACTGCAGCCCACCAGGCTCCTCCGTCCATGGGATTTTCCAGGCAAGAGTACTGGAGTGGGGTGCCATTGCCTTCTCCATCACTGGACAGCAGTCACATCTAATTAAGGAGAAGACTGTTCTCTTGCCCATTTTAGTAAGGAGATGTTTCTGACTTTCCCTTTTACTTCTTTCATCCTCCAGACACTGAATGAGCCTATGACTAAAAGGAAGAATGTGAGTAAAGACAGGATACCTTCACATCCCCCACCCCTTCTCCAAGCTGTTGGAAATACAGATTCTGTGTAGTAATGAAGGTGGAGAGGTGACAGTAACATGGAATCTGAGATTAGAACTTTCAGAATGAATAGATGATGACACTATTTTTTGTAACTATATCAAAGGAAGCTATAGAAACCTGGTTTAAAAAAGAGACCTAAATAAAGCACAGCTGAGGACATGTACTGGAAGATATAAAACACTTTCAGGTTTAAACTTCAATGAATTGGACTCCCCAATAATCAAATTATGAAAGTCCATGAAATGAATCAGCTCCAAATAGTAGAACCAGAATCAAAGTGTTTGCAAAGGGGATAGAGAAGAGGAATTTGATTCAAGAGAAATTTAGGGGAAAGAATTTGCAAATTTGGCAGCAGAGAGGATATGCAAAGTAAGAGCATAGGATAGTTCAATTCAGTTCAGTCGCTCAGTCGTGTCTGACTCTTTACGACCTCATGGACTGCAGCACGCCAGGCTTCCCCGTCCATCACCAACTCCCGGAGCTTGCTCAAACTCATGTCCATTGAGACGGTGACACCATCCAATCATCTCATCCTCTGTCGTCCCCTTCTCCTCCTGCCTGCAATCTTTCCCAGCATCAGGGTCTTTTCCAAAGAGCCAGTTCTTCTCATCAGGTGGCCAAAGTATTGGAGTTTCAGCTTCAGTATCTTCCAACCTTCTAATGGATATCCAGGACTGATTTCCTTTACGATTGACTGGTTTGATCTTCTTGCAGTCCAAGGGACTCTCAAGAGTCTTACCCAACACCACAGTTCAAAAGCATCGATTCTTCAGTGCTCAATTTTATAGTCCAACTCTCACATCCATACCTGACTACTGGAAAAACTTAGCTTTTGACTAGACAGACTTTTGTCAGCAAAGTAATGTCTCTGCTTTTTAATATGCTGTCTAGGTGGGCTTCCCTTATAGCTCAATTGGTAAAAAATCCACCTACAATGCAGGAGACCCCAATTTGATTCCTGGGTCAGGAAGATCCACTGGAGTAGCGATAGGCTACCCATTCCAGTGTTCTTGGGCTTCCCTTGTGGCACAGCTGGTAAAGAATTCACCTGCAATGCGGGAAACCTGGGTTTGATCCCTGGGTTAGGAAGATCCCTGGAGAAGGGAGAGGCTACCCACTCCAGTATTCTGGCCTGGAGAATTCCATGGACCATATAGTCAATGGGGTTGCAAAGAGTCAGACACGACTAAGTGACTTTCACTATCACTTCACTAGGTAGGTCATAGCTTTTCTTCCAAGGAGCAAATGTCTTTTAATTTCATGGCTGTAGTAACCATCTGCAGTGATTTTAGAGCCCAAGAAAATAAACTCTGCCACTGATTTCACTGTTTCCCCATCTATTTTCCATCAAGTGATGGGACCAGATGCCATGATCTTAGTTTTTTGATGTTGAGTTGTAAGCCAGCTTTTTCACTCTCCTCTTTCACTTTCATCAAGAGGTTCTTCAGTTCCTCTTGGCTTTCTGCCATAAGGGTGCTGTCATCTGCATATCTGAGGTCATTGGTATTTCTCCCTGCAATCTTGATTCCAGCTTGTGCTTCATCTAGCCCGGCATTTCACATGATGTACTCTGCATAGAAATTAAATAAGCAGGTTGACAATATACAGCCTTGACTGTACTCCTTTCCTGATTTGGAACCAGTCTGTTGTTCCATGTCCAGTTCTACCTGTTGCTTCATGACCTACATACAGATTTCTCAGGAGGCAGGTAAGGTGGGCTGGTATTCCCATCTCTTGAATTTTCCAGTTTGTTGTGATCTATGTAGTCAGAGGCTTTGGTGTAATCAATAAAACAGAAGTAGATGTTTTTCTGGAATTCTCTTGCTTTTTCTATAATCCAACGGATATTGGCAATTTGATCTCTGGTTCCTCTGCCTTTTCTAAATCCAGCTTGTATATCTGGAAGTCCATGGTTCACTTACTGCTGAAACTTGGCTTGGAGAATTTTGAGCATTATTTTGCTAATGTGTGAGATGAGTGCAATTGTATGGTAGTTTGAACGTTCTTTGGCATTGACCTTCTTTGGGATTGAAATGAAACTGACCTTTACCAGTCCTGTGGCCACTCAAAAAAATTTTTGAATTTTCCAAATTTTCTGGCATATTGAGTGCAACATTCTAACAGCATCATCTTTTAAGATTTGAAATAGCTCAACTGGAATTCCATCACCCCCACTAGCTTTGTTTGTAGTGATGCTTCCTAAGACCAACTTGACTTCCCATTCCAAGATGTCTGGCTCCAGGTGAGAGATCATACCATCATGGTTATCTGGGTCATGAAGATCTTTTTTGTATAGTTTTTCTGTGTATTCTTCCCACCTCTTCTTAGTATCTTCTGCTTCTGTTAGCTTCATACCATTTCTATCCTTTATTGTGCCCATCTTTGCATGAAATGTTTCCTTGGTATCTCCAGTTTTCTTGAAGAGATCTCCAGTCTTTCCCATCCTATTGTTTTCCTCTATTTCTTTGCATTGATCACTGAGGAAGCCTTTCTTATCTTTCCTTGCTATTCTTTGGAACTCTGCATTCAGATGGGTATATCTTTCCTTTTCCCCTTTTTCTTGCACTTCTCTTCTTTTCTCAGCTATTTGTAAGGCCTCCTCAGGCAACCATTTTGCCTTTTTGCATTTCTTTTTCTTCAGGATGGTCTTGATCACTGTCTCCTGTACAATGTCATGAACCTCTATCCATAGTTCTTCAGGCAGTCTATCAGATTGAATCCCTTGAATCTATTTGTCACCTCCACTGTGTAATCATAAGGGATTTTATTTAAGTCATACCTGAATGGTCTAGTAGTTTTCCCTACTTTCTTCAATTTAAGTCTGAATTTGGCAATAAGGAGTTCATGATCTGAGCCACAGTCAGCTCCCAGTCTTGTTTTTGCTGACTCTATAGAGCTTCTCCATCTTTGGCTGCAAAGAATATAATCAGTCTGCTTTTGGTATTGGCCATCTGGTGAGGTCCATGTGTAGAATCTTCTCTTATGTTGTTGGAAGAGGTGTTTACTATGACCAGTGCATTATCTTGGCAAAATTCAGTTAGCCTTTGCCCTGCTTCATTTTGTACTCCACGGCCAAATTTGCCTGTTATTCCAGGTATCTCTTGACTTCCTACTTTTGCATTCCAGTCTGCTATGATGAAAAAGACATCTTTTTTTTGGTGTTAGTTACAGAAGGTCTTGTAGGGCTGCATAGAACCATTCAATTTCAGCTTCTTCAGCCTTACTGGTTGAGGCATAGACTTGGATTACTATGATATTGAATGGTTTGCCTTGGAAACAAACAGAGATCATTCTGTCATTTTTGAGATTGCACCCAAGTACTGCATTTTGGACTGTTTTGTTGACTACTCCATTTCTTCTAAGGGATTTTTGCCCACGATAGTAGGCATAATGGTCATCTTAATTAAATTTGCACATTCCTGTCCATTTTAATCACTGATTCCTAAAATGTCATTGTTCACTCTTGCCATCTCCAGTGTGACCACTTCTAATTTACCTTGATTCTTGGACCTAACATTCCAGGTTCCTATGCATTATTGCTCTTTATTGCATCGGACTTTCTTCCATCAATAGTCACATCCACAACTGGGCATTGTTTTTGCTTTAGTTCCATCTCTTTCTTCTTTCTGGAGTTATTCCTTCACTGTTCTCCATATGCATACTGGGCACCTACCAACCTGTAGAGTCCATCTTTCAATGTCTTATCTTTTTGCCTTTTCATAATGAGCATAAGATAACTTGTGGATTTCTGGCTTGGGTGTCTTATGTTGAAGTTAACTCAAAGACTAAAAATATAAGTGGAAAAGGAAATAAAATTTAGGATTGGTGTTTGCCATGATTATAGAGAATCCTGAAGGAAATAGCAAGAAGGGATAGTAAATGAATAATTTTCTTCTCTTTCTATATTTAGGAAATAAAAGATAGGAATTTCTAATTGTATATATTATATATATATAATGTATAGCAAGAAATATATGTATAATACAAAACAAATGCAAGTATATGTATATCTAACATATGTATGTATCAGTTCAGTTCAGTTCAGTCGCTCAGTCGTGTTCGACACTTTGCGACCCCATGAATCGCAGCACGCTATATCCACAAATACACACAAAATAGCATGAATATTAAATCATATGATACAAAATGGATATGTAGGTTATAACAAATAGAAATAATGGTTTAGAGTGTAATGTCTCTAATCAAAAAGAGAGATTTTGTAAAAGATGTTTCAGTTTTGGACATATTTGTCTACTTTGCTGAAAGTCTCTCTTTCATTATCACTTTCCCCTTCAATTTAGAGACAAGAATTTTATTGTTTTGTTTTAAAAAGCCAATTTTTTTTTTTTTTGGTTTAGAAGAATAATGTGTATGCATGCTAAGCTGCTTCAATCATTTCTGACTCTGTGCTACCCTATGGATTGTAGCCCGCCAGGCTTCTCTGTCCTTGGAATTCTCTATCAATGGAATTCTCCAGGCAAGAATACTGGAGTGGATTGCCATGCCCTCCTCCAGGGGAACTTCTCGACCCAGAAATTAAACTTGCATCTTCTGTGTCTCACTGCATTGGCAGGTGGATTCTTTACCTACTGAGTCACTTGGGAAGCCCCCAGAAGAATAAAACCTACTCATAGTAGAGAATCTGCAAAATATAGAAGAGAATGAAGGTGCTGTTTCTCATTATATAGACATTTTATTGTGTCTGTTTGAGTGAAAACCTCACTTTGTATCCAGGTTATAAGATTGAAAACAGGTTGAAAGGAGTGAGAGAAACTGTTGACTTTTGTAGAACATTCCAAGTATAGAATAGATGAAATTGTGAGTCTGCAATATGCATGTCCATGTGTTGGAGGTGGTGTTGGTGGCAGTTATATCAAGTTAACAATGACAGATTTTATGCTGTTAATATGAAAATAGAAAGTGTGAGTGTGTCCCAGATACATGACAGCATATTATTTTTGTTCAATGGAAATAGATGTTATGAAGAAATTGAATCAGAAGTAAACCTGACGGACACAGTTTCATTATGTTATACACTGTGTAAAGATGCAAATTCTTTTTCTCTTTTTAGCTGTAACTTCAACTTCTCTAGGAAAATATAAAAGTAATATATGTATATATTTTAAAGCAATAAATAACATATATCAAAGAAAGTAAATTTTAAAGATAAAAATCTGGTGTCCTAGATGCTTCTAGAACAAGTGATCTTATCTAGCCAAATTGTCTCCCTTTCCTTTTATTCAATGCCTGGAACGTAAAAGGTGGAATCAGAAGTCAAGATTTAACTAAAGTGACAGTAGAATCTGAAATTATGAAATTGACTGTGTCTTTCCTTCTCTCTGATATCCTTTGTAAAATTTCCAGGCAAGTTGCCATTTTCATTGTTCTCGTTTGGAGATATGCAGACTAATGTGAGTTCTATCTATACTATTTTCTCACTCTTCTTAAAGTCACTAATTTTTCAAGTTTTCAAGTCTTAAGCCCCCATGCTTAGGATTTCAATGTAGTTCAAATCAATTCAATAATGTATCATTCATGACTCAATCAGAGAAACAGAACCACTAAGATGAATGTATATATATATGTGGATTTCCTCTTTTCTTTCCTGCTTTCCTTCCTGCTTTCCTTCATCCATTCTTTTTTCTCTCTCTCTTCCTTCATTCCTTTCTTCCTTTTTCTTTCTCTTCCTTTCACCCCTTCCTTATCATCTATTTATCCATCTATATATCTATCATCATCTACTTAATGTTTTCAGTTTTATTGTTGTTTTCAGATATCCAATTCACTTGCAGTGTGTTTTGGTATTATAAGTCATTGGGGAGAATGGATCCAGGTTTAAAATATTATGTTTTAAAATATTAAGATTCCCATTTCCTCTTTATCCTATTACTAGCTAAAGCTGAAACTCCAGTACTTTGGCCACCTCATGGGAAGAGTTGACTCATTGGAAAAGATTCTGATGCTGGGAGGGATTGAGGGCAGGAGGAGAAGGGGATGACGGAGGATGAGATGGCTGGATGGCATGACTGACTCGATGGACGTGAGTCTGAGTGAACTCCAGGAGTTGGTGATAGACAGGGAGGCCTGGCGTGATGCGATTCATGGGGTCACAAAGAGTCAGACACGACTGAGCAACTGAACTGAACTGACTGAGAGTCAATAGTTTAGAGGGTATCCTGCCCACTGTTTTCTAAATCAGAACTTTTTGGCTCTATAATAGGTGCAGTTCCATCTTTTACTTTTTTGTATGAAAAGACTCATGTTGTTTATCTTCTCTTAATGTCTTTTTCTTTTCACCTTTCTTAGATTAGGTTCCTGGACACAGGGTCTGAGGGGGAGAATTGCCTGCAGAAGGTTCACTGGGGAGAGCCTTTAGGGGCTCCACCTACAACACAGTGAGTCAGGAAACACTGGGTGTTTCTGGATGAGATTGGCAGACTCAGTAGTGTAGACTGCCCTTCCCAATGTGTGTGGGCATCATCCCATCCTTTGAGGATCTCAACAGAATAGTAAGACTGAAGGATTAGGAAATCTCCCCTTTTGCTTCCTGCCTGCCTGCTTGAGCTAGTACCTGTTCTTTTCCTGTCTTTGGACTGGGATTTACATCTTCAGCTTTCATTCTCAGAGCTTTGGATTCAGACTGGAATTACATCACTGGCATTCCTGTGCTTCCAGTTCGCAGATCTTGGGACTTCTCAACATCATATAATGAGTTAATTCCTCACAATAAATCTCTCCATATATCTATATATATCTATATGTATATATACCTATATGTATTCTATTGGTTCTGTTTCTCTGGAGAACCCCTGACTAGTACATTTAGGCAAAAATGGATATTTATTGGCTAATGTAACTTGAAAGTCTGTGGATGGCTGCAGTGAGAGATTCAGATGATGTCATTCGGTTCTTGTCTCTCTCCATCTTTCTGCTTGGCTCTTATCTGAGTCAGCTCTCACTTCAGATAAGCCCTCATGATGACTGGGGGTTCTGTCAGCAAACCCAGACTTACTTCCTTTGCATGAAAAACCCAAAATATAGGGCTTCTTTTCACTAACAGCTTCTAGAACACATCTGGGCCTGAATCTCATTGGCTAAAGGGTAGGATACAGTGATTAACTGGCTCAGGGCCTGGGTTCACCCTTGAAGCGTGTGATGTACCTACATGACCCAAGAGTCAGAAAAGCAGGCTTTATCAAGGTAATTTGGGGTAGGAGAGGCAAAGAAGAGGAAAAGTATGCTAGGAACATCCAATAAAAAGAACAAAAGACTTCTAAAAAGAGCCAGGCTATATATTTCTATTTTCAGTTAATTTTTAACATTTCTAAATTTCCTGCTACATCACTGGGACCTGTATTAAATGCTGGAACACAGAGGAGAACAAGATAGAGTCCCTGGTTTCAAAGACCTTGTATTCTAGTGGGGGAGGAAATGAAAAATAAACAGATAAATATGCAACCTGTTGTCCCAATTATCAATTTATTGTCTCTCCAAATCCTCCCTTCTTTACCTAGGTTTAAACTAATACAATTATGTAAAGTTTAAAAATAAAATAAAATTAAAAAAAAAAAAAAAAAAAGAAAGCTAAAGCTGGACACTGTGAACATTTCTTTTTTCCAGCTTCAAAATGTTAAACTTCATTAATACATGTCACAGGGCAATATGATAAGGCAGGATGATGTTTCCTTTCAGAGTTCCTGTCATCCATTACTATTATTCTATAAGAAAGCCCAGCAGTTCTTACAGATGAGTTCTAGCTGTATCCTTAGGGCAAGCTGTCCCCACCATGGCCACTTCTCATGGGTTCCGATCTGTCCAATCTCCAGCAATGACAGGCAGCACAGGCCTGGCCATACCCTCTGACGAGAGCAGACTTCTAAAGACCAGTAATAGCTCATACCCATTGGTAAATTTTCCTGGCTACAGATAGGTTACATGTCCCTCTGGTAGCCATGCCCTTTCTGAAAATGTCCGAATCCCAGCCCTAGGAAGGGGGAAGCCCTCTTAGCCTTTAGCTCTGATAGTGTTTCAGCCTAGAGGTAGTCGCTACCTTTCTGCATAGGCTGTATCTAGAATCCTCAGGGTCCTCGTTTACCCCTTTTATTAGTTAACTGCCTCTTACTAGTTTGAAAATTCTTTATATTAAAATTCTTTTCTTTAAATATATGGTGTTGTTTCTGTCTCTTGACTGGGCACTGACTAACATACAGGTCATATAGTGATAAGCACTAGGGAGAAATGAGTTCTAAAGGAAAAAAAGAATTGTTCTGGATACGGTCATCAGGGAAGGACTTTGAGGCCTGAATAGAGCAAGAATATGAAAATTGTAGAGCAGAGTGTTTTAGAGAACAACCAGCACATGCAAAGACTCCAAGGTAGAAATGAGCCTGGCATGTTCAATGAAGAGCAGAATTTTGGTGCAACTGCTGGTGAGGGTGTGAGCGGGAGTGGTGGGAAATGAGGTCAGAAAAGCAGTCAAGAGCCAGACTATTGAGGGCTTGTAGCGTCATGGTGCAGAGTTTGGATTCTGTTCTACAAGCAATATGAAGCCACTGGAGGGTTTTGAGCTGAGAAGTAACTTGACCTGACTTATGTTTTTAAGAATTCTCTCTGGCTTCTGTGCAAAAGAATCAACTGTGGTAGGTAATGGGCTATTAAAATAATTCATGTAAAATGATGGAAGTGAAGACATAGAGGTAGTGGGAAGTGCTTATTTTTTGGACATGTTTGGAGGTAGATGTAATTCTCCTGGTAGACTGAGAAATGAAGTTGCCCGTAACTGAGATGGGGAATGTGAGAAGGAGCACATTTGGGATTTTTCTGGGTCAATTATTTAGTTTGGGAGAGTTTTAACATACATTAAGTTTGAGAAGTCTACTAGAATTCTAAATGGAGCTTCTGAGTGGGAAATTTGGTATACAGTTGGGAATTCAAAGGAAAGTTAGAGACCAGAGAGGTACATTTGGTTATCATTAGCATATAGACAGTAATTTTATATGATGGAAATCCTAATGCAGTGAGGATAAGTAGGTAAGAAAAGTCTGAGAATAGAGCCCTGGATCAATGAATATTAGGAGCTTGGCAATAAGAAGAAAAACCAGCAAAGAAATGGATGGAAGTGCCTGATGAGCAAGGAGGTGAATCAAAAGAAAACATTGTACTGAAAGCAAGGAGAGTATTTTGAGAAGGAAAAAAAGATAAAAATTCTATGTACGCAGGGTTCTTGGCAGAGTAAGATAGAACTTGTGGTTTGATCAGAGGACCTAGTAATATGAGGTCAATGGTGACCTTGACAAAAGCTGTTTTGGTGGACAGGTAGGGACAAAAGTCTGGGTTCAAGAGAACTGGGTTCAAGAGAAAAGTAGGAAAGTGAAGTTGCTCAGTTGTGTCCAGCTCTTTGTGACTCCATGGACTACCAGGCTCCTCTGTCCAAGGGATTTTCCAGGCTAGAATACTGGAGTGGATTGCCATTTCCTTCTCCATGGGATTGAACCCAGGTCTCCTGCATTGCAGGCAGATTGTTTACATCTGAGCCACCAAGGAAGCCCAAGAGACAGGCTTCAAGAGAGAGGTGAGGAAAGAAAGCGTAGCTATTTCACAGGCATACTGCTGTAGAGGGAAAGAGAAAAGTGAAACAATTGTTGGATAGGTGTGTTTGATGAAGAGAGATTGTGCAAGTATGCATTCACAGCAAGGGTCCACTCAGAGGGAAAACTGAAGATGCAGGAGAGAGAGAGTAGATGCTGGTTAGACCAATATCCTTGCAAAGATGAGAGGGCTAAATCCTATGCATAACTGGTGTGCATGACCCTTGACAGAAGCAGACAGTTTATTTGCAGACATGGCGGATTACAGACATCTGTACTAAATGCTCTTTTGATCATTTTTATTTCCTTAGAAAAATAAGAGCAAGGCTTTTACTTCAGATTAAGGAGTGGGGAACAGTGGTTTGAGGTTTGTGAAGTGAATATAATGTGAAAAATATTGTCTGGGAAAATGGGAGAATGAATTGCTAGAGAAATATATAGAATTCAGGACAATGAATGTGTGAAAGCAAGACAGCACATTTTACTAAGTAAAATCAATTCCAGGAAAGCTGGAAATATCCCTTCCCCTATGCTGCTTATTTCATCCTTGAAATATGCACATCACAAAACCTATCTTAACAGTAAAGGCCTGAACCATAGCCATTCCACTATCTAAAGTTCTGTCTATCGTCTACCTATGGGAAGAGAGAACTGGGACCAAGGCATATAGCTGACACAGATACCCTAGATGAATTAGAAAGGTGGAGGGACCCAGACGATTGTAAAAACTTTTTCCAGAATTTGATGTTTAGGTTTCTTGGGTAAATAGAACAATACATATTTGAAACTCAGATGGCTTTTGTTCCCAATCCAAAAGAATCTCTGTTTGAGACTGGCTTTTCGGATTTAGCAGTTTGTAAACTTATTCTGAAGTCTTAAGGATAGGCAGTCTTAAGTCTTGTAAGTAGATGGAACCTAATTTATTCAAGCCATTTCTGTATCCCAAATAGGTTAGTATGTTCCAAGTGGCAGGAGAAAGTAATATTTGTTGAAATAGTTTTTCCCCCCTGTGTTGGAACAGGCTTTTTCACAATAAAAATATCAAGTCATTGAATCCTTAAATCAACTTAACCAGTTAGGTATCTGTGGTAGAAATCTTTTGGTTTCTCATCATACTTTTTCTACTGGGAGCTTCAATATCATTTATGATTTTGATCGAACACTGTCTGCTAGCATAAGAATGTGATGCAGCTGATTTCTCAGCATTATATTTTCTCCTTGAATGGGCCAATAGAATCTTCTCTAGGAGTTGATATGTGAGTGGGTACTGAGAGAGACAAGGTTTGTATTTATTCATTAATTAACTCAATAAATATTAATTAGTATTTACTATATTTCAGACACTCTTCTAGGTTTTTGGAATAAGAAAGTGGGCAAATCAGTCTCTCTTCCCAGGAAACTTTCCTTCTTCTGAGATTGAGCACAGAAAGAATCATTATTCAGAAGGTACCATTTGCTGTGGGGCTTCCCCTATGTCTCAACAGTAAAGAATCCGCCTGCAATGCAGGAGATGCAGGAGGCCTGGGTTTGATCCCTGGGTCAGGAAGATGCCCTGAAGAAGGGAATGGCTACCTACTCCAATATTCTTGCTTGGAGATGATTATGGACAAATGTGCCTGGTGGGCTACAGTCCATGGAGTCGCAGAGTCAGACATTAACTGAAGTGACTTAGCACACACACACACCACTTGCTATTGTTTGTTTGTTCTGCTGAATTTACCTGAGAGTGCAGCTAGCATAGAGGAAAACTGAACCGAGGCTGAAAAACATACACTAACATGTCAATCTTGCATACTTGGCTTCAGCCAGATTTTACATTAAATATAGTCCTCAACCTTTAGGTTGCTTTTATCTTTTCTATTTATCCTTAAGCCAGTTTGAGTTGAATTTCTACTTATACTGTACAAATTTTTAAATAAATGCCTGTGAATAGCCTAAAACCCTACAAGGTGTGGAGAGGGTATATAGGAGAAGAAAAGAGATAAGGTCTTAGCTTTATGGAATCTTTTAATGAGGAAGGCAGATAATAAATACATAACTAATAAAATTTCAGATAGTACTATGTGCTTTGAAAAGATTTAGAAAGGCTAATGGAGTAAAAATTAAATGTGTGCTTGTGGAAGAGGGTGGAGACAACTTTATTCAAAATGTCAAAGAAAAGTCTGTCTAAGGAATTGCCATTTGAGTTGAGATCTGGATTGTCAGGGAGCCAGCCATGTGAAAATATGGGGCATGAGTTTCCCAGTAGGGGAAAATATAAGTTCATTGTCTCTGAAATCCAGATACACTTGTTATATCAAGCTTCATAATGAAGGTCACAATGAGCAAGGTGGGTGGGGAAGATCAATTTCATGTAGGCTGTCTTAGAATTTGCTAAGGATTCATGGATTTTATTATAATTGCAATTCAAAACCATTGATAATTTTGTAGTAGAAGCATAAACTTAGTTGTTTTATGTTCCAAAAACTATTCACCTTGTTACATGAAGAACAAACTATAGTGGGACAAGAGGAAAAGCAGAAGGGAGACCAGTTAAGAGTCTATTAATCCAAGTGAGAGATGTTGGCAGCTTGAACTACGGTGGTTGCAGTAAAGACAGAGGAATTGGTGGGATCATGATACATTCTTAGAGCAAGTAGGACCTCCTGATAGATTGATTAGATATACGAATGGAGAGTGGGAGAGATGGAGAGATGAAGAGTGGGAGTAGAAGGTCAAGGAAACAATAAGGCTGCTTCTTAGGATTTTGGCATAATAAACTGGGTGAAAAGTTGTGAGACTAAAGGAGATGGAGATGATCTGGGGAGGAAAAATTTGACAGGACTGATAATGGGATGAATGGGTAGATGTCACAATTTCAGTACGAAGTGTTAAGTACGAAATTCTTCTTACCTATAATAGAGCTGATGCTGAGTAGATTGTTGGATTTGCCAGTATGGAGTTTAGAAAAGTCATACAGCCTGTAGATCTAAACATGCATTCTATTTGAAGCCATAGGATATGATGAGATCTCCCAGTAGAGGAACAAAGATGGAGCTCTTGGATGATCCAATATTTACAATTCAGGCAGAAAAAGAGGTATCTCCAGAGATTAAAAAGTAATCTCTATATGAGCGACTGAACTGAACTGACTGAACTGAATTGAGGTCATAGAAAGTCCAAATGATTATGATATTAAAGTCAAGAAGGAAGTATTTAATAAGGAAAGAATGTGTTCAGCCATGCCTACTGGAGACCAGCTATTGAGAGTCCCATAAGGTGAGCACTGAGAACTGAATACTGGTTGACTAAGTTGATCTTGAAAAAGAGAAGCTTCAGTGAATACTGAGAGACAGGAGGTTCCATGCAGTGTGCTGAAAAAAGTGGGGAAATCAGGACCTGGAGACAGAGTATGAATGATTCTTTCAGAAGAGCAGAGAAATGAGGCAGTTGTCAGAAAGGAATATGGAGTTAACCAAAGGTCACTTGCAACCATAAGTCCTGACTAATACTATGTTATCCTCATTACACACATGAGAAATTGGGAACTGCTGAGTGTATGTAACCTGCTCAGTGACACACTGCTAGTATGTAGCAGTACTACAGTGTAAAATCAGATCTTTTTTTGCTAAAACTCATACTTTTTCATACTATATGTCAGGCTTTGTTGTTTACACTGTGTACAGTTATAGTTGTTCAGTTGATAAGTTGTGTCTGACTCTTTGTGACCCCATGGACTGCAGCATGCCAGGCTCCCTTGTCCTCCACTATCTCCCAGAGCTTGCTCAAGTTTGTGCCCACTGAGTCGGTGATGCTATCTAACCATCTCATCCTCTGCTGTCCTACTCTCCTTTGGCCTTCTGTCTTTCCCAGCATCAGGGTCTTTTTCAGTGAGTTGGCTCTTTGCATCAGGTGGCCAAAGTATTGGATCTGCAGCCTCAGCAGCAGTCCTTCTAATGAGTATTCAGCGTTGACTTCCTTTAGGATTGACTGGTTTGATTTCCTTGCTGTTCAAGGGACTCTCAAGAGTCTTCTCCAGCACCACAATTCGAAAGCATCAATTCTTCAGCACTAAGCGTTCTTTATGGATCAATTTTAATATCTGTACGTGACTTCTGGAAAAACCATAGCTTTAACTATATGGACCTTTGTCAGCAAAGTGATGACTGCTTTCTAATACGCTGTCATAGCTTTCCTTCCAAGGAGCAAATGTGTTTTAATTTCATGGCTGCAGTCATCATCCTCAGGGACTTTAGAGTCCAAGAAAATAAAATTCGCCTGTTTCCACTTTTCCCATTTGCAATGAAGTGATGGGGCCTGATGCCATGATCTTAGTTTTTTTAATGCTGAGTTTCAAGCCAGCTTTTTCACTCTCCTCTTTCACCCTCATCAAGAGGCTCTATGGTTTCTCTTCACTTTCTGCTATTAGAGTGGTGTCATCTGCATATCTGAGGTTATTGATATTTCTCCCAGCAATCTTGGTTCCAGCTTGTAAGTCATCCAGCCCAGCACTTTAACTTATACTCTGAGTATAAGTTAAATAAGCAGGGTGACCATATACAACCTTGTGGTACACCTTTCCCAATTTGAAACCAGTCATTTGTTTCAAGTCTCATTGTAACTGATGCTTCTTGACTTGCATACAGGTTTTTCAGGAGACAGGTAAGGTGGTCTGGTATTCCCATCTCTAAGGATTTTCCAGTTTGTTGTGATCCACACAGTCAATGGCTTTAGCATAGTCAATGAAGCAGAAGCAGACATTTTTCTGGAACACCCTTGCTTTCCCCATGATCTAACAAATGTTGGCAATTTGATCTCTGGTTCCTCTGCCTTTTCTAAATCTAGCTTGTACATCAGGAAGCTGTCAATTCATGTACTGCTGAAGCCTAGCTTGAAGGATTTTGAGCATAACCTTGCTAGCATGTGAGGTGAGTGCAGTTATAGGGCAGTTTGAACACTCTTTGTCGTTGCCCTTCTCAGGGACTGGAATGAAATCTGATCTTTTCTAGTCCTGTGGCTATCGCTAAGCTTTTCAAACATGCTGACATATTGAGTGCAACATTTTAACAGCATCATCTTTTAGGATTTGAGATACATCTGCTGGAATTTCATCACCTCTGCTAGCTTTGTTCATAATACTGCTTCCTAACAGCAATGGCCACAGGACTGGAAAAGGTCAGTTTTCATTCCAATCCCAAAGAAAGACAATGCCAAAGAATGCTCAAACTACTGCACAATTGCACTCATCTCACACGCTAGTAAAGTAATGCTCAAAATTCTCCAAGCCAGGCTTCAGCAATATGTGAACCGTGAACTTCCTGATGTTCAAGCTGGTTTTAGAAAAGGCAGAGGAACCAGAGATCAAATTGCCAACATCCGCTGGATCATGGAAAAAGCAAGAGAGTTCCAGAAAAACATCTATTTCTGCTTTATTGACTATGCCAAAGCCTTTGACTGTGTGGATCACAATAAACTGTGGAAGATTCTTCAAGAGATGGGAATCCCAGACCACCTGACCTGCCTCTTGAGAAACCTATATGCAGGTCAGGAAGCAACAGTTAGAACTGGACATGGAACAACAGACTGGTTCCAAATAGGAAAAGGAGTACGTCAAGGCTGTATATTGTCAGCCTGCTTATTTAACTTCTATGCAGAGTACATCATGAGAAACGCAGGACTGGAAGAAACACAAGCTGGAATCAAGATTGCCGGGAGAAATATCAATAACCTCAGATATGCAGATGACACCACCCTTATGGCAGAAAGTGAAGAGGAACTCAAAAGCCTCTTGATGAAAGTGAAAGTGGAGAGTGAAAAAGTTGTCTTAAAGCTCAACATTCAGAAAATGAAGATCATGGCATCTGGTCCCATCACTTCATGGGAAATAGATGGGGAAACAGTGGAAACAGTGTCAGACTTTATTTTTCTGGGCTCCAAAATCACTGCAGATGGTGACTGCAGCCATGAAATTAAAAGATGCTTACCCCTTGCAAGGAAAGTTATGACCAACCTAGATAGCATATTCAAAAGCAGAGACATTACTTTGCCAACAAAGGTCCGTCTAGTCAAGGCTATGGTTTTTCCAGTGGTCATGTATGGATGTGAGAGTTGGACTGTGAAGAAGGCTGAGCGTTGAAGAATTGCTGCTTTTGAACTATGGTGTTGGAGAAGACTTTTGAGAGTCCCTTGGACTGCAAGGAGATCCAACCAGTCCATTCTGAAGGAGATCAGCCCTGGGATTTCTTTGGAAGGAATGATGCTAAAGCTGAAACTCCAGTACTTTGGCCACCTCATGCAAAGAGTTGACTCATTGGAAAAGACTCTGATGCTGGGAGGGATTGGGGGCAGGAGGAGAAGGGGACAACAGAGGATGAAATGGCTGGATGGCATCACTGACTCAATGGATGTGAGTCTGGGTGAACTCCGGGAGATGGTGATGGACAGGGAGGCCTGGCATGCTGTGGTTCATGGGGTCGCAAAGAGTTGGACACGACTGAGTGGCTGAACTGACCTGAACTGAACTGAAGGCCCACTTGACCTCACATTCCAGGATATCTGGCTCTAGGTGAGTGACCACACCATCATAGTTATCTGGGTGTTTAAGACTTTCGTATAGTTCTTTTGTATATTCTTGCCACTTCTTAATCTCTTCTGCTTCTGTTAGGTCTTTATTGTTTCTGCCCTTTATCATGCCCATCCTGCACGAAATTTTCCCTTGATATAGCCAATTTTCTTGAGGGGATCTCTAGTCTTTCCCATTCTATTGTTTTCCTATATTTCTTTCCACTGTTCATTTACAAAGACATTCTTATCTCTACTTGCTATTCTCTGGAGCTCTGCATTCAGATGGTATACCTTTCCTCCTCTCCTTTGTCTTCTGCTTTTCTTCTTTCCTCAGCTATTTGTGAAGTGCCTCAGCAACCACTTTGCTTTCCTGCATTTCTTTTTCTTGGGGATAGTTTTGGTCACCACCTTCTGTACAATGTTATACACCTCTGTCCATAGGTCTTCAGGCACTCTGTCTACCAGGTCTAATCTCTTGAATCTATTTGTCACTCCACTGTATAATCATAAGGGATTTGGTTTAGGTCATACCTGAACAGCCTAGTGGTTTTTCCTATGTTTTTCTATTTAAGCCTGAATTTTGTAATAAGGTGGCCAGGATCTGAGCCACAGTCAGCTCCAGGTATTGTTTTTACTAACTGTATAGAGCATCTCCATCTTTGGCTGCAAAAATATAATCAATCTGATTTCAGTATTGACCATCTATTGATGTCTATGTATAGAGTTGTCTCTTGGGTTGTTGGAAAAGGGTCTTTGCTATGACCAGTGTGTTCTCTTCAAAAAACTCTTTTAACCTTTGCCCTGCTTCATTTTGTACTCCAAGGCCAAACCTAATATTATTTTGGGGTATCTCTTGCTTCCTACTTTTGCATTTTAATCCCCAATGATGAAAAAGACATCTTTTTTGGTGTTAGTTCTAGAAGGTGTTGTAGGTCTTCATACAACAGGTCAACTTCAGGTTTTTCAGCATCAGTGAAAAATCAGTGGTTGGGCCATGGACTGTGATGTTGAATGGTTTGCCTTGGAAGTGAACTGAGATCATTCTGTTTTTGAGGTTGCACCCACGTACTGCCTTTAGGATTCTTTTGTTGACTATCAGGACTACTCCATTTCTTCTACGGGATTCTTGCCCACAGTAGTAGATATAATGTTCAACTGAATTAAATTTGCCCATTCCCGTCCATTTCAGTCCAGTGATTCCTAAGATGTTGATGTTCACTCTTGTCGTCTCTTACTTGCCCATGCCCAATTTACCTAGATTCATGGATGTAACATTCCAGGTTCCTTTGCGCGATTGTTCTTTACAGCATCAGACTTTACTTTCACTACCACACACAATCACAACTGAGTGTCATCTCTGCTTTGGCCCAGCTGCTTCATTCTCTTTGGAGCTATTAGTAATTGCCCTCCACTCTTCTGCATAGAGGTGATGGCAATGGCAACCCACTCCAGTACTCTTGCCTGGAGAATCCCAGGGACAGGGGAGCCTGGTGGGCTGCCGTCTATGGGGTCGCACAGAGTCAGACACGACTGAAGTGACTTAGCAGCAGCAGGTTCTACATAGCAATAGTTAGAAACAGACATGGAACAACAGACTGGTTCCAATTTGGGAAAGGAGTATGTTAAGGTTGTATATTGTCACCCTGCTTATTTAACTTATATGCAGAATACCTCATGTGAAATGTTGGGCTGGATGAGCACAAGCTGGAATTAAGATTGCGGGGAGAAATATCAATAACATCAGGTATGCAGATGACACCACCCTTATGGCAGAAAGTGAAGAGGAACTAAACAGCCTCTTGATGAAAGTGAAAGAGGAGAGTGAAAAAGCTGGCTAAAAGCTCAACATTCAAAAAACTAAGATCATGGCATCTGGTCCCATCACTTCATGGAAAATAGATGGGGAAACAATGGAAACAGAGACAGACTTTATTATCTTGGGCTCCAAAATCACTGCAGATGGTGACTGCAGCCATGAAATTAAAAGACGCTGTCCTTGGAAGAAAAGCTATGACCAACCTAGACAGCATATTAAAAAGCATAGACATTACTTTGCTGACAAAGTTTTATATAGTCAAAGTTGTGGTTTTTCTAGTAGTCATGTATGGATGTGAGAGTTGGACCATAAAGAATGCTGAGCACTGAAGAATTGATGCTTTTGAACTGTGGTGTTGGAGAAGACTCTTGAGAGTCCTTTGAACTGCAAGGAGATCCAACCAGTCCATCCTAAAGGAAATCAGTCCTGAATATTCATTGAAAGGACTGATGCTGAAGCTGAAACTCCAATACTTTGGCCACCTGATGAGAAAAACTGACTCATTGGAAAAGATCCTGATGCTGGGAAAGATTGAAGGCAGGAGGAGAAGGGGTGGAGAGAAGATGAGATGGTTGGATGGCATCACTGACTCCATGGACATGAGTTTGAGTGAGCTCTGGAAGTTGGTGATGGTCAGGGAAGTCTGGCATGTTGCAGTCCATGGGGTCAGAAAGAGTTGGACACGACTGAGTGACTGAACTGAACTGAACTTTCCCATAGCATATTGGACATCTTTAGACTCCAATAAGCCTGTTTGAAGGGGGACAAAACTTAGTATAACATATGTCTATGATAGTGTATTTATTAGTAATTTTTCTATTATCTGTAGTCTTATCTGGGGCAGGACCCCAATCTTATTCTTTATCAAATCCAGCAAGCATTGGCTCACATTAGACAGCTAGAAATATTGATTAGATACTGTGTAGAGTACCTAGCACTAATAGGCAGTAATATAGTAAATAATATTTTCAATACATAATATATCAGTGTATTATTCTTCTTCAAGAGACTAGTCGACTTTTACCATGTGCTCATTATATGTGCCATCCACATAAGGTAGAAATATGACCGCAAATGACGCTTATCATTAGAGTCTGGAGCATAATCATGTTAATGATTTTGCCGCTAGTGAAAAGTTTTAAAACTTAGAATTATTTTTATTACTATCTACTCAAGTCACAAAGATCAAAAGTAATCAGTACTCAACTGTTGTATAAAACAAGTGAATTTTTTTCCCCAAGAGTGTTCAAAGCTATATGTTTACCTACTCTCTAGAATTTTAATGTCCTTAATTGTCAGCATTATTTATTTATTTATTTATTTTTTAAATTTTATTTTATTTTTAAACTTTACATAACTGTATTAGTTTTGCCAAATATCAAAATGAATCCACCACAGGTATACATGTGTTCCCCATCCTGAACCCTCCTCCCTCCTCCCTCCCCATTCCATCCCTCTGGGTCGTCCCAGTGCACCAGCCCCAAGCATCCAGTATCGTGCATCGAACCTGGACTGGCAACTCATTTCATACATGATATTTTACATGTTTCAATGCCATTCTCCCAAATCTTCCCACCCTCTCCCTCTCCCACAGAGTCCATAAGACTGTTCTATACATCAGTGTCTGTTTTGCTGTCTTGTACACAGGGTTATTGTTACCATCTTTCTAAATTCCATATATATGTGTTAGTATACTGTATTGGTGTTTTTCTTTCTGGCTTACTTCACTCTGTATAATAGGCTCCAGTTTCATCCACCTCATTAGAACTGATTCAAATGTATTCTTTTTAATGGCTGAATAATACTCCATTGTGTATATGTACCACAGCTTTCTTATCCATTCATCTGCTGATGGACATCTAGGTTGCTTCCATGTCCTGGCTATTATAAACAGTGCTGCGATGAACATTGGGGTACAAGTATCTCTTTCCCTTCTGGTTTCCTCAGTGTGTATGCCCAGCAGTGGGATTGCTGGATCATAAGGCAGGTCTATTTCCAGTTTTTTAAGGAATCTCCACACTGTTCTCCATAGTGGCTGTACTAGTTTGCATTCCCACCAACAGTGTAAGAGGGTTCCCTTTTCTCCACACCCTCTCCAGCATTTATTACTTGTAGACTTTTGGATCGCAGCCATTCTGACTGGTGTGAAATGGTACCTCATAGTGGTTTTGATTTGCATTTCTCTGATAATGAGTGATGTTGAGCATCTTTTCATGTGTTTGTGAGCCATCTGTATGTCTTCTTTGGAGAAATGTCTATTTAGTTCTTTGGCCCAGTTTTTGATTGGGTCATTTATTTTTCTGGAGTTGAGCTGTAGGAGTTGCTTGTATATTCTCGAGATTAGTTGTTTATCAGTTGCTTCATTTGCTATTATCTTCTCCCATTCTGAAGGCTGTCTTTTCACCTTGCTAATAGTTTCCTTTGATGTGCAGAAGCTTTTAAGGTTAATTAGGTCCCATTTGTTTATTTTTGCTTTTATTTCCAATATTCTGGGAGGTGGGTCATAGAGGATCCTGCTGTGATGTATGTCAGAGAGTGTTTTGCCTATGTTCTCCTCTAGGAGTTTTATAGTTTCTGGTCTTACGTTTAGATCTTTAATCCATTTTGAGTTTATTTTTGTGTATGGTGTTAGAAAGTGTTCTAGTTTCATTCTTTTACAAGTGGTTGACCAGAGTTCCCAGCACCACTTGTTAAAGAGATTGTCTTTAATCCATTGTATATTCTTGCCTCCTTTGTCAAAGATAAGGTGTCCATATGTGCGTGGATTTATCTCTGGGCTTTCTATTTTGTTCCATTGATCTATATTTCTGTCTTTGTGCCAGTACCATACTGTCTTGATAACTGTGGCTTTGTAGTAGAGCCTGAAGTCAGGTAGGTTGATTCCTCCAGTTCCATTCTTCTTTCTCAAGATCGCTTTGGCTATTCGAGGTTTTTTGTTTTTCCATACAAATTGTGAAATTATTTGTTCTAGCTCTGTGAAGAATGCTGTTGGTAGCTTGATAGGGATTGCATTGAATCTATAGATTGCTTTGGGTAGTATACTCATTTTCACTATATTGATTCTTCCAATCCATGAACATGGTATATTTCTCCATCTGTTAGTGTCCTCTTTGATTTCTTTCACCAGTGTTTTATAGTTTTCTATATATAGGTCTTTAGATTCTTTAGGTAGATATATTCCTAAGTATTTTATTCTTTCCATTGCAATGGTGAATGGAATTGTTTCCTTAATTTCTCTTTCTGTTTTCTCATTATTAGTGTATAGGAATGCAAGGGATTTCTGTGTGTTGATTTTATATCCTGCAACTTTACTATAGTCATTGATTAGTTCTAGTAATTTTCTGGTGGAGTCTTTAGGGTTTTCTATGTAGAGGATCATGTCATCTGCAAACAGTGAGAGCTTTACTTCTTCTTTTCCAGTTTGGATTCCTTTTATTTCTTTTTCTGTTCTGATTGCTGTGGCCAAAACTTCCAAAACTATGTTGAATAGTAATGGTGAAAGTGGGCACCCTTGTCTTGTTCCTGACTTTAGAGGAAATGCTTTCAATTTTTCACCAAAAAGAGACAAAGATGGTCACTACATTATGATCAAAGGATCAATCCAAGAAGAAGATATAACAATTATAAATATATATGCACCCAACACGGGAGTACCGCAGTATGTAAGACAAATGCTAACAAGTATGAAAGAAGAAATTAACAATAACACAATAATAGTGGGAGACTTTAATACCCCACTCACACCTATGGATAGATCAACTAAACAGAAAATTAACAAGGAAACACAAACTTTAAACGATACAATAGACCAGTTAGACCTAATTGATATCTATAGGACATTTCATCCCAAAACAATGAATTTCACCTTCTTCTCAAGCGCACATGGAACCTTCTCCAGGATAGATCACATCCTGGGCCATAAAGCTAGCCTTGGTAAATTCAAAAAAATTGAAATCATTCCAAGCATCTTTTCTGACCAGAATGCAGTAAGATTAGATCTCAATTACAGGAGAAAAACTATTAAAAAAATCCAACATATGGAGGCTGAACAACACGCTGCTGAATAACCAACAAATCACAGAAGAAATCAAAAAAGAAATCAAAATTTGCATAGAAACGAATGAAAATGAAAAGACAACAACCCAAAACCTGTGGGACACGGTAAAAGCAGTCCTAAGGGGAAAGTTCATAGCAATACAGGCACACCTCAAGAAACAAGAAAAAAGTCAAATAAATAACCTAACTCTACACCTAAAGCAACTAGAAAAGGAAGAAATGAAGAACCCCAGGGTTAGTAGAAGGAAAGAAATCTTAAAAATTAGAGCAGAAATAAATGCAAAAGAAACAAAAGAGACCATAGCAAAAATCAACAAAACCAAAAGCTGGTTCTTTGAAAGGATAAATAAAATTGACAAACCATTAGCCAGACTCATCAAGAAACAAAGGGAGAAAAATCAAATCAATAAAATTAGAAATGAAAATGGAGAGATCACAACAGACAACACAGAAATACAAAGGATCATAAGAGACTACTATCAACAATTATATGCCAATAAAATGGACGAGGAAGAAATGGACAAATTCTTAGAAAAGTACAACTTTCCAAAACTCGATCAGGAAGAAATAGAAAATCTTAACAGACCCATCACAAGCACGGAAATTGAAACTGTAATAAAAAATCTTCCAGCAAACAAAAGCCCAGGTCCAGATGGCTTCACAGCTGAATTCTACCAAAAATTTAGAGAAGAGCTAACACCTATCCTGCTCAAACTCTTCCAGAAAATTGCAGAGGATGGTAAACTTCCAAACTCATTCTATGAGGCCACCATCACCCTAATACCAAAACCTGACAAAGATCCCACAAAAAAAGAAAACTACAGGCCAATATCACTGATGAACATAGATGCAAAAATCCTTAACAAAATTCTAGCAATCAGAATCCAACAACACATTAAAAAGATCATACACCATGACCAAGTGGGCTTTATCCCAGGGATGCAAGGATTCTTCAATACCCGCAAATCAATCAATGTAATACACCACATTAACAAATTGAAAAATAAAAACCATATGATTATCTCAATAGATGCAGAGAAAGCCTTTGACAAAATTCAACATCCATTTATGATAAAAACTCTCCAGAAAGCAGGAATAGAAGGAACATACCTCAACATAATCAAAGCTATATATGTCAGCATTATTTAATGGTACAGGTTTATATCCAAGCAAGAATTCATGGGACAGTCCTCTCATACATGTCATTTGCATTTATATTTCTAAGTTCTTCATTAATGTCTAAACTTTAAATTCAATGCCTGGTGTGCCTGTTTCCTGATATACATTTTCTCCTTCTTATATCATTAATTTGAATATTTATGACTTTTCCATTGTATCGTTCCTTTACATTATTTGGTTGTAAGCAGGTGACCTTGAATTTGTCAGATACTCTTAACTATCATACAGAGTTCTGACAGAATTACTGTGGTCTAGCTGCTGTTTGCCTAAGCATAACAATGGGCACTAGCAAAGTGAGATCTACTTGCTACTCTGCTGTTGATTCCCTCTATGATTCGGGATAGATCACTAGCCTGCCCACCTTCCTTCTATTCTCACAGCTGAGTTGGTAAACAGCAACCTTCTCTTCCCAGACTATTAGGTCCTGGCATTTTTATGCTGTCACATGTTTTAGTGGCTTGTGCTGTTTTTATTTCAGGGGAGGAGGAGTACTTACTAATCTTATAAGAGTGTTGGGAAAATTAATTAGTTATTGTTCACAAAGTACTTTGAAGATTAAAAGCCCAGAATAAATGCTTATTATTGCTTTATGTACTCCAAGGGCATAGCTGGGCAGGCAGGAGAATGTATTTCCCACAGATGAAAGGATTATGCAACTTAGAAAACTGGTGTAGGATTTTAAGGTTGGCAAACAGGTTACTCAGGATTGCATATGTGGGAATTAACTCTCACCAGAACACAAATGTTCCACCCAAAACCTGGAAGAAAGTCATTTGTTAGAACTAGTGCTGACTTCAAAAATATTCTAGCCAATATGATTATCATTTCATGATACTGAGTGAAATGGTAAGAGTGATGAGTTTCTCAGGCAGAGATGAAAGGAAGCAGAAAGGTAGCTCCAGGGCTCTGAGGAGCTAATGCTCGTGCAGAGCTCTCAGAACCCGACTTGATGAGATGGGAGTCCTGGCTGACTGGAATCATGCTCGGTCAAGCTCAGCATACTCAGCAGGGTTCTAGCTGAGGTCAGAGACATATAGTAGAAACTTCAAATGCATATCTAATCTTGAACACTGCTGGAAGAGTTTAGTTTGGTATAACTTTTCTGGAAGAGAAGATAATAATTACCCAAACTCTTCAAAGGGTACATATCCTTAAATCATCAGTTTCCTTCCTAGGAATTCACCTTTAGGAATACTTATCTGTTTTCTTGGGTACCACTGATACCTGCAAAAATTTGAACAATGCAAATGTTCAATAATAAGGGATTGATAAAGTAATGGTTCAAACATAAAATTAAATGTTATAAAGTTGTTAACAATGAGATTCTAGACTGTTAACAAGAAAACATATCCAGCTGACAAAAAGCCAGCTAAGTAACATAAAAACACTACCATATGGGAAATAGATGGGAAAACAGTGGAAACAGTGTCAGACTTTATTTTTATGGGCTCCAAAATCACTGCAGATGGTGACTGCAGCCATGAAATGAAAAGACGCTTACCCCTTGGAAGGAAAGTTATGACCAACCTAGATAGCATATTCAAAAGCAGAGACATTACTTTGCCAACAAAGGTCTGTCTAGTCAAGGCTATGGTTTTTCCAGTGGTCATGTATGGATGTGAGAGTTGGACTGTGAAGAAGGCTGAGCGCGGAAGAATTGGTGCTTTTGAACTGTGGTGTTGGAGAAGACTTTTGAGAGTCCCTTGGACTGCAAGGAGATCCAACCAGTCCATTCCGCAGGAGATCGGCCCTGGGATTTCTTTGGAAGGAATGATGCTAAAGCTGAAACTCCAGTACTTTGGCCACCTCATGCGAAGAGTTGACTCATTGGAAAAGACTCTGATGCTGGGAGGGACTGGGGGCAGGAGGAGAAGGGGACGACAGAAGATGAGATGGCTGGATGGCATCACTGACTCAATGGATGTGAGTCTGGGTGAACTCCGGGAGTTGGTGATGGACAGAGAGGCCTGGTGTGCTGCGATTCATGGGGTCGCAAAGAGTCGGACACGACTGAGCGACTGATCTGATCTGACCTGATCTGATATGTAAGATACATAACTAATAAGGATCTACTGTATAGTATATGGAACTCTTCTCAATACTCTGTAAAGACCTAAAAAGAGGAAAGACGGAAAAAGAATCTAAAAGAGTAGATATATGTATATGTATAACCGAATCACTTTGCTGTACAGCAGAAACTAACACAATATTGTAAATCGACTGTATTCCAATGAAAATTTAAAAAGAAAGCCAGCTATAACTACTATATATATCATGATGAAGAGACTTTGAAGCATTTTTATTTTCTTGTCTGCTTATCTCTATTTCCTAATTTCTCTATTCTAAGTATTTATTACTTTTATAATTTGAAAAATCTTTCTTACAGAAAAAGAAAACATACATTCTGCCTGCAATGCAGGAGACCCTGGTTTGATTACTGGGTTGGGAAGATCTCATGAAGAAGGGATATATTACCCACTCCAGTATACTTGGGCTTCCCTTGTGGCTCAGCTGGTAAAGAATCTGCCTGCAATGTGGGAGACCTGGGTTTGATCCCTGGGATGGGAAGATCCCCTGGAGAAGAGAAAGGCTATTCACTCCAGTATTCCGACCTGGAGAATTCCATGGACTGCATAGTCCATGGGGTTGGAAAGAGTCAGACACAACTGACCGACTTTCACTTTCACATCAGCATTCACATGGAAGGAAATATACAATATAATAAGACTATAATATTGGTACAAAGTCTTTGAAAAGATTCAAAACAAATAAAGGGGGAGAAATGAATGATAGGCTAGTGTTGTTTATCTTATACCTTATCAGTTTTCTTCTTGGCCTCAATTTTCTCTGAAACTTTCTATGATGTGGTTTGTCTCCATTGGTCTGCATAAGCCTTTTCCAAGGTTTATATCCAGAATTCATTGGCTCCCCCACTGCCCAAGCTTAGGCTTGAGATACTGGGGATCTACTCTGCATCCACTGGAAGGACAAACTAGAAGTATGGGGAAGTTAGTGCCCTGTGGGCAAAATATTTGACCAATGGAAGACAGGAGCCAGTGGGTATAGTCTTCTCTTCTTTCCCTGGATACATTGCCCTAAGATGGAGTAGCTCATACACTTCTCTGAAGACTAATATAAGGATGAGCAATCAATATCATTCCATACACAGAAGTGGTCAGCTCCATAAAGCACTCTCTTATTTGACTCTTTCCTCCTGCTCTGGCCCATTTCTGCTTTTCCTCAGTTTTGCTTCATGTTATACTCTCCAAGAAAGTGGCAGCACCCAGGCTTTGCCTTGGGCTCTGTTTGCTGGGGAACATCAAACTAAAACACATTATGAGAGACACATAGACAAAGAAGCACTGGATTTCAAAGATACTTTGCCATTTATTCAATCAAACTGAAAATAATATTGAATTTAATTCTTATAACAACTTTTATAATCAAAGAAACTTTGGACAATTTGAGAACCCTGCCCAAATACACAGAGCTAGAAACTTGAATTAGGAGTGTCCAATACCAAATATGATATCCCTCGTGCAACACGGTATACATGATCTAGAAACACAGCCTATAGAAGAATCTTCAGAGATGTTTCTTATCTCAAGGAGTAGAGTCAGGCTAAGTAACCACAACCAGAACATATGAAACATGAAACATAAAGGATGGGTTTTTAGTAAAATGCTAAATTATGTAACACAAACTATAATGGCTATCAAATTCAGAAATAAAAGAGAAATTCCAGAGGCTAGAAGAAGTCTCGGACAAGGAAGATATTGCACCAAAGCTGAATCTTGAAGAGGGAGCATAATTTAAGATGAAAGAAAGAGGGGAGTGAAGATAAAGCAATTCATGTTTGAGATGACAGCAAAGGGATTAGGGTGACATGTGGGTGAACTGGGAGAGGGAGTTCAGAACAAAAGGAAAATGCCTGGTGGTGGGCTTTAGTAGACCTGGTTCCTGAAGAGCCAGGTTATTGCTGCTTGAAAGCAAGTAGAAGAATGTATGTTTGTTACACAGGGAAAAGGAGCCATTCATCCCTTCTGAGCAGAAGAAAGGTAAGATCATACTGTGGATGGAATGACTTTATAGGAAGAACAATGTAAAGACAAGGAGATTTGCCTATTGTGTTAGAGTCACAAAATGTTCCAATATTTTGCTTGGTAGATGTAAGAATTCTGTGTTTATAAATTAAACACATATACGGATCTAGTGCAATTATGGAAGGGCATATCATGAAAATATGGCTTAGAATGCTCTAGAGTCCTCCCTTATAAGAATGTAACCTCCTATAACAGAAATTTAATGTTAGCTAATGAACTTAAAAGATGCTTGCTCCTTGGAAGAAAAGCTATGACCAACTTAGACAGCATATTAAAAAGCAGAGACATTACTTTGCTGACAAAGGTCCATCTAGTCAAAGCTGTGGTTTTTCCAGTAGTCATGTATGGATGTGAGAGTTGGACCATAAAGAATGCTGAGCACTGAAGAATTGATGCTTTTGAACTGTGGTGTTGGAGAAGACTCTTGAGAGTCCCTTGGACTGCAAGGAGATCCAACCAGTCCATCCTAAAGGAGATCAGTCCTGGCTGTTCATTGCAAGGACTGATGCTGAAGCTGAAACTCCAATACTTTGGCCACCTGATGGGAAGAACTGACTCATTGGAAAAGACCCTGATGCTGGGAAAGATTGAAGGCAGGAGAAGAAGGGGACGACAGAGGATGAGATGGTTGGATAGTATCACCGACTCGATGGATGTTGAGTTTGAGCAAGCTCCAGGAGTTGGTGATGGACAGGGAGGCCTTATGTGCTGCAGTCCATGGGGTCTCAAATAGTCGGACACAACTGAGCGACTGAACTGAGCTGAAGACCATGAAAACAGAGAGCATTTATTTAATAGTTAGTATGTCCTGGGCACTGTGCCAAGTTCTTGACATGTCATTAATCCTAAAAACCCTTTTATGATTTCCCATATCCACTTGGGGAACTAATGTTGAGAGAGGTTCAGTAATTTGTCCATATTTAGAGGCTGTTTGGGTAAACTCTGGGAGTTGGTGATGGACGGGGAGGCCTGGCGTGCTGCGATTCATGGGATCGCAAACAGTTGGACACAACTGAGCGACTGAACTGAACTGAAGAGGCTAGCAAATATGATAAGAGTCATAATTCCAACTCGCTTTGTTTAACTCCTTAGCTGAAATTCTTTCTCTCTTTTTGGGTTAGCTGCCCAAAGCCCTTCCCCTGGGAAGGTTTAAGTTACCTAAGACACAAAAGGGACACTTGTTCTTCACAAGCATCCATGTCAACTCATTCAAATTTAAGAACTTCTCAGGTTAGGAGGATCTTAGAAGCCTCAGTATCAATCTAGTTGGTTGACAAATTCCTCAGCTAAGTTGATTTGGCATTGAGGAAATTTAATTCAGAGCAATTTCCCATCACTCACAGACTACAGTAAAATTAAATCATGAAATTTGCCAACATACTTATGCTGACATACCTGTTTATGATGGAGAAAAATAAAAGCCCCATGGGAAGAAAGTTCCAGGAAATAGAAAATGGGAAGCAGTGACACCCCTTAAGAAAATGGGTCAGTTTTTTCCCATGGAAAGAACCCGTTGTTCTAATAAAAAGGAGTATAAGGAAAACAAACCTTGGAGGTTTTTGTTTTTTTTTTTTTTTTAAATCTAGAGTAAGGACTATCAAGGGCTCCAGTGAGCCTGTTTGAGTAGATTTTGGGCTCAGAAAAGCTCGGTGGCTGCCTTCCCAGTACAATTTGAGTGGTTCTGGGAAAGATTTCACAATCTTATAGAATATAGTTATACATTCATAATCACAAGTGCTTGGTTTCAGCAATTAGGTATTCCTTTCTGTCTTCAAATAAAGGCTTTAGGGCTTTACAAGTTACTTATTAAAATACAAATACTCCTGGGAGGCATAACACCTTGGATTCTTTTCAAACAATATGTTGAAGAAAATTCAATTTAATTCAGCTCAAGTTTCAGTTTACTTGACTTTGATTCATAAGAGCCCCTACTAAGTGCAAAGCCCTTTTCTGGATTTTAATTGTGGAAGGAAAAGATGAATCAGTTAAGTTTCAGTCTTCTGCAAACTTCTCAAAGGGACAGATAATGAATATTTTTGGCTTTGTAGGCTATATGGTCTTTAACCTAATACTCAATTCTGTCATTTGTAGCTAGAATGCATCATGTAAATCAATATGACTGTGTTTCAATAAAACTTTATTTTCTAAACAGTCTGTGAGCTGGATGCTAACTGCTGTTCCAGACGCTTACAATAGGGCAGGGGATTTACTTAATTCCATCCTTTGATGAATAACATCCCAAAAGGAATTCATAGGACATAGGCTTTGACTGGAAACATCATTGGAATCACCTGGAAATTTTTTTAAAAATATAAATGCCTGATCCCCTTGCTCAGGTCCAGGGATTCAAATAGATTTGGCCTGGGGGTATTCAAATTCAAATAGAATTGGTCTCTGGGCACTGGGATTTTTCAAAGATCATCAAAGTTTGAGAAGCACTGCTACAGGTAGGACAATACCTGGAAAACTGTTCCAGCTGCAGAGGCTCCAGCAGCAGTACAGGGCTGGGAGAGTGGAGGTTTGCAAAGGTGCCTCAGTTCTTCGGGAAAAGGACATTAATGTGAAGGCTTTCCTAGCACACTGAAGAGCTTGAAAGAAATTTAGGAGTGTTCATTATACTGATAGAAAGATCAGTAACTGGCAGTAAACTGTCTTATACAATCAGAACAGCCTGTATCAATCTGGACCTGGAAATTACTGCAACCCAATCCTTGCTATAGGCCCAGATATATAACATCTTTATTCAGATTCTACCTATGTTAATTTCCAAGGACTGCTGTAACAAAGTACCACAAACTGTGGCTTAGAACAACAGAAGTTTATTCTCTCAATTTTTATTTATTTTCTTTGGCAGTGGTGGGTTTCCTTGCTGTGCATGCGCGGGCTTTTTCTAGTTGCAGCAAGCTGGGGGCCGCTTTGTAGTTGCGGTGTGCGGGCCTCTCTTTGTGGCGGGGCTGCTCTCGTTGTGGAGCACAGACCTTCGGGTGTGCGGGTTTCAGCAGTTGTGGCGTGTGAGCTCTAGAGCGCGAGCTCAGTAGTTGAGGTGCATGGGGCTGGTTGCTACTTGGCAGGTGGGATTTTCCTGGACAAAGGATTGAACCCATGTCTCCTGCACTGGCAGGCAGATTCTTTACCACTGAGCCACCAGGGAAGCCCCTATTCTCTCAGTTTTGGAGACTTCAAGTCTGAAGTCAAAGTGTCGACAGAGCTATGCCTTCTCTGAAAGCTCTAGAAGAGAAGCTTTTACCTCCCTTTCTCCTAATTTCTAGTGTTTTCCACAATTCTGGGTGTGGTCTTTTTTGGCTTATAGATATACCACTCTAGTTTTCTGTCATTACTTAGTTCTTCTCTCTGTGCATCTGTCCCTGTGTCTCTTCCCTTCTTAGGAAGACAGCAGTCATATTGTAGTAGGGGCTCACTCTGTAATGGAGCAAGACTGTATAGAGCCTTCCCAGGACAGACTCCACTCCCCCACCCCATGTCCTCTGCCTACCTCCTGTCTGTAGAAAAACTTTAACCACCTAGGTCTTCCCCCAAGTTCCAAAGAAAAAACTTAATCGGGGAAGTGAGAAAATACAAAAAGAAAGGAAAAGAGTCAAGCAAGAAAAAATAATACTAATTTAGCTATTAAACAAAGTTAACATACCTCAGTGTTCATTGCGGTGTATTTACAATAACCAAGACATGGAAGTAACCTAAATGTCCATCGACAGAGGAATGGATAAAGAAGATGTGGAATACCGCTCAGTCATTGAAAAGAATGATATAACGCCATTTGCAGCAACATGGATGGACCTAGAGATTATCGTACGAAGTGAAGCAAGTCAGGGAGAGAAAGAGAAATATCATGTGTTACCACTTATATGTGGAATCAGACAAAAGATACAAAAGATATGTGAACATATTTACAAAACAGAAACAGACCCACAGACTTAGAGAATGAACTTATGGTTATCAGGCGAAGGCTGAGGGGGCAGGGATAGATCGGGGTTTGAGATTGACATACACATACTTCTGTATTTAAAATAGATAACCAACAAGAACCTACTGTATAGCACAGGTAACTCTGCTCAATATTATGTACTAAATTATATGGGAAAAGAACTTGAAAAAGAATAGATACACATACATGTATAACTGAATCACTTTGTTGTACACTTGAAATTAACACATTATTACTAACTATATTCCAATATAAAAATCTAAAAAAGGCATGAAACAGTAAAACTATATATAAACAACAGCAACTCCCCCACCTCAAGACCCCAAAGTCAAAAACCTTTAGTTTCTCCTCAAGGCCTTTAGATATTATCTGAGCCCTTTGAGCTGTTTTACAGACCCTGAAACCCCCACCAGTTGGGTGAAGTTAACTGTATACTGCCCACAAACACACAAGACCCCAGGCAAGTGAAGCCAGAAAGCTGATGATGTTAACTCCCAATTACCTCACTAAAAGCCAATCCGAAGAATGTCCACGAACTGATCATGCATGCCAATCCCCCTCTCTCACCCTGTCTTTAGAAACCTTTCCCTGAAAGCCATCTGGGAGTTTTGGTCTTTGGAGAACTAGCTACTTGGACTCCTTGCTTGGTGTCCTGCAATAAACACTGTGCTTTCCTTTACCACAAGCCAGTGTCAATAGACTGGCTTTATTGCACACTGATGAGTGGACCTAAGTTTTGTTTGGTAACAACTCTGCTCCACCATGACCTTATTTTATCTTATATCTTCATTACATCTGCAAACATCCAGTTCCTAAATAAGCTCATATTCACTGGTGTCAAGTGTTGGGGGGGCACTCTCACATGAACATTTACATTATCCTTGTGTTTGAAGGGCAGAGGTACAATGAAATATTGGAAGAAATTTAGGAATTGAATTTTAGGGCAGAGTTTGTAGCTTCATTGATAAAAATGGGACTAAGAATCAGGAAAATGATAATTCAGAAATGTGAAGGCTTTTTCTAATGGAAAAGCTCTATAAAATTCAAAATATGACATGTAAATGTAAACTAAGTAAAAAAAAATAAAGTGTAATGTGTATATGTGTGTGTGTGTGTGTGTGTGCAGTCTGGATTTAATAAAGAGGCAAGCTCCAGACACATTTGTGGCCTCTATAGTAGCAATGAATCCTCACTCTATAGATCAAGGTTCTCACTGCCATTACTGTCTATTAAATCACAAACCACCAGAGTCTTGGGTGCCCCCTAATCACTCTGGGAGAGAAGTTGTGGTTTGGAAAGGCGTTGTCCCTTTAATTTGTAGAGAGGCATGAAGACAGCCTATTCTCATCTTGCCAGTTTTCTTGCAAAAAGGGTTGGCTCCTCTGGATAAATCTCCTGCCTCCTTATTTTCTCAACCTAAATGATACATCAGACACATCACCTCAAGCTTTGAACATGCTCAGTACCAAGCAAGAAAAGGCATGGCACAGCCAAAAATGGGAAGAACTTGTGCCCAAATTGGATAAGACATTGTGTCTCAGTGTCCTTATCTGTAATCTGGGGATAAGAGTACCAATACCTCAGACTCATTGTGAGTGGTCATTAACACAAGATGTACAGTTTTTAGCACAAAGTCAGTGGTCAATGATGTTAATACAGCATCAGGACAAAAGTTGGCATTTTAATTTCCAGCAGTTCAAAACCAGCATCAGGGCAATTTGTGTTAGGGTAATGAAAGGAGCAGAAGACACACTGTAGCATTCCAAAGTAGCTCCTTAAAGAGAGCAGAACGGACAGAAAAATAATGCTGCCAAGACAGAAGAACTCTCTCTCTGTCCCTATGAATGCAATAGTGAGGGACAGCCACTGTCCCAGTGGGCCGCTGACCTAGATGGCTAGAGTCCAAGCCCCCTCTCTCCACTGGGCAAACATTTGCTGATAGGACTGCTTAGGAAGGGCAGCAGATGCACCCCCAGCCTAAGGTCTGCTTCTAGGGAAGTAAGAAGGGAGGGTGGAAGGTACCATTGCAAGTATGCTGAATGACCTGGAGCTTAATTTGCACTTGAAAGAGGTTCCCTTTGGCACAGGAAGTACTCCTTAGTGAGGAGTACCATGAAGCTGGAATAGTCTGGGAGAATTGAAAATTAACCCAAGTGCCATGGAAAGCATTCAAAGGGCAAGGAACAAAGTCTGTGTTTATTTATTTCCCCTCTGTTTGCTCCCTCTCTCAAGTCCTTTAGAAACCTTTGCTCTCTTTGCCCCTTTCTGAGGTTGCTAGTCCATGCCACCTCCTTCTCCCACTTAGAGACTGGATTCAGGCAGTGATGTGGAGGGGTTATACGGTTTTCTACATGGGAAAATGAGACCAGATGATACGTTCAAGGAGATGGCATCTCATGTGAGAGTGTGTGTGTGTGTGTGTGTGTTGGGGGTGATGCAGAGAGTGTTTTGAAGCCTGTTATTAGACACAATGAATCAGGAATAAGGACTCTCACCCAGCAACAGAAGATGGATATCTGGACTATGAATTAGTATCAGACCGGTTTCCCCCCTCAGCCTCCTCCCATTCTACCCTTCCTAGTGGGTAAGACCAGGAGTGTATTAATTGTGGGGTAATTAAAATGCTGTGTGTAGAAGGGTCAGATTAAAGGGTGGTAAGTCGAATTAGCAGGTGTCTATTTCAAAATGCAGGTGAGCTGTCAGCCCCGAAGCAATTGGGAACAGAAAGCCAAGCTATTGCCAACCAATGATGCATGTTAATCCTTATTTCCTTTTTCTGTCCTAAAATTTGGAAGCAAACCCAGCCTAATGTACAGCAGGAGTCCATATGGCAAAGGGAACTATTTTGATTTCTTTTGTTACAGAATCCTATAGACAATTGGATTTGGTTGTGCAAATCTGAAATAATGACAAGTTGTCAGTGAGAAGTAAAGCAAATATACTCATATAGTTGATTCAGATCTTAAGATGATTAGGGGTGAGTATTTGCCTTGAGAGCAAATTGTGACCTGGTAAGTATTTAGGGGATTATTTCTTCTTTACTGGCTGGGAGAGTTTCTTGTTAAAAGTATTACACAACACTTGTAGAAATAAAAAGTCATATTTTGATTCTTCAAATTCTCCTGTACCATGAAAACACAAAATTTCATTACAAGTCAGCTCTGGGAAGGGTGCTTGGCAAGGCACTGGAGGAAAGAAAAGCAGCACAAATACATGAACAGCATAAGAGGCCAAGAGTGGTGAGTGGCAGAGCAAGCACTGTGAGTGCAATTCTTCTTCATCCAGAGAACAGTGAGAATGCTCTCATCTGGAGACCAGGAAAGGCTTTTTAAGAAAATGATATTTGAGTTAGACTTCAATGATGAGAAATGGAGGTTGAGGGGAGACTAGGAATTGTAGATGAAGAACAGACAAATAAAAAGAAGCATGGGCTGTAATTTGTAAATGTTGCACAGTCTTTTGGACAAAATACAGACAAAGGCAGATTGCTGGGTCAGTGTTTCTTAATCCTGGTTTTGCATTAAAACCCCTGGGGAGCTTTTAAACACTCAGTGACCAGACCACTTTCTAGACCAACTGAATCAGAAACTCAAGAGGCAGGGCCTAGGCATCAGTAATTTTATTTTTTAACACACCCCAGGTGATTCCAATGTGCTGGCAAGGTGAAGAATCTGGGTGTAGCTGATAATGAACTACAAGCAAGGCCCTAGATTTTATTCTCACTTAGTAGAGCCAGGAGAGAAACTTTTCACTGGAGAAAAGGTGCCTGAAAAAAAAAAGCTGGCCCTTTGACATATTTTGACTAATTTATCTTGAGATGCCTTATTAAGTTATTTCCTTGTTAATCTCAGAAGAGATTATGTGAACAGCCATAGAGAAAACTAGGACTAGAAAAGGAGACTGTGGCCAAATCATGGAAGATCTTAATGCCAGACTATGGAGCATGAGTTTTTCTCTAATTGAAGTATTTAATTGAAGCATGAGTGAAAAAAAATGATTTAATTGAAGCATGAGTGAAAAAAAATGAAGTATTTAATTGAAGTATTATAGGAAAGTTATGACCAACCTAGACAGCATATTCAAAAGCAGAGACATTACTTTGCCAACAAAGGTCCGTCTAGTCAAGGCTATGGTTTTTCCAGTGGTCATGTATGTATGTGAGAGTTGGACCATAAAGAAAGCTGAGCACCAAAGAATTGATGCTTTTGAACTGTGGTGTTGGAGAAGACTCTTGAGACTCCCTTGGACTGCAAGCAGATCCAACCAGTCCATTCTGAAGATTAGCCCTGGGATTTCTTTGGAAGGAATGATGCTGAAGCTGAAGATCCAGTATTTTGGCCACCTGATGTGAAGAGCTGACTCATGTGAAAAGACCCTGGTGCTGGGAAAGATTGAAGGCAGGAGGAGAAGGGGACGACAGCGGATGAGATGGTTATATGGTATCACCGACTAAATGGACATGAGTTTGGGTAAACTCTGGGAGTTGGCGATGGACAGGGAGGCCTGGCGTGCTGCGGTTCATGGGGTCGCAAAGAGTCAGACATGACTGAGTGCTGAACTGAACTGAATATTGTGTAAGTTACAGTGTATAACATAGTATACAGTGTACAATATAGTGATTCACAATTTTTAAAGGTCATACTAAAATTATTAGAAAATATTTGCTATATTCCCCATTTTGTACAATATATTGTTATAGCTTATTTATACCTAATAGTTTGTACCTCTTACCTCCTACCCCTATATCATTCCCCCCACCCACTCCCCACTGGCAACTGCTAGTTTATTCTCCGTATCTGTGAGCCAAGAAGCATGGCTTTTATTCAATGGCCAATAGGCAACACTGAAAGATTAAGAATGATTTAACAGTCATAGACATGGTGAAAGATATTTTTATGTTAGGTGTTAGTAGGTTTGAAGCAATAGAGGGAGAGGGCCAATTAGGAGATCACAGAAGTATGTGAAGCAGGAGAGGTTGAGGCTACAATTGCACAATAGCTTTGAGAATGGAAAGCAGGTGAATATGAAATATTGGGAAATGGGGCTGACAGAACTCATGTGGTAAAACTTCTTCTCCTTCCCTTCCTCTGACCGAGGGAGAAACCCGAGAGCTAGAAGCGTGTCATGTACCTCCTAAAGAAGCCAAAAGTGAGTTGGGGCAGAAGCCACTTTAATCAAGGGATAATTTAACAGGAGTAAGGAGGAAGGCATGGCATTGGGAAGTTGTGAATTGCTCATAGCTGCTGACTGGCTGGGTTTTCTGAGGAATTTCAGTTTGAGGGATGTTTGGCTGTATTTGATTTCAGATTAGGTTGGGGGAAAAAGTAGTCATAGCTTGGGGTTACCTACGCACTTCAGTGGGAGTGCCCTTTAACCACTTTTCCTGGAGCAAAAGGAAAGAAATAGTTCCATGGTACAGTATGGTATGAGACTCACTGGAGGGGTTCCAGAAAGCAGGTGAGTTTAGAGTGTTAAAGTTTACAAAGAGGTCAAAGTGAGGAGCCCCAGTGACAGCAGGTTGTGGTGTTAATGTGCAAAGACAGGTTAGTGCAGCGGCCTGAGACTACTATTTTTAGGGCCTGCTTTTAAGGTTGGTCTATGCTGGCATTTGGCTTCCTACATTTTAGGAAGGTTCTCCCCACTCCCTAACTGATAGGGGTTGCTGTCTGTGCCTAAAGGGTTTGTGGACTGTGGGTGGTGCCAAAACCTGGCTTTCCTCCTTTGAGTCTGGAACTCTCAAGGCAAAGGGTATCCAACGGACCAGCCTCCAATAAAATAAAAACCTTGGGCCCTAAGTCTCTAATGAACTTTCCTACTGGATGACATTTCACACGTGTTGCTGGTTTTGCTTTGTGTCTTTCTGCTGTAATAAATCATAGCTGTGACTCTGCATCAGGTCCTGTGAACCTTCCTAGGGAATCATCAAACCTACAGGGAGTTCTGTGGACCCTTAACATAAAAAGAATGAGGAAAATTTAAGATCAGTTTAGTCAGGAAACCCAGGAGATCTTGAACTAGTAAATTTTTAATAGCTGACATGAGTTTATGCCTTTGAAAGTCATAAAGGAGAGAGATTTAAATTGAAATTGTTTATCCAAACATTTTTATGATGGCAACTAATTTTTTAAAACTTCCTTTGCACGTGTGCTCGGTCGCTTTAGTCACGTCTGACTCTTTTCGACCCTATGGATTGTAGCCCGCCAGGCTCCTCTGTCCATGAGGATTCTCCAGGTAAGAATACTGGAGTGGGTTGTCATGCCCTCCTCCAGAGAATCTTCCCAACCCAGGGATAGAACCCGCATCTCTTGTCTCCTGCATTGACAGGTGGGTTCTTTACCAATGTACATAGCAGCATTATTTACAACTGCTAAGACATGGAAACAACTTAAATATCCATCAATAAATGAATGGATAAAGAAGATGTGCTTTATATATATATATACACATACACACATACACAGTGGAATACTACTCAGCCATAAAATAGAATGAAATGATGCCATTTGAAGCAATATAGGTGGACCTAGAGATTATCATAGTAAGTGAAGTAAGTTAGACAGAGGAAGAGAAATATCATGATAGCACTTATATGTGGAATCCAAAAAAAATGATACAAAGGAACTTATTTACAAAATAGAAAGTCTCATATACATAGAAAACAAACTTATGGTTACCAAAGGGGAAAGCGGGGTTGAGGGGCTAAATTAAGGATTTGGGATAAACAGATACACACTACTATACATAAATAGATGAGCAACAAGGACTACTGTATAGCACAGGAAACCATATTCAATGTTTTGTAATAATCTATGATGGGGAAGAATCTGAAAAAGAATATACATATGTAACTGGATCACTTTGCTGTACACCTGAAACGTTGTAAACCAACTATACTTTAATTAAAAAAAATTTGAAACAAACAACTCCAGAGTCATTATACCTGTCTTGTAAAATTTTTTAAATTTTATTTTTGTTTCCTGCTGCCTCATCATCCTCTCCGATGGTAGTCAAGATCCTGCCCAGGTGACCAGGTGGACTAGCATGATAAGGCTGGCCCCTGTTGCAGCTTTCCTCTCTGCTCTCCTAGGAAGTTTCAAGTGCCCCAGTGCAATCCCTTTGTGCCTTTTTTGTGTACTGTGTCCTGACTTCTAAAAGTAGTGCTTGCCCAGGGGTCTCTTGGCTCCCCACCTGCTTGGTTGAGCCTGTTCCCCCATTACTTGTTCCATAGGCCCTCTCTTATGCAATGACTCTCTCAGACCAGTATAATAAACTGTTTCCTGTGCCTCTTTTACGTGTCCTCTTGTGGCCACATCTAACTGACCACCACATAAAAGAACACAGAATAACACTACTCAGTGACATTCGTTTTTCTATGTCTAATTCCATTATCATAAAAGAAAGACATTACAAATACTGAATTCAGTAGAAAGGCTAATAAAGAGTACATGCATGCTGTATCTATATCAGCTCAGGCTGCCATCGACTGGGTGACTTAAAGAACAGAAATTTATTTTTTCACAGTTTTGGAGGCTGGAAGTCCAAGATCGGAGTGCTGGCAAGTTTAGGTTCTGTTTCTTATCCTGGCTTACAAACTGCTGCTTTCTCACTGTGTCTTCACATGAGGGAGAAAATGCCATCTCTCTCTTCCTCTTCTTATAAGGGTACCAGTTTTGTTGGATGAGGGCTTCATCTAACGACCTCATTTAACTTGAATCACTTTCCTAAAGGTCTGATGTCCAGTAAAGTCATGTGAAAAGTTGGGGCTTCAACATATGAACTCTGTCAGGGTACAATTCGGTCTACAGAATTATCATTCTTTAGTTTTTTTTTTTTTTTTTTGATGTGGAGAATTTCCAAAGTCTTTATTGAATTTGTTACAATATTGTTTCTGGTTTTTATGTTTTGGTTTTTTGGTCTCAGGGCATGTGGGATCCTACTTCCCTCACCATGAATCAAATGCACACGCCCAGCATGAGAAGGCAAAGCCCTAACCACTGAACTGCCAGGGAGGTCCCAGCGTTATCCTTCATGATGAGCCTTCCCTGGACTCCCAGCCACCATCTTTTTTCATAACTAACTTTCTCAAATGATAATTCATAACTGTGTGCAGCATTTCTACCCCAGGCATCATGCCTTGAACCCTCTGCCATTCTGTTTTTCTCCACTTACATTTCTGTCCTTGTTTTCCTGGTTTTCACATTCTTTAATTTCTCTGATGCATCCATGCTGCTTTCGCCTGCCTGCTTCTCAAAATCCTTCCTTCCATTGCCTTTCAAACTCTTTATTTACCATGTTTCATTGTTATTCTCCATCCTCGGGTTGTTTTGAGGCAAATATTAGACTACACATCATTATTTACATGAATATTCCAGAATATATTTCTTAAAATAAAGATTTATAAAATCACAACCACAATAGTTATTATCTCACCTAAAAAGATTAACAGTAATTCCTTAGTATTGTCAAGTATCCAGAAAGTGTTCAAAATTCCCTGATTGTCTCCGGAATATATATATTTTTTCAACCAGGACCCAAATAAAACCAAAACACTGCAAGGCTAAAGTAGCCCTCCAGTGTCTTTTAATCTACAGATACCCCTTCCCTCTCTGTTATTTTTTCCTTGGGATTTCTTTGTTGAAAGTTGTTCATTTTCTAGACTTTCTCAGATCGGAATTTCATTGATTGTATTCCATGGTGTCATCTCTGTAAATTGGTGGCAAGATCTAGAGAAGCTTGATCAGATTCAAGTTCAATTTTTTTTTTGCGAGAATATTTCAGTTTCAGGTCTCCTGGTGACTCAGTGGTAATGGGTCAGCCTGCCAATGCAGGGCACACAGGTTTGATCCCTGGCCAGGGAAGATCCCACATGCCATGGAATTGAGCCCGTGTACCACAGCTACTGAATCTGAGCTCTAGTGCCCGTGTTCTGCAACAAGAGGCACTACTGCAGTGAGAAGTCTGAGCATCACAACAAAAGAGTAGCCCGTGCTCGCCACAACTAGAGAAAAGTCTGTGCGGCAACAAAGATCCAGCAAAGCTAAAAATAAATAAATAAAAATTAAAAAAAAAAGAATATTTCAGTTTTAGAATGTAATGTTACTTCTTTTCCTTATCAAATATGCTTCAGGCAGTGAGCTGCCATGGTTCCAGTTCTGGGAGGACCTCAATGTGGTGGGTGACGTCAGTCACATAAAGAGATTAACATAACCCAGGATGAATTGTACAGTGATGCTTTATGAAGGATGCTGGGGGAGCAAGTTGACTGTTTCATTCTCATTAACCTTGACACTCATAAGACCTTTATAGTTCTCCAAGCTTGGGAAAATGTCTCTTCTCTTTCTTCCCTCCATACAGCATGGAATAGCACCTTCAAACACAGTGTTGACAAAATTCTTATTGAAAATTCACCTACATCTGTGTTTCAGAAACCACGCATTCTAGCCCTATGAACTGGTAAGCATTCAGCCAATTCTCTCATCTCGTTTCCCTTCCTTTGTTAGGGAGAAATCTCACAGATAAAAACCAGGTGAATTTTATAGTGTGGTTCAATGCGATCAAGTTTAAGAGGATTAACATACCACTGTGGCCACCTGCCAGAGAAGGAAATGGCAACCCACTCCAGTGTTCTTGCCTGGAGAATCCCAGGGACGGTGGAGCCTGGTGGACTGCCATCTATGGGGTCGCACTGAGTTGGACACGACTGAAGTGACTTAGCAGCAGCAGCAGCAGCAGCCACCTGCCAAATGTCCCTTTGTGACCATCAAAGCCAGGTACTGCCATGGGAGGCCTCTTGCACATCTAGAGTCAACTTCTTTTGTGATTTGTGTGTTTGTTCTATGCAAAGAAAGTTCTAGATTTACAAAAGTTAGAATGAGAAATTTTTAATCTCATCAGGAAAAATTACTCACGTTTAAGAGATCCCTTGCTCTATCTGTGAGTAAAATGAAAATTTCACAAATGGTCAATGAAGCTTCTAATTGACTTTTACAACTTCAGCAGTTAAGTCATGGAATGGTATTCTTGAGCTCCCAATAGAAATCACCCTCCAAAGTTAGATCAGGGCCAAATCCCCTTACTGGCCAATAGAGCCGAAGTGATTTTCATTTGACGTGTGGAAAGCAATTTATTATGTCAAATCACAGATGTTTATTTTTGGATATAGTGCCAGACAAAAATGTCAATATTAAAGTGGTAGCCAGTAAAAGCATCTGATTTTACGTTGCATAAAATAAAGCTCCTTCTTTTGACAGAAACTAAAGAATTAAAAATTGGGAGATTGGGATTGACATATACATACTGCTATATATATAAAATAGATAACGACTAATAACCTACTGTATAGCACAGGGGACTCTACTCAATACTCTGTAATGACCTATATGGGAAAAGAATCTAAAAAACAGTGGATATATGTATATGTATAACTGATTCACTCAAACAGTTTCAGCTGTATACCTGAAACTAACAACACTGTAAGTCAACTATACTTCAGTAAAAATTAATTAAAAAACAAACAAAATTTTTTTTCTGTATTAGTATTTCTGTAAAAGTATAAACCATCTTCAGGCTCTAACATTAGAGAGATATTTACATACACATTCATGCCTGCAGAATTCACCTGTTCTCAAATTGGACTTTACCTATTCCCAAATAGGGAATGCACCTATTCCCAAATTTGATAGTGTATACCACTAATTACATACTGTGTGCCAAGGCTTACATTTATGAATAGAATTGAGTCCTAGTGGATTGTATTGAGCAGGGAAATTCTAGGTGGGTGTTTTGGGTCTTGGCTATTGGGATAGGAGCCTAGCTGTATTTTAAAGCTGATTTAGTTAAAAGGATTAGAATTTATTCTACTTTCCAGTGGTGGTGGTTGGGGAACAGGATCTCTGATGATAGATTCCCTCTTTGTACTGATGTTCTGTGGAAGGAATAGCTAATAATAAATGGAAATGGAGGTTAGTAAAAGTTGACTCCTTTTAACAAGTCACTTAGTATCTTTTCTTTCTGGGACTAATACAATTTCACACTCTTTTTTTGTTTTGTTTTGCCTTTCATATTTGGCACTAGCTACTGTATTTCTTTATCTTAGCCACATACAAATGGCCTGAACCACACTATCACTATTTTTTTCTTCTCTTTTTAAAATGGTGTGCATTTTCATGAGATCAACAATAATAACAAGAACCATTTTGGGAGTGAAAAAGTTCGACATACACTGTCTTCCTGTAGCCGAACTTCATAATCACTTTGCAGGGAAAGGAGCGGAGGCAGTAATATCCTTGCTTGACATATGAAAACATCAAGACTTAGAGACTCAGTGCACTGCCTAAGGTCTCACCACCTGGACTAAGAACTGCTCAGTCTTAATCCTCAGTCTCAGGTCCGAGACGCTTTTTCCACCATCCCTCACTGCTTTTCCTGGGCACCTGACATGCGGATGTGTAGTGTACACAGTTGGTAATGTGTGGAGTAGTCAAGCGAACTTACTTCAAGGCAACAGGGTAATCAGTCAGGACTGACCCGAATAGACAGCACTCTCTACCCGCATGAGCAGCAGGTTAGAACATGGGCAGGGAGCCCAGAATGTGTCTCCTCGCAGGCAGGCAGACAGGAATCTCTCTGGAGACTGGCCAGCAGCCCAGAAGGTCTCCCAGAGGGTCAAGAGGGCTGCCAGGAGTTATCTGTAATGCTTCCATTTTAGGTTTAAAGGACATTATAGTCACAGCAGGCATATCTATGCCGTACGTGATACTGACACAAATACACATATATCGGCTTCTGTGTAGAGAGACGGTGTCTTGCTGTGAAGACGGAATCTACAGGCACTTTTCTAGTTTTAACTTTCAGTCGAACCAATCAACATTACCAGTCCACAGCGTATGTGGGATGATAGATACTTCCCGATCTTTGCTGATTGCCCCGGCCGGGTAATTAATTTGGGCATAAGTCACGGTTGGGCTGCTCTGCCGCTGCATGTTCGGGTTTTTCCCACAGCCAGCTGTGGCAGGGGTTGCTAATGGCCTACCCAATATTATTTTCTCCCCTCCTTCAGTCATAGAACTCTGGTTTTATAGAGGACAGCCAGGGTACAATTAAAAGGCTATTTTCCACACTTGGCCTTGCAGGTAAGATTGGCTGTATGAGTCTGCTTTGGTTAATGAAAGGCTAGCAAAAGTATTCTGTGGGACTTTGGGGACGTTTCCTTAAAGGCAAGTGATTCGACCTGCCTTCTTGCTGCCTGGAATGTGAATGTGATGGCTGGATCTCTAGAAGCCTTCTTGTAAGCCTCCACAGAGGTAGCATTCCAGGAACTGAGGAGTGGAAGACAGGAAATGGAGCCACTGAAATCTCCGTGGAGTTGCCATAACAGTCCTGGACTGCTGATTTCCAGGCTAATTTTATTTGTGAGAGACATAAGCTTTTATCTTGTTTAAGCCACCTTTACTTGGAAGTTTTGTTACATTGCAGTGGGAACTTCACGCTGAGTAACACATAGATGGACACACGACACAGAACAGATCTAAAATGTGGTAAAAAGGAAAGTGAAAAAGATTTTAACTAAGGAAAGAAAAGGAGTTTGATGTGGTATAATAACAAAACAAGAAAACGTAAACAAACCATGCGGTTGGATAATATTCAATTCTGCTATTTTTCTATTATTTCTATTCCTTCTTGCACCAGTGTCCTAGTTGTAGAAATTATACAGAAAGAATAAAGTGTCAAATTACTGGCCTCAGAGGTTTGTGTAGGCTTTTAAGAGTCTATAGAAGGGCCTATAATATATACTTTTAAATTACTCAGTTTTTTTTATTGTGGAGAATTTAAACTTAAAAGTAGGCAGAGGAGCATAGTAAGCCCCCTATACTCATTACCCCACCTTGATGATCATCAGTCCATGGTTAATCTTGTTCCATCCATACTTCCATTCACTTCTCCCTTTTTATTAATTTTGAAATAAACCTTAAATTTTAGAATAATTTTAGGTTTTTAGAAAAGTTATAAAGATAGCACAGAGAATTTCCACATACCATTTGTTAAACATACCATCCTACTTTGTTCTGTTGTTAATATCTAAAATTACCTGTTACATTTGTAAGCTATTTAATTGGGTTTTTGGGAATCCTGAGAAGTGATGTCAAAGTCTCAAGAGTATGTGTGTGTGTGTGTGTGTGTGTGTGTCTGTGTGTGTGTAAATTTGGGGGAATCTGGGGGCTACAGACTTCGTGCTTGCTTGAACAGTGTAGTTTGTGGATGCCTTAATCTCTTACAAGCCTCAAGATTGGTCTGGCACTGGAGCAGCTGGTATTAACATGACAGCATATCAATGACCAATGCAGGGAGGCCCAAAGACAGCCCTATCTAAATCCTATGGCTCCAGAGTAGTGCAGAAGTGCTGGTGTGAATTTCTGGATTCCTGGATGGGGCCTAGACTGCTGAGAGAACTAGTCTGCGGGCCAGAGGAGGTATTGTGGTTGGATAAGAACAGTAGAGAATACTTCATGTCCAGATGGGAAACCTACAACCAAGCAGAGGCTGATGAGACTGAGTCTGGCATGAGGACCAGAAAATGGAAATTAGATACCTGTGGCTTAGGGGAGAAAGGGAGAAGAGGCACAGAGAGCCTAGCCCTGAATCTCACCAGCTATTACCCAGAAGACTAAGTTATTTTCTTTTTCTGTGTACAACTGAAAGAAATTTAGCTTAGGAACTTACATTTTCACATATGAGCAGAAAACCTTCATCTCCCCAATGCAAGATTACATTCTGGTAAAGAATCTGCCTGCAATGCGGGAGACCTGGGTTCAATCCCTGGGTTGGGAAGATCCCCTGAAGGAGGGCATGGCAACCCATTCTAGTATTCTTGCCTGGAGAATCCCCATGGACTGAGGAGCCTGATGGGCTACAATCCATGGAGTGGTAGCATCTGACACAACTGAGCAACTAAACACAGCAAACTGATTTCAGTTACATAGACATGAATTAGGTCAGATTACTGCCCATCCAGGACCGTAAATTTAAATCTCTATATAAATATAAGTGGCTCAATGTTTGAAAGGAAGGGAGTCAGACAGACTCCTTGAGCTGGTAGCTCTGCTCTCCAGAAAGCAGGAAAGAATGGGATGACTCTGCAGCTGTAGTGGGTGGAGGTTGGGATGGAACATGAGGGGTTTCCATTTAGGGTTATGACTGCCTTTCCTCTCAGAAGTTTTTGTCAAACGCATTACAATGTTATGAAGCTATAACTCTGACTGTGAATTGGTACCAGCCTGAAAAGCCCCTAGTCCTCTCTCTGCTCTTGATTAGGTAAAAATGCTCTTAAATGACATTGTCAGACTTCACCTCCCAAATCAGGCCTCCCCAAATCCCGTGAGTGTATGTTAGGAGGGATGTCAGTTCACGCTACAATATGTGTTGGGAGCAACTGGATTTATTCTTAACTGTTTGCTATAGTCTGAATGTCTGTGTCTCCTCAAATTTCATTATGTTGAGACGTAATCTCCAGTGTGATGGTATTTGGAGATGGGGCCTTTGGTAGGTGATTGGGTTGTAAGGGTGGAACCCTTGTGAATGGGATTAGTGACCTTATAAAAGAGACTGCAGAGGGCTTCCTTGCCCCTTCTGCTATGTGAGGACACTGCAAGAAGGAGGCCCTCAGCAGACCTTAAATCTGCCAACATCCTGATTTTGGATTTCTCAGCCTCCCTAATAGTGATTAAATAAATGTTTGTTACTTAAATAAATTGTTGCTACACAGTCTATGGCATTTTTGTTACAGCAGCTCAAACGGACTAAGATACTATTACTTGCAATGTTCATATGGGTGGATTATCTTTTATTTTTCTAGACTCTATCTTCCTACCTATTGAATGAAGGGAATTTGGACTAAATACTGTACAGGCTGTATCGTGAATACAAAGTCTCAGTTATTTGCCTCACCTACAGCTGCCATGTTAGGTAAAGTAGCCCAGCGTGTTCTTTCTTACACAGATGCTATAGCTTATTCCATATGAAATTTAAGTAAAAGCAAACCTTTCCCTCAGGTTAGATTAACAGAGAGCTATTGCTTTGTCTCCTTAGCATTCACTTCTTGTTATCGAGAATCTTCTTTTTCCCTTCACTCTAACCATAGAGGTCTCATTGGACTTTGTACTCCTATTCCTAGACTATCTGGCCATGGGAATGATCACATGGCTCAGGCCAGTCGACAGGAATATTGCCTTGAGAATTTTTAAATTTGTTTTTTATTCACAACTAGATCAAGTACTTTCTTCTAGGTGGCAGAGATAGAAAGATGTAAAATATTGGTTGTCAGAGTTTCACACTCAAGGTAAAACTTGGCATGCAGAGAATCACAGAGAAGAGAAACCTAGAGAATCCTGGTTAACCTGAGTTCTAGTCCCTGAGCTAGTCCCTCTTAATTCCAGGCCTTAGACAGCCCCTGTGACTGGGGTATGCCAGACAACAAAGACCTCTTATGGCATCAACTAGACATAGCTTACTTTTGTGTATAACCAAAGAGCACCAATTAAACTAGTTAGTGGAATTCAAATCAAAGTCAGTCTCACACATAGGCTGAAAACTGGGGAGGAATGTGAAGTGCCTTAACATAAACTCCTGGCTAATAGAAGTGCTCCTTATTGGATGGCAGATTATTGGCCCTGCTTTCATTTGGGAAATATCCAGTCTAGATAAATGAAGAAGGTGGGTCAATTGAGTGCAGGTTCTTTACAGAAATATTTCGAATAATTGTTCTTTTTTTTCCCCATGAAGCCCATTGTGTATGGGATACACACATAGGATTGGGAATCCTAGAAGCTCTGTGGCTTAGAAAGACTGTAATAGGTGACATTCTTTATGTACCCTTTTAATAATCCCCAAGTCCAAAGATAGCCCATGCATGTCTCTTCTGGGCACCTATAAATAACCCAACTAATACAATCAAGATCAGTGATTAGTAAGGGTACCATCTGAGTCACCTTTCAATTCAGTTCAGTTCAGTTCAGTCACTCATGTCCGACTCTTTGCGACCCCATGAATCACAGCATGCCAGGCCTCCCTGTCCATCACCAACTCCCAGAGTTCACTCAGACTCACATCTATCAAGTCGGTGATGCCATCCAGCCATCTCATCCTCTGTTGTCCCCTTCTCCTCCTGCCCTCAATCCCTCCCAGCATCAGAGTCTTTTCCAATGAGTCAACTCTTCACATGAGGTGGCCAAAGTACTGGAGTTTCAGCTTTAGCTTCATTCCTTCCAAAGAAATCCCAGGGCTGATCTCCTTCAGAATGGACTGGTTGGATCTCCTTGCAGTCCAAGGGACTCTCAAGAGTCTTCTTCAACACCACAGTTCAAAAGCATCACCTTAAACTATTTTAAAAGAAAATTTTGGTATAGGGCAGTCTGAAAACCCCATATGTAAGTACAAAATGCATTGCAATTAAAATTCATTTACTGGATTTTCTTTCAGTTCCCATAATTTTAGGAGATTTGATTAGATGGACATTTGGCATTGGTAAATGGTTAGTGAACTCTGTTAATATACAACTATGCTAAAAGCCTGAAATAAATGGTCAACTTATAAACAGCTATCCACATCTCCAGTTTTACCATGTTAAAATATCTACTGTCCTTTTGGCTTTTTCCTTTCAGAAATAGACGTCATACTTTGAACTTAAGATATTTTTTGGTTATCATGAGACTTAAACATGAAATTTCTTTCTGTTTTCCTCTTTATTTCTCTCACACTCTCTCACATCCTTCTGGTTGTAATTTCAGCAGTCCTATATTCCCAACATCAAACAGAGGCTAAGTACCATGTTATTTAAACAAGATGAGTGTATTTGATAATGAATGAGTAAGGAAAGCGGAGGAGGAATAAAGCAGAGAGGAGTGGCAACTCCCGACAGCAGGGCATGAGGAGAAATGTCCCAACAACTTCACAATCATTGGTTTGCTCAGTAAAGATACTGCTCTCATAACATTATAATTTGTCTCCCTAAATTTTTATGTTTCCCACTTTGGAAAACAGCTCTGTCTAGTATATAATTTCACTCTTTTATTATGACATTTGAGAAAATAGCCAAGACTGGTTAGGTTTAATTACCTCCATCAAGTTATTTTAGATGTCAGTTTCTACAAGTCATTCACAAATGGGCAGATGGCAGAAACATGTTATTCCAGAATAACTGGGCTTGGGTAGAACTAAAGAAAAAATGTTGACTCCCTTGTACAATGTTTGTGTTGGTGTGAATACATATTCTGTATGCTTGTGTTAGTGATGATATTGTATGATTATAGAACCATCATTTGATTTGTTTTCTGTTTACTTAAATAATCTTCAAAAATGTGACCCAATTGATTGGTTTTAATCAGAGATTATAAAATAGCGGATTTCTAATTGCATTGAATTTACTATTTGCTGTTATTACTTTTCTCAAGGTATTATCTTGAACTTGAGTTTGAAATGTTAATGGATTTTTATTCCATGTCCTTCTCTGAATGTGACAAATGGAGAAATGGAATTTGCATACCTTGAAAATCTTTATTCTGCAGTGTTCTTAGTTTTGGTAATGATATACTCTTGGGGCTGTGTATGTGTTTAGAATATGCCACATTTGGACATCTCTAGTCACTAGCATAAACCTTTAATTACTGTATAAATACAAACAAGTATTTTTCTTTTTTAAAGAAAAAATGTAGGCAAAAAATAAAACAAGCTTATGTATTTGTGTGACTTGAGAATAAAACACTGAAAAACTTACAAAAGTAAAAATATCAGTGTTCTTATGACACTATTAAATCATATTGTGATAAATCAAATTATGATAATACTAAATAGGAGATGATGATTCTGAGATTTTACCTGCTTGCAAGCTAATAATTTATCCTGCCAGTGTCATGGATGTTGGCAGAAAATAAGAGACTCTTGGGTCAGAGACAAAGAACTATTATTCACAGCATTAGCAGTAGCCAGAGTATAGTATTGCCTCAGCTCCCTTTGCCCCAGTTCCCACAGGGAACACAATGAGGGACAGGTGATGTCTGTACTTGGAGTAGGTTGTTACAGCAGGGGAACCCTGCACTTAGGGAACCCAAATCTTTTATAATGGGCAGTGAGCCTGCCTGAATGTTGCCCTGGAGAGACACTATTTTTATTTTACTGAATGATAAACAAACATGGCTTGTTTTCTTCGAAGGGAAACACTCTATTTTTCAAGGCCTTCTACTATGCAAACTTTGAAAATGTAGTCTGGAAATAGGCAGTCTGTGGCTCGATTCCCAAGATGTGTTGAAACAGGGGAGAACAAAGGATTGCTGTCTTACAATGAATGCCGTGTACACAAATGTAGGTTTCTTTATATCTCTGTAATTAAACTACACTTAGCTTTGAAATCTCCATCTTTTAGGGTGGAAAATTTAAACTTGTCAGTCACTTCTAGCTTAAAATATGTTTCCATATATTATGAATTTCAGTTAATTGAGAATTCTCATACTATTTTTCTGCATTTCTCTCAGTAGTAACAATAATATAGCAAATTTAAAATTGTACTTACATCAATCACATAATAGTCTAAGCTCTTTATATAAGCTAATTCATGTAAAGGATAAAGTGTTACAGTTTCTACTTAATATGTATGAAAACTGAGACACAGGGAAGTCATGTTCCCCAGTCACATACCTAGTAAGTGATACAGCTGGGATTCTGACCATGAGGTCTCTTCTAACCTGTGTTCTGTTATATCTCTGCTTTAGTTTCTCTGGGCTCTCTATATGCCTGGGGACTTATATTTCGTCTGTGCATCTCATCCATATTTAGTCCAGTCTTTTCTGGCTCCCACTGGTGTCTTACTTGATGGTAGGTAAGAACCTTTTCAGGTACCTACTGATATCTATACTTTTATCACTTTACCTAAGATGATTCTTTTACCATCTACTGATTAAATGCTTATTTAATTTCAGGCCGAAAATGGTAGGTCCTTATGTCATCATGGACTTCCCTGCTGGCTCAGACGATAAAGCATCTGTCTACAATGCAGAAGACCTGGGTTCGATCCCTGGGTTGGGAAGATCCTCTGGAGAAGGAAATGGCAATCCACTCCAGTACTATTGCCTGGAAAATCCCATGGACAGAGGAGCCTGGTAGGCTACAGTCCATGGGGTCACAAAGAGTCGGACACGACTGAGCGACTTCACTTTCACTTTATGTCATCATGCACTTTCCCTGTTGTGTGATTTAAGGCATAAACACTATGACAATATTTAAGGTTTTGTTTCTTGATATTAAAACCCAAACTTTAGAACTGAGAAAAATCTGTCCCCACTTGGTCACTTGACTCTTACAATTGAACATTATAGCTTTTTAGACTTCTCCCACATATATTTATGAAGTCTACCTAGCTAACTCAATTCACTTCTTTGTTCTGGGGCTCCCGTCCTCCTTGTGGGGCAATAACTGTCATACACTTACTTGGTGCAGGGCTACTGGCAATAAATAGGAGTCAGGAAAGAAAAATACCCAGATTACATTTCCAAATTCATAACCTAATTTACATAAAATGTTCTAGACTCCTAAGAACTTGGTTGGATGTGAGAGCTGGACCATAAAGAAGGCTGAGTGCCAAAGAATTTTGCTTTTGAACTGTGGTCTTAGAGAAGACTCTTGAGAGTCCCTGGGAATATGAGGAGATCAAACCAGTCAATCCTAAAGGAAATCAACCCCAAATATTCATTGGAAGAACTGATCCTGAAGCTGAAGCTCCAATATTTTGGCCACATGATGCAAAGAGCTGACTCATCAGTAAAGATCCTGATGCTGGGAAAGATTGGTGGCAGGAGGCGAAGGGGATAACAGAGGATGAGATGGTTGGATGGCATCACTGAATCAGTGGATGTGAGTTTGAACAAACTCCAGGAGATAGTGAAGGACAGGGGAGCCTGGAGTGCTAGAGTCCATGGGATCACAAAGAGCTGGACATGACTGAGTGACTGAATGCCAACAACAAATTTGGTATGTATTTTAGAAAGCATTGAGTATTGGTAACACCAATAATTAAAAACTAGTCTTCAAACAAAGTCCTACTGTATAGCACAGAGAACTATGTTTAACATCTTGTGATAAATCATAATGGAAAAGAATATAAAAAAGAATGTGTATAAATATGTGTGTGTGTGTGTGTGTAACTGAATCACTTTGCTCCATAGCAGAAATTAACACAACATTGTCAATCAACTATACTTCAATAAAAAACAAACAAACTAAAACTAGTCTTCAATTCCTGTGTTCATTTAAGCTTGCTAAAGTTAAGAAAATGACTTATATTGTTTACTCCATTTCCTGTTTTGTTTTTCTCTGAAGGGAGGGCCAGGATAAGGTTAAGGTGAATGGGACAGGTTGGTACTTGCCTTGGGTACAAAATTTAGGGGATACCAAAAAAGTGAGTAATCAAGATGTTTAAAAAGTCAGTGTTTAAAATGTTTAAAAAAATAAAAATAATGCAAAAATTCACAATGAAAGAAATATCAAAATTTAAAACAAAACACAATTATTATTGATTTTTCCCTTTGACCCAGGCTCCAAAATGGTGGGATTATAGCATTTCTGATCCCACAACACATTTTCTTCCCTATTGTCAGTCCTTTAAAAGTTCTTAATGTATGTAGTGGCGGAGAAGAACAGTGAGAAAACCTGCAAACACTGATACTTATGTGCATAAAACCCTTTTTCTTCTAGTTATTTTTGTGGCTTGACTAGTTTCTATTCATTGTAACCCTGTTTGAGAAACAAAAATTTCATGGAGTTTTTGCTTGAGATGCATGTCTGCTTCCTTCATTCTCTTTGTCTTACAAAATTTAAGCAATTAAAGTGTTTACTTAGGAGCTTTTCTACCTTGTTATTGTTATATAACAAATATAATTTTTCCTCCTTATCTCTGGTAATGGTCTGTCCCTTGGAAAGACAGTAATATTTTCACGATTTTCTTACCAACCTGGCAAAAAAACCAACTCAACCAACCAAACTATTAACACCATTTTAATACTGGAAGACAGTGAAGTAAATATACTGGTGCCAATAATGTTGATATTGCACTATTTTTTTCAAAACTAAAATTAACCTCAGTGTGAACTAGCAAAGTGGTTTAAAACTTGAAAATGCTTCATCATTTCTTTGCCAAACATAGACCATCTACAAGTATTGTTGGTCTGGGCCCGAGTAAGACCAATGAGGCCAGAAACACTGAGGCCAAAAGAAAAAAAAGAACAATCAATGGGAAATGACATTTGCCTTCCTATGACTTTGACCCCAAGAGTCAAGCTTGAGGTCATCTGGAGGTGGGCTGGGGGAAGAGGGCAGAAAGAGAACATGTCAGCTGGATGTTGGGGTTTTGGTGTGATCTTAGAAATCTGAAGGGTCCCTGATATCCAGTCAGACAGACAACTGGGGGAAAGAGGCTCCTCCTACCTCACAGTTGTCGTAACAGCCTTTTTATTCCAGCATCATCAGGGACTGCTTTTAAGAGCATTTTGATAGATGGCATTTTCTGCCGTGTTAGTAGTGGGAGGAGAATCTATTTGCTGCACAGGCAGTTTTTGTGATTTGAACAAGACTCCCCCACCCCCTTCAAACTCCGCTCTGTATGACAGAACACACATGCTCACTTGTTACCACTCGCCTTGTGGCCTCTGGGATTCCTTTCTCTTTAGCTGTGTTTCTTAATCCTTTGCATCTCTCTGAGGCAGAAGTAGCAAAAGCAGCAGGAAATGGCAAAGGCATACAAGTCTGTGCTGTTTCTGGAACACATTGAGCTTGTGTCTACACTCTGGAGGTAGAAATTCTGCCTGAAGAAAAATATTCCACTACAGTGCTCTTTGTCTGCTTGCCAAAGCACACAGAAATGGATCATCTTAAAACGTAGGCACCCAAAAGCCTGACATGTAGATGACCCCGACTAAAATGACTATTTACAGAGTAAGGATTTGGAGGGGTACCTGTGATGCAAAGAATAGTGCCCCCACCTCCCCCTCTAGGGCATACACAACACGTGACGATGCACAGAAGTGTTAGATAAAAATCTCTGCTGCTTCTTGGGGTAACTTTTCCCCTTTTCTCCCATTCATTAAAGCATTTTGAAGTTTAAGTAACAGAGACTGAGACTTTTATGAATATACACATGATTTGGTCAGTATTTAAAAAAATATATTAGTTGCAAATTTCAATATTTTTACTACTTGTAGAAACAGATTTCTTTTAGGACACCTCATTTCTCATCCACACCCTTCCACAGGTTGAGAGTCTGTCCTGGGAACCTGACCCAGCATCTTCTCTAATATATTCATTCTTAAACTCAGGTAATAACAGCTTTGTTTTTTGGTGTGATCTTACAAATCTAACAGGGCATGTTATGTCTATATTTGGGCAACATTTTGAGAGAGCACTGGAAAGCAAGATTCAGGTGGTTTGTAAAAATGCTTTTTCATCCTTTCTACAAGTTCTTGCAGAAGTAGAAATATCTACCTAATGGAGAGGGGGGATGATTGTACATGTTTTCCTCCAGTTGCTGAGCATCAGTGAAGATTTTTATAGTGCTACTTGGAATACTCTAACAGATGGAACCAAGTGCCTTGTATACAAGGTCCTGGTGGATTTTCTCTTTCTGAGACACGTAGCACAAAGAACAATTTCACATTCTTCCAGTGAAAATCTGTGTGACCCTTTGCAAATGTTATTACAAAAGAGTTCCAAGAAAATTACAGGAAATTCACTGAGCATTGCTAGCCTAATCATGTGATCATCATTTGCTCAGTATTTTCCTTTTTTCAGTAGGAGATTGATATTTGTAGTATGATGCTTACTAGAGCAATAGGTTGGAAGGAAATCATTTCCTATATTTTAAGAATGTTCCCTTTTGGCAGTACATAATCTCTTAAAAATGATCTTGCTTTCAGATAGCTACAAACATATCATTTAGTGTTTTATTTTTTTGTCTGAATGTGGGGCTGATAGATTTAGATACAGGGGAGGGATTGCAGGTTTTTCATTACCATAAATCCTGCGTCACATCCCCAGCATGATGGAAGCATTTTGATAGATAACATAAAGTCATTAATCACCACTCTCTTAAACTAAGTACAGAGAAAGAACTTTAAATGTTCTACATTCCAACATTTGTGAATGCCTCCTTTTTTAAAAAAAATGCCATCCTTTATTAGTTCATGCTGTTTAAGATAGCTTGAGTTAACTCCATGAAAAGAGACTGTGTATCAAAGGAAGAAAGGACTGGAAAGGGGGCGGGGAAAAGGGAAGGGAGGCAAGAAGATTAAATTCTGTCTTAAATCCAAACATGGGCTAGATTGCATGCTAGCATTAATGTCTTTGTCCTCTTCCCAGAGAATGTTGGCAGCCTTCCAGTTTATTAAAACAACAATCCAATGCTGATCTTCTCTCTGTATACACAATTCAAGGAAGGATCATTTACTCAAACAGAGCTGTTCACTGAGGTATAAAAGCAAAAATGCATTTTAGGAGATGTTGTTTATGACTATTGCAAAAAGCACTATGCCCCTGTTTTTCGTATAAGTAATCATGATCATTATTAAGTGTAGAAAGAAAGCCATGTTGTTATTCTAAAAGCAGTAAGCACAAGCCACATCCAGGTATTTAATGATGCTGCTTAAGCTTTGGAAATGGTGCTAAATACAGTTGTGTGTTCCTCTTACACAATATCCATACCTGTCAAATAGATGCATCCTAGAATGTGTATTCTCTTATACTTTTTTCCCCCTAAAACAATGCATTATGGAATTTATTTCACAGATGGGTTTTTATACTTAACACTTAGAGAGTATCTGTGAATAGTCAACTTTCTTAGCATCTATTTAATGACTAAAATGAAGTTTATCTGTCACACAGTCATTGCTAACGTAAGAGTGTTTATAAAAGAAAAGTGCTGCATGCCTAGGCATGTATATTAGTGCAAAACACTGTTGTGTGTATTGCTTTGGTCACGTAGAATTCTGTAACTCACCCAGCAACCTGCAGGCTTACAAGTTCTGCTGGGTACCCAAGGGGCAGTCACAAATGTCAGACAAACAGATTTCCTACTAGAAGGCCCACCTCAGGAAGCAGAGGTGACTTTAGGAATAACAGCCTTTTAAGTGAGCTTTGTTTCCAGATAGCATTCTGTAAATCCAAATCTTTGATAATGACACAGTGTATTGAATGGTGACCCACTGAATGGCTGTTGAACTTTTAAGATATGATTCAGCATACCATGGGGAGAACAGAGGACAATGACATTAAACACCAGATGGTATTTCAAAGCCCATCAGAGAGATACACAAAGTCCTTTCTCTTTTCAACAAAAGATTGGTAAGGCCTTACAACCAAAAAAATAAAAAAATAAAAAACAGAAAGAAAGAAACAAAGAAGGGGAAAAAAAGTCCATTAAGATAAATGGGATGATTTGGTTTTGTCTTGCTTGACTATTACAGGAAAGCCATCTGAATGGGTCACGTTACAAACCAGACTCCAGATCAAAGGAGAACTACTGCTGCGGTGGGTCACACTGATTTGAGCTATGTCAATCAGATCAGCATGAAACCCTAAACTCTGGGCCAAGAAAACATGTCTCTCTCAAACTGAGACTTGACCACAGCAATTAACCAGAGCATTTGCCTCTGCCTCACAGGAAATCTGAGAGGGTTTTATTGGTTAGACCACTGTATGCAGACACACGAGTGACTGGGATACTGTAACATAGCTTAGAGTTAGTTCATGAGTAAAATACAACCATCCACCAGAAAGTCACCCAAGAGCTGCTGCTCCATCAGTAGCTGTTGGGTGAATAAAGAGGTGAGTGGAACATACTTTGCGCACGTGTGACGTTAGTCAAAGAACACTTCATTTGCTTCAGGGAAATCAAAGCTTGGCTGACTTTGAATGTGTGGATGATGGTAGAGAAGGAAGTGTGATTTTATGTATCAACTTGACTCAGCCACAGTGCCCAGATATTTGGTCAAACATTAATCTGGGTGCTTCTTTGAGGGTGTCTTTTATGTGTGCTTAAATTTAAAGCAATAGAACTGAGTAAAGCAGAAAGCCTTCCAAATGTAGGCCTCCTTCAATGAGTTGAAGATCTTAATAGAAAAAAGACTGACCTCCCTGAATAACAAGGAATTCTGCCAGCACTCAGCCTTTGAATTCAAACTGTAACTCTTCCCAGAGCCTCCAGCCTGTGGGCCTACTCCATCAGATTTCGGACTTGCCAAGCTCTCACAATCATATGAACCAGTTCCTTGAAATAAATCTCTATCTCTCTATATATACATCCTGTTTGTTCTGTTTCTCTGGAGAGCCCTGACGAAGAGCTCATAACAATTTGGCACTCGAGAAATGGATTAGCTGGACTCAGTGGTCTCAAAGCCCTGCACCAGATCTCAGGTTCTGGGAGAGCTACATGGGGTAGGATGTATGGTGGTTAAGGGCTTCAGGTCTGGAAGGAGACACATCAGGGTTGGAATCCTGGCCTTGCCACTTACTAGCTCTATCACTTTGCACAAGTTCCTTAGGGTGTTTAGGCCTCAGTTTCCATATCTGTAACACAGTACATTAAAATGCACATCTGGGATTTCAGAATGGAGGTGGATACAAAAAGAGAGAAGATTTTAAAAATGACAAAAAATGGGCAAAGGAGTGTAAACCACAAATAACATCCCCAAATTTCTTTGTAAGAGGAGGTCTGGTTGTGAATCTCAGGTCATCCAAATACAACAGTTCTTCTAAACTTATAGCCACCTGAAACATACAAAATCTTTTCAATTTAATGGCTCCATTGGACCTGTTTCACCATAATTTCCCATCACCCACACTAGAGCTTGTTGTGGGAATCTTTGCAAAAAAACCATGGGCTTCTTAGAGAATTTGGGCTGAAAGGGGAAGAAAGTGAAGAACTTGGACAAGATGTTATGGTTTAAGGACCCAGAGTCAAGAGATATTGGGAGAAAATTGGCCTGCTTATGGAGTCCTTTAATACTAAAGAATTTGCCACTGATACTTCATAAATTGGTCATTTGGGGGGACTTCCAAATCTCATATTTCTACAATAAAGATACATCTTTGACATTTAAAGGACTCTTTGAAATAGACTTGTCTGAGGGTACCAAGGAATTGACAGCTTTGATTGGAAGATTTAGTATCTTCAGAGAATAGAGAACTTTGAACGAGTGGAGGTTTGGCTTGGAGGGGAGAACAGAAAGGGGAGAATGAGTGCTTAATATAGCTACAGAGCATGGCGGGCATGAGGGCATGAGGGCATGAGGGCATGAGGGCATGAGGAGAAGGGCCTTGGGTGGTAGACAGGGCTACAGAAAAAATGTGGGAAAGGCCAAAACCATGCTCCATTTCCAAATTCTTCCCAGGACCAGCTCTGTGCTCTCATTTTCCTCCTGGTCACAGATAAACCCTGCTGCCAGGATCCAGAGTGGAGGATGATAGCACCCTGGAGTAGTTCTATAGGTCAGTTGTGGGCCAGACTGGAACACTACACACTACTTACAAATATCCCAATAGAAACAAGTTCTGAGTTCCATATTGAGTTATATTGTTGAAAAAAAAAATCTTGAAGTGTACTCTATATGAAAATAAGGATTTACATAACAAAAAGCAGGTTAGTTACAAAGAAATACTTCCATGCAGGATTGGAGTCATCATAAAATCCCTTTAAGAAGCAAATTTCTTAGAGATTCAAAATGTGCCTTTGATTTTCAATTTTCATGATGTTTCCATGTGGTCATATTAATTATACAGAAAGGAACAAAAATTTTATAGAATGGCTCATTGAGGCCACACATTTTACATTTATTTTTTTAATTTTTATAACAGCCATATGAAGTGGACATTTTTAGTTCCATTTTACAGATGAGGAAAGCAAGGTTCAGAGAAGGTAAGTCATAATTGAAGGTAACATAGGCAGGAAGTGGTGGAGAATTTCTGTCTTCAATGCATATGTGTTTTTCAGTCTACCGTTTTTATTAGAGTAGCTTCTATAACTGAAAACTCGATATTCACAGTAACTATGGGTTCGGATTAATTTTTACTTTTATTCCTCAGGGCAGGTGGATATGGTCATCTACACCACTTAAAAATCTAAAACCTGATGATGTATAACTCAACAACAAAAAGGCAAACAACCCACTTAAAAAATGGACAGAAGATTCAAATAATTATTTTTCCAAATAAGAAATGCAAATGGTATATGAAAAGATGCTCAACACTATTAGTCACCAGGGCAATGCAAACCAAAATCCTGGTGAGGTACCACTTCACACCCACTAGGATAGGTAACAGAAAAAGAAAAATAGTGTGTGTTGGCAAGGATATGGGAAAATTGGAACCTACATACATTGCTGAAAGGAATGTCAAATGAATTAGTGCTATGAAAAAACAGTTTGGAGGTTCTTCAAGATGTTAAACACAGAACGAGCAATTCCACTCTTCAGTATATACCTCAAGGAACTGTATTTTCAAACAAATGTAAGCACACACATATGTATAGCAGCACTATTCACAACAGTCTCAGGGTAGAAACAGCAGAAATGTCCATTAACAGATGAGTGGATAAACAAATTGTGGTATATCCATATTATGAAACATTATTCAGCCATCAAAAGAAACACTACAAGGTGGATGAAACTCAACACCATTATGCAAAATGAAAAGAGTTACACACAAAAAGTTATATGATTCCATTTCAAAGAAACAACCAGAATATGTAAATCCATAGTTATCAGGGGTTAGGGAGTGGTAGAAATGAGGAATAACTGTTTCATGGGTATGAGATTTTCTTTTAGGGTGATGAAATATTTTGGTACTGTATACGGGTGATGGCTGTATACATTGTGAATGTATTAAATGCCACTGAATGATTTATTTTACGTTATGTAAATTTCACCTCAATTTAAAAAAAAAAAAATCTAAGGTTTGGTGAATGTACTGGTTATACCAGGCACAGAGTTAGAAAAAAAGTTAGTCAGATTTTGAGATAGACGAGAACTCATCATCCAAGTGAACGAAAGAAAGTATGCATATATCCACCCATCCTACCAGAACCCTGGTTTCCACTTGTTATTTTGTAGAGATCCCTAAATACCTTCCTGGGGTAAAGCAACTGTGAAACGTGGAGTAACCACATAACAGTGGGCATGCTTTTCCCCCAACACAGCTTATCATGTGAAAATCAGACCAGCTTGTCTGGCTGACCACTCCATTTACCATCACCAAACTGCTTAATTTGGTTATACTGTGAGCCTGTTTAGAATGCAAGAGATGCCTGCTTTGATTTTAACAGGGTCTACAGGTCAAGGCATAGAAGGTTTTCTATGTGAGCTAGTGGCCTACTTTGAGGTAAATAGTAAGCTTTTAACTTAATGATATATCTCTCTTTTCAGCTGCAAACAGTCTCCATTGTTTTTCCCTTCCCAGGGTTGGGCACTGTGAAATGCTACTCTCAGAAGAAAGAGGGTGTCAAAAACCCCAGTGATTTCGAAGGCTTATGGAACACACGGAATAGGAGCAATTTAGATGACAAAAAGGAGCCCACTTCAGTCCAGATTTACACTGTGTTCTATTCATCGACACATCAGCAAACATTATAAATGCCTTGCCTGAGTAATGAATGGTTTCTGAGTGAGATCCTGGGCTGGCAGCAGGTTTGAAATTCTAGACAGTCAGGCAAGGGAGAAGGTGACGAGGGTAGAATTACGGGAAAGGATTAATGAGGGGGTGCTGGCTGAACATACTGCTTCACTGTTCCTTCAGTCACTAGACTGAGAAGTCACTGATTTTGCCTCCAGGAATGTACTTTCATAACTTAAAACAAGCCTCTTTAAACAAATCTGCATCAGGCAATGTGTCAACACTTCATTGGTTTCAATAGAATTAGTTTTCTAAATGCTCTTTTTTGGAGCAATTTTTGTACTTGAAAATGCATTACAAGGAACATTTACTATAACTACAGTACAACGATATAGAATATGACAAGTCAACTTTTAATCAGTGCAAGCTGCAACGCTGAACACGGTCCACATTGATCCTCCCCCTCCCCCTCAGCATCAGCGTTAATAATCCCAGGAACCTGAGGTTATTTTCACTGGTATTTGCTGTAAATAATAGCCAAGACCTTAATTGTATTTGCCCAGAATGAACTAGGCTAACAGCCTTCAGAAGACGTCTAGGCAGGTTGTGATTTAATAGCCTTATGTAACTTCGGCCCTTTCTGCTCCCCATGGCAAATAAAGCACAAGATCATTCTGCTAGCTGAGAGATAACACATCGGAGCCTGAACAAAGTAGAACAGCACTCTGTTAGACCTGCCCTGGTCAAACACAACGACAGCTAGGAGCAGCCAAGTCACTGAACATTCAACATCCCTCACTCTGGCATGTTGTACAGGACACACTCTCTTGGTAAGATGTCTATAAATACAAGCAGCACGAGGGCCTGCAAAATGGCAAAATATTTCCTTTATGCATTCTTCTCATAAATCTCAGGTGTGGTTTGCTTGCCATTTAAAAAATGTTGTTGTTTTCTCCAAAAAGGAAACAGGAAAAAAAAAAAAAAGGCTCTTTCATATATTCTAATAAGAGACTGTGAGTCCTAATGCATGAAGCCACTAACCCCATTCTACTTCAGTTTCACCTTTTTTAAAATGTGGCTGGAATACAGATGAAAGGGCAGTGACCACTGCATCTAAGTGCAAAGGGAGAGCAGTGGCAGCAGCTGACAGAGTCCCACTCTCCTATATGCTAGGATGTTCTAAGTGAGTCCTTTTGGACTTGCTGAAACAGTAAGTAGAGACGATGGCCTCTCTTTTCCTTGTTTCTCCCGAGCTGTGTCATCTGCTTGTCTTCAAGGAATGCAGAAGGTGTAATCAAAAGTGTGGTTTGGGGTCACACACGCCATGTTCACTAGTTGTGTACACTTAGACAAATTACTTGGAGAAGGCAATGGCACCCCACTCCAGTCCTCTTGCCTGGAAAATCCCATGGGCGGAGGAGCCTGGTAGGCTGCAGTCCATGGGGTCACAAAGAGTCGGACAGACTGAGCGACTTCACTTTCACTTTTCACTTTCATGCATTGGAGAAGGGAATGGCAATCCACTCCAGTGTTCTTGCCTGGAGAATCCCAGGGACGGGGGAGCCTGGTGGGCTGCCGTCTATGGTGTCGCACAGAGTTGGACATGACTGAAGTGACTTAGCAGCAGCAGCAGACGAATTACTTAAATCCTCTGAGCCTCAGTTTTCTCATCTGTAAAAGTGGAACAGGGCGTAACTTTTCTGGTTACTAAGAGGCTTACAGATAATGATGCCAGCTATCTAGAATGATAGGTGCTCAACAACTGCTAGCTGTTACTGCTCTTATGAGTCAAAAAAAGATATACATTATCCAGACAACATTTATTATATCCCCAGTTAGCTGCTGGGGACTATGTGAGGACTGAGATTTGGTTCCTGTCTGAGAGGATCTCACAGTCTTTTTGGGAAAACGGGCAAGTAGGCTTGTGAATCCTGTCAAAAGATGTGCATTACACTGCATCCTTGCAGTGAACTTGGCCTGTTGTATATCAGATTCCTGTAGTGGAAAACAGGAGTTTTCAACTTGAGGAAGGCAAACTTGAAGAGCTTCTTCAAATCTATAGTCTTAAAAAGGACCTTTCCCCACAAATTAAACTTTACCATATTCAGAGGATTGAGTGAGTCAAAATTTCTTCATGCCTTTAATTAATTGTTTTATTTTATCAGGATTTTACTTTTTAAAGCAGTTTAGGGTTCACAAAATTGAGAGGAAAGTAGAGCAATTTCCCAAACCCCCACACATGTATAATCGCCCCTATTATGAAACTCCCCCACCAGATCAGTCCATTTGTTATGATCGATAAGCCTACATTGATAGGTCATTACCACTCAGGGTCCATAGTTTACCTTTGGGTTCACACGTCACAGACATGGAGTGTAAAGACACATTAAAAAAGAATCTCCTAACTTTGACATGACTGAGTGGCTGAATTACAACTCTGACCCTCATTTTCAGTTTATATGCACACTGTTGTTTAGTTGCTAGGGTGTGTCTGACTCTTTGCGACCCAATGAACTGCAGCACGCCAGGCTTCCCTGTCCTTCACTATCTCCTGGAGTTTGCTCAAACTCATGTCCATTAAGTTGGTGATGCCATCCAACCATCTCATTGTCTGTTGCACCCTTCTCCTCCTGTCCTCAATTTTTCCCAGCATCGGGGTCTTTTCCAGTGAGTTGGCTGTTTGCATTATGTGGCCAAAGGATTAAAACTTCAGCTTCAGTTCTTCCAATGAACATTCAGGGTTGATTTCCCTTATGATTGACTGGTTTGATCTCTTTGTAGTCCAAGGGACTCTCAAGAGTCTTCTCCCGCACCACAATTTGAAAGCATCCCTTCTTCAGTGTTCAGCCTTCCTTATGGTCCCACTCTCACATCCATACATGACTACAAGAAAAACCATAGCTTTGACTCTACAGACCTTTGTTGGCAAAGTGAAACCTCTGCTTTTTAATATGCTGTCTAGGTTTGTCATAGCTTTTCCTCCAAGGAGAAAGCATCTTTTAATTTCATGGCTGCAGTCATTGTCCACAGTAATTTGGGAGCCCAAGAAAATAATATCTGTTGCTGCTTTCACTTTTCCCCCTTCTATTTGGCCATGAAGTGATGGGGCCAAATGCAATGATCTTAGTTTTTTAAATGTTGAGTTTTAAGCCAGCTTTTTCATTCTTGTCTTTCACCCTTATCAAGAGGCTCTTTAGTTCCTCTTCAATTTCTTCCATTACAGTGGTATCAACTGCATTATCAGGTTGTTGATATTTCTTCCAGCAATCTTGATTCCAGCTTGTGATTCATCCAGCCTGGCATTTCCCATGATGTACTCTGCATATAAGTTAAGTAAGCAGGGTGACAACATACAGCCTTGAATACTCCTTTCCCAATTTGGAACCAGTCTGTTGTTCCATGTCCGGGTCTAACAGTTGCTATGGGGAAGAGCCAGGAGAGAATTATCAAATGGCAGAAGAAAATTTACTGCAGTGGAGAAAAGAGAAGAGTCGTCATTTTAAATGAATTCAAGTGTGGCCAAATGATCTAGACATCGCTCCATAAATTTTAGTAAAGCAAAGATAATGATAAGATTCTAAAAGCTTCCGAGAGAACAAGAGTCCTGTGAAATTTGATACCGCACAGATTGGTGTCAAACTGAACTTTAATGAGTCTAAAAGACAATATCTTTAAAATTCCAAGAGAAATGTTTTTTTAAATCTAGAACTATATCTCTAACAATATTTTGATTTAGTATGAGGTATAAATGAAGACATTTCAGGCAAGGTAATGGAAAATTTCTTCTTACATGGCCAACCTGGAAAAATATACTTGACAGTATGCTCTAGAGAAATGGGGAAAAAACAAAAAATAAGATATGAAATTAAAAAAAAGATGGAATTAATCAAAGAGTACAAGGAAAAGAAATGACAGAATGCTAGCTGGGTAGCATTGAAAGCAGTAAGTCCTAATTTTATAAACAGAGCATGTAGTGGACACCAAAATGACATTAGGATAAATGGAATGAAGGCCCTCAAATGCTGTACAAAACTAAAAGATCATATTGAAAAAATGAGGAGGATATATGTGAGGAAAATACTGATATGGAAAAAGTTGCAAAGGAAAGACATTGCCAAATGTGAAGCAAAGGGAGACAAAGCTTGGTTTTCATATACTAATGGAATCTTAAAAAAAGAGAAACCATTTAACTTTATCACAGAAACATGTTCCTTCAGGTCTCCTAGGATTTATCATATCGGATCAATAGAAGAGGAAATGTAATCCTACCACACAACATGGCTTTTCTGGAGAAAAAATGTTTACATTGTCATAATACTAGTTATGTTTTCAAATATCAGTATCAACCTACAGACAGAGCATGAGGGAATTACTAGGACATGGAGCACAGTGTCAATGTAATTACGTTTTATTCTCCTAAAAAAAAAAGCAGAACTGACAAAAGATAAAAAATGGGTAGGAGTGTAGAGTGGGGTGGAGTCACAGAATCTTTATATTATTCTTTGAGATTAAGAGATGCCATTGAAAGTGGATGGAAAAAGAAAGTTTTAGGCATCTCACTTATATTCTCAATAGATAGAATCCCCTCACTCACTACAAGACACAATTAGAGGAAAGGACTGCAAATAGAAGAGCTGAGAGTGAGTTAACTCTCATCTGGTTGTCATAGAACATTCATAGAATATGTTCAAAATTGATAAATAAAGAGACAGAGGTGCATTTGTTATTTATTGCTGCATAACATATTACCCCATAACTGTACAGCTTAAAACAGTAAATATTTGTTAACTCTGTGTGGGGGCTTCCCTAGTGGCTTAGTGGTAAAAAATCTGTCTGCCAGTATAAGAGACACAGGTTTGGTCCCTGAGTCAGGAAGATCCCCTGGAGAAGGAAACGGCAACCCACTCCAGTATTCTTGCCTGGGAAATCCCATGGACAGAGGAGACTGGCCGGCTACAGTCCATGGGGTTCCAAAAGAGTTGGACATGACAGAGCAACTAAACAATAAAACAACTCTGTACCAGGAATTTGGAGTGACTTGGCCAGGTAGTTCTGGCTCAGTTTCTCCTGAGGTTGCAGTCACCCTCAGTCTTGCTTGTGGCTATAACATTCACTCCTGATATGGCAACCTTCCCTGCAGGTGACTGGAGGCTTCAGTTTCTCTCCAAAGGGCTGCTTTAATGCCCTCATGAGAGCTGCTTCCTTCGGAAGCCAATTGTTACCTAGCTCCAGAGGTCACATGCTGTCACTTCTGCAATATCCTATTGGTCATATAGGTTGTTTTTCCTAGAATATGTACTTCATAAGAATATGAGTAAGGAAGTGAGGCTTATTGGAGGTCATCTTGGGAGGTGGATGCCATAAGAGGTATGAGACCATTATTTAGAGCTGAGGAGTGAGTATCAAATGAACAAAATGTACAACTGCTTATAAAAGAAATTTTTATACTCTGATTTTTTTCAGTATGTACATATTAACACTGTTTATATTTTGTTTCTTTTCAATATTTATTATCTGTTCATATTAAGGTATGTATATAATTTTATGAAAATATAATTATGCTATATGTCCTAGTCAGAGTCTGCTTCTTCCATTAAGAATTATCTTGATTATTCATTCCATTGTATATTCTGTAAAGATGATTTAAAGAATATTGCTTTTATATGAAATACATATTTGTTTTGAATAGAAAATCACCCACAACCCTGTCATTAGCCTTTTAATTATCAAGAGAATATCTCATACTCTTTCTCTCTCAATCTAGATACATGTCTTGTTTAAAAGTGGGAGCTTTCCGGAAAACCTGACTGTAGTGGCTACATTTTATTTCATTGTAAAAGTTTATCATAATTTAACTATCTTCCTGTTATAGGACATGTTTCCAATTATTATAACAAGTGCTTTATAGCAATCACTGTGTACATCTCTGATTTATTTCAGGTAAATTCTTAAAAGCAGAAACACACAGATGAAATTTATGAATACAGTTGAGGCCCCTGAAAAAGCACAGGAAGCTTTCCCCTGAAGTTTGTACTAACATCTACGTTGCAGTGTCTGAGAACACCTGTCCTACTGAGCCTTTGCTGCCTTTGTACTCTTGTGGATCCATACTGATTGGAAAGAGGGAGGACTCCCTAGGGACAACTTGGACCAAAGAAAGGAATTAGGTTCCAGCTCTGAGATTCAGTTTAAAGAGGGGAAAACAAGCAAAGCAACAGAGAACAAAACTTACTTTCTCGGGCTGCTGCAGTGGAAGTACACACAGGGGGCATCTATTTGAAGACTTCTGTGTCATTATTTCACAATTTCTCCTTTGCACACTGGACTGTTTCTATTTCCCCTACTCCCATGCTCATAAACTCTTAAATTACATTTACCTTTACTGGGATATAAAGGTCAGATGTAATTTACCTAATAGAACCAATTGATGGAAATCTATACAGTGAAAGAGATATTAGGCTTGAAAAGCTAAGAACATTTTGTCCCTGCTTCTGTGCTGCTCTCAGCATGTTTTAAATACGACCCAGCAGTTGTTAACGGATACCACATGTCACCATCTTTAAATGACCTTATCCATCTTATCACCACAATTTCAAACTAAAGGAAAAAACCCCCCACCACCAAATAATCCTGAATGATGCTGCCTGTCATGTTAGCCATCAGCAGCCTTGACATGGTCAGTAATTCTTGTAGATATTGTATCATTTACCAGATTACACTGAATATAAAAATCTCTTGAAAAACATCTCTCTCAAAGTTTGTCTTCTTGGATTGAAATATAATGGTAGTGAAAAGAAAAAAAAATGTGATTAATTTGAGCCTTCTAGATAAGCAAATCCAATCATTCACATCTGGGAATGGATCAGGGGGCCTGTGTTCACTTTCCAGCTCTACTCGTGAGCTGCCTTCCTTTCAGAGGGACCTGAGTTCTTCCCTCTTACTCTCAATTTGTTAAATGTGGCAGATGACAGTTTTCTTAAGTTAATTCTCCAAGTTTCTTTAAGGATCAAAAATATTGAAAAACTCTCATCTTTTTTATAAGTATTATGTGGGTATTAGAAGCTAAGAGTACAGTTTTGGCCTCATTTTGAAACTTTTAATTGTCTTTTTCAATCTTGGATTAGGGTCAGTTATCTTGCATCACTAGTAACACGCCAATAGGATTAAAGCCAATTTTCCTAATCCCATTAACTTTTGTAGTTATAAAATCTATTTCTTTTGTTATTAAGAAAAAAGTTAATATCAAATAACTGCTGCTTTGACTAAGAGCAAAAATACTAAAATTTATAGTATTTTACAAATGATAAATTTTGTTTTTTCTAGTCTTGCTCCCCTCCTCCCTCAATTTATTTTTTATCTACATTTGAATGATTAATAACTTTTTAAACCAGTTTGACTAAAAAGACTGACAATTTTTAAAAATGATTCTAACAATTAGTATTTATCAAATCTCAGCCTTTCACCCAGAATAGTTAATTTTCCCTCTAATTACAAATAAATACTAACCAATAAAACACAAAATTATACACAGATGTTCATACCCAACATGAAGTCTACTATTTCCTTTCTTTCAAGGACAGGTTCGAGCAACTCAATCAATTAACATGATTGTCCAAGGAGAATATTGTTGATTTTTCTGTGTGACAACATTGACAACATCATTGCTTTTAGTACCTTTTTCCAAACGCCTTTAAAAAAGCCAAAATGTTCCCAAAGCATTGGATACCCATGTCAAATTTAGTAGAGATTCTATAGGGTAGATCGCATGAAATTAAACCACATACCCACAGTAATAATCGAACCTCCTTAAAAGGCAGTTTTGCTACCTACCTTTGTTTCTAGAGCTGCCAATGTCAATCTTGTCTGCTCAGTGGCCCTATCATATTCTTATTTCCAACAACTTACAGGGCTTCCCCTGAAGGGAGTCCTTCTGTTAAGTTTCAGTTACCTGTGAGTAATGGGGAACTTGGGTAGAGAGGATGATGTTGTGCTAGTCCTGTATGGCAAGGTGACGTGAGGACCTGCCAGACCTTCTGGTTCTAAGTCTCCACGCTCCGTGTCCTTCTTCTGACCCTGCTTGGAAGTCAAAACTGAGCAGAGCCTCTCTTTCCATATCTGCGGTAATAATGCTAATCCTCTCTGTCAGAGGTCCCCTCAACCTCTAAGATCTAATGCTTGATGATCTGAGGTGGAGCTGATGTAATAATAATAGAAATAAAGTGCACAATAAACGTAACGCTATACATTTGAAGCATCCCGAAACCATTACCACTCCCACAGCCAGTCCGTGGAAAAGTTGTCTTCCACAAAACCAGTCCCTGATGCCAACAAGACTGGGGACTGCTGTTCTCTGTGACTAAAGATGCTTCTGCCTGAATAACTAAATATATTGATGTATGGAACTGAAAACAGAGAATATATTTTAAGAAATATTATTGTCATCATGCTGGGATAGGAGGAGTCTCACTGGGCAGGAGGTTAAGGAGCCTACTCTGGCATAGAAGAAATAAGGAAGAGGGGCTTCCCTGATGACTCAATGATAAAGAACCCACCTGTCAAGGCAGAAGACATGGGTTTGGTCCCTGAACTGGGAAGATACCACATGTGGTGGAGCAACTAAGCCTGTGTGCCACAACTATTGAGCCTGTGCCCTAGAACCTGGGAGTCACAACTCTGAGTCCACATGTTATAACTACTGAAGCCCATGTCGTTAGAGCCCATGCTCCAAAACAACAGAAGCCACCACAATGAGAAGCCCACGCACTGCCATTATAGAGAGTAGCCCTCACTCAATGCAACTAGAAAAAAGGCCATGCATCAGGGAAGACCCAGTAACAGTCCAAAATAAATAAATAAAATTATTTTCAAAAACGAAGAAATAAAGAGGGGGCCACATTTCAAAATTTGTCTTTCCACCCTGCTGCTGCTGCTGCTAAGTCACTTCAGTCGTGTCCGACTCTGTGCGACCCCATAGATGGCAGCCCACCAGGCTCCCCGTCCCTGGGATTCTCCAGGTAAGAACACCGGAGTGGGTTGCCATTTCCTTCTCCAGTGCATGAAAGTGAAAAGTGAAAGTGAAGTCGCTCAGTCATGTCCGACTCTTCGCGACCCCATGGACTGCAGCCCACCAGGCTCCTCCATCCATGGGATTTTCCAGGCAAGAGTACTGGAGTGGGGTGCCATTGCCTTCGCCGCTTTCCACCCTAGGCACTGGCATTTGATACAGCCTGTGGTCTGAATTCCACTGGGGGCAAATATTATAAGTGTTTTTAGCTTAGTCTTACAAAGCTTGATCTTGCCTCCTAAAAGGGTTAATTGGCAAAGTGGTGTGAACAAAATATGGGGAGCTGACAGAATGGCCAGGAAAGGCATGGATCAGTCCAAGCTCTGGGGAATGTGGAGATTGCAGTGAAGCTGTACAGCAACAAAGAGAACAGTTATATTGGAAAGAAGGGGCCAGAAGCAAGATGGAGACAGAAACATACAGACCTCAAGAAATGACCTGATATAAGAAAGGGGCCCAAAGAAGAAGAAGGTCCAAAGTTATTCCTAGGTTTTGAATCTGCGTATTGATGAGAGATGTATGTTGATAAAAAAGAGCCTGATGGGAAAGATTGAAGGCAGGAGGAGAAGGGGATGACAGAGGATGAGATGGTTGGATGGCATCATCTACTCAACGGAAATGAGTTTGAATAAACTCTGGGAGTTGGTGGTGGACAGGTAAGCCTGGCATGCTGCAGTCCATGGGGTTGCAAAGAATCAGACACAACTGAGCAACTGAACTGAACTGAACCGATGAGAGCAACAGTGAAACCTGGTAAGTCATATGGAACAGGACTGTGGGAAATCAAGGCTTTGGGTTCAGGCACATTGAATTTGACGTGTCAGTAGGCTGTCAAATACATGCGGTCTAGAAGCCCCAGAAATAATTAACCCATTATTTATATTTAGATTTCAGCTTTCTGCATTCAGATAGTTCACCACTGCATGTTAGAGATGCTTTGATTTTTATTTTCTTTTGTGCTCTTGCCTTTGCTTATCAGGTTTTCTTGCCAAAATGAAGCATCTGCAACTTAAGGATACAAGTTACTCATCCAAAGTAATGTCAGACTTAGGAATGTACGATTTCCAGAATTGGAATACTAACATCACCCAGATGTTTTAAAGCTGTGGTGTTAAATCCACCCAGATGTCTCTGATTGCATTTTGCTAGTCTTAAGTTCTTTGCTCATCCTGTGTGTTCTGTTCATTTAATCTGCTATAAGTCAGTATAGCTTTGAATTTTTAAAGAAGGAAGTTTGAGTGGATCCAATGATATGAATGTGGAAAGAGGAGACTTCATAAAGATATTCTTAGATCTTAAAATAAAATAAATCAGTGAATATCAGAGAATTATAGAACTCTGGGACCGGAAGGATCCTTAGGGATAATCTAGTCCAGTTCTTTCACTTTAGAGATGATAATAATTATGGGATTTGGGAGACTTCATGAAGACACAGAAAAGGTAGAAAGGCAGTGGGAGTGCTAGGTTACACACCAGGGATACTTGGTTTAATATTGAACTATGAACTTCCAGATGTTCAAGCTGGTTTTAGAAAAGGCAGAGGAACCAGAGATCAAGTTGCCAACATCCGCTGGATCATGGAAAAAGCAAGAGAGTTCCAGAAAACATCTATTTCTGCTTTATTGACTATGCCAAAGCCTTTGACTGTGTGGATCACAATAAACTGTGGGAAATTCTGAAAGAGATGGGAATACCAGACCACCTGACCTGCCTCTTGAGAAACCTATATGCAGGTCAGGAAGCAATAGTTAGAACTGGACATGCAACAACAGACTGGTTCCAAATAGGAAAAGGAGTATGTCAAGGCTGTATATTGTCAGCCTGCTTCTTTAACTGCTATGCAGAGTACATCATGAGAAATGCTGGGCTGGAAGAAGCACAAGCTGGAATCAAGATTGCTGGGAGAAATATCAATAACCTCAGATATGCAGATGACACCACCCTTATGGCAGAAAGTGAAGAGGAACTAAAAAGCCTCTTGCTGAAAGTTAAAGAAGAGTGAAAGAGTTGGCTTAAAGCTCAACATTCAGATAACTAAGATCATGGCATCTGGTCCCATCACTTCATGGCAAATAGATGGGGAAACTGTGGAAACAGTGTCAGACTTTATTTTTCTGGGCTCCAAAATCACTGCAGATGGTGACTGCAGCCATGAAATTAAAAGATGCTTACTCCTTGGAAGGAAAGTTATGATCAACCTAGACAGCATATTCAAAAGCAGAGATGTTACTTTGCCAACAAAAGTCCGTCTAGTCAAGGCTATGGTTTTTCCAGTGGTCATGTATGCATGTGAAGAAAGCTGAGCGCTGAAGAATTGATGCTTTTGAACTGTGGTGTTGGAGAAGACTCTTGAGAGTCCCTTGGACTGCAAGGAGATCCAACCAGTTCATTCTAAAGGAGATCAGCCCTGGGATTTCTTTGGAAGGAATGATGCTAAAGCTGAAACTCCAGTACTTTGGCCACCTCATGTGAAGAGTTGACTCATTGGCAAAGACTGATGCTGGGAGGGATTGGGGGCAGGAGGAAAAGGGGACGACAGAGGATGAGATGGCTGGATGGCATCACTGACTCAATGGACGTGAGTCTGGGTGAATTCCGGGAGTTGGTGATAGACAGGGAGGCCTGGAGTGCTGCAGTTCATGGGGTCACAAAGAGTCAGACACGACTGAGCGACTGAACTGAACTGAAGTGGATTTTTAAAGGTGTGTTATTTGTTTTTGCTTTTGGTGTCTTAGTATGAACCAAAAGTACGAAAAAAAGAATGCTCTATCTCCCCTCACTCTTCTGTTATCTCCATTTTTCCCTTCCACAAGCCACTTCTATCAGTTTTCCAATATACTCTTGTTTAAGAGATAATGGTGGAGTAGAAGGCCCCTAAGCTTACCTCCTCTGACAAGCAAACCAAAATCACAACTAACTGCTGAACAACCATCAGTAAAAAAGACTGGGACCCACCAAAATAGATATTCTACATCCAAAGACATAAAGAAGAAACCCAATGAGAATGTACGAGGGGCACACTTGCAATATAATAAAATATACTCTTACTTGTTCCTGTAAAAAGGAAAATCTTCACTTGACCCCACACAACATCCTCCTTTAGCTACAGTTGTACTTTTTGTTCCCCTTGACAGCAAATCTCTTGTATTTAGAAGAGTTTCCTATACTCACTCTGACTTCTATCCACCCATTTTCTCTTTTTAAAAAATTAATGCAAAATTCATGTAACATAAAATTAGCAACTTAAAAGTGAACAATTCTGTGGTATTTGATACATTCAGAATGTGTGCAATTGCAACTTCTGTCTAGTTCCAAAAACATTTTCATCAGCCCTGAAAAATCCCTGGACCCATTAAGAAGTTGCTCCCCATTTCCCTCTGCCCGACAGTCCCTGGTATTCTGTCTCTATGCATTTATTTATTCTGGATATTTAATATAAGCGGCATCACACAATATGTGATCTTTTTGTGTCTATCTTCTTTCATTTAGCATAATGTTTTCATCAAAGCTTATCCACACTGTTGCAAGAATCCGTACTTCACTCCTTTCAATGGCTGAAAAATACTCCATCATCCTATTATTTTCTTAAACTCACTCCAAACATCTCATCATTTTCAAAAGTTCTCTTGTCAAGGTCACTAGTGTTCACTAAGCTGCTAAACCCAATGATGAAATTTCAGCCACATTTGATATAGTTGGCACTCTTCTTCTTGAACTGTTTTATTTGTTTGGATTCCAGACGAACACACTTTCTTGGTCCTCTTCTTAGTCACTGGCATTCCTGTGAATCTTTTGCTGACTGCTTCTTATCTCTTAAACTTCAACATTGAGTGCTTAAGGGTTAGTTGGTAGGCCTTCTTTCTTTTTAAATTTTTATTTATTTAATTTATTTGTCTCACTGCATGGCTTAAGGGATATTAGTTCTCCGACCAGGGATTGAACCCAGGCCCAGGGCAGTTAAAGTGTGGAGTCCCTAACCATGAGACTGCCAGGAAATTCTTGACCTCCTTTCTTCTTGATTTATTCTGTTGGTTATCTCATTTAATATCAAGTTTAATTTTTAAAAAAGTAAAATCATGACTTCCATGGAAATATATAATGAATACATGTCTAATATTTTATTACACTTATTAATTAATGAGAGAGTCAGTAAGAGATTAAACTAGTTCAAAGAATATTTGAGGAGCTATGTAGTCAATATCAATTTAATAAAGAAATATGTTATATAATAATAAAGAATTTGTCTGGTCTTTGTCCTATTTTCTGAGAGGGAGCTTTTAACCCTTAGAATCTCCCAAGTAATAAAAACGTCTTTGTTATTCATGCTGAGACTGTGGGAGCACAGCAGAGTTTATACTAATGAAGTGATTCTTGGTGGGCTCCTAGATAGTTCCTGGATGGGGCTGTCCATTCTAGAATGTTGGGGCATTGAGCCAGAATGAAAACAGCCTGACCATCAAGGAGAGAGAGGGAATTGGAGCTTGGGTTCATGGTCAATGATCTGATTAATCATGTCTGTGTAATAAAGACTGGGAACCTAAACTGGGGTGAGCTTCCTTGGTTAGTCACACACATTTACATGCTGGGAGGGTGACATATCCTGAGGACATGAAAGCTTGGCTTTGGGAACACCCTGTGTGTTTCTTCATTTGGCTGGTCCTGATCTGTATCTTTTATAAGCAAACTATAATTTTAAGCATAGCACTACCATGAGTTTCATGAGTTGCCCTAGTGAATTATCAGACATGAGGGGGCGATGGAAACCTTTAAATTTGTAGCCTGTTTGCCATAGGTGTGTGGGTGGCCTGGAACCTGGAGCTTGCAGTGGTGTCTGAAGCAAGCGGAGTCTTATAGGGGACTGAGACTCTGTGAAGTCTTGGATAACTCAGGGAGTTAGTATCAGAATTGCACTGCAAAAAATTAATTCAAGGTTTCAGGATTAGATACAAAACAGGTATTAATATCTTACAGGATTTTTAAAAATCCATAATTTGCCACTGGACATATAAAATTCTGTAAATTAGCAGGTAACTTCTGGGACCTTATGTCAAAATAGTTACACTCTCTCCAGAATCACGACTCCCAACATTTTATTTCTAGGTTTTTTTCTCAGCACTGGTCTTTAGACTAGTATTATAGGACCATCTGGGCTTCCCTGGTGACTAAGCAGTAAAGAATCTGGCTGTCAATGCAGGAGATGCAGGTTCAATCCCTCAGTCGGGAAGATACCTTAGAGAAGGAAATAGCAACCCACTCCAGTATTCTTGCCTGGGAAATCCCATGGGCAGAGGAGTCTGGTGAGCTACAGTTCATGGGGTTGCAAGGAATTGGGCATGACTTAATGACTTCCCTTGTGGCTCAGACAGTAAAGCGTCTGCCTGCAATGCAGGAGACCCGGGTTTGATCCCTGGGTCGGGAAGATCCCCTGGAGAAGGAAATGGCAACCCACTCCAGTACTCTTGCCTGGAGAATTCCATGGACTGAGGAGCCTAGTGGGCTACAGTCTATGGAGTTGCAAAGAGTCGGACACGACTGAGCGACTTCACTTTCACTTAATGACTAAACAACAACAACAACTTGACTGTTTCATAAGCATGGAAACTTATAACCAGAACTGCAGTCCCAAACATGATTGATCTGTACTCTTATCTGTCTATAACTCTGCGACCCCATATCACATTCAATGTGGCAGCAAATTCTGCTGGGTTCTACCTTCTAATTTCCCCCTGAATTTGACCAGTTCTTATCATCCTCCCTGGTAGCAGGTTGGCCCAATGCACTATCACCTCTTCCTTAAATTAATGCACTACACCTCCAGTGGGTTTCCCGGATTTTTATCTTGTATATCTTTTAGTCTATTTTCAACACAGGAACCATAATGATATTATTAAAATATAAATCAGATCATGTCAAACCTGCAAATGCTTCCTCATCAATGTAAAAGCCAAAATTCCCACCATGGTTTGTAAGGGCTTAAGTGACCCAAGGTTTCTATCCTTTTTTCCTACTGCTCCTCTGCCTTGCCCTTTTGACTCTAGCCACTTGGCCTTCCTGCCATCCTAAATATGCCATGTGATCGCTTCCTAAAACATTCTCCCTTCATGTATTTCCATCTCTTTAAGCCTTTGATCAAATGCATCCTTCGTGACACATCCTCTGCCCACCATATTTGGAACTCCATTTCTTATCTCCACTCTTCCTACTCTGCTCCTCCCTCTGAATTATTTATAGCACTTACGACAAGGCAACATGATATATAATTTACTTATTTTGTTTGTGTGTTTTCACATAAGGTTCATGCGGGCAAGCATTTTTTTTTTTTTTTTTCCGCTTGTTTTATTCACCAGAGTATCCTAGTGCCTAGAACAGCTCCTGGCACAAAGCAATTCAACAATATTTGTTGAATAACGAATTATGACATATTTATATTATTGAAAAGTAAGGAAGTACATCACCAGCAATTTTATATGCAAATAAAAGCTGTCGATCATCGTTTTGGGTAGCTTTATAGTTATTTCAATGGTTTGGAATTGATTTAAGAGCCAGCTTGCAAGTCATTAATAATGTCAATTTAATTACTCTATAGTTACAGCTCATTTTGGATTCCAAACTGAATTACCCATCTTGAACACCACCTTATTCATCAGACTTGGCTCTGGTAATGACGTGGTGATAACAGCCATTTGTTATTTTCAATAATCTTTTCCTTAGTCAATAATTTTTCATTTACAAGTAGCGTATATACACTTAAACTATCAAGGTGATAGAATCTGTTCATATATTAACTTATATTACTGTTTTCTTTATATTTTTCCCTTGCCAACTCTAAAAACGGTAGTTGGACTTTTGCCTTCTTCTGCTTTAGCATGGCTGAGTTGCCAGGTCAAAGCAGAAATAGCTTGAACTCAATTCTCTTCTTGGATTTTTGGCTTAGAAAGCCTAAACTCTTGAGTATAAACTCTTATGCAAGGATTATCTAGGGCAGGAATGGTGAAATTGGTGCCAGTGAGGAGAAAGCGAAGACACAAGAGATGAGAGAGGGGCAGAATTTTTTCTCTGAAGACTAAAGAAGAGACTGTGCTTGGGGTTCCCTGAGCACATCATTATGGCTTCTGAGCTGCTTCTGCCGCTCTCCCACTCCCCCGCCCCCCACCCCGTCCCCACCCCGTCCCCACCCCACCGAAAGAGTAACGGAATTTTGGAAGACCAAGGCTGTATGATGTGTCTTAGGCTTGTCTTCAGAGGAGTATAAGGAACGTGCCTCACTAAATACAACAGAAGAAACCAAAGCTGAGCCTCATGTGTGCCTAGAATCTGAAAGCATGAAATCTTACAGACACCAAGGAAAATGGCAATACCATCTCTTTTGTTTTTTTTTGAAGCTAAGTCTCCTTTCCCTCTCTGAAAACTAACTTTATCTGCTCTAAAAGTAGCTTCCATAAAATTGGACTTATATCACTTCTCATTCCAAGAAGGACTCTGGCACTAGTCAGTCAAGTTTTTCCTAGCATGAAGGCTTTAAATATTGCTGTTACCTCTCTAGGTGAGCTGTGAGTTAAGAGCCAAAAAAAGTAGGTAACAAGTCAGCGAATTTATTAGTACTTCAATATACTTCAAAATTCTAGTACCCAGAACCTTGTTATGCCCGTTTCTTGGTCTCTGGGGCAGAAATAGTTTGGTCTTCAAGATAAAACTCTTGACTATGAAGGCCTCTTTGGATGGGAAAGTAAAAGCTTCAGAACTGAATAGGAAGATGAAGTTGGTTCTTTATTACCAAAGGAATATATAATTGTCTGCTAATGAGACTCTTCAAAGAAATGAGTCAAATTGACTTGTAGATTATTAATGGCTGGATGTAACACCACTTTACTACAATATGTGAAAGGCTAGATGAAGAAACCAGGACAAGAGCAACCTAAGCATCAGATCTTTGTATAGTTAAAACCAAGGTACTGTCCCGGGATCCTAAATATAGACCTTTTTGGCAGATTAGTAAGAGAAGGAAGATATGAGGAGATCATTTCCTTCTTTTCTATTTCTAAAGATCTGGCTCTCAATTGTATTAAAAAAAGATTCATCTGACCCTATGATCTTAGTAAACAGGTTGAACTGCAAATGAAGAACAGATTCTAGAACTGTAAGAAATGACCAGTCTATATTTACAAATGATATAGTAGTTTTATAGGAGTTTTATAGATAACTGATAAATCATTAAGTACAATGTGTATACAGTTTTACATTCTGATTGTAGGAAATATTTTAGTAAAATTATGGAAAATTGCTCTGAAAGTTTATCCTTGGGTAAGACCTAAAATATCTTATGTAACATGAAATAAAATACAAAGTGAAAAGAATGTTAAGAGAGTTTATCAAGATGGTTAAGAAAATAAAGAGCTAAAAGTAAGGAAACATAAAAATTGCCCAAGTAATACTTAATGGGGAAACATAGTAATTTTTTTTTCTAAAGAATGAAACTAGAACACTTTCTAACACCATACACAAAAATAAACTCAAAATGGATTAAAGATCTAAACGTAAGACCAGAAACATGTAAAATCTTTAGATTCTTAGATAAATTCTCTTTCAGTAACAACCTGATCTATTTTTATGTGTATCCAAAACAAAAAGCAAAATAAAATAAATATTATGATCTTATTTGGAGATCATGTAATGATAATGTGATAAGAGGATAATTTTGTGTGATTTATGAAATCCACCTTATGACTATTTGAGATAATTATATAGCCTGGTTGTTGCTTGCATTCAATGCATTATGAAAGTGAACAATCCCTGTCTTCTCTCTTTGAGATTGAAGTTTAGCACAGGAAAGGGAGAAGCACTCAGGATTTGAAAATCAGACTAAGTGGCCGAAAAATGAAAGAAAATGTCTCTAACTTCTAGACATGGAAGTTTACTATGGCAGAAAGCTCAAGTACACTTTACAAAATATCCATCTAAGCTGGACAGTAATATAGGAGATTTATAAATTATGAAAGACTTAAAATGAAGAGGGGTGTCAACTTCATTGCTTTGACAAGACTAAGAGCTCTGAGTGACAAAACCATCTACCACTGAATTAAAAAGATTACTAAAAATTAAAGTTTCTTATCAAAGGATAATGTTATTACATTAACATCTAAAAAAAGAAGCAAAGATCATTAATTTACTCAAGTTTCAGCTTCAACTATTTTCTCAAATTATGAATGACAGAGAAAATACTAAGCACCTGAAAAATGAAATACATGGGTTTTGCATAAATATAGCCGTGCACACATACATGTAGATTTAAGACATTGAAACTACTTTTTTTTCCTAATCACATTGCTTATATGATCTAATGTGCCTCTGATATGTTATTTCATTTATGTAATATTTTCCTTCTTTAATTCTTTCTTTTTAAAAATGTAAGAGAAATTCTTTAAAAATTCTTTCCCTTAAAAATGTATTGCCTATCATGCTGTGTAAATATAAAAACATAATAATGTATATAAGTTTTAAATTGGAAAGCTCTCAACTCATTGCAGAAATAAACACCAGATTAGGAATTCAATTTTAGACTTTTGGATCTATGCCTGTTACTTGGTTTACCACCTGAATGGCACAGAGGGCCAACTTGTTTGTGGTTCTAATATGAAACTTTTACATTGTCCTATTCATACACACATATACATAAATATAAAGTTCCTTGCCAGATTTTAAATTCCTTAAAAATATTGACGTACTCTTGTTCATCTTTACATTTCTTGAGGACAGGGAATTGAATTGGGAGCAAGTTTCAGTGGTTTAAGATAAAAGAATAAGTCCCTCTTGTTCATAAAGCTTTTTTCTAAAACTGAATCAAGATATTACAATAAAAAAATATATAGCCCAGCTATCGAAGTAAAGTTCTAACTTTAAAAATACAAGAGTTCCAACAAAAGCTAGTAAAGAGTGCTTCAGGCCCCTAAGATAATGGATATGAGGAGGCAAGCAGCCGAAGAGCCCCAGCGAATGGGAAAAATGTGAGAAGAAAGGAGAGAAGAGCGCTTCCTTGACAATGGAAATGTTAACGTCAGGCTTAGTATCATATCTTTGTTCAAGACTCTATTTGTTTCAGTGAATTAGTAACATATTTAATGTATTAACATTTTCACATTTTGTGGTTGATTCTCTCTTCTACTGTCTTTGCTCACGTTTCCACTGATTAATCTCACCCATGACAATAAACTGAAAAACAATATTGTAATTGCTTAACTGCACCTCTCATCAACTTATCTGGTGTTTTACGGTCAGTGTTTTATGAAGCCAATCTAGTAATTTTTAAAAAAACTATCGAAATAGATCTTTTCAAAATGTGTAAAAGATGCCACCTGGACAGAACCTGCAAGAATTTTAACTTACCACCAAAGATAACAGACATTAATAATACTTTATGTCCCTTAATCAAGATGTATGTGTGACTTTGCAGTGAAAAAATTTGGTCAAAGGTTAATTAAAAATGATATAGTTGTCAGAGTTTCTTTTTAAAAATGTTTCTATTCTTAGCCATCAATTGTCCAACAATTCTGAATCTTAAAGAACAGAATGTATATTTATTACACAAATAATTATTGAGCAACTCTTCCATGCCAGGTGGCACTATTCTAAGTGCTTGAAATAAAAAAACAATTTAAATATGGTCTTTGCTCTAAAAAATGAAAAGCAAAAAACCTTTTGAAGCTTTTCTAGTTATCCCTTTCAATTCAGTTGATTTACACGTCTTTTGAAGAAATCTTGTTTGAAATAGAAAAAGGCATTCAACTGGGTTAAATAGTATTATTTGACAATTTGGCAGGCTGAGAACACACATTATGATTTTAAACAAAGGGAGAAAACTTTTCGAACCAGAGCCTAATTCTGGCTCCTATCCTGTCTCTCCATGCTCTCATCAATTTCTGCTAGGGCTCCTACGGCAAAAGCATGTGTTCCAACTAGATGAACTATAATGACTCTAATAATAAGCTGGAATCAAGATTTCTGGGACAAATATAAATAACCTCAGGTATGCAGATGACACCACCCTTATGGCAGAAAGTGAAGGAAAACTAAAAAGCCTCTTGATGAAAGTGAAAGAGGAGAGTGAAAGTTGACCGAAAGCTCAACATTCAGAAAACTAAGATCAAGGCATCCGATCCCATCACTTCATGGCAAATAAATGGGGAGACAGTGGAAACAGTGGCTGACTTTATTTTTGGGGGCTCCAAAATCACTGCAGATGGTGATTGCAGCCATGAAATTAAAAGACACTTACTCCTTGGAAGGAAAGTTATGACCAACCTAGACAGTATATTAAAAAGCAGATACATTACTTTGCCAACAAAGGTCTGTCTGGTCAAGGCTTTGTTTTTTTCAGTAGTCATGTATGGATGTGAGAATTGGACTATAGAAGAAAGCTGAATGCTGAAAAATTGATGCTTTTGAACTGTGGTGTTGGAGAAGATTCTTGAGAGTCCCTTGGACTGCAAGTAGATCCAACCAGTCCATTCTGAAGAAGTTCAGTCCTGGGTGTTCATTGGAAGGACTGATGTTGAAGCTGAAACTCCAATACTTTGGTCACCTGATGTGAAGAGCTGACTCATTTGAGAAGACCTTGATGCTGGGAAAGATTGACGGCAGGAGGAGAAGGGGACAACAGAGGATGAGATGGTTGGATGGCATCACCAACTCAATGGACATGGGTTTGGGTAGACTCTGGGAGTTGGTGATGGATAGGGAGGCCTGGTATGCTGCGGTTATGGGGTTGCAAAGAGTCTGACACAGAGCAACTGTACTGAACTGAATTATGTTTCTGTGTTTCTTCGAAATATTAGATAAAGTGAAATTTTATCTTCCTTCTGAAAAAATATTTTATAGTTCTAAGCTATGGTTTTTCCAGTAGTCATGTTTGGATGTGAGATTTGGACCATAAAGAAGGCTGAGTGCTAAAGAATTGATGCTTTTGAACTGTGGTATTGGAGAAGACTCTAGAGAGTCCCTTGGACTGCAAGGTGATCCAATCGGTCCATCCTAAAGGAAATCAATCCTGAATATTCAAGGACTGATGCTGAAGCTGAAGCTCCAATAATTTGACCACCTGATGTGAACTGCTGACTCATTTGAAAAGACCTTGATACTGGGAAAGATTGAAGGCAGGAGGAGGAAGGGGACAACAGAGGATGAAATGGTTGGATGGCATCACCAACTCAATGCACATGAGTTTGAGCAAGCTCCGGGAGATGGTGAAGGACAGAGAAGCCTGGTGTGCTTCTGTCCATGGGGTCACAAAGAGTCAGACATGACTGAGCAACTGAACAACAACGGTCTCAATATCCTTTGAGTACACAGTCATCACAAATGCATTTTCCTGACCATTGTCTCAATTTATTTCAGGGAAAGAAATGGCCTCCTTTTGACTTTTATTCTCCTCTGCACTTGGACGTGCAAGTAGACATAAAGGTACATTGGCAGGTGTCATAAGCCTCTATTAGACTGCTCCTTTGTTCAGAGAACCCACTGGAAACTCTAGTGAGTGATCCTACAGGAAGTCTGCTATTTGCCAGAGCTTCTAAGCTATTATTTTGTTTAAAAGCTCTGTGGAATAGTTAAAATTCTCTTCATTTTTAGTAGGAGAAAACTGGCTCAGAATATGCACAACTGGGCCAACTGTGGGTTTGTGTCTGTATACAACCCAATCTAAGGTCTTAAAATGAATACTAAAAGATCAGAGTGGAAGAAAACATTTTGCATTTATTTTGAGTAAATGAAGCTTGAGGCATTTGTCTCCCCCTGCATATCTATGCAGTATATCTAAGCAAAAAACATGTCAGATTTGTTTTTTTACATCTAAACTTTGGTTCAGAAGACGTAAGAAAAAAAAATACATATATATGTGAATATGAACTATTATATGTATACACACACACACACACACACACACACACACATGAACTAAAGCCACCTATATTTATGCATTTTAACCATTTTGGGGGAGAAATTATTCTGTGCTTAATAGTTTATCATGATTTGGATGCTTTACTGAGGCTTAAGAAATTGTTAGTGCCAATTCCAATTTGCTTAGTTCATTTACTTTGCACCTAACTTGTAAATTAATCATTGCTGGTAACATCAATTTAGTTGTAATTAATCATAGAGGGAGGAGTAAATCAGTCACATTGGTGCCAGCCATATTAACTTCCTTATCTGATTGCTCTTGTGTAATTTTCCAGCACTTTGATGAATATACAAGGCAAGGAATATTTTGGGGGCTTTCAGGAATATTCATAGTATATTTGGAAATAGACTTAAAAGCACTATAAATACTTGATTGCTGCTTTACCTGAAGATGTTTTTGTGACTATTAGACACATAACTTTTAGACCACACACACACACACACACACACACTTTGCTTTTGCTTTGCTTAAATGACATGCTGATGCTTTCAGAGCAGTTACATCTAAAAATGAAGATTTTGTTAGAGTCTTGTCTGTGTATTCAAGGTCAGAGAGAAGTGGATCCCAACAAATAGTAAGTATCAATGTTTCCTATGCAGTTTCCATGTGTCAAATAAATATTTAGGGAAATATATAATTCTCATTTGCAAATATGTAGTATTTTTTAGCTCTTGACCAAAAAATTGATTTTTATAACATCACCTTCCAAATATATCCATGTATTTACTTATGCCTGACAGAAATTTAGGTGATTTACTACAGACAAACAAACAAATAAACATTACACTGATGTATGAGGAATAATATATTAAACTAGCACATTTTACAATCCCCATAAATTATATCTGTGACTTCCTATTCATTGTATCAAGTTATTCATTACTTTCAGTTCAGTTCAGTTGCTCAGTCGTGTCCAACTCTTTGCAACCCCATGGACTGCAGCATGCCAGGCCTCCCTGTCTATCACCAACTCCTGGATTTACTCAACATGGGTTTACTCAAACTCATGTCCACCGAATAGGTGATGCCATCTAACCATCTCATCCTCTGTTGTCCCCTTCTCCCACCTTCAATCTTTCCTAGCATCAGGGTCTTTTCATATGAGTCAGTTCTTTGCATCAGGTGGCCAAAGTATTGAAGTTTCAGCTTTAGCATCAGTCCTTCCAATGGATATTCAGGACTGATTTCCTTTAGGATGGACTGGTTTGATTTTCTTGCAGTCCAAGGGACTCTCATGAGTCTTTTCCAACACCACAGTTCAAAAGCATCAATTCTCTAGTGCTCACCTTTCTTGCTCACCAACTCTCCACATCCATACATGACTACTGGAAAAACCATAGCTTTGACTAGAAGGACATTTGTTGGCAGAGTAATATCTCTGCTTTTTAATATGCTGTCTAGGTTGGTCATAACTTTCCTTCTGAGGAACAAGTATCTTATAATTTCATGGCTGCAGTTAATTTCATTACTTTAGGGTGAAGACAAATCCCACCTATAAAACAGAAGTCATAGTTTAGCATGAGCATCGAAATATATTTTTCAGTCCACAGCAAAATAATAGTTTTAAAAGCCTGACTTTGCAAATGTTCTCATGAAAGCAGGAGGAAGATCTGTATTACAAACTCTCTTTTGGTCCCTCAGTGATCCCCATGGCATGGTGGTTGATCAATGGATATCTCCGAGGGTGACCAGTCCTGCTGGTCCCTTTAGCATGACACAAGCATCTGCTTCCGAGTTCATGATCCTTGCCATTGAGTCTTGTCACAGATTCCTGTATCCTTTTTGGTAGTACCTCAATTCTCTTCAGGTTCACAGGTTTGCTCTGTACTTTTCTGTCCTCCCATCAGAGCAGGTAGGAACATGTGGATCCTGAACATACCATGAACAGGACAGGAGGTACTGGAGTTGCTACTTTGAGTCTACCTGTTTAGATACATCTCTATTGTTTAGTTACTCTGAAGAACATGGTATCTCTCAAAGAGGCATAAATTTTCTCAGACAGTGACTTAAGAACCAAATTGAACCAAAACGAACTGAACCAAACCAAAAACCCAAAACAAAACAAACTAGAAAATCTACCTTGGGTTTCCTTCTATCACATCTGAATGTTTCTACACATTCTTTTGGAGTTTTGGCCCCAAGATTATAGAGGATGTTCACCACTGCACTTGGCTCTTTATGCTCTTCTTTACCTTAAACTCCAGAATGTCTTTCTTCTTTTACTTCCTGTCAGAGAGGAATTTCCCCTACTTCACATCCTCCCACTGTCTCCAGGATGTACATACCAGTAAAACTTAGTGATCTCAGCTTTTTTGATGCTTAATATCCAGAGTACTTAGAAAAGCTTATTTATCTGCAACCAGTCTCTAACTTGGGAAGTATGAGTGGGAGGAAGTATCCTTGAATGGGTATAAGGGCCCGTCTTGGAACTTCCCTAGGGAAAGAACAAAACTAGAAACGTAACACAGGTATACGGCAACAGTCAAGTCTTCATCCTAGTGCTCCCTGTGTCCCTTAGACACTCAGCTGCTTTCCAGAGATAATCACTGACTCCAGTGTCTTACACTGACTCTCCCAGAAGTATTCTATGCCCATCCGTGTGTGTATATGTACTTTTCTCTTTTTAAAACAATTTGCAATATAGTATGTACACTGTTCTGTGTGTTCCATGTTTTACTTAATATATCTTTATCAGTACATATCGGTATCTGTAACTGGCTCATTCTTTCAGTGGTTGCATAATATTCAAATATAGGGAATTAACAAATTACTTAACCAGATTCCACGTACCCCGTTTGGTTTAGTATTTTTTCTTATAAAATGATGCTGTGATGAAAATCCATCAATATATTTTATTTTGAGCATGTACAGGTTAATGTACAGAACAAATTCTTAGAAGTAGAATTGTTGGATCAAGTATAATTTTTTAATATAATAGATATGGCCAAAATCTTTGCAATAGACTTACAGTCTTATCAAAACATATGGACATGTCTGTTCCCTTTGCTTTTACCAATAGCCTGTATGAACTTGATGTTTAACAGTGAGAAGTAAAAAACGGTGTCTTGAAGTTTTAATGTGCATTTTTCTAGTTACAATTGAAACTTTGAAGAGTCTTTAAATTTTTCATTTGTTTTTATCTTTTTTCCGTTTTTAAAATCAATTGTTGGTCTTGATTTTTAGAAGTTCTTTCTAAATTAAGAATGTGTGCATGTATGCTCAGTCATTCAGTCCTGTCTGACTCTTCATGACCCTATGGACTGTAGCCCTCCAGACTCCACTGTCCAAGGGATTCTCCAAGCAAGAATACTGCATTGGGTCGCAATTTCCTTCTCCAAGGGATCTTCCCAACCCAGGGATCGAACCTGTGTCACCTGTGTCTCCTGCCTTGCAGGTGGTTTCTTTACAGCTGAGCCACTGGGTAAACACTCTAAAGTTTTCTATTTTGCTGTTTCTTAGTTTCATGGCATATTAGAAAAGCTTACTCTACTTACAAAACTATAAAAATAGTTCTCCCATGTTTTTGGTACTTCCACAATTTTATTTTTTAATATTAAAAATTTTGACCCACCTGAATTTACTATAGTGTAATGTGAGAGGCAGGTCAGGTGGTCTGGTATTCCCATCTCTTTCAGAATTTTCCACAGTTGATTGTGATCCACACAGTCAAAGGCTTTAGCATAGTCAATAAAGCAGAAATAGATATTTTTCTGGAACTGAAATTAAAAGACGCTTACTGCTTGGAAGGAAAGTTATGACCAACCTAGATAGCATATTCAAAAGCAGAGACAATACTTTGCCAACAAAGGTTCGTCTAGTCAAGGCTATGGTTTTTCCTGTGGTCATGTATGGATGTGAGAGTTGGACTGTGAAGAAAGCTCAGTGCCAAAGAATTGATGCTTTTGAACTGTGGTGTTGGAGAAGACTCTTGAGAATCCCTTGGACTGCAAGGAGATCCGACCAGTCCATTCTAAAGGAGATCGGTCCTGGGTGTTCTTTGGAAGTACTGATGCTAAAGCTGAAACCCCAATACTTTGGCCACCTCATGTGAAGAGTTGACTCATTGGAAAAAACTCTGATGCTGGGAGGGATTGGGGGCAGGAGGAGAAGGGGACGACAGAGGATGAAATGGCTGGATGGCATCACCGACTCGATGGACATGAGTTTGAGTGAACTTCTGGAGTTGGTGATGGACAGGGAGGCCTGGGGTGCTGCAATTCACGGGGTTGCAAAGAGTCAGACACGACTGAGCGACTGAACTGAACTGCACTGAATGTGAGAGGTAGGGATTGAATGTCTTTTTCCAGATGGCTGCCTAGTTGTATTACCACTACTTATTGAATAACCCATTTATCACTTATTTGAAATGTGAATGTTTTGATATATAAGATAAAGCAGAAATATATATTGTTATATAGTATAATGTTTATATCCGAAATTTCTATTCATTCTATTGACCAGTCTCTATATTTGTTTACCAATAGAGATTTAAATATTATAGTAATTAATTGAGGGATTTTGTTGGTTTTTATTCATGATGTTGCATCTTGAACTTAAGTGATTAAAACACCTAATTAACAAGAGCAAGTCATACTTCATCCAAAAAGAAAAATTACAAATGACAGCATTGTCCTCGAAGGGTAAAATTACACCACAGAACAAAGTTGGAAATTAGTCTCATACATATATGTCATCCCTAAATACTGAGCATAGCTCATGTCAAAAGTCATCAGAATGGCCTGACAAATATCAATGTCTAAAGCGACAATTAAGAGAACAGTAACTTTGTGACTGAAATGCTGTTTTAACAGATAAAATCTTCTCACCTGAAAGTGCATTCTTGATACTGATTTTTCTCCTGCATAATGTGACTTTAACTAGTTGCTCTTAATTAGGTTCAGTCAGGGATTAAGTTGCTGCAAGAATTTACCACTGACATTAATCCTGTCTGGAGAACAGTATCCTGACTCTGATGTTTCTTAGGAAACAAGGTCAAATTCAGTACAAGATACTAATATTGACCAAGGTAGAACATGGAAATTTTACTGCGTAGGGAAAACAGTAGTATCACTATAAGCCATATTTCAACCAGCTTCTTTTTATCAATTAGTGTTTCTATATCATCTTTCAGGTACAAAATAATACACACTCATACAAATTTACAGAGTACAAATATGTCTTTAAAGTGTGAAAGTTCTCCCCTTCAAAAAGGGTATCTAGAAGCAGTACTTTTATATAGTGGAAGTGAGAAATAGATTTAAGGGCCTAGATCTGATAGATAGAGTGCCTGATGAACTATGGAATAAGGTTCATGACATTGTACAGGAGACAGGGATCAAGACCATCCCCATGGAAAAGAAATGCAAAAAAGCAAAATGGCTGTCTGGGGAGGCCTTACAAATAGCTGTGAAAAGAAGAGAAACAAAAAGCAAAGGAGGAAAAGAAAGATATAAGCATCTGAATGCAGAGTTCCAAAGAATAGCAAGAAGAGATAAGAAAGCCTTCCTCAGCAATCAATGCAAAGAAATAGAGGAAAACAACAGAATGGGAAACACTAGAAATCTCTTCAAGAAAATTAGAGATACCAAGGGAACATTTCATGCAAAGATGGGCTCGATAAAGGACAGAAATGGTATGGACCTAACAGGAGCAGAAGATATTAAGAAGAGGTGGCAAGAATACACAGAAGAACTGTACAAAAAAGATCTTCACGACCCATATAATCACGATGGTGTGATCACTCACCTAGAGCCAGACATCCTGGAATGTGAAGTCAAGTGGGCCTTAGAAAGCATCACTATGAACAAAGCTAGTGGAGGTGATGGAATTCCAGTTGCGCTATTTCAAATCCCGAAAGATGATGTGTGAAAGTGCTGCACTCAATATGCCAGCAAATTTGGAAAACTCCGTGGTGGCCACAGGACTGGAAAAGGTCAGTTTTCATTCCAATCCCAAAGAAAGGCAATGCCAAAGAATGCTCAAACTACTGCACAATTGCACTCATCTCACATACTAGTAAAGTAATGCTCGAAATTCTCCAAGCCAGGCTTCAGCAATATGTGAACTGTGAACTTCCAGATGTTCAAGCTGGTTTTAGAAAAGGCAGAGGAACCAGGATCAAATTGCCAACATCTGCTGGATCATCAAAAAAGCAAGAGAGTTCCAGAAAAACATCTATTTCTGCTTTATTGACTATGCCAAAGCCTTTGACTGTGTGGATCACAATAAACTGTGGAAGATTCTTCAAGAGATGGGCATACCAGACCACCTGACCTGCCTCTCGAGAAACCTATATGCAGGTCAGGAAGTAACAGTTAGAACTGGACATGGAACAACAGACTGGTTCCAAATAGGAAAAGGAGTATGTCAAGGCTGTATATTGTCACCCTGCTTATTTAACTTATATGCAGAGTACATCATGAGAAATGCTGGGCTGGCAGAAGCACAAACTGGAATCAAGATTGCCAGGAGAAATATCAATAACCTCAGAAATGCAGATGATACCACCCTTATGGCAAAAATTGAAGAGGAACTCAAAAGCCTCTTGATGAAAGTGAAAGTGGAGAGTGAAAAAGTTGTCTTAAAGCTCAACATTCAGAAAATGAAGATCATGGCATCTGGTCCCATCACTTCATGGGAAATAGATGGGGAAACTGTGGAAACAGTGTCAGACTTTATTTTTTTGGGCTCCAAAATCACTGCAGATGGTGACTACAGCCATGAAATTGAAAGACACTTACTCCTTGGAAGGAAAGTTATGACCAACCTAGATAGCATATTTAAAAGCAGAGATGTTACTTTGCCAACAAAGGTCCATCTAGTCAAGGCTATGGTTTTTCCTGTGGTCATGTATGGATGTGAGAGTTGGACTGTGAAGAAAGCTGAGCAGTGAAGAATTGATGCTTTTGAACTGTGGTGTTGGAGAAGACTCTTGAGAGTCCCTTGGACTGCAAGGAGATCCAACCAGTCCATTCTAAAGGAGATCAGTCCTGGGTGTTCATGGGAAGGACTGATGCGAAAGCAAAACCCCAATACTTTGGCCACCTCATGTGAAGAGTTGACTCATTGGAAAAGACTCTGATGCTGGGAGGGATTGGGGGCAGGAGGAGAAGGGGACGACAGAGGATGAGATGGCTGGATGGCATCACTGTCTTGATTGACCTGAGTCTGAGTGAACTCTGGGAGATGGTGATGGACAGGGAGGCCTGGCGTGCTGTGATTCATGGGGTCACAAAGAGTCGGACACGACTGAGCGACTGAACTGAACTGACTGAGCTGAGAAGCAGTACTGTTATCATTTGGGTGAGCAGTGTTTCAGAACCCATTCTTGAGAAATTTTTATTTTGCTTTGATTTATATAATAAAATTTATATTTTTCATTTTATTTTGCATCTTGATTTTATTAATTTGTAATAGATGTAATAGATGTAATAGATGAATAGACATCTTTCCATGTCAGCACATGGCCTACCTCATTCTATTTTGATTTGTGTTCAATTTTCATGAGCAATGTTCTCTTCTCTTACAAAATTTATTATTGGCACTATTACTTTAAATTACAGGAATAAATTCTTATAAAATTTAGAAATATAAAACCAAAATTAATGAAATAGAAAATAACTTTGAAAAACTAATGGCTATTTTCATTCACCAAACGTGAAAAAATAAAGAATATTATAAGAAATGAACAGTCTCATATACTCCTTTTTGGAAAGTAATATACTTATATCTCTTATAAATTAAACATATCTATTCTGTTTGGTCGAGCAATCACAGTTTTGAGCATCAATTCTGCATAGAGCAAAGTCCTACAATGCAAGACATAGCTGCAGTGATGTGTAGAGAAAAACTCTTCAGAGTGGGAAAATATTGGAAATGACCTAAAGGTCCATCAATTATGTAATGATTGAACATAGCACAGTCTATAATGCCATCAAACATTAAACTATTACTTAAAGATATGTTTGAGCTGTAGCTATGGAACTGATGAACTTTCAGAATAGGTTTTTGAATGAAAATATCAGATTAATAAATGATTTTTTTATAGTACGTACTTTTTTCCTGAGAGAAACATCAACTACTCATATATATATACATATGAAATCAGGTTTGAAATTATATATCAGCCTGTTAAAATTACTTGTATCAATACTGATGATTATTAACAGTGTTATAATTTGGTGATGTGATTTTTTCCTTTAATGGTTATAAACCTTGGTAAATAAGTATGTATTACTTTTATAATTTAAAAATATGAATAATGAACACATAAAATGAAAATATAAATATATAATTAGATAAACAAGTTTTATAGAAAATACTTTTCTATTGTCATAGAAAGTTTAATGATTAAAAGCAGATACTTTGCATACCAGTAAAATAAAGTAAAAATAATGGTGTTAGATGGTGCTTAGTAATATTAACATACTGACTTTATTTTGTCTGGAGACCTAGAATCTTGTCTTAATCTCAGTATTCCTACTTCCTACAAGGTCCCTGGAAGAGCTATGTTCAAAGAAGGCTAAGGAAAATGTCATTTCCTTATTAACTGGGCATCACCTTCAATATCAGTGCTGTATCCTCTGAGCTCACCTCACTACCTATGGGGTTCCTTTTGACTGATCTAATGGAAGCCTATAGGCCAGAATCAGAGAAGGCTGAAGACAGGCCATGCTGCATTTCTAAGTCTATGATAGAGGACAACACTTAGCACCCTAACAGTACAAAAATATATCTCTGAGGAAAAAGAAAGCAAAGGAAATATGGCTGGTGCAGAGCCCCACTTGGGTTAGTTTGCACTTCCAGTGTTTCATCCACTAGAAAACATGGCTGATCAGTGTCTTGAAAGATAACAGATTAGTGCTCCCTGCCTCTCAAAAAATGGGTTTCTTACTCTTTTTCCCCCCACTCATCCTTGAGTAAGAAAGAGGAAAAAGAAAGAAGAGGAAGGCAAAAGGCTTCCAGTTCTTGAACAATGCAGGTTAAATATAAATAAATAAGGAAATAATTTATTTAAAAATCTAAAGCAATAATTGGAAAGAGATGGAAATTAATCTTCAACTATTTTTTCAAACTTAGAGGTTCAAGAAAATAAAAGCCATATTTTTTTCCAAGCACTTCTAGGTTTCTCAAACCATCTGTGCTTCAAGGAGAATTTAGTTCATGTGTTTTTAGTTAATTTACACTTAACTCATCAAAATGTTGACTTGTTATTCCAGCTATTTGATGTCTCAGAAATCATACACACGTTTTAATATATGTTCAAAAGTCTTTCCTCCATTTGGATAAGGAAATCATCATTAGCTAGCAGTAAACAGAACCTGGAAGAGCTTAAGTCTGAATCCAAATGGAGAACTAAGGAAATTCCAAGGGGTTTGAAACTTGGCACACTACTTTCCACACACATGGTTACAAAATCTTTAAAGTGATAAACATGAGAAATGACAAAAAGGCATCAAAATCATCATGCACATAAATGGAGCTCTGGTATGTGAAGCCCTTAGTCAGAAGACTTATAACATATATCATGTTAATTCTATGCTACTTAAATGAAAAAACTTCAAGGTTAGCACACATAGCCCCATATAGCCCATGTGTAACATACATGTTTCAAAGCCAATAGGTTAATTTTTCAAAGGAAAAGCACAAAGAATATCTTTCAGAACTGCTGAAGATCTGATGATCTTTCCTTTTAAGTAAAATGTACTCTATGGACGTGAGTCTCAGTGAACTCCGGGAGTCGGTGTTGGACAGGGAGGCCTGGCGTGCAGCGATTCATGGGGTCGCAAAGAGTCGGACATGACTGAGCGACTGATCTGATCTGATCTGATCTCTATTAAAATTCTCTTGTATATTCATGTCCCCTTCATAGATCACAACCTCATCATGACAAAGGGGCTTGTGTAATTCAATGAAACTATGAGCCATTCTGTTCAGGGCCACTCATAATGGATGGGTCATAGTTAAGAGTTCTGACAAGGTGTGGTCCCCTGGAGGAGAAAATGGCAACCCACATCAATATTCTTGCCAGGAGAACCCCATGAACAGTATGAAAGGTAAAAACATATGACACCAGAAGATGAGCCGCCCAGGCCAGAAGGTGTCAAATGCTACTGGGGAAGAGCAGAAGGCAATTACTAATTGTTTCAAAAAGACTGGAGTGGCTGGGACATAGTGGAAATGACGCTCATCTGTGGATATGTCTGGTGGTGAAAGTAAAGTCTGATGCTGTAAAGAACAACATTGTATAGGAACCTGAATGTTAGGTCCTACCATTAGGACTGAATGTTACGTCCTAACATTAGGACCGAATGTTAGGTCCATGAACGAAGGTAAATTGGACATGGTCAAGAAGGAGAGGGCAAGAGTGACCATTGACATTTTAGGAATCAGTGAACTAAAATGGATGGGAATGGGTGAATTTAATTCAGATGACTACTGTATCTACTACTGTGGGTAAGAATCCCTTAGAAGAAATGGAGTAGCCTTCATAGTCTACAAAAGAGTCTCAAATGAAGTACTTGGGTGTAACCTCAAACGTAACAGAATGATTTCGGTTTGCCTCCAAGGCACACCATTCAACATCACGGTAATCCAAGTCTATGTCCCAACCACTGATTCTGAAGAAACTGAAACTGACCAATTCTATGAAGAGTTACAACACCTTCTAGGACTAATACCAAAAAAAGATGTCCTTTCATCGTAGGGGATTAGAACACAAAAGTAGGAAGTCAAGAGATACCCAGAATAACAGGAAAGTTGGGCTTTGGAGTACAAAATGAAGCAGGGTAGAGGCTAACAAGAGTTTTATTGAGAGAGCACACTGGTCATAGCAAACACCTATTTCCAACAACCCAAGAGATGACTCTATACGTGGACATCACTGGATTGTCAATACCTAAATCAAATTATGTTCTTTGTGGCTGAAGATGGAGAAGCTATATACAGTTAGCAAAAACAAGAGCTGGAGCTAACTATGGCTCAGATCATGAGCTTCTTATTGCAAGATTTAGTCTTAAACAGAAAAAGTAGGGGAAACTACTAGGCTGTTCAGGTATGACCTAAATTAAATCTTCTATGATTATACAGTGGAGGTGATGAATAGATTCAAGGGATTAGATATCATAGACAGAGTGCCTGAAGAACTATGGAGGGAGATTCATAATATTGTACAGGAGGTAGTGACCAAAACCATCCCAAAGAAAATGAAATGCAAGAAGGCAAAGTGGCTTTCTGAGGAGGCTTTACAAAGAGCTGAGGAAAGAAGAGAAGGAAAAAGCAAGGGGGAAAAGGAAAGATATACCCATTTGAATGCAGAGTTCCAGAGAATAGCAAAGAGAGATAAGAAGGCCTTTTTCAATGAACAATGCAAAGAAATAGAGGAAAACAATAGAATCAGCAAGACTAGTGGTATCTCCAAGAAAACTGGAGATATCAAGGAAATATTTCATGCAAGGATGGGCACCAAAAAGGACAGAAAAGGTAAAAATCTAACAGAAACAGAAGAGATTAAGAAGAGGTGGCAAGGATACACAGAAGAGCTAAAAAAAAAAAAAAGTCTTAATGATCTGGATAACCACTATGATGTGGTCACTCACCTAGAGCCAGATATCCTAGATTGCGTACTCAAGTGGGCCTTAGGAGCATTACTAAGAACAAAGCTAGTAGAGGTGATGGAATTCCAGCTGAACTATTTCAGATCCTAAAAGTTGATGCTGTTTAAGTGCTACACTCAATATGTCAGCAAATTTGGAAAACTCAGCAGTGGGCACAGGACTGGAAAATGTTAGTTTTCATTCCAATCCCAAAGAAGGGCAGTGGCAAAGAATGTTCACACTATCATACAAGTGTGTTCATTTCACATGCTAGCAAGGTAATGCTCATAATCCTTCAAGCTAGGCTTCAGCAGTACATGAATGGGGAACTGGCAGATGTACAAGCTGGTTAGAAAAGGCAGAGGAACCAGAAGGCAAATTGCTAACATTTGCTGGATCATGGACAAAGCAAGAAGAGTTCTAGAAAAACATCTCTTTTTGCTTCACTGACCACGCTAAACCCTTGACTGTGCAGATCACAACATTTTGTTAAAAATTCTTAAAGAAATGGGAATACCAGACCACCTTATCTGTCTCCTGAGAAACTTAACATGTGTTAAGAACCAACAGTTAGAACCAGACATGGAACAACTGACTGGTTCAAAATTGGGAAAGGAATACTGCAAGGCTGTAAATTGTTATCCTGTTTATTGATGTTATATGCAGAGTACCTCGTGCAAAATGCTGGCCTGGATGAATCAAAAGCTGGAATCAAGATTGCCAGGAGAAATATCAACAACCTCAGATATGCAGGTAATACCACTTTAAGAGCAGAAAGTGAAGAGAAACCATAGCACCTCTTGATGAGGGTGATAGAGGAGAGTGAAAAAGCTGGCTTGAAACTCAACATTAAAAAAAACTAAGATCATGGGCATCTGGTCCTAACACTTTATGGCAAATAGAAGGGGAAAACGTGGAAGCAGTGACAGATTTTATTTTCTTGGGCTCCAAGATCACTGTGGACAGTGACTGAAGCCATGAAATTAAAAGACACTTGCTCCTTGGAAGGAAAGTTATGACAAACCTAGACAGCATGTTAAAACGCAGAGATATCACTTTGCTGACATAGGTCCATATTACCTAAGCTATGAATCTTCCAGTAGTCATATATGAATCTGAGAGTTGGACCCTAAGGAAGGCTGAGCGACAAACAATGGATGCTTTTTAATTGTGCTGGAGAAGAGTCTTGAGAGTCCCTTGGATTGCAAGGATATCAAACCAGTTGATCCTAAGGGAAATCAACCCTGGGTATTCATTGGAAGGACTGACGCTGAAGGTGAAGGTCCAATAGTCTGGCCAGCTGATGTGAAGAGCCAACTCACTGGAAAGGACCCTGATGCTGGGAAATACTGAGGGCAGGAGGAGAACGGGGTGACAGAAGATGAGATGTTAGCATCAAAGACTCAATGGACATGAATTTGAGCAAAGTTAAGGAGATAGTGGAGGACAGAGGAGCCTGGGGTGCTGCAGTCCATGGGGTCTGAAAGAGTTGGACTGGACTTAGAAACTGAACAACAATGATCATGTAGGTGTTTTGGAAATAATATTTCTTTCCCCCAGCTTACAATTGTCTCTAGACTCCTATACTTGAGTACAAGTTATCATGGATTAATGTTTATTTTCACAGCTGATCAAAACTTCTGTTAAATCTGAACCACATCTCATGATATTTACACAGACATTTAGAGTTGTTTGATGCAGGAACCTGGTCTTTTGTGACTGAAAACAAGAAAAGAGGTTCAGAGACTGCAAACCATGGAGGGTGTTCTAGGGTCAAATCTCAGGCAAGTACAAAAGGATCCCATTCATGCTCAAGAACGAAGCTCAAGATTCAAAACTCAGAGAAGTGAATCAGTAGAAACATGAAATGGAAGTGGATTTATAGGAACACAGAGTGTAGGGATTTAACCCTAGAAGTCAGAGAAGGGTTTAGGGGCAGCGTCAGGAGTGGAGAGGGCAGAGGTGGCACTAGAGGCAGAGTAAGTGCTGGTTTGGGGCGATCCATATGATCATGAGCTACTTGATTGGCTTGGCTCACTTTATTGTCCAAGGATAAGTTCATAAAATAATGGAAATGTCAGGAGTATAAGTAAACATAATAATCATCTCATCTAACTTTGTAAATTCTAACTCTCTCATTTTATAATTGTGAATTTTATTGCGTATCCTGAATGAGTAACCGTTTTACATGGCTATACCGATGCTGGTGTTGGAGCTAAGAGCAGCAGCTGTAAGGACCCCTTATTTCTGGTCCAGAATTGTTTCTATGCACCACATCCCAAGCGAATTAGTCATTTCCTTTTTCATCCCTTTCTTCTCTTTAAAGTTTATTTCTTTTTTCCAACTCGCCTCATTTATTCCCACTCTAACTCAAAACTGAAATAGAAGTGAAAAATGTCACACCCAAAATGACAAAATGTCTCAGAGGGGGGTCACAGCAAAGCATATTTGTTTTGTAAAGTTTCAAGCTGATTCTCAGCATATGGGTTCAAAGCTGTGAACCAACCTTGAACCTTGGGAACTGTGAGTTGACAAGATGGGACTAATAAGTAAAAGGGGTTGAAAAAAAAAGGTTCAGAAAACTTGTTGAATGTCAGTTCTCTTTTTTGAAAGAACATTTTGGTGAGTTAAGTGTAAATGACTCAGAAACACAAGGATTTTATTTCCTTTGCCATATGCATGGGTTTAAAAATTAATGGAAAAAAGTGCTCTGCACAACATGTTTTGAATTTTATTGGTCTCTCTCTTTTTATTATGATCTCTAGAAGATGGAAGCTGAAGAATGAAAACAATTGAATCAAAAGTTTTAAAAGCATGTGCAAAAATGTCACTTGGCTGGATGGAGAAGTAAGAAAATCCAATCTTAGCTCTCATTCTGAAAAATTTGTTATTCCTTTAGTGTTTGACCTAATAGCATTACTAAAAGAAATTTCCAAGTAGGTTTTTAGTCTGAATTTATTGTGTGAGAATCTGACACATGGCTGTGAGGAATCCATTTCATCATAAAGAGTGTGATGCTGTAGTAAATGTGTGTAATTGGGCAACTGGAATAAAAGAGATAAATTGCTCTGATCAAACTTTTAAGGCTTTTTAAACAAATAAAACAATCTACTGGATGATCTTTTATATATATCATTTTATCTGCCTCAAGCATTTTACTTGGTATAGTATAACTAGGATCTTTGTAAAACTCTGATTATTTCTATCAAAAGAGATAAATATTTCAGATTTCTCATAATCTATTTTTATTTTCACTCTTTTAGCTCAACTTTATGAGGGGATAGTCAGTTTTTGTTTATTACTATTACGTGAGTCTTTAGTCAAATTCCTGTTTTGTTGTAGGGACTCTTAATTGGCTACATGAATTTTAAATCTGAACAGGCAGTGTCTAAAACTCATCTTTTTTCAAACTTATACTTGTTCCCTGATTCATCCAGGAACTCCTAAAGCAACATAGATGTTTAAATAAGTACTCCTTGGTTAGCTCGTGGTTGGGCTCTAAACACCCAGCATCATTTAAATCAAATCATTTCATATGCTAGAATTGGATGAAATCACAACAAAGCTATGCTGCAATTTCATTAAAATGATAGGTTGGTTAGGCTGAAAATACCCAACACTATTGACTGCCATGGTGGAGTACTTTCAAAATAGCTTACCTTAATAGATGGAGCCAAGTCACATCACACTCCGCAAGGGCTCTGCACACGTCATCATCACGTCTGTCTTTAACAATATGACTTTTTTTTTTTTTCATGTTGTTTCATGTAGTTTGAATAGAAGGAAAACCGGGCTACTTTTCAAAATTTAAATATGGTACATGAAAAGGCTTTGTTCACATTTAATTAAATTACTGATTATGTGCCATATGTTTGATCAGACACTGCTTGTATCCCAGATGGAGGCAATGGGTAAAAATAAGGTATGAAGATTTTTTTTTTTTCCCTCTTCTCAAAGTACAAGGTACAAATTGAGATGATTCCCTGTGAAATGTCATCACAGTGACAAACTCAGCTACTGCTGTGGCAAGCCTTTGAATGATCGCTTCATGGCTCAGTGACTCTCAGAACTACAACCACCCTGAACATAGGGAGCGCCCTGGGCTCTGGAAGACACTACTTAAATTATTTGCAAGACTCTTAGTGCAACTTTTCTCAGGTATACTATTGCCCTGACTGACTTGCCAAAATTGATTTCTTTAGGATTTTAGAAGAGGTTTATTTTTAAATTATTACTAGAAAGAAATATTGTTAATTTGAAAATGTACAGCTAAGTCATGGAAATGTAAATTCAATAGTATCTCGTACAACTTAAACTGGAAACAGGGAGATACCTTTTATGATTTCCCTACATTCAGGGGAAGCAGAGTTCACTTTGCTTATTCACCACGTGGATATGCTTTCCAGAGAGGAAGGGAAGAGTCATTTTTACCATATGAAGTGAGCATGTGTTTTTCTTACTTTTGCTGCTCTGCTGTTTTTGCCATATTTGCTGAGTTCAAGTCTCCCATCAGCTGGTGGGAGTGTAGATTTAATGACATTTATTTTGGAAAACATGTTCTGCTAAAATTTTTTAGTAATGTAAGCCATTTAATTCTAAAATTGGCAGCTGAAACTAATGCTATGTCCACATAAACAACTACTCAAATGTCTCAGCCAAAACCATTTTGGGGCACCCAAGGTCAGGATACTGTTTCTGGGTCTACACAATTTTGTGAAAGTGAAAGTGTGCAGTCATGCACTTACTTCCAGCCCAGGCAGAAGGAGCCTAAGGAAACTTTGTTTGCCCTCCTATTCACAGTATATCCCTGTATTTAATAAAAGAGATACTGTCTTTTTGTTTTTAAGGAGAGTAAGTGGAAACAGAAGAAATATAAGGATGAAATTCTTGCCCTCAGCAGTCTTCTAGGAGTAGAGGAGGTTATGTCCTTTGGAGAGGGGACAGGCCAAGCAGTAGGAAAGAGGTTGGGAGGCCCCTTTTGAGTGAGACGCACATACTAGGCTCCAATTAGAATGGTTTTCTTTACCTACTCTCCCCAAAGTGGGGGATGGTGAGGGGTTGGGAGGGGAGGAGAGCTCTCTCTACCATCTCAGTTTACCAGATGATGGGGTGTCAGGACAGACACAGGACACTATGAGACTCTAGGGCAGTAGCCATTTTTTTGAGCATCTAACATAGACTAAGCACTATACCACAACCTTTAAGATAAATTTTCCTATTGAAATGTCACAAAGCTCCTTTGGTAGGTATTATTATTGGTGAATAATATAAACAATATTGGAGAAGGCAATGGCACCCCACTCCAGTACTGTTGCTTGGAAAATCCCATGGATGGAGGAGCCTGGTAGGCTGCAGTCCATGGGGTCGCACAGAGTCAGACACGACTGAGAGACTTCACTTTCACTTTTCACTTTCATGCATTGGAGACGGAAATGGCAACCCACTCCAGTGTTCTTGCCTGGAGAATCCAAGGGACTGCGGAGCCTGTTGGGCTGCTGTCTATGGGGTTGCACAGAGTCGGACATGACTGAAGCGACTTACCAGCAATCAGCATAAACAATATTTATATTTTAATAAATATAAATACAATATGAGAGTTTGACCAACTTGTCACACACATACAATTAGCAAGTGGTAGCACCAAGATTTGAACCATGGAGTCTGACCTTATCAACCATTTCTTTTCATATTCTCATCCAAATAAAGTGAGGATACAAATCGTGGGGAAATAAGTCAGGGAGAGATAAGAAGGATGAGTCAATGAACAATATTATTATTCTATAATTGAGTGACAAATATTGCCATGCTACTGCTGCTGCTAAGTCGTTTCAGTCCTGTCCAATTCTGTGCGACCCCATAGAGGGCAGCCCACCAGGCTTCCCTGTCCCTGGGATTCTCCAGGCATAGAACACTGGAGTGGGTTGCCATTTCCTTCTCCAATGCATGAAAGTGAAAAGTGAAAATGAAGTCGCTCAGTCGTGTCCGACTCTTCACAACCCCATGGACTGCAGCCCACCAGGCTCCTCCGTCCATGGGATTTTCCAAGCAAGAGTAATTAGGCTATATTTGTCTTAAATCACTGATGTATGGTAGAGTAATGAATACATACAAATTGTGAAATAATATTAAGATGCTTGACAATGAAAAAATTCATTCTCCCCCAAAAGACATTAGACACACAATCATGTGTGTGATTTAACACACAATCATGGATTCTTCTACTAAGTGAAACAGTTGTCCAGATTAATGCTTTGGAGTTACTCTCAATATTGTCTTCTCCCTGACTTGCCACAGTTCACTGTGCCCCCATATTGGTTCTCTCTGCTTTAGTTAAAGATCCCAACAACCATGCCAGGAGCCTGAACATTATCCTTGATAAAAGACTTTCTCTTAACCCCATGTTCAATCCTTTACTCACTGCTGTCCATTTTCCCTCCTAAATATCCATTGAATCTATCTACTTTTGAGCCATCTCTTCCAGCATACCACTAATTCTTGGGCTTCTACAATAGCTTTGTACCTCTAAATGCTAATGCATTCTCCTCAGAGAAGGCAGGAAAATTTTTTAGTGATACAAACTTGATCCTATCATTTTTCTGTTTGAAACCTTTCAGAACTATTAGGATCAAGAAAGAAATCTTTAATATGAACTAGGCTGGCCTCATGTCTCTGTCTTCACCTCACATAACCTAACTCTTCCATTTTCAGTTCCTGCCTCATGGTCTTTACAAATGCTTTTCATTCTGGCTAGAATGCTCTCTCCCTTCTCCTTTTTCCTGAGTCACCTTTAACTTATCCTTTAGGGAGCTTGGAGTTCCCTGGTGGCTCAGATGGGAATTTGCCTGCAATGCAGGAGACATGGGTTCGATCTCTGGGTTGGGAAGATCCCCTGGAGAAGGGAACGGCTACCCACTCCAGTATTTTGCCTGGAGAATTCCATGGATAGAGGAACCTGGCAGGCTACAGTCCATGGGGGCACAAGGAGTCAGACATGACAGAATGACTTTTGCTTTAGTGAGCTGAGCGTTCCCTTCCACCCGGCCAAAGCGGTGCCTTTCCATACACCCTCCCTTAGTAGACTCTCCTCTTCCCTTTTAACACATACAGAAATACACAGAATACTTGAGCAATACACAAAATACTTGCTTATCTATTTACCCTTAGTGTCAACTCTGTGAGAGCAAAAGGCAAGTCTGTCTTGTTAACTACACTGTCCACAGTATAAAGCATCGAGTCTTTATCAGGTACTTAATCCTGAATGAGGTAATGAATGAATACTTCCTCTGTTACTTTCAATTAAGACAGAGAGTGGGTCATCTTAAAACTCTTACACTAGTTTCCTTGAGGGCTGCCACGCCACTGTGTCTTTTTTCTTATTACTATCAGTGGCTAATGTAATGCCTGGTAGATTCTCAACTGTGAGCCTGCTTACTGAATGTACAAATAACACGCATGTTCCTCCCTGCCTATTAGGAAGTACAATATCCTTTCACCATATAAGACACAACTGATTCTTCTTCTAGGCAAACCAAGGAACTCCAGTATATAGTTTTGAATTATCTAGATAACTCTTTCCATTTATATTAGTCAGGATTCTCCAGAGAAACAGAATCAATAGAAAATGCATACATGTGTGTGTGTGTGTGTTTTTCTCTTTCTGACTTACAGGGGATTAGTTTGACATATATACACTACCATGCATAAAACAGATAGCTAGTTGGAAACTGCTTCATAGCACAGGGAGCTCAGCTCGGTGCTCTGTGATGACCTAAAGGGTGGGATGAGGGTGGGGGTGGAAGGGAGGTTCAAGAGGGAAGGGATATATGTATCCATATAGCTGATTCATTTATCATACAGCAGAAACTAACACAGCATTGTAAAGCAATATACTCCAACAACAACAACAACAACAACTATATATATATATATATATTCCATTTATTATAAGGAATTGGCTCACATAATTATGGACACAAAGAAGTCCCCTAGTCTGCATCTGTAGTTTTAGCTGAAATATCTGAGAACCAGGAGCACCGAGGGCAGTCAGGCTGAGAATGAACTCAACCCTCCTCCACCTTTTTGCTCTACTCAGGCTCTCAATTGGCTGAAGGATGCCCAGTCTTACTGGAGAGGGCCATGTGTTTCACCCAGTTAGTGAACTCAAAGCTCATAACCAGAAATACTCAGACATAAAGTTTAACTAGCTATCTGACAATCCTGTGGTTCTGTCAATTTGACACAATATTAACAATCATAGCCAAATATACAGCTCATTCTATTGATTATGAATATTTGAGTTTCACTGTACTTTTCAGAATTCTATCCACTGAGATTCTTGTCTACTTCAAATCTGATAGATCACTTGTGAGGTTATAGCTGTTAAAAGTATCATGGAGACAATTCAGTGATTTCAATAAATATTACTCGTAAATTCTCAATGACATACTTCACATGTGCTACTTGAAATCACTCCAGAGATGCTTATAGGTATTAAATAAAGCCACAAAAAATTGTAAGAAGATAGGATCAGCAGAATTTGTGAAATGTTCTAACATAATCTTATGACTTAAAAAAACTATTAGCTATAGTTACAGTGAAGAAGCTAAAATATCTCCATATTTTTTCTACCTGGCTATGAACTAATGTCCTTCTTTCCTCCCTCCCTGCCTATTTCCCTCTTTTCCTTCCTTTCTCTTTCTCACTTTCAAAGTGAAAGCTGTGCTCAATTAGTTCAGTTATGCATACATTTTAATTCTTCAATGTCACATCACAAGGTCATTGTATGTCAAAGATACTAAATACACTTAGAGATTAGCATCATCAATGGAAGTACTATAGCTGAAAATGCTCCATAATAAAAAAAAATTATGCTAAATACATGGTTAGTATGAAAAGAGAGAGTTATGTTTTAAAGTCCTGTGCCTTTTCTGTAAATTATTTGCCAAATAGTTGGTGCTTAGAAGTTAAAGTACAATGCTACATTTCTGTAGTATGTTCTGTGAGTCCAAAGTTAGCATGTTTCTATATTCAGAGCAATGGCCTAGAAAACAAGCTTGGCTGAGTCACTTTGCTAAGTCCCTTTAATTTTCTGTATCTTAGTTTGCTTTTTCATATGGTACTGATAAAGATTCTTTGTATACATTTCAAGGGTTGGTTATGTCCAAGGTTTTACAGTTTAGTCTAGCACAATGATAATTTAAGGGAAATAAAGCAATATAAATAAATGTGAACATGTCCTCTAGCACTACATAGGTTATGTTATTACTATTATTTTAAGTTCAAGTGGGAAAAAAACAGACACTTCAACTTTATAAAATCTGTTAAAGTGAAAAAAATAAATAAAGAAAACAAATTAGGAAAGAGAGATATTACTATGGGGGGGGGAAGGGGTCAATATAATGGCTTGAAAGCATTGGCTAAATTTTAAATGCCATGGACTCAGTCTTGAAGTAAAAAGTAAAAAGCTAGTCTATACTAGTGGTTGGAATAAAAATTGGTACAGCCATTATGGAGACCAGTATGGAGGTTCCTTAAAAAAAACTACAAAGAGCTATCATATGATCCAGCAATACCATTCCTGGGCATATATCTAGAGAAAAGCATAATTTGAAACAATACATACACCTCAATGTTAATTGAATGTTCATTGCAGCACCATTTACAATAGCCAGTACATGGAAATAACCTACATGTTCATCAACAGAGGAATAGGTAGAGAAGATGTGGCACATATATACAATGGAATATTACTCATCCATAAAAAGAACAAATGATGCTACATGCAGCGACATGGATGGACTTAGAGATTCTCATACTGTGTGAAGTAAATCAGGCAGAGAAATACAAATATTGCATGCTATCACTTATAAGTGGCAATCTAAAAAAAAGGTTACAAATGAACTTATTTACAAAACAGAAATAGAGTTATAGATGTAAAAATATAAACTTATGGTTACCAGGGAGTAAGTGGGGAAGGATAAATTTGAAAACTGGAATTGACACACACCACTCTATAGAGTGGACTTCCCTAATAGCTCAGCGGTAAAAGAATCCAATTGCAGTGCAGGAGACGCAGAGATCCCTGGGTTGGGAGGATTCCCTGGAGGAGGATATAGCAACCCACTCCAGTTTTCTTGCCTGGAAACTCCCATGGACAGAGGAACCTGCAAACTATAGTCCACAGGGTTGCAAAGAGTTGGACATGCCTGAAGCGACTTAGCCCACAGCAGCACTATATATAGAGTAGATAGCTAATAAGCACCTAGTCTATAGCACAGGGAACTCGACTCAATAGTTGGTAATGGCCTTTGGGGAAAAGAAACTTTAAAAAGTGGAGATATGTATACATATAATAGATTCACTTCACTGCACAGCTGAAACTAGTACAACACTGTAAATCAAGTATACTCCAACAAACATTTTTTAAAAAGCTAGCTTAACAAAATCACAACTATTGATTAACAATCTTCTAATTTTTATGCCTGAATGATAGAATATTGTTTGAGATATGTGTAGGTTGCCATGGACAATCATCTTTCATACAGTTTAAAATCTGAGTGGTATGGTAGACTTAAATAAACAATCAGATTTTCATTTTTTACTTTATATCTTTTCATATTTCAAACAATTCAAATATTTTTATTTAGTCAGGAATTATATTTCTCCATTCCACCTACTGGTTCAAGTATTAATTATACAATGAAATATAGAGATTCTGAGGTTAAAAGGCTAGAGGTAACAAAACTTATAGGTTTTACACATTATAATTTTCATTTATAATACAAGGAACACTACTTGACCTGACATAGGTAGATACCACGTTAAAGAAGTTTCATTTTGCTCCTTCACCTCTTCCATCCCTGATTTCCTTTCTGATCTTCCCTATATTAGCTTTAGTTGCTTTTCTACTTGGAGAATAAGAAATTGAAGAGATATCAAAGTGTCCATATAGGATCTTGGACATCATCAGATTCATAGAGATTTGAGAGGGAGGTGTGTCTCAAGTCCGACACTCATTTTTGAGATGCAAACTTTGAGAATCAGGGAAGTTTCACTACTTGTAAAAACTCTTTAGTCTAAGTAGGTGGAGATTCAGTATAGTATGGTGACTGCATAGGGTGGAAGCTCCAAGGCAGTGGTTTATTTCTGGCTGGTACCAACTGCAGCTTTGTGATGTCACTCAAATCGTGGTTTTGAATGGCTGCTACCTTGTTAACTTTCTATGTGTATCCCTAGAAAAATCAGGCTTTTTGATTTCCTTATAGTCCCTGGAATTTCTAACATAGTGCACAACAACACACTCAATATAAATTAAATGAATCTGCTTAGTAAGTCCTATTCAGAGAAGGCAATGGCAACCCACTCCAGTACTCTTGTCTGGAAAATCCCATGGATGGAGGAGCCTGGTAGGCTGCAGTCCATGGGGTCGCTAGGAGTCAGACAAGACTGAGTGACTTCACTTTCCCTTTTCACTTTCATGCATTGGAGAAGGAAATGGCAACCCACTCCAGTGTTCTTGCCTGGAGAATCCCAGGGATGGGGGAGCCTGGTGGGCTCTGGGGTTGCACAGAGTCGGACACGACTGAAGCAACTTAGCAGCAGCAGCAAGTTCTATTACTGCCATTAGATCCCTTGAAATGTAAAAATTTGACTTTTTTTTCTGACCTGAAAAATAAATGGAAATCTTAGTCATTGCCTTAACTCAACTTTGGATATTTGCTGCTGTTATAAACTCTGTGCACGTTTCATGGGCTGGTTACACCCAGAATTATATTACTGATTCTTTTCTAGCCCAATGACAATTAAAGAAAAGTGATATAATAGAAGTAAATATTTGTAAATTCTATCTGGGCTCAGAGAGTAAGGTTTTTACATCCCCTGAGTCAAACTTGAGCACAACTACTTTGTTGTCATTCTTATGATCAATATCAGGAAAAATACCTTACTTTTCAGCTAGAGAACCATTAAACAAGATATCCCTCATTGTGCATTCTTTCGACTCAAGCACATGCCTGGTTCTGTGCATTAATGTTACAGACGCAGACCCTCTTCAGGATAGGTACAGGCTCTGGCTCCCATGTGTTGCATCCCTTAGTAGCTCTTCTCTGATCTATGGCTGTGGTTTTCTCCTGCCATTATTTTCCTGACTCTGACAAAATGACAACCACTCTTTTAATTCTTCCACATACTCATCTAGCATATCCATATTTTGCTGCTTCAGCACCACTGAGTGATCCACCATGTCCAGAACTGCATGCAGGTTAATATCATTTTGCATTTTGAGTCTTTGAGTAATTTCAGTTACTGGTCCCTAATGCAAACAGGTCTATGACTATTTCTTTGTGACTTGCTCTAAAATTATATTTCACAGCCAGTGCATGATCACCATTCAGAAAAAATTTCATTGTCTCTTTCCAGCCTGAATACACGGAAGAAATCTGGTCCTTTTGAAAACATTTGGAGATCAAAGTTCTTCTGATTTCCCTAATAGAACTGAACTTTGTGTCACAATCATATGTTTTCCTTTTCTTTTCCAAAGGTGAAGGAATTTAAATTTATGTGTGGCTTGTTAATACTAACTGCATAATAGCCTGATCTTTCAAAGTTCTTTGTAGTTGTTCAAATAAAAGTGTTGCTTCTACTTGGACATCAGTAATCACTGGAGAAATACACATGGAAGGGCATGGAAGGGCATCTTTAGCCCATTGAAAGAATGTGTACAAGGCATGGGTTCTTTCCCTGTGTTCTCATAGCAAGATGCTCTCTGTCCTTTAACTCCCCTTCCTTCCTTTCCTTTTTTCCCTCCTATATTTTTGTTTCTGGTTTTGTTTTTTTTTTGCAAGTCTAGGTATGGCACATACCTGTGATGGAGGAGGGCTTTCTTCACCATTGATTTGGGGGTTACCAAAATGTTTAGGCTTCCTTAAGAATCAGAAAATGTACCCTAACACAGGGGATACATTTTTTTCTTGAATAAGGACAAATGAACTGCCTCTGCATTTAAAAGTTAATAATATATGAGACAACCAGCTTAACTAGGCAAAGAAAATGGTTTTAATAAGACAGAATTTTTCCCCCCTCTAGTTAGCAAGCCAGTCTGTTGAAAAGAGCTAAAACATACAATTCTGGTAGTTCACTGAGCATGGGCTAAAGACATTTTACCAAGATCTTTTATTCTTTCTGCAAAGTACTTAATCTTAAGAACTTAAAATCCAAGTCAAAGTTCTCTTCTTACTGTGACTTCCCACTTATGCTACACGTCCACATGTATAAAATAATGACATTTTAAAGATGGCAAATAGAACTCAAGTAATTACAGAAATAATGTAATGGGAATTCAAACCTTCTTAACAAAATCACCATTTATAAATCTTGTCAATTTGTGTCTGTGTGTATGTAACAGCTCCAAGTGTCAATCTCTTAAGGTGCTTGCCTCTGGTTTTTATATCAGACGGTCCTACATCAAATTCACATTTGAAGTCTTACTTTACTTCAACTATAGTCTCAAAAAGAAATTTTATAACAACTTTTATAATTTTTTGTAAAGTATTTCCAAGGATATTTTAAAAATATACATATTAACCTTCATGTAATTAAGTGAATTATATTCAGAAAACTTGAGCTACAGAGATACCTACATATACCATAAGGCATTCTCACACAATTCTTTTATGAAATGACTGGTTTTATGACATAGTGTAAAACTAGTAATTGGCAGATACAAGTGCTATGATGCACATATACCTCAGTAGCTACAGATATAATTAATGGCATTTTCTCCAATACTTGTCCACATTTTAGGATTAGAAAATCTATCATGAGACATCAGTAATACTGTCTGGTATATAAAGTTTGCCATCAATACCCTATTTCCACCAAAAAAAAAAAAAAAATCATCTGCTACTATCAACTCTCCACAGTTATTTAGAAAAGTTCTTTTATCAAAGATTAAATGCATTTTTTTAGTGTACATACTTATCATAGTATGTAGTAAATTCTCAATTTGTGCCAGTTTTTATTATTTCTATTCAAATTAGTAGATCTCTCTTGACAGTAAATGATAGAAAACAAATCAAACTAGCTTAAGGAAAACAAGGTTTTTATTGGCTTTTGAAAGGTTGAGGGAACTGGCTTCAGGCACAGTTTAATTCAGGCAGGCAGTGGTCTTAGGAATCTGTCTTCTTTGATCTCCCCACTCTTCTTTTTTCTGGGTTGACATGTTTGTGATGTTTGTTATCTCTGCTAAGATGTCTCCCAGACTTTCTAGATAAATATCCAATTTTCTTCAAGAACATGCTTTCCTGGTGGCTCAGATGGTAAAGAATCTGTCTGGAATGTGAGAGACTTGAGTTCGATCCCTGTCTTGGGAAGATCCCCTGGAAAAGGGAATGGCAACCCACTCCAGTATTCTTGTCTGGAGAATTCCATGGACAGAGGAGCCTGGTGGGCTACATTCCACGGGGTCTCTAACAGTTGGAGATGACTGAATGACTAACACTTTCACTTTCTTTAAGAATAGCAGAGAGAGGGCTTCTTTCATCCTATAGTTATGACAAAGGCTTCAAATTAAGTCTCACTGGTTCCACTTGGTCTGACTTGAGCCACTTAAATATCTGTGAGTGATCATGATTTGATCAGAGGGTCCAGAATTCCAGTTAGCCAGGCCTGGGCCACATATCTTAGCAGCACAGAACCATAAGGAAAGCAAGCTTGGGGATCAGAATAGCGAATGCATGCCAGCCTGCAAAAAGAAAGCAACAGATATCCACTGCCTCACTTCATTTACCACCAAACATTTCCAGAGTTTCTGCTGCATACCCTTTGCTGGCTTGTGTATCTGAACAAGAAAGTTCCTGTGACTGGGAACAGGGTGATGGGTACAGCAAGGGAGAAACTCAAAAGTAAAAGACGTAGTCCCTCCCTTCAAAGGAGACACGCCTCAGAGTTCTAAAGACAATGAGAAACAAGGACTCTGTGATAACCTTATTGACGCAGAAGGTGGACATTCAGAGCACGAGAAAACACTTATCGGAGAACTGAGGGAAAACTCTTAGGTGGGTTGTGTTGAATGATGATGGACCAAACGTGGATGGGTAAAAGGAAAGCAGGATCTTCTAAAAGGCCGGTGGAATGCTGGTGAAGGCTTATAGCTCTGCTGTATGGAGTGTGCTGGTAAAACAGGAGAGAAGAGGTGCAGAGAAGAGTGGTGCTGAAAAGGAAAGGCAGGCTTGGAGGACAGGGAGGGAGGCACTTCTGCAGACTGCCTGAACGCTAGGTGGAACAGTTTAGCAGGAACTGATAAAGAAAGGCAGAGTCATGATAGGAGGATAAAAGCTCCTGTTTTGAAAGATGAATTTATCAATAGGCTACAGGAGGTCTTAGAAAGAAAGACGATGGCAGGAATCCAGAGGTGTGTGAGGCTATTGCAGAAATCACGGGGTAAAGTGACAAGATCTGAGAAGGACTTGAGGCGGTGAGGAGGATGGGAAGTAATGCTGAGAGTAGTTTCAAAGGGACTATCAACGGGACTTTGAGGAGCTTGTGCAGCTCAGGCAGGAAGGAGAAGAGGAGTCTAAAATGATCACACCTGGGGCCTAGAAAATGGAAGAATCATTAAGATGTAGTGACAGGAATCATCATTTCATAGTATTATGGTGCTTTTCTCATGACATTTTCACTTTCTACCATATACCATGCTATTTATATGCATGTCTTTCTTTGGGAAAGATGTTTAATTCATCTTTGACAGGATTAAGTTTGGTCTTCTGCACATGGATGAGTTCATGCATATTTGTTAAATGAATTTTTACAGAGGAGAAACTGATTTCTAGGGAGGTTAAGCATTTGTTCACCAGGCAAGTCAGTGGTAAAATGGCAACAGGGGTCATCTTCTCAATCCTTAATACTGTATCCTTTCTAGTCCTTTACTGCTACAGTTGTTCTTTTTAGGGGATATTTGGGTGTCTCTAATACAAGCTTCCTGGCAAAAATTGAAGTAGAGATCTATGTCCTGTCCTGTACAAATGCACAGTACATTTCCAGAATACTTCATACTCAAAGTAATTGGGTTCTCTCAAAGAGCATCAGAAATAAGTCGTCCTCTGACTTCTTAAAACCCTCAGTGTTTTTCCATTTAGTTCTATAAATTTTAAATTTCTGAGACCATGGAACTCTTCTGAGGTCCAAGATCTTGTTAGATTTTGTTTTATATCCAAAGTGCAACATTGGAATAATGCTACAAGAGATTGCAAAGAAGTAAATGATTATAATCTTCTGTAGTGTTTCTCAAAATGTTGTCTCCAGACCAGCAGCATCAGCATCTTTGGAACTGAAAGATGAATATTCTTGGTCAGCACCGCACACCTACTGAATCAAAAACTTAGAGATGGGGCTCAGCAATTTGTGTCTTAACAAGCCTCTAGGTAATTCTGATGCACTGAAGTTTGGAAACCACTCGTCTTTGGCAATCTCTCCTCAATGACCTTTGAATCTTTAATAGTTTTTAAACTTGACCATGCATCAGAATCACCTGGAGGGCTTGTTCAGACACTGATTGATGGGTCCATTTTTAGGAAACCTCATGAAGCTAATATTCCCTTACCAAAGATCCAACCCCCACCTTATTTGCCCTTGAAATTGGGTTTTGAAAGAGCTGTAAAACTGCTGTGGAATTCACATATATGTGTGTAGGACACAAAGACTCCATTTAATAAAATGTGCCTTCCTGTGAAATACTCAAACTGTTAGGGAAGGCCCAGAAAAATTAAGCAGAGAGAGCACGCCAAGGAAGATCCACTCCTTTCCTATAAGCACTGATTTGTGGTAAACTGCAAAATTAAGGTGAAGCAATATTAAGAAAACCAGGGCTAAAAACCCCCTTCTGAATTTAAGGTCTAGTTTAGTAAAATGTTGCAGCAGCACAAAGCTATAGTCTGTTTCTGTACACCAATTTGTGTGTAGCACAAGATCACATCAGTGAGCAAAGGCCGCATCTCCTTATCAGGGAAGACTAATTGGAACCTACAATTAACTGGGGGGTAAATGCCAGGAATTCTGAATCACAGTCACAGAATAGCCTTTATTTGGCACTCTGATATAAGGTGGATAGTGGTGGTCACTGAGCAAAAGAGATGGAATTCTTTGCTAGGAAGGGGTATATCTGGCAGAACTTTAATACTTGTTTCTTTCTCTAACAAGCACTCCACGCTCAAACTCAGGATTGATTAGTTGAGAGATGGAGAAAGAAAAGTTGGCAATGTATTAAAGGCTGATATACTAAGATGGGGGTAAACAAAACTCGAGGTTTGGTTTTGCTTCTTTAGGTATCATTAAGATGTAGGCTGCTTTTGAACTGTGGTGTTGGAGAAGACTTTTGAGAATCCCTTGGGCTGCAAGGAGATCAAACCAGTCAATCCAAAAGGAAATTAGTCCTGAATATTCATTGGAAGGACTGATGCTGAAGCTAGAGCTCCAATACTTTGGCTACCTGATGAGAAGAACTGACTCATTGGAAAAGACCCTGATGCTGGGAAAGATTAAAGGCAGGAGGAGAAGGGGATGACAGAGGATGAGATGGTTGGATGGTATCACCAATTCAATGGGCATGAGTTTAAGCAAGCTCCAGGAGTTGGTGATGGACCGGGAAGCCTGGCATGCTGCAGTCCATGGGGTCACAAAAAGTCAGACTTGACTGAGTGACTGAACTGACCTGAACTTACAGTATGATTAGGACATGTCCAGGGTGATTTGAATTTCCTAGAATGATTTCATTATACAAAGTTTTCTCTTGACCTTTAAAACAACTTTGAAAAGGTTTACTTCTCTGGGGGAAGACACTGACTCTCCATGATTTCCAAGAACATTCTCACACATGACTCTTTTATATTATTAGACTGGTATTTGTTTGTGTATTCATTAGTTCATTTATTTGCTCTCTCATGTATTCAGTAAACATTTATGAATGTATTCAGACACATTCATGTATTCAGAAACATTCCATGTCTGGCATCTTTCTGGGACAGTGAGGAATGGTTTCTGCCTTCAGGGCCATCTCATCCTCACATAGTGGTGAGTGTTGATACTTCTTTTTGCTTAGATACTTTGCTTTTTGCTTCTTTTTGTTTCCAATCACTAGTTTCCTCATTGTGTATTAGTACAACAGATGCCTGAAGAGATGAGATTTTACCTTTTACGTTTGGGGAGAATAATTTGAAACTTGCTATTGATACTTTTTTGTTGCTAAAAATGAAAACATTAATTTCCTTTAATAATAGGTTTTCTTTTAACAGAAGTATCACAATCAGATTTTTCACTCACTGATTATGCATATTGAGTGACTATTATATGTTAAACATTATTCTAGATTTTTGGAATCTATTAGCAAATAAGATGGGCAAGATCCCTCTCCTGGTGGAGATGATATTCTAGATTCGGGAGAAAGACAGTGCTATAATAAATAAGCAAATTATTTGGTTTGTTTGAAGATGTTATTTGCCAAGGGAAGAACAATATGTATGAGGTAGGGGATAGAGCTATACGGTGTGTTGTAGACATGAATAAATAGAATATATTCCCCCTCTGTTTTTAAAGAAAACCTTTTAAACCACCATCACCCTGAAAGCAGAGATGAACTTTTTGAAATGTTATTTTTAGTATTACAAAGTGAATGTATCCTCAGATTTAGAGACCATTAAAACACCAATACAGTATACTAACGCATATATATGGAATTTAGAAAGATAGTAACAACAACCCTGTATGTGAGACAGCAAAAGAGACACAGATATATAGAACAGTCTTTTGGACTCTGTGGTGGGGGGGATGATTTGGGAGAATGGCATTAAAACATGTATAATATCATATAAGAAACGAATCGCCAGTCCAGGTTCGATGTAAGATACAGGAAGCTTGGGGCTGGTGCACTGGGATGACCCAGAGGGATGGTATGGGGAGGGAGGTGGGGGGGGTTCAGGATGGGGAACACGTGTACACCTGTGGCAAATGCATGTTGATGTATGGCAAAACCAATACAATATTGTAAAGTAAAATAATAATAATAATAAAAAATAAAAAAAAATAAAAAAATAAAAATGTGTATTTAAACTGGACTCACACTAAAAAATTATTGGTTATTTTGGGGACATGTGTGAATCCTTGATACTCAAGCAGGGAATATCTGTTCTTTACCTCATCCAAAGGAGAGACTATAGGACGGGTCCTGGATTGGCTTGGTAGAGCCCTGGCTTGGACAGGATATCACTTCTGGTATGATTCAGCATAGGAGACCCCAGAACTTGAGAATATGGAACTGTAGAAACTGCTTGATGGAAATAGAGATTTGAGTTTCTGAAAAGACTGTAAATGTTCACATTGGTCAGGAAATGGGAAGACCTCTTATGGGGAGGTAGAAAGGTCACTTTTCCTTCAGGGAGGCATGTACTTAGGGGACTGCATTCTGAAGTTCAGCAATACCTTGCTTTATATGATGGTGATGTCTGGGCATAAACCTAGGTAATAAATTTCTTCTTTAACATGGTAATCTATTTCTAACCAAAAACCAATATAATACTGAAACTCTTGAGGTTTCTCTTTCAGGTAGAATAAAACCAGGCTGGTCATTATTATTATTCCATGTTATATTCTGAAAGTTCTGACCTACACAATAAGACATGAAATAAAAATAAATGGTGTAAGTACTACAAAAGAGGACTATTACCTAGAAATGTCAAAATAATTAGCTAAGAGAACTTCATAATTTGTAAGATGCAGCAAAGTGCCTGAATACAAGGTGAATATACAAAGATCTAGAGTTGTATTACACAAATATTATGTAGCTAGAAAAGATCAAATGAAGTTCCATTTATAATAAAAATAAAAACTATAAATCTTCCAAGAATCACCTTTCTAAGACATATGAGAAACTTCTATTTAGAAAGTGACAAAACTACTCTAAGAAATAGAAAAGAACTAGATAGCTGGGGAGCTAAACCTTAGTTCAGGATTGGAGTGTGCAGTGCTGCTAATGATGTAAATATACAAGCTCTTCTTACATTAACATATAAGATTAATGCAATTAATACAGGAATAAACATCATTCAAAATTTTCTAGAAAATAAAACTTTGAGATGGAAAGACATTTGGAAGACTGTAATATAAGACATATTCCTCTGCTGTGCTCCGAACAGTGCAGGGTACAATGTAAGAGCTTAATTCAGTGCAAATGAATTATATTTCTTATAGAAAGGAAATGGAGTAGATGCATCTTGTCTATTTCTACAGCTCCCATTTCCCCTCAGTCTGGAATGCCATCCCTGAGCCTCCTTAGCCATCTCAAACTTACCGTCCACTAAAGGCCCAATGCATTAATCTTTGAACTACTGATTACAGAGCACTTTGGAAATTTTTGGTTTAGTAGTACTGAACTAAATGATACTGTGGGTATCATTCATCTAAAATCTCTCAAAACTATTTATCCTGTCTTATAGTAATTACATTATTAATAAAAGCAATGTGTAATGTATAACAAGGATTAAAACATGTGTGAGGAAGATACAATCAACTACAGGATAGTGCTTAAGAATAAGGAAGGAGAAGAAAGATTTGAAGTATCCATGGGAAATATTATTGTCAGACTGTATGTATTACATGGGTAGATGTAAATACTCAGTGAATAGTTTTTGGTTATTAAAATATGATTGGCAAGATTGGTTCTATGTATTTTCATTTGTAGTTGGATAATTGCAAGCATTTAATGTGTAAAACTTTCTAAAAATCTGGCCCAAACAAAATAGATCTAATCATCAAATAGTTTAAATAATCCATTGAAAATAAAGACTGGAATAAGCTATGTGTTAAGTAGAGCTCTTAGCCAACAGATTAATCCCTTTTAAATGTCAATTAATCTTGAGGGGACAAAGAATAAACATCATTCAAAATTTTCTAGAAAATACAACTTTGAGATGGAAAATACATTACAGAGGTCAAAGATTTTATATTTTGGAGACTATTATTCTCTATTTTTCTCTTCATTTTTGTTGCTCATGATGAAGAAACTGTAGGCAGCATGACACTCAAGTTTGATGTTTTTAGAGCTACAAGACATAAGCATCCATCATGGAAGATAATAGAAAACTTCAGTTGGTTCAGGGGCCAATGGTAATGATACACGAGGGAATAAAGCCACTAAAGAGAAAAGAGACTATTACTACAAAATGAAATCTCCAAGTTAATTCATCTTTCCTTCAAAGAATCAGGAGCTGACATTTATTGAGCACTTTTTGTGTACCACAAAGTGGTAGTGGTAGCACAGGGCTAGGCTCTTTCCTCATATTATCACATTTATCTTTAATAACTACTCTGTGAGGTATTAGAATCCCCGTTTTGTAGAAAACGGCACTGGAACTTAGTCATCCTTGGTGGCTCAGATGGCAAAGAATCTGCCTGCAATGCAAGAGACTCAGGTTTGATCTCTGGGTCAGAAAGATCTCTGGAGAAGGGGATGGGTACACACTCTAGCATTCTTGCCTGGAGAATTCCATGGACAGAGGAGCCTCAGTTCAGTTCAGTCACTCAGTCATGTCCAACTCTTTGTGACCCCATGAATCGCATCATGCCAGGCCTCCCTGTCCATCACCAACTCCCGGAGTTCACTCAAACTCATGTCCATCGAGTCGGCGATGCCATCCAGCCATCTCATCCTCTGTCATCCCCTTCTCCTCCTGCCCCCAATCCCTCCCAGCATCAGAGTCTTTTCCAATGAGTCAACTCTTCCCATGAGGTGGCCAAAGTATTGGAGTTTCAGCCTCAGCATCAGTCCAATGAACACCCAGGACTGATCTCCTTTAGGATGGACTGGTTGGATCTCCCTGTAGTCCAAGAGGCTCTCAATAGTCTTCTTGAACACCACAGTTCAAAAGCATCAATACTTCGGTGCTCAGCTTTCTTCACAGTCCAACTCTCACATCCATACATGACCACTGGAAAAACCATAGCCTTGACTAGATGGACCTTTGTCGGCAAAGTAATGTCTCTGCTTTGGAATATGCTATCTAGGTTGGTCATAACTTTCCTTCCAAGGAGTAAGCGTCTTTTAATTTCATGGCTGCAGTCACCATCTGCAGTGATTTTGGAGCCCAGAAAAATAAAGTCTGACACTGTTTCCCCATGTATTTGCCATGAAGTGATGGGACAAGATGCCATGATCTTTGTTTTCTGAATGTTGAGCTTTAAGACAACTTTTTCACTCTCCACTTTCACTTTCATCAAGAGGCTTTTTAGTTCCTCTTCACTTTCTGCCATAAGGGTGGTAGCATCTGCATATCTGAGGTTATTGATATTTCTCCCGGCAATCTTGATTCCAGCTTGTGCTTCTGCCAGCCCAGCATTTCTCATGATGTACTCTGCATAGAAGTTAAATAAGCAGGGTGACAATATACAGTCTTGACGTACTCCTTTTCCTATTTGCAACCAGTCTGTTGTTCCATGTCCAGTTCTAACTGTTGCTTCCTGACCTGCATACAGGTTTCTCAAGAGGCAGGTCAGGTGGTCTGGGATTCCTATCTCTTTCAGAATTTTCCACAGTTTATTGTGATCCGAGGAGCCTGGTGGGCTATAATCCCTGGGACTGCCAAGAGTTGGACATGATTAAACAATTAATGCTTTCACTTCATATATATATATATATATATATATACACACATATATATATATTCTTAACTTAGAGATATCTTAGAGATATTCTTAACTTATAGACATCTGCTAGATTTCAGAAATGTACTTATAAGGTGTTTTTTTTTCCCTGAAAGTCAAGTACATCTTTAATCATGTAGATTTATTATCTATTTCATAGTGAACATTAGAGCTTTCAGAATGTAGCTTTCTTTGATCCCATAAGAATTCCATGCCAATCCCACACCAGTTGCATTCCATAAAATGATAGCAACAAGTCAGGAGGAAAGGCGGCTGTAATATTCAATTGTCTGTAACCAATGTGTTAGAAGTCATTGTCTTTCATCCAGACGGTACAGTTGCATTTTTAAAATGACATCTATTACCACATTAGAGGCAACCCATAACAGTCCCTTATAGAATGTTTGTCTCAATTGTGGTTATTTAATGTCATTATACCAAATTTCAAAGTGTTCTTATGGTAAACAGACATAGTGAAATACTAGATGATTAAGAGCTCATTTTTAAGTTCTAAGAAGTCAATGCTTCATTTTCTCTCTTTTCTTAAGTTTATTTATTTATTTTTTAAAGCTTCCAATGCCTTGGTCTTATAATTTGCAGGATTTTCTCTCTAAAGGAAAGACTTTCTTAAATTCTATTATTTATGTAGGTAAAAGTCAATCAGCTCCAGAACAAATTCTCCAATTTTTTGATGTAGCTCTGAAATGGCTAAGTTGTCATGTCTATACATTTTTAATCAACTTACAGTAAAGAGGAAAAAAAATATGACTTTCACACACATGCAAAGCCACACTTATATTCCTTAGGTTAAAACTTTATGTTAAGTTCTGGCTCAGGGCAAATTTAAACATCTTAGTTATAAACTTGGAATAAAGAGGTCAGACTGGGGATGCTGACAGCCTCTTAACTCTAGTCGTACCAGCAGGCATGGTTCTCAAAATGTAGCAACTATAGGAGACAGGGATGTGTATCTTGGACAGAGTCCTAGGTGGTTAGAGGGAGCTGGGGATTATTTTATTTCAAATTGTGGTTATATCTGTGGTTTCAAACTATTTGTTAGCTCCTTTTCTATAAGCATAAGGCACAGTTATAATGATATGCAAATAAAAAATAATTAGCAATATCTTTTATTGTTCTATTAACAATATTAAAACAGCACAGTATTCCTTTTGAAGAAAGGTAGAAGGCAAATGCTCTTAAACAGAAACTGAGTACCAATATTCTGATATATTATTATCTATACAACTTGGCTAGATTACTTTCTGTATCCTGCTACTGGGAAGCCATGTACACAATGAGATAAAGAAATCTAGAAAGATATCTGATATTCCAGAACTGCTTTGACAGTTTCAAGAGCTGAAGGCAGAAGAAATTAAGTATATGAAGCCTTTTACACAGTAGGCATTCAACATTTGTTGCTCGGAATTCAAAGAAGGCGAACAAATGAAAATACTGAGGCATTTCCTTAGAAAAGACATTCAATTTTAAATAATGGCAAATAACGACTCTGGTTTTGGTGTCAAAAACATGTTGCTAACTTCAGCAAAAGAAAATAAAAAGAATAGACAAAGTAAGTGTGACAAGATCTTAAATAACTATTGGATGTGGATCCTGGAAATATTGGGGCTTATTGTACTATAATTTCTATTTTTTTGTTTTTTGAAAGTTTTAATGATAAAAGTTTATTTAAAAAAGTTATCACTGCAAGAATGCACGGAGAAGGCAATGGCACCCCACTCCAGTACTCTCGCCTGGAAAATCCCATGGACGGAGGAGCCTGGTAGGCTGCAGTCCATGGGGTCGCGAAGAGTCAGACACAACTGAGAGACTTCCCTTTCTCTTTTCCTTTCATGCACTGGAGAAGGAAATGGCAACCCACTCCAGTATTCTTTTTTTTTTTTTTCCACTCCAGTATTCTTGCCTGGAGAATCCCAGGGACGGGGAAGCCTGGTGGGCTGCCGTCTATGGGGTCGCACAGAGTCGGACACGACTGAAGTGACTTAGCAGCAGCAGCAAGAATGCATTGTGTGGTGGTCTCTTCACTTCTTATGTGTTTGGGCACTTGCATTATGTCCAGTTCAAGCAGAGCTACAAATGCCTTCAACAAAATATCCCATTTTCCATTTGTTAAAATGCACTTGAGTTTTACTATGTTGCATATTGCTTGCAGTGAATGCCTTTGGGATCCTTTCTACAACTTGGAATACTTAGGGAGCACAGGAGTTTGTCCAGTATTGGTTATGATCTGTGCAAGGAAAACTGCTTAGTATGATTCCTATTTGTAAATGACCAACTGGGTCCCTTCTTAGAGTGGTAAAACCACTTGTCACTGTCAACACATTTTGAAAGGAGGTTTAAAATACCACAAACACTGAGTTACCTTGGATGTGAGCCAAGCAGAATAGTTAATACAATAGACAGATCTGAAGGAATCTGGGCGAGACAGAGATTTGGAGATGTCATTGTAAACTCAGAAAAGCTTTTGAGACTCCAATTTAACTTGGCACAACCTCTGTTTTAATCTTCTTAACTCAGAATGGGTTATCTTTTAAGTCTGTAGTCACTTTACACTTTTTCCTGTACTTAGCACAATCGATCTGGCTCAAGTCCAGCTCATAGAAATCAAATTTAAAGCTATAGCAAGTTTCTTTGCTCCTCTACTGGACGATTGAGCAGTAGTACGAAAAATCATTTTTTTGGATTCACGATTGGTCAAGTACCAAGAATCATTTTTTTAAAGTTGTTCTATAGCTGCTTTGCACTTGAGGGAGAGGTGCCTGCTCCTTCTGTACACTGGCTTCTCTCCTTCTGTGCATAATGCACACAGCATCTCTACACCCCATCTCACTGAGTCGCTCATATAACTACTTGTTTCACTGGTTCCTACTAGCCCACTCTGTTCCTGCCAAATTGTTCCCTACCTATCTACTAGGCCAAGTTTCTTGATTTCCAAAATGCTTCCTGCCTAGGAGTTGGCAGACCAAATCTGGCTCACTGTTTTATGAATAAAGTTTTATTGGGATGCAGCCATGCTCACTTACTGACATTGTCTGTGGTTGCTTTCATGCTACAATGGCAGAGTTGAAGAGTTGAGTAGCAGAAACTGTATGGCCTGCAAAGCCAAAAGTAAATTTAGTATCTGACCTTTGATATGATGATGTATGAATACTTACATACCAATTTTTAAATTCCTTGCTAATTTTATCTCAAAGGACCAAAAGCTCTCAACACAGAAGAAAGCAATCAAGGAAGAAGGTATGGTCAGGTGTTAAAAGGCTTGCCTGATGGGACAGGCAAGAATAGGGTCTCTAAGTAACACAGAATAGGATCTCTAAGTAGATACACAAAGAAACACATCAGAATGAAACAAAAAAAGTTCTGATTTCTCTTTGGACTGACTCCCTCATCATTCTTTTGACTTCATTGTGATTTAATTTTCAAGTCAAGTCTTTAAAGCTATATAGGTCTCACTTCATGAAGGTCCAGGATGAGTTAAGATATTTGCTAGTTAATAATAAAGATGGGAAAAGACAATACATCCTCTTGAAATTGGGAACTGAAGCTGAAGGATGAGTTGCTTTGCCTGCATGCAGGAGCCACCAATTGTTGCTCATGGAGTGTACCTATGGAACCATCTCTCCCATGAACTTGTTGTATAGAGACCATTTCTCCACCTGCAAATTGCTCAGACATGCTGAGTAATACATTTAATTAATCTGTTGGATTCTCCTGGATTTACTTCTTTTTTGCCCTGAGTGACAATTTATCAGACAAAACCTCTTTAGCTTTGTAATTCAAATCGAGCAACCAAATAAAGTATACCTACACATTTACCTCCTGCCTCCAATTAAGTCTTTGTGGCTGTAGAAAATGTCCATAGCTAAAATTACTATGTGACACTGAAGGGTAATAAAGAAGGATCCAGGATGAATATGACCCTTCTATTGAGGAAGTACATGGCAAATAGATGGGGAAAAGTGGAAACAGTGACAGATTTTATTTACTTGGGCTCCAAAATCACTGCGAATGGTGACTGCAGCCACGAAATTAAAAGATGCTTTCTTTTGGAAGGACAGCTATGACAAACCTAACTAAACATCATATTAAAAAGCAAAGACATCACTTTGCCAACAAAGGTCCGTATGGTCAAAGCTAGGATTTTTCCAGTAGTCATGTGCAGATGTCAGTTGGACCATAAAGAAGGCTAAGCACCAAAGAATTGACGCTTTTGAATTGTGATGTTGGAGAAATCTCTTGAGAGTCCCTAGGACAGCAAGGAGATCAAACTAGTCAACCCTAAAAGAAATCAACCCTGAATATTCATTGGAAGGACTGATGCTGAAGCTAAAGCTCCAATAATTTGGCTACTTGATGTAAAGAGCTGATTCACTGGAAAAGACCCTGGTGCTGGTAAAGATTGAGGGCAGGAGGAGAAGGGGACAACAGAGGATGAGATGGTTGGATGGACATGAATTTGAGCAAACTTTGGGAGATAGTGAAAGACAGGGAAGCTTAGGGTGCTGCAGCTCATGGGATCATACAGAGTTGGACATAACTGAGTGACTGAAAGACAAATTGAAGAAGTAAATTTAATTCTTGATTTGTCACTGATTCAGAGAGTAAGGGTCAACCTCACCCCTTGGCAAAGTATGGGTGATTGCAGGGTTGTTTTTATAATATGATTTATCGTGTCCTATGCTTTTGCCTCAGAGAGGAGAAATTCTGCAATTGTGCTCCTCCCATAATACAGTCATACACATGTACCTGTGCACATGTATACACTACCTATAACTATAAACACAAGTATGAATGAGACATTTAGGCTCATTCATCCATTTCATGCTGGGCATGGTGCTAAACATATGTTTATAGCAATGATTCTGAAAGATATGGTGTCTTGGAGCTTACAGTCTAAAAACTCTCAGGAAAATGAAGTATAAGATCTTGAATTCACTTTGATTTTTTCTTAAAGTAATAAACTTAGGAGAAGGAAAAAAAAATCAATCCTGTATCCATATTTCTATAATATTGAGTGTCAGAATATGAATATTTCCTGGGTTTTAAAACTCTTGAATATTGAATTAAAAATTATTGTGGTTAGGTCTTTCTTTCACTATTAACACAAATTTATTTTAGAAACCCCTTTAGAGCCTCCCGGATACATTCTAGAAGTCACTATACAACCATATCTAATAACTTTTCCAGAAAAACAGACTGGTTCAGCAATATTGACATTTATTTATGCACGCATTTGTAAACAAGTATTGAATTGTTAGTGTGCGCCAAGCTCTGTGCTGGGGCAGACATACAGGAGAGTTCAACATGAGGAGAAGGATATTAGCTAACCATGACTAGAATGAGTCTTATTAGAGGTAAATCAAGAAGAACAAGGAAATCCCATTTGTAGTAATGGGGACTGGCTGATAGAATCTAAGACTGAATTTCTGAGGGAGGGGGTAATCAATATACAATGATGTGAAGTGGAATGGGCATCAAATAAGAAAGAATGTGTGAAACGTGTCTGAAGTGAACAATTCAGCACATGACTTGTTTGAATTTTGCAGGTGATAGGTGGAAGATATTCCAACTGATTTCAACCAACTGTGATAGATTGTGAAATAGGAAAAATATTTAAGCCATCAAGGTTAAACAGATTCCTTGTGTCCCACCTTCAGTTGGTCAGGCAGTTACTTTATCTTTAGATTAAAAAAAAGAACTTTGAGCATTTGTGTAGCATCACTTATCTTATTCATTACTAAAGAAAAATAGAAAACTATGAAAAGAGAATTTTCAGAAAAAGATAAAACTATGACTGCCCTACAGACATAAAAAATGAACATGTGTTAAAAAATTAATCCTATTTATTAATTAATAAGGGAATCAGGCAATGTTATAACTGATTCAGAAACTTAAGAACAGATACATTTGTAGAACAGGAATAGTGTAATATATGTGCAAATGGAAAGCAAAACTTTTTGGAGGAATGGAGAAGGAAGTCAGGTGTTTTTTACAGGCCAGAATTTGCCTGCCTATAGATAAGAATTACTTTTCTTTGCTATAAGTTATTCACAATTTGTAATTAGTTGTAAAATTGCTTCAGTGGAACCCAAATCAGATAACCCTAAGGGTCTAAACAATGCAGTTTTTCACTGAAGCACAAATTCTTTCCTACAGTTCTAAACATGGAACCAAACATCCTTACCCCAATGGTTAAGGATCATTTGAAACAAAGTGAATAGCCCATTCATGGAGTGAAAAAAATCCCACAAATGGTGTTTTAAGTGTTTATCTAATGCAGAGCATAGAACATAAGTGCTCAAAAATGTTTGTTGAATATTTATTGCTATAGAAATACTGTCATTATGGAAAACATTCTATAAAAACAGTAGATAAAGCAATGGGATTCTATATAGCAATAAAAATATATATTGCTTTATATAGTAATAAGAAAGTAAAAACAATAATTACAACAGTAGAATACTATATAGCAATGCTGCTAAGTCACTTCAGTCGTGTCTGACTCTGTGTGACCCCATAGACGGCAGCCAACCAGGCTCCCCCGTCCCTGGGATATAGCAATAAAAATAAATAAATCAACTTTACACAAAAACATGGCTAATCTCCCAAATAAAACAACTGAGCCAAAAAGTCGGGTACATAAAGAGTACATATTGCATAATTCTAATTATATAGAACAAAGAAACACACAGAAGTAATTCATGTTACTTTAGGGATTACCCTTGGAGGGGAGGTATAACTGGGAGTGGGCAAGAAGGGGCTTCCGGGACACAAGATATTTATTGAAATAGGTGTTGGCTGCTTGTGTATTTTTACTTTGAATTGTGCACTTTTTTTTATGTGTACCTTTCTGTACACATGTTAATACAAACATTTAAAGTCTACCAAAAGGTGTGTGTATGTGTGTGTGTGTGTGTGTGTGTGTGTGTATATATATATATATATATATATATATATAAAATTACCTCTAAAAAGAGCATCTAGGTAAATTTCAATGTACATTAAATCATATATATTATCAATATCATCTTAAAAGCAATGTGTTAATAATAATCTTCTCTAGACATTGGTATTATGAGTAACTTTTACTTCTGTCTTTGTGTCTTTTTGCTTCCCTGGTGGCTCAGCTGGTAAAGCCTGTAATGTGAGAGATCTGGGTTTGATCCCTGGGTTGGGAAGATCCCTTGGAGAAGGGAATGGCTACCCATTTCAGTATTCTGGCCTGGAGAATTCCACGGACTCTATAGTCCACAGGGTCAAAAACAGTCGGACATGACTGAGCGACTTTCACTTTTACTTTCATGTCTTTTTACACAATCTATTTTTTTTTTTGTCTTAAGAAAAACAATAAAATTGTAATTTAAAAAGTAGACTATTAGTTACTCATGAAGTAAAAATTGTAACTATTACACATAATAAATATCTTAATTGTATTAGTCTAAGAGACAAAACCAACATTCATTATAAGAAAGTATGTGATTATGAAGGATAAGAAATTCCATAATCTGTTGTCTGCAAGCTGGAGACCCAAGGAAGCAAGTGGTGTAGTTCCAGTCCACTTGTGAAGGCCCGAGGAACAGAAAGTTGATGGTTTAACTCCCAGGCTGAGCACAGAAGACTGAAGTCCCAGCTTAAATAGCCAGGTAGAGAGTGAATTCTCCTTTCCTCTACCTTTTGCTCTATTCTGTCTATTGAGGGGTTGGATGATGCCTATCCACAATGGTGAGGGTGATCTTTGCTCAATCTACTGATTCAAATGCTAGTCTCTTCCAGAATCCTTCCTAGACACACTGAGAATAATGTATAACCAAATATCTGGGCACCTTGTGACTGTCAAGTTGATGCTTGACTAAAATTAATCATCATACCAATCTTGTTGAATTTACTTAATTCATTCATGTGAATTCCAATAAGTGTCTAGAAAAAATACTAAAGAATGCTTCACTATCTCAAGTAAGCTCATGCGTTTTCCATTTTAAGTAGAGGTGATTAATGTTTATCCTGTAATAACACTGACTTCACAGAATCATTTCACCTGAAAACTAATGTTTGGCACAGTTCTTGAGAATTCACAGTTTATAAAGTATTCATATAGTTTCCTTCCAGTTGCCCTGAGGAAAGGAAACATTTTTTTTCATATGTTCAGTCCTGACTGGTACAAAGGTAAGTTTCTTACCAAGCATCACTACAAACAAAGGTAGTGGAGGTGATGGAATTCCAGCTGAGCTATTTCAAATGTTAAAAGATGATGCTCCACTTAATATGCTAGCAAATTTGGAAAACCAAGCAGTGGCCACAGAACTGGAAAAGGTCAGTTTTCATTCTGATCCCAAAGAGAGGCAATGTCAAAGAATGTTCAGACTACTGCACGATTGCACTCATCTCACACTCTAGCAAAGTAATGCTCAAAATTCTCCAAGCTAGGCTTCAAAAAGTACATGAACCGAGAACTTCCAGATGTTCAAGCTGGCAAAGGAACCAGAGGTCAAACTGCCAACATCCACTGGATCATAGAAAATGCATGAGAATTCCAGAAAAACATTGACTTCTGCTTCATTGACTACTCTAAAGCCTTTGACCGTTTGGATCACAACAAACTGGAAAATTCTTACAGAGATGGGAATACCAGGCCACTTTACTTGGCTCCTGAGAAATCTGAATGCAGGTCAAGATGCAACAGTTAGAACCAGACATGGAACAATGGACTGGTTCCAAATTGAGAAAGGAGTATGTCAAGGTTTTGACTTCAATGCAGAGTACATCATGCGAAATGCCGGATTCAATGAAGCACAACCTGGAATCAAGATTGCAGGGAGAGATATCAATAACCTCAGATATGCAGATGACACCACCCATATGGCAGAAAGTGAAGAGAAACTAAATCTCTTGAGGAAAGTGAAAGAGGAGAGTGAAAAAGTTGGCTTAAAACTCAACATTCAGAAAACTAAGATCATGGCTTCTGGTCCCATCACTTCATGGCAAATAGATGTGGAAACAATGGAAACAGTGACAGACTTTATTTTCTTGGGCTCCAAAATCACTGCAGATGGTGATTGCAGTCATGAAATTAAAAGATGCTTGCTCCTTGCAAGAACAGCTATGACCAACCTAGAAAGCATATTAAAAAGCAGAGACATTACTCTGCTGACAGTTTCATATAGTCAAAGCAATGGTTTTTCCAGTAGTCATGTAAGGATGTGAGAGTTGGAGTATAAAGAAAGCTGAGCACTGAAGAACTGATCCTTTGGAACTGTGGTGTTGGAGAAGACTCTTGAGAGTCCCTTGAACTGCAAGGAGATCCAACCAGTCCATCCTATAGGAAATCAGTCCTGACTAATCATTGGAAGGATTGATGCTGAAGCTGAAGCTGAAGCTTCAATCCTTTGGCCACCTGATGTGAAGAACTCACTGGAAAAGATCTTGATTGAAGGCAGGAGGAGAAGGGGATGACAGAGGATGAAATGGTTGGATGGCATCACCTACTTGATGGATATGAGTTTGTGCAAACTCCGGGAGCTGGTGTTAGGGAAGCCTGGCGTGCTACAGTTCATGGGTTTGCAAAGAGCTGGACATGACTGAGTGACTGAACTAAACTGAAGATTCTTACTTGACTATACCTCTATAGTCAAGTGACTATAAAATGTTACTTACATGACTATAAAAATGCAAACACTTGATGTCATCATTTCAGCTGTGGTCAGATTAACAACAGACCCTCCCACCTCATTCATTTGTTCCTGAGTGAAAGCTGAGATGAATTTGCCAATCAGGGTGGAGAGGCAATTAATGATGTGAAGTAGACAGACCCTTCAGTCTCAGCCTGGTTCTAAACAACTAGCTGTCCTGAACTGGCTACAGAAGGCACATCCAGAGTCAGTCAGTATACTGGGTAATCATGCACTTGTAATTTCAATGTTATCTTGGCAATTTCCCATTTCAGTTCTTCATAAAACAGAAAATGTTAAAAACTATTTACAATTTTAAACAAACATACTTTTCTTTCAAAACATTTGGCTCAAAGAAATGTATCTATATCTACAATTATAAAGAAAATCTGTGATTCTACATTTATTTGGTCAGACATAAGAGAGAAACAGTCACATATATTTCCTCAAAAGCAAGTAGTTTCAGGTAAGCTAGTTTAGTTCAACACATTTATGCTCAGTTATTGGTTCTTGGGAATATGGTGATTAATACACAATGTTGGCTCTAAAACAATGTTTTTGTTAAAAGTCAAAGATACTTCTGAGAACCTTATAAAAGCTATAGTACTCCTCAGGAAAAAAGGTTTGTATAAAATTTTTATAAAATGCACTTCATCTGTATAATTTTCAAATTATCTTTACCATGATCATGATAATGAGGGATGAGAAAATAACAGTAATATACATTGATTACTATCTAAGAGTCAGTTTTTGGGTAAGTGATTTAAGATTATTTTTTCAAACCTTAAATATTCCTAACAGGCTATATGATTATACCCATTTTACAAATCAGGAGACAGACTTAGGGAGGTGACGTAGTTTATTCAGGGTCACTGACAGTGAATGTTGAACTGTCAAGCCCAGGTTGTGGCTAATCATTCTGAACAGACGTGAGTTTGGTGTTTATCAATAAGCAAATAACATGCAATGAGATAAAATCCTATATGGTTTGCTTATGTATATGCCTAATCTCCCAATTTGCTGTTTTGTTATTATGTCCATGAAATAACTATTTAAAAGAGTATTTACGTCTCATAGTTTTCGTATGACAATGAAAAAAATTTAAAGGAAGGAAGATGCATGGAACTTTGGTAAAATAATTACATAGCTCACAGAGGAAACATCTGCAAAATAAAAGGAAAATAGACTGCAAGGCTCTGATTCGATGAAAACAGGACCCAACTCTGTCCTTTCTTAGTTTATGATGTCATGCAATCCTTGACTTATTTCTCCAGAATTCACAGTTACCCATCATTTGTAGAGTAGTCACATAATTTCCCTCAAGCTATCCAGAGGAGCTACAGAAAATAAAACAATGATTTTATGTCATTGCTTTGGTAATGCCCTGGGAGCTATTCAGCCCACCCACATTCTATCAAGATGCCATTATGGGAAGAATAAGCTCTTTGTAACACAAGCAATATAATTTCAAGAATGTGGTGTTGTGAGTGCATGTAATCATTATAAAAATATCTATTCAAGTAACCCACAGCCATCTCATGATTTATCTCTTTCATCTAATTCTGTATTGGATCATTTGAATGTAAAATTATCAGAAGAAGGTCTTTTGTAAATGGAAACTCAGGGTCTGGTTCATGTAAGAACTTGAGTCTCTGCACCTCTCAATTACATATTCTAAAGTGGGGCCAGAGCAACCAGATCATGCTGTGGCCAAACTGGTTACTACCATTTACCACCTTCTTAATAATTAATATGGGTCATGTTTATGATGGCAATAGAATCAATAGTAAAATAGGAATACAGAAAATAGCAATGTTTTGTTCTATCTTAATCTGATTTTCTACCCAATCCTTTTCTTTTTTTTTATAATTAAGAGAAGTATAAATACATTTTTCTATAATCTGTTTTATTTAGCAATTTATGTTTACTGGGGCTGGGGTGAGGAGTGAGGGGGAGGGGTTGAGCACACTGGTTCAGTATATTAGCTCTGGAGGAAACAGCCTGTGTTCAAATCCTGGCCTGATACTACTTGTCTAAGACAGGGGTTTTTAAAACTTTCTGGTACATCAGAATCACCCAGGAGGCTTATTAAACTTCACATTACTGAGCCCTACTCGCAAAAATTGTAAGTGCCTATGAGATAGAGCCCAATAATTTGCATTTTTAGTTAGTGATGCTAACATAGCTGATTCAGAGATACCCTTTGAGACATAAATGTCAATTTCTCTTAGCCTCAGTTTCCTTATCTATAGAATTTAGTAATAATAGCTCCTACTTAAAATGGCTGATTTCCAAGAATAGTGTAATTTAGAAAAAATAAACAAAAGAAAGTTTATTATTTCAATGTGAATTATAACTAATTAAAGAGATTGTGCTTTTTCAGTTGTGCTAAGTAAATCCTTTATGTGATACTCTAGATTGATATTAAGAATATGTATATAATGACATACTTTCATAAAATGCCTCTTTGCTTTATCAAGAATTTTCAATACCCAACTTTCATTTACGTCCAGAAACATGTGCCAGTTATGACAGACACTATTGGTTGCCTTCCAATGATTCTACCTTCTTTCCCTTTATCCTTGACTGCTATTAACAATTCCTCCAGGAAGCTACCTCCTTATGAAGCGTCACATGTATTAGGGGAAGCTGGACTCTTTCCTAGGGTGTCCTGATTAATCTAAGCGCCTTAAGGTGGTCATGAGAACAGAATGCAGTTCTTGTCTAGGAGAAATGCAGGTTAGATTTCTGGGAAATGGCTTTTGTTCACATAGAATAACACTGGGTCTTGGGTTATCTGTATGTTGCCTAGTACTGCTACAACTGTCTCAGGACCATAAGGGGAGCCAGCCAGAGGATAACCTGATACAGGAAGGATAGGAGAGCAGAGGGATGGGAAATCCAGGCCTCTGTTCATGGGATTGAACCACAGAATTAACTAACTTTGGAATTACTATAACTTCCTGTTCCACATTAAGATAATACATTTCCCTTATTGTTTAAACCATTTTCACTCTATTTTCAGTTTTTGCTGCTGAAGGTGTCTTAACTGATAAACCAATTTATTAAGCATATTATCCTTGAAATTAATTAAAATTATCAGAGTACTGCTGTGCCAGGGGTTCTCATTTAAGCTGCAGCATTTATAGACAGTGTGACTGATAAAATTATTTAACTTCTAGGCTTCTTCAATTACTTCATTTGTATAATGATGGTATTGGGCTGGATCATTTCTAAAGACATTCCAAGTTTAAAATACTGGGGTCATTTGATTCCATGCCACATGAAATATAATGATGTATATCCATTGAACAATGAGATTATATAGATAGCATATTAAAAAGCAGAGACATTACTTTGCCAACAAAGGTCAGTCTAGTCAAGGGTATGGTTTTTCCAGTGGTCATGTATGGATGTGAGGGTTGGACTGTGAAGAAAGGTGAGCGCCGAAGAATTGATGCTTTTGAACTGTGGTGTTGGAGAAGACTCTTGAGAGTCCCTTGGACTGCAAGGAGATCCAACCAGTCCATCCTAAAGGAGACCAGTCCTGGGTGTTCATTGGAAGGACTGATGCTGAAGCTGAAACTCCAATACTTTGGCCACCTGATGTGAAGAGTTGACTCATTGGAAAAGACTTTGATGCTGGGAGGGATTGGGGCCAGGAGGAGAAGGGGACGACAGAGGATGAGATGGCTGGATGGCATCACTGACTCAATGGACATGAGTTTGGGTAAACTCCGGGAGTTGGTGATGAACAGGGAGGCCTGGCGTGCTGCGATTCATGGGGTTGCAGAGTCAGACACGACTGAGTGACTGAACTGAACTGAACTGAACATAATAACTACATAATGTAGTCACACCTATGTAACATAGTGACTACATATGTACTTTTATAATAATTTAATATCACACATATTATATTCTCTGATTCATCTACAGTGAGTATCTGGTCATTACCATGTGGAGTTAGTTGAATATTACAGCTCTTTGAATGGTACTTTTGTAAGGAATAATTGATTCCTCATAATATTTCTAATATGGGGGAAAATGAAAATAATACTATTTATATTTTCACGTGTTATATTTAAATACATAAATATGGACATGGGCAATATTTAAAATGAAAAGTTATCTGTTAGGAAGTGAGATCATCAATATTTTTTCTTTCTAGAAGTATACACACTTGCATACCCTCCATCTTTGTTGCTATCATAGATGAATTTTATAATTTGTGTGACTTAGGAATGCAAAAATAAAATAGAAAAATTTCACTATAGTTGCACTTTAATTATCTTTTGGCCTCATAGCCACCAATAAAAACATAACAAAAGCAAATCAAGTTGAAGTATGCCATTTTCAGGTTTTCGTTAATTCCTTTGGGTAAATACTAATCAATTCAAGATGCTCTCACCTACAGCCTTCTTTCCTTTCTCTTTAGTTCCAGGATGGCTACATTGTACCATGGAAGAGATACAGTTCCAGTTACTAGCATCCAATCCCAGAGGTTTACAATGATATATAAATATTCTTTTGTTCCTAGATTATTTATCTCGGTGGCATCTATAGTTGATCTATTTGGGGCTACTATTCTTTTTCAGTCACACAATTCTTTTGGGTGTTCTCCTTGTCCTAAGTATAGCTTTTTTTTCTGATTTCAAAGTTCACCAACTACTTCCTTATCCCTCCTGGGGACAGAGGAAAAGATGGGACACTCTTCCACTTCCACTATGTGGGTGAACAATTCAAGTTAAGTGGCTGCCATAGTCCCTCTTTATTCCTTCCTGATATCTCTCTGTCTATCCCTGTATCTGCATCTGTATCTACATACGATATCTGCTGTATTACTTTTATATTTTTGTGTAGTTGGAAACATCTACAAGCTACTCTATTAAGGTCAGCAAGATTGTTGAAATGAAGGCTTTATGTGAGTCTTGCCACCATCTTAGGCCTCACCCAAGAAGGAGCAAGACACCAGTCCTTTCTTTGGTGGCCAAAAACAGAAACTTCTTTGGATTTTTTATCAAGCCCTCTATTCTGGGCAGGTTTGGGGAGGAAGCAACAGAGCTCTGGGCTCCCCAGTTTCTGCTCTCTAGGCAAGTCTTTCTGATTCTCCCCTTCACAGAGGGCTGAAAATTTACATTCTTTTGGGCTAGAAAACTCTTGTGTTATATTGATTCAAGTTCATCATGGCCTGAATTCTGTGCTGAGTCCCTGGGGTGCCTAATCTTGATGTGCAAATGTACATGTATAGAAAAAAATATCTTAATAAGATTGGTCTTTGACATCCAAGGCCACTGCCTGTACTGTGAGTTCGAAAAACAAGAAGCAAGGAGAAAAGTGCCAAAAAGAAACACTGTGGCAATTATTTCAGAATTTCACCCTGTTATAGCCTAAAAATAAGCAATCTCTTTTTTTTTCAATGAAATTGTATACTTTTTTCTCTGTATATAGGTGGTATATTTAGCTATAGTTATAGCTGTAGCTAGCTCTCCCTTTCTTTTTCTCAAGTCACTATGACTTTCTGCCTCCACAGTGTCTACCATAGCCACAGCTTGCTTTCTCTCCTCACTGTCAAAATTTTTGTTTCCAGACTTTTATTACCTTTTTTCTTTTATGACTGCAAAAGTCTAAACAGGCTTCTATATTTCTTTTTTTTCTATTATCAGTTCAGTTGCTCAGTCATGTCCAATGCTTCATGTAACCTCATGGACTGCAGCATGCCAGCTTTCCCTGTTCATCACCAACTCCCAGAGCTTACTCAAACTTATATCCATTGAGTCGGTGATGCCATCCAACCATCTCATCCTCTGTCATTCCCTTCTCCTCCTTCCTTCAATCTTTCCCAGCATCGGGGTCTTTTCAAATGAGTCAGTTCTTTGCATCAGGTGGCCACAGTATTGGAGTTTCAGCTTCAACATCAGTCCTTCCAATGAATATTCAGGACTGATTTCCTTTAGGATGGACTGGTTGGATCCCCTTGCAGTCCAAGGGACTCTCAAGAGTCTTCTCCAATACCACAGTTCAAAAGCATCAATTCTTCAGCGCTCAGCTTTCTTTATAGTCTAGTCTACCTCATATAACAATTAGCTATTCATTTATTCAAAAAACATTTACTGAGTGCCAACAGGGTGCCTTGTGCTAGGCTAGATGCTGGTGACCCCATTGAGAAAGTGACAAAGAATTTCTTCTTGGAGACCCTACAGTCTTTTAAGAGGAACAGACTGAACATTAGAGGATTAAAAGAGTGTGGCAAGAGTTACAGTGGCAGAAGTCCAGGGAGCTGGGTGAGCCCAGCAGAATTATCTAACCTAGTCAGTGAGTCCAGGGAACATTTCCTACAGGCAGCAATTTCTAAACATAATCACTAAAGGATGCAGAGGATTTAGGCAGAAAGTATATTCTTGGCAGGAAAATTATTTGTGAAAAGGACCAGAAATGAAAGGACATATATAAAAGAAATTCCATTTGACCAGAGCCTAGAGCTCAAGTGTCTGTGGGATGGGACAAAGCAGAATGAGTCCGTAGAGACAGCCCAGGAAAGATTGCCAAGGGCCATACTAAGAAATCTGGACATCATCCTAACAGCAGTAGAAAGGATTAGAGGGACTTTAGTAGCATAATAATTGAGTTAGTTTGGGGGTTTAGATACATTTAAGTAGGTGGTACGTTAGGAAAAACTGAACACAAGTCCTGTTAAAGATCTGAGGCTATTCATTTCCCAAGTAAGAGATAATCATTAACTGGGTTTGGAGTACAGCAGTGGGAAAGGAGTGACGTGAACAGATCCTAGGCATTGAACAGCACTATGTGAATGGACAAGGGGAGCAGCTGAGAATGATTCTTGGGTGTCTAAGCTGGGCAACCTTGTGCTTGGTGGGCATCATTCTCTGAGACAGTGAACCTGGAGAGACTGAGATGCTATTGGGATGGCATTTACATCCCACAAACACCAGGATCTTGTCCAAACATTGTCACAAACAAGGCCCCTCCAGACTCAGTGGGAAGGTATACAAAAAGAAAAGAAAGCAGAGTAAACTATAGAAAAGCAATTAGCAGGGCTTCGCCCAAAGAGAAAGAAAATAAAGAAGGTAAAGTGATTATCTGGGGAGGTTTACAAATAGCTGAAGAAAGAGGAGAAGTGGAAAGCAAGGGAGAAAGGGAAAGGTACATCCAACTAAACACAGAGTCCCAAAGAATAGCAAGGAGGAACAAGGCCTCTTTCAATGAACAGTGCATAAAACTACAAGAAAACAACAGGAGGGGAAAAACTAGAGGTCTCTTCAGGAAAACTGGAAATATCAAGGGAACATTTTGCCCTTGATATGGACAAATGTCACAATAGAGCACAAAAATGGGATTCTTTACCAACTGAGTTATCAGGGAAGCCTGGTAGAGACCTAGTAGATGCTGAAGAGATCAAGAAGAGATGGAAAGAATACACGGAAGAACTGCACAAAAAAGATCTTAATGAACTGAATTACTATGATGGTATGGTCAGTCACCTACCATACAAAAGAATGTGTTGACCATCAGACAACTGCACTCATCTCCCATGCTAGTAAGGTCATGCTTCAAATCTTGCATGCTAGGCTTCAGGATTATGTGAACCAAGAACTTCCAGATGTCCAACCTGGGTTTAGAAAAGGCAGAGGAACCAGAGATCAAATTGCCAACATTTGCTGGGTCATAAAGAAGGCAAGGGAATTCCAGAAAAACATTCATTGACTACACTAAAGCCTTTGACTGTGTGGGTCATAGCAAACTGTGGAAAGCTCTTAAATGATGGCAATACCAAAGCATCTTACCTGTCTCGTGAGAGACCTGTACACAGGTCAAGAAGCAACAGTTAGAACCCTGTATGGAACAACTGATTGGTTCAAGATTGAGAAAGGAGTATGACAGGGCTGTCTGCTGTCACCCTGTTTAACCTATACATTGAGCACATCATGAGAAATGCTGGACTGGATGAGTTACAAGCTGGAATCAAGATAGGTGGGAGAAACATCAACAACCTCTGATATGTGGATGATACCACTCTAATGGCAGAAAGTGAAGAGGAACTAAAGAGCCTTTTGATAATGGTGAAGGTGGAGAATGAAAGAGCCAGCTTAAAACTAAATATTAAAAAAACTAAGATCATGGCATCTGGTCCCATTACTTCATAGCAAATAGAAGAGGTAAAGGTGGAAGCAATGATAGATTTCCTCTTCTTGGGCTCTAAAATCACTGTGGGGGGTGACCGCAGCCATGAAATCAGAAGACAATTGTTTATTGACAGGAAAGCGATGACAAATCTAGACAGTATGTTAAAGAGCAGAGACATTACTCTGCTGACAAAGGTCCGGATAGTCAAGGCTATGGTCTTCCTAGTGGTCATGTACAGTTGTGAGAACTGGACCATAAAGAAGGCAGAATACCAAGAACTGATGTCTTCAGACTGTGGTGCTGGAGAAGAATCCTAAAAGTCCCTTGGATGGCAAGGAAATCAAACCAGTCAATCTTAAGGGAAATCAACCCTGAATTGGAAGGATGGACGTTAGAGCAGAAGCTCCAGTATGTTGGTCATCTGATGAGAACAGCAACTCACTGGACAATCCCTGATGCTGGGAAACATTGAGGGCAGAAGGAGAAGAGGGCCTCAGAGGATGAGATGGTTGGATGGCATCACTAATGCAATGGACATGAACTTGGGCAAACTTTGGGAGATGGTGAGGGACAGGGAGGCCTGGTGTCCTGGAGTCCATGGGGTCACAGAGTGGGACATGACTGGGTGACTGAACAACAACAGCCACAAACAACAAAGTGAAAATTAAAAGATAGGTTGGACCACATAGGAGACTCTTACATCCTGAGGCAAAAAGTCTTGGTCTTTCTACTTCTATTTCTACCAAAGCTGAAACCTTTCTCATATTCCACTAGGGCCTGTATTCTTGCAGTATGCCCTCATCATAGGTTAAGCTCCTGGAGGACTCTTGATTGGTCCAACATTTCATTCAAGCAGCAAATATCATCACATGTGGAGTACTCTGTGAAATGCTTATGTGATAAGGAATTTATGCTCTATAGGAGAAACTCACAAGGATCTAGGAAAGCATGAAGGGAAATAAGTGTTCTTACAGAGAGGATCCACTGGGTTCAGGAGAGCTCCTGGACCCGGTGGGGATGGGGACAGCACTTGAGCCCAAGGGTTTTCTCAAATATTGTATGTAGTTGCTCAAAAGCTCAATGTGCTTGCTGAATTAATTTTTTTCTTTTATACTTGTGTACTCTTAGTTTTCTTTTCCTTAGATATTATGTTCTTTAGTAAGTATTCTTAAAACCCATGGTTTTGATGTCTTTTCCTCATATCTCCGTTTACCCTTAGCAAATTGTTTTCATATACTGGATGAGGTGGTATGCTAAAGAAAGCATGTGGTTTAACCATAAAGGAGTAAGATGATTTCCCTGAGTCAAATTAAAAATAAAACAAAACAAAAAACCTTCAGTCCTATTTGATAGATCATACTGGTGTCAGTTACTCTAGTCTTATTTAACAAGGAAATACAAAGATTTATCCAAGCTTAATATTTAGAGGTCTGAGGATAGCTTTTAATTGTTTTTGATGATTGTATAGAAATTAAATTAAAATTTTAATTTGATACTTAAAATTCATTTAATAATGAAGTAAATTAGTTTTATTGATTTCCACTTTTAAGAAAAGCAACAAATCATAACCAGTTTAACTATATGTGTGCTCTTAGCAAAAAATAGTCAACTTCCAGATTTTGTACTAGAATCAATAAAGATGATTCTTTTAAAAAAAATACCATTAAGCCTTTTCAACAAATGGTGCTAAAGCAAGTAGACATGCATGGGCAACAGTGAACATTGACTAAATCTTGCTTTTCATTAAAAGTTAATTTATAATGGACCCAAAACTGAAATGTGAAAACTAAAACTAAAATTTAAAAAAAGAGAAAAATTTTGAAAAAAGAGCCCTTCAGCCTCTAGGGCTAGGTAGACCTCCAGCCAAATCACAATCCTTAAAAGGAAAAACTGATAAAATTAGATCTCATCAGGACTAAAAGCTTTTCCTCTGCAAAATACCCTTTCAGAAGACAAGCTACTGACTAGGGGAAAATATTTGTAAACCACACACCTGACAGAAGATTGGTATCTAGAAAGCATAAAAAAAAAAAAACCCTCAAAACTCAATAGAAAAAAACCCCCCAAAAAGTCCAGTTAGAAAATGGGCAAAAGACATGACCCAAAATTTGACTTGAGAGTAAATCAATAGCAAATGAGCATATGAAAAGATTTTCAAGGTAATTAACCATTAGAAAAATATAAATTTAATCTAGGAGACATCACTACTAACCTATCAGAACTGCTACAATAAAAAGCAGTGAGAACACTACATACTGTCAAGAATGTGGAAAACAAGGTCATTCATACATTGCTGGTTGTAACATAAAATGGGGCAGCCACTCTGAGACATGGTTTGCTAGTTTCTTATAAAACAAAACTAACTACCATGCTGGATGCTGGATGGCCTCACTGACTCGATGCACATGAGTTTGGGTGAACTCCAGGAGTTGGTGATGGACAGGGACGCCTGGCGTGCTGCGATTCATGGGGTCACAAAGAGTCGGACACAACTGAGTGACTGAACTGAACTGAACTATCATGCAACCCAGCAATTACACACCTGAGGATTCTCCTCAGGGAAATGAAAATTATGTTCACACAAAACTGGACATGATGCTCACAGAAGCTTTATCTGTAACAGCAAAATTAGTAAACAACCCAGATGTCCTCCAGGTGAAAAGTTAAACTCTGGTAGATTGATACTACAGGATAAAACTAAGGAATGAACTATTAATACACTCAACGATTTAAACAAACCTCCAGAGAATTATGTTGCATGAAAAAAGCAACTCTCAAAAGTTTCCATAGTGCATGACTACATCTACATAACTCTTGAAATAACAGCTTTATTGAAATAAAGACGAGATGAGCGGTTGCCAGGAGTCAGGGAGGGAGGAAGGAGAGGGATGTAGGCGTGGCCACAGGAGAAATCTAGTGGCGAAGGGACTGTTGTTCAACTTAGCTGAATCCAGCTAGTCAGTATCTTAGTTGTGCTATTGTATTATTATTTTGCAGCATATTATTATTTGGAAATTACTAGGGAAATGTACCCAGGGTCTCTCAGTATTATTTCTCACAGTTCGGTTCAGATCAGTCTCTCAGTCGTGTCCGACTCTTTGCAATCCCACAGACTGCAGCAAGCAGGGAAAAGAAGATGGCTTTCTTTGGTGGGACCCCCAGTTAATGCTTTTTTGTGTTTTATTGTCCTAAACAGAATCACTATCCCATTACAAAACTATGGCCAGGGGAGTAGGAAATATTGATTGGAACAAGGAAATCAGGCCCCACTCACTCATCACTGAGTGAGCCCAGTGATGTGTTGGAACTAGTTGGAACCTATCTGCTAGAGCCAATCATTAAATTTTTAGGAAATTTGCGATGTATTTATTAAACACAGCCTTTAACAAATTTAAATTATATAACTTACAATTAAATTAAGTATAAAGGTAATAAAGTCCAAACTCTTTCTTTCTTAATCATTTTAGTATTATCTATGCTTTGAGGTTATTTTTATCTTTTGTAGTTGTATAGTAGACATATAATACTGTATAATGTTCCACTATTATGCATTTCATGTCAAGTCTGCATTCAGCAATATCACTTTGGTAGCTTCAAATTGGTCATTATGGGCATATTTATACCATAGAAGTAGCCAAACACTAGAAATCAGGGCTTTTTTCTGACCTCAGCAAACCTGTTATTAAACATTTATTGGTATAATACTGAGGTAAACTCATCCAATGAAGAAGGAAATGACAACCTACTCCAATATTTTTGCCTGGGAAATCCCACAGACAGATAAGCCTGGTGGACTATTGTCTATAGGGTCACAAAAGTGTCAGGCACGGTTTGACCACTAAAATAACAAAAACTAATCCAAGCTGTATAGTTGGGAAATTTGAATTATTGTTGGGGAAAGCAGTGAGAAAAAAATTCTTGGGGATAGTATCAGGCAAATATCCACCATGTTCTAGAAAATCATTGCACTTTAAAGATGTTTTATTTCATTCTTTTATTTAATGCTCTAGAAATTAATCTAGAGGTTCACAGTTGGAATCTAGACCAAGAAAACTGATTTTAGAGAATTGGTTTCCTCCACTATGTATCCCTCCTTTTGAGCTACTCTTAAGCTCGAGGAAATTGAGTGTATTTTGAACTGATTTGTATTTGACACAGTAATGCCCCTGTGAAATAATAGGCTTTCCAGATTATGCAAACTGGAGACAGAGATTCTGTTCTGGGACTTCTGGGCACAGCCTCCTTTTTTTCCTACAGGAAATTAAGCTATGACATGATCTTGCCATTGTTGAATTAGATTCAGCAGCCAGGAGAGCCCAATGTTTGTAAACATCCTCTTAAGTGGAAGCATCCATAACAGAGACTGTATAAAAGCCTTCTGAATGATAATGTTGGTCCTATTTATGGAAGGTTTTTAAGTTTCTCACATCCGTACCTGTACAGTCAATGCCACTGGTACACACGAAAGTTCATGGGGCCAAGGGGTGCTGCGCTAGGATATGTTGCCTCTCCTCTCCGTCTTCAAGGCCAGGGTCCTTACATCTAGTGTCCATATGCATAACCCTAAATCTCCATGGAGTATAGACCCAGGTACATAGAAGGTCCTGTTCTACTGAAGACTGTTATAGGACTGGATATGCAGTTTTGTGGGTCTAAGCGGGGAAGCACTGAACCATTTTGCCTAAATACAGATGAATTGGACCTCATGATCCATCAGGGTGGAATTGGTGTCTGGATAATAGGAAACCAGGTCCTCTATAACGTTCTCCCTTCCTGTGGCCCTACTAATCTTCAGCAAAGTTGATTAAAACTCATGCAACAAATTCCTCTGTAATCCAAGCAAGTGATTGTCTTTTCTCTCTAGTTTAATATAGTGCATTAGAGACAAAGCATCCACTGAAGAAAAGTCTAGAAAGCAGAGTTCTGCAACTTGCAGCATATCTTTTGAACAAGCTCATTGGAACTGCACAGACCCTGGGGTGGTGAAGGTTGTGTAAACAGTGCCAGACCACTCAGGGGGTGCCACTCCCACTCAGGCTGCATATGTATATGCTGTGCTGTGCTAAGTTGCTTTGGTCATGTCCAGCTCTTTGTGACACTATGGTCTATAGCCTGCCAGGCTCATCTGTTCATGGGATTCTCTACACAAGAATACTGGAGTGGGTTGCCCTTCTCCAAGGGATCTTCCTGACTCAGGGATTAAGCCCACATCTCTTAATATCTCCTGCATTGGCAGGTGACATTGGTTAAAGAAAGGCAGGTTTCTTTACCACTAGTGCCACCTGGGATGCCCCTGCATATGTATTAAAAGGTTTCCCAATTATTTTTTGAAGTGGGTAAAGCATTCTCATCAACTTGTACAGACTATTCATTTACTTAACAAATTACTTCTGCAAAAGTGAGTCCCACTAATTATGATGAAAAGACTGGAAACTTTAAGATGAGTTCAACCTCAGAGCAGTTTCCTTAAGAACTTTGTAGAATATCCCTTTCGGAGTCTTCAGTAGAGATTAATTAATCAGTCTGAAATTTTAAGCTCAAAGGTTGCCCTAGTACAACCATTCTGGAAAACTGGTGGGTGCTATCTACTAAAGCAAACCAGACACATACTCTAGGACCCAGCACTTCCACTTTTGGATATATACTAAACAGAAATGCATACATATATTCACAGCTGCATTATTATTCATAGCTGCTGCTGCTGCTGCTAAGTTGCTTCAGTCGTGTCTGACTCTGCACGACCCCATAGACGGCAGCCCACCAGGCTCCCCCGTCCCTGCGATTCTCCAGGCAAGAACACTGGAGTGGGTTGCAATTTCCTTCTCCAATGCATGAAAGTGAAAAGTGAAAGTGAAGTCGCTCAGTCGTGCCCGACTCCTAGCGACCCCATGGACTGCAGCCTACCAGGCTCCTCCATCCATGGGATTTTCCAGGCAAGAGTACTGGAGTGGGGTGCCATTGCCTTCTCAGATTATTCATAGCAAGGGTCCCCATCTAATGTGCCATGGACCACTACCAGTTTGTGGTCTATTAGGAACTGGGCCCCACAGCAGGAGTTGAGCAGGGCTTCATCTTTATGTATAGCTGCTCCCCATTGCTTGAAATACCACCTTGGCTCTGCCTCCTGTCAGATCAGCAGCGGCATTACATTCTCATTGGACCGTGAACCCTACTGTGAACTGTGCATATGAGGGTTCTAGGTTGCACACTCCTTATGAGAATCTAACGTCTGATGATCTGAGGTGCAGCTGAGGTAGTGATGCTAATGCTGGGGAGTGGCTGAAATACAGATTATCGTTAGTAGAGATGTTTGATTGCATGAGATCACATATCATATCAGATCAGATCAGATCAGTTGCTCAGTCGTGTCCGACTCTGCGACCCCATGAATCGCAGCACGCCAGGCCTCCCTGTCCATCACCAACTCCCGGAGTTCACCCAGACTCACGTCCATCGAGTCAGTGATGCCATCCAGCCATCTCATCCTCTGTTGTCCCCTTCTCCTCTTGCCCCCAATCCCTCCCAGCATCAGTCTTTTCTAATGAGTCAACTCTTCACATGAGGTGGCCAAAGTACTGGAGTTTCAGCTTTAGCATCATTCCTTCCAAAGTAATCCCAGGGCTGATCTCCTTCAGAATGGACTGGTTGGATCTCCTTGCAGTCCAAGGGACTCTCAAGAGTCTTCTCCAACACCACAGTTCAAAAGCATCAATTCTTTGGCGCTCAGCCTTCTTCATAGTCCAACTCTCACATCCATACATGACCACTGGAAAAATCATAGCCTTGAGTAGACGGACCTTTGTTGGCAAAGTAATGTCTCTGCTTTGGAATATGCTATCTAGGTTGGTCATAACTTTCCTTCCAAGGAGTAAGCGTCTTTTAATTTCATGGCTGCAGTCACCATCTGCAGTGATTTCGGAGCCCAGAAAAATAAAGTCGGACACTGTTTCCACTGTTTCCCCATCTTTTTCCATGAAGTGATGGGACCGGATGCCATGATCTTCATTTTCTGAATGTTGAGCTTTAAGCCAACTTTTTCACTCTCCACTTTCATCAAGAGGCTTTTGAGTTGCTCTTCACTTTCTGCCATAAGGGTGGTGTCATCTGCATATCTGAGGTTATTAATATTTCTCCCTACAATCTTGATTCCAGCTTGTGTTTCTTCCAGTCCAGCGTTTCTCATGATGTACTCTGCATATAAGTTAAATAAACAGGGTGACAATATACAGCCTTAACGTACTCCTTTTCCTATTTGGAACCAGTCTGTTGTTGCATGTCCAGTTCTAACTATTGCTTCCTGACCTGCATACAGATTTCTCAAGAGGCAGGTCACGTGGTCTGGTATGCCCATCTCTTTCAGACTTTTCCACAGTTGATTGTGATCCACACAGTCAAAGGCTTTGGCATAGTCAATAAAGCAGAAATAGATGTTTTTCTGGAACTCTCTTGCTTTTTCCATGATCCAGCGGATGTTGGCAATTTGATATCTGGTTCCTCTGCCTTTTCTAAAACCAGCTTGAACATCAGGAAGTTCATGGCTCACATATTGCTGAAGCCTGGCTTGGAGAATTTTGAGCATTACTCTACTAGCGTGTGAGATGAGTGCAATTGTGCGGTAGTTTGAGCGTTCTTTGGCATTGCCTTTCTTTGGGATTGGAATGAAAACTGACCTTTTCCAGTCCTGTGGCCACTGCTGAGTTTTCCAAATTTGCTGGCATATTGAGTGCAGCACTTTCACAGCATCAGCTTTCAGAATTTGGAATAGCTCAACTGGAATTCCATCACCTCCACTAGCTTTGTTTGTAGTGATGCTTTCTAAGGCCCACTTGACTTCACATTCCAGGATGTCTGGCTCTAGGTCAGTGATCACACCATCATGATTATCTGGGTCGTGAAGATCTTTTTTGTAAAGTTCTTCTGTGTATTTTTGCCATCTCTTCTTAATATCTTCTGCTTCTGTTAGGTCCCTACCATTTCTGTCCTTTATCGAGCCCATCTTTGCATGAAATGTTCCCTTGGTATCTCTAATTTTCTTGAAGAGATCTCTAGTCTTTCCCATTCTGTTGTTTTCCTCTATTTCTTTGCATTGATCGCTGAGGAAGGCTTTCTTATCTCTTCTTGCTATTCTTTGGAACTCTGCATTCAGATGTTTATATCTTTCCTTTTCTCCTTTGCTTTTCACTTCTCTTCTTTCCACAGCTATTTGTAAGGCCTCCCCAGACAGCCATTTTGCTTTTTTGCATTTCTTTTCCATGGGGATGGTCTTGATCCCTGTCTTCTGTACAATGTCATGAACCTCAGTCCATAGTTCATCAGGTACTCTATCTATCAGATCTAGGCCCTTAAATCTATTTCTCACTTCCACTGTATAATCATAAGGGATTAGATTTAGGTCATACCTGAATGGTCTAGTGGTTTTCTCTACTTTCTTCAATTTAAGTCTGAATTTGGCAATAAGGAGTTCATGGTCTGAGCCACAGTCAGCTTCTGGTCTTGTTTTTGCTGACTGTGTAGAGCTTCTCCATCTTTGAGATCACATATGGTGGTGGCCATAAAAGTATGTTTGAAGCAACTTCAAATATCTCCATTTATTCTGGATTAAAGTCAAGGGGCAATATCCTGAGACTGCCACAAAAGCACAGAAAATCCTGTTTCCATTTCCAACATCCTATCTTTGTAAATCATGGTTTCCTGCAGTGACAGCAACCAAAACATGGTTTTGGAGTAGACTGGACATAAGCAACGCACTTTGGGTATCACTGTCTCCTACCACCCCTAGATGGGACCATCTAGTTCCAGGAAAATAAGCTCAGGGTTTCCACTGATTCTGCATTATGGTTAGTTGTATAACTATTTCATTATGTATTACAATGTAGTAATAGTAGAAATAAAGTGCACAATAAATGTAGTACACTTGAATCATCCCCTGAAACCACCTCCCTCTCCTCTGATCTGTGGAAAAACTGTATTCCACGAAACCTATCCCTGGTGCCAAAAAGGGTGGGGACTGCTGATTAATAGCCAAAATTATAAGTAACCTGAATTTCCATTTACAATGGATAAAGAAATCAATTGTGGTATTGTTGTACAATGGGATACCACATAGAAATGACACTGAGTGAGCTACAATTACATGAATCTCATGGTGATGATCATCTCGCACTGCAATGTCATAACGTTGAGGAAGAGGATGCATACTGATGTATCCTCTGTATATAAAGTTCTTTATATAAAAGCTTTTTTTTATATAAAGTTCTGAAACTAGAAAAACTAACAGATACCCTGGGGGCTGGTGGTAATGATGGTAAGGGGCAGGAGAGGGCTTCTGGGATGCTGCTCATTTCTTGATTTGGGGAATGAGTACTTCATTTCAGGAAAATTCATTAAGCTGTATACTTATAATATGTGTACTTTATTATATGTTGGCCCTCCATAATATACATCCACATCAAATCTTAGAATCTGTGAATACTGACTTGGAAAAAAGATCTTAAAAAAAAAAAAAGTAAGTTGAAGATCTTGAGATGAAGAAATCATTCTGGATTATCTGGTTAGGTCCTAAATTTAATGATGATTGTCTTTATAAAAGACACAAACAGGAAAGACAGGGGAGGAAGAAGCAGTGTGATGAGAGAGGCAGAGCAGAGTGGTCGGGCAACAACCCAGATACATAGAGAGAAGGCCATGTGGAGATGGAGGCAGAGACTGAAGTGATGTGGCTATAAACCAAGGAATGCTGTGAGCCACCAGAAGTTAGCAGAAAGGCTTGGAATGAATTCTCCCCCAGAGCCTCTTGAGGGACTGTAGTTATTCTAACAACTAGATTCAGAACTTCTAGCCCCAGTACTCTGAGAGAGTACATTTTTGTTTTAAGCCAAGTTTGTGGTAATTAGTCAAAACAGCCCTAGGAAACTATTTCATACACTTTCCGTATATTTGCTATAGTTCAATAAATTTGCATTAAAAGGGTATCTTGCATGTAGCAAGTGGGTTGACAGTGATGTAAAGATCAATTTATTAATAACTTGATCTCTTAGGTATTTTACCTGTTTACAACAGGGAAGGGTGCGAGCTTCTCCCTGTGCATTTACATCCTCTGTCCTTTTGGGAAGAAGCAGCCAGTGCTGCCCACCCACCACCTGTTGTCAAATGGTGCCATGCTGGATTCTGCCCTGGACATGGAACCACCTTGTCCTAGTCTCTCTCAGTCTCTACTTACTCTGTGTGATGTTTAAACAATTAACCACAAGCAACCTTTTATATGTTAGTCATAGACTTTTTCTTTATTCATTTCTATATTAAGAGAAATTCTAATATGTTCTTCCAGGAACTCTTTTTGTAATTTGAATAAAGCCTGGAGCAAGAGAAGACCTAGTTTTTGCATGTAATTCTGCATAAAGCAGCATAGACCAGCCTCTCAAAGTGGCTAAACATAACTGTAATCTCTACAAAATCTGTCCCAGAACATTTAAAGACATGAGCTTTGTAACTCACCTCAACAGTTAAAAAAATCTCTTTCCTTCTTCTTTGCTCTGACTCCCAGTCTTTCACACTTTTTAGGCACCCACAAGGGCCTGCATGCACTCTCTGCAACACTCTGTGGCATTTCTCTACTAAAACTTCTCCTCCAAAGTAAGCTGTAAAGACTTGTATATTTCCTCCTCGTACTCTTAGCTTTTACCTATGGCTTTCCTTGTCTCCCAGGAACCAGCCTTGACTCCTTCCTTTGTCCCTCTGGTTCTTGCTTTCTCTCCTGAGTTGCTACCCCAAGCTGCAGGACCTGAGTTCACAGATTCAGCTTCTCCCATGGAAGGCAAAGGAGAAGACAAGTGTAAATAAAGGAAGCTTCTGTGTGCCAAGTAGAGGGTTGAGGAGGTGGCTAGTAGGGGGTAAAGAGAAAAAGACTCTGAAGACTTCAAAACTGGTAAGTTTTATCTTATTTTCATCACACTAGTATTACTTTAAATGATGGAAAATGGTTTGTGGTGGCTAAAGCTCAAACTGGCCAAATTCAAAAATACTTTTGACTGAATCTAAAATCTCCCTCACCACCCCAGACTGTCAGAAAAGTGAAACTCAGCCTATAGCTTAGTAGTTGAGAGAAGGCAGGAAAATACTATTTATCAACAACCAGGCACTACCACAGATACTTTATTTACTTAACTTCCATAGCAATCTGATGATTATGGGATTTTTAATTTCAAATTTTAAATAATCTAAAAAATATTTAAGGTCACAAGGGAGAAATTTATCAGATGAGGATTCAGTTATATGATTGCCTACCTCCAAAACTGAGGCCTGCTTCCTGCTTTAATCATTATTCAGTGACATGTATTGAACACCCACTAGGTACCAAGTCACCAGGCACTGTGATGGGTGTAAGAAACACAGAGACAGAAGAGATGGTTCCTGGCCCTGAAGAGCTGCAGTGCCAAAATGTTTCCACTACACCTCTCAGACTCTATTCTACAGTTCTTCCAAATTCTGCTCCAAAGTTAACATATTTGTAATCGTATCTTTGTGTTTACATGCTTTCTTTTATAACCTGTAATAATCAATAAGAATAGAAATTCTTTTTATAGATGCTCTATTTAATACATAGTATATATCTCTCTATATATCAATCAAATAACTAATGAGCAGTAATTTTTAAGAGCCATCTATAGGCTGATATGCAGATGACACCACCCTTGCGGCAGAAAGTGAAGATGAACTAAAGACCCTCTTGATGAAAGAAAAGAGGAGAGTGGAAAAGTTGGCTTAAAGCTCAACATTCAGAAAACGAAGATCACGGCATCCGGTCCCATAACTTCATGGGAAATAGATGGGGAAACAGTGGCAGACTTTATTTTTTGGGGGCTCCAAAATCACTGCAGATGGTGACTGCAGCCATGAAATTAAAAGATGCTCACTACTTGGAGGAAGGAAGTTCAGTTCAATTCAGTCGCTCAGTCATTTCCGACTCTTTGCGACATCATGAACCACAGCATGCCAGGCCTCCCTGTCAATCACCAACTCCCAGAGTCCACCCAAACCCATGTCCATTGAGTCGGTCATGCCATCCAACCATCTCATCCTCTGTCGTCCTCTTCTCCTCCTGGCCTCAATCTTTCCCAGCATCAGGGTCTTTTCCAATGAGTCACTTCTTTGCATCAGGTGGCCAAAGTATTGGAGTTTCAGCTTTAGCATCAGTCCTTCCAATGAACACCCAGGACTGACCTCCTTTAGGATGGACTGGTTGGATCTCCTTGCAGTCCAAGGGACTCTCAAGAGTCTTCTCCAACACCACAGTTCAAAAGCATCAATTCAGCACTCAGCTTTCTTTGTCTTCCCTGGTGGCTCAGAGGTTAAAGCATCTACCTCCAATGCGGGAGACCTGGGTTCGATCCCTGGGTTGGGAAGTTCCCCTGGAGAAGGAAATGGTAACCCATTTCAGTATTCTTGCCTGGAGAATCCCATGGACGGAGAAGCCTAGTAGACTACAGTCCACGGGGTCGCAAAGAGTCGGACATGACTGAGTGACTTCACATTCAGCTTTCTTTATAGTCCAACTTTCACATCCATACATGACCACTGGAAAAACCATAGCCTTGACTAGACAGACCTTTGTTGGCAAAGTAATGTCCCTGCTTTTGAATATGCTATCTGGGTTGGTCATAACTTTCCTTCAAAGGAGTAAGCGTCTTTTAATTTCAAGGCTGCAATCACCATCTGCAGTGATTTTGAAGCCCAGAAAATTAAAGTCAGCCACTGTTTCCACTGTTTCTTTCCAAGGAGATATAAGCATCTGAATGCAGAGTTCCAAAGAATAGCAAGAAGAGATAAGAAAGCCTACCTCAGCGATCAATGCAAAGAAATAGAGGAAAACAACAGAATGGGAAAGACTAGAGATCTCCTCAAGAATATTAGAGATACCAAGGGAACATTTCATGCAAAGATGGGCTTGATAAAGGACAGAAATGGTATGGACCTAACAGAAGCAGAAGATATTAAGAAGAGGTGGCAAGAACACACAGAAGAACTGTACAAAAAAGATCTACATGACCCAGATAATCACGATGGTGTGATCACTGACCTAGAGCCAGACATTCTGGAATGTGAAGTCAAGTGGGCCTTAGAAAGCATCACTATGAACAAAGCAAGTGGAGGTGATGGAATTGCAGTTGACTATTTCAAATCCTGAAAGATGATGCTGTGGAAGTGCTGCACTCAATATGACAGCAAATTTGGAAAACTCAGCAGTGGCCACAGGACTGGAAAAGGTCAGTTTTCATTCCAATCCCAAAGAAAGGCAATGCCAAAGAATGCTCAAACTACTGCACAATTGCACTCATCTCACACGCTAGTAGAGTAATGCTCAAAATTCTCCAAGCCAGGCTTCAGCAATACGTGAACTGTGAACTTCCTGATGTTCAAGCTGGTTTTAGAAAAGGCAGAGGAACCAGAGATCAAATTGCCAACATCCACTGGATCATGGAAAAAGCAAGAGAGTTCCAGAAAAACATCTATTTCTGCTTTATTGACTATGCCAAAGCCTTTGACTGTGTGGATCACAATCAACTGTGGAAAATTCTTCAAGAGATGGGAATCCCAGACCACCTGACCTGCCTCCTGAGAAACCTATATGCGGGTCAGGAAGCAACAGTGAGAACTGGTCATGGAACAACAGACTGGTTCCAAATAGGAAAAGGAGTACGTCAAGGCTGTATATTGTCAGCCTGCTTATTTAACTTCTATGCAGAGCACATCATGAGAAACGCTGGACTGGAAGAAACACAAGCTAGAATCAAGATTGCCAGGAGAAATATCAATAACCTCAGATATGCAGATGACACCACCCTTATGGCAGAAAGTGAAGAGCAACTCAAAAGCCTCTTGATGAAAGTGAAAGTGGAGAGTGAAAAAGTTGTCTTAATGCTCAACATTCAGAAAACGAAGATCATGGCATCTGGTCCCATCACTTCATGGGAAATAGATGGGGAAACAGTGGAAACAGTGTCAGACTTTATTTTTTGGGGCTCCAAAACCATAGCAGATGGTGACTGCAGCCATGAAATTAAAAGACGCTTACTCCTTGGAAGGAAAGTTATGACCAACCCAGATAGCATATTCCAAAGCAGAGACATTACTTTGCCAACAAAGGTCCGTCTAGTCAAGGCTATGGTTTTTCCACTGGTCATGTATGGATGTGAGAGTTGGACTGTGAAGAAGGTTGAGCACCGAAGAATTGAAGCTTTTGAACTGTGGTGTTGGAGAAGACTCTTGAGAGTCCCTTGGACTGCAAGGAGATCCAACCAGTCCATTCTGAAGGAGATCAGCCCTGGGATTTCTTTGGAAGGAATGATGCTAAAGGTGAAACTCCAGTACTTTGGCCACCTCATGTGAAGAGTTGACTCATTGGAAAAGACTCTAATGCTGAGAGGGATTGGGGGCAGGAGGAGAAGAGGACAACAGAGGATCAGATGGCTTGATGGCATCACCGACTCGATGGACGTGAGTCTGAGTGAACTCCAGGAGTTGGTGATGGACAGGGAGGCCTGGCGTGCTGCGATTCATGGGGTCACAAAGAGTCGGACACGACTGAGCACCTGAAATGAACTGAACTGAACTGTTTTCACTGTTTCCCCATATATTTTCCATGAAGTGATGGGACCAGATGCCACGGTCTTAGTTTTCTGAATGTTGAGCTTTAAGCCAATGTTTTCACTCTCCACTTTCACTTTCATCAAGAGGCTCTGTAGTCTCATTCACTTTCTGCCATTAGGGTCGTGTCATTTGCATATCTAAGGTTACTTATATTTCTTCTGGCAATCTTGATTCCAGCTTGCGCTTCATCCAGCCCAGAATTTCTCATGATGTCTTTTCATATACGTTAAATAAGCAGGGTGACAATATATAGCCTTGACGTACTCCTTTCCCTATTTGGAACCAGTCTGTTGTTCCATGACCAGTTCTAACTGTTGCTCCTGACCTGCATACAGGTTTCTCAGGAGGCAGGTCAGGTGGTCTGGTATTCACATCTCTTTCAGAATTTTCCACAGTTTATTGTGATCCACATGGTCAAAGGCTTTGGCATAGTCGATACAGCAGAAATAGATGTTTTTCTAGAACTCTCTTGCTTTTTTGATGATCCAGTAGGTGTTGGCAATTTGATCTCCTGTTCCTCTGCCTTTTCTAAAACCAGCTTGAACATCTGGAAGTTCACGGTTCACATATTGCTAAGCCTGGCTTGGAGAATTTTAAACATTACTTTATTAGCATGTGAGATGAGTGCAATTGTGTGGTAGTTTGAGCATTCTTTGGCATTGTCTTTCTTAGGGATTGGAATGAAAACTGACCTTTTCCAATCCTGTGGGCACTGCTGAGTTTTCCAAATTTGCTGGCATATTGAGCACAGCACTTTCACAGCATCATCTTTCAGGATTTGGAATAGCTCAAGTTCAATTCCATCACCTCCACTAGCTTTGTTCATAGTGATGCTTCCTAAGGCCCACTTGACATCATATTCCAGAATGTCTGGCTTTAGGTGAGTGATCACACCATCGTGATTATCTGGGTCGTGAAGATCTTTTTTGTACAGCTCTTCTGTGTATTCTTGCCACCTCTTCTTAAGTCATGACCAATCTAGACAGCATATTAAAAACCAGACACATTAATTTACCAACAAAGGTCTATTTAGTCAAGGCTTTGATTTTTCCAGTAGTCATGTATGAATGTGGGTGTTAGACTCTAAATAAAGCTTAGCCCCAAAGAATTGATGTTTTTGAACTATGGTGTTGGAGAAGACTCTTGAGAATACGTTGGACTGCAAGGAGGTCCAACTAGTCCATTCTAAAGGAGATCAGTCCTGAGTGTCCATTAGAAGGACTGATGTTGAAGCTGAAACTCCAATACTTTGGCCACCTGATGCAAAGAGCTGACTCATTTGAAAAGACCCTAATGCTGGGAAAGATTGAAGGCAGGAGGAGAAGGGGATGACAGGATGAAATGGTTGGATGGCATCACCGACTCAATGGGCATGGGTTTGGTTAAACTCCAGGAGTTGGTGATGGACAGGGAGACCTGGCGTGCAGCAGTTCATGGGGTCACAAAGAGTCGGACACGACTGAGTGGCTGAACTGAACTGAACTGAACAGGCTGATTGCTGAGCTAAGATCCTGTACCATGACAGATGCAGAAGAGAACCGATACGTTAGCCCTCAAGCTGTTTGCTCTCTAGTGGGGAAGACAGCAAGGATGGAAATCCTGATAAGGAAAAGTAGGGATGAAAGCATCTTGCTGCAGGGATCAAGTTGTGAGGAACAGTGAAAGTACTGGTAATGTTTATATATAGTAGATAACTTATATTGCAATTATACAGACAGATCTGAGGAGAAGGTAAACTTTGGGTGATATGATATCTATTTCTCATGCTACAAAAATCCATGAACTGTTCATCTATTTTTATTTGCAATATTCACCTGGAAAAGTCAGTATGCTTCAAATGCAGAACCTGCCTTTTCATGAAGCCATCTTTTCATATCCAGTTTTCCAGTTCAACTGATGGTTTATGTTTTCGACCTTTCATATGAGTTGAGAAAGAAGCGGTGATCATAAAAAGGATGGAAACCATAAGAAGGTCATGCTAAAAGCTAACAACACACAACAGAGATAAAAGGGTTTATTTCTCTTCTTCTTTAGATACCTAGCCCAGTATTGCATAGAGTTTCAGACAAACACGGCTTGATTTTCTGAGAATGTGGTCGCAATAACAGTGACACTGTGTATAAATAGAAAGTGTTTTTTTGTGCTAACACTTCGTCTAGAATCTATTCATGATTAAAACACTATTTTTTTAAATACAAGTAATACATGAATGAATTCCTGATTGAAAAAAAAATGTAGTTTTCCTTTTCATAGCCTCCTCCCTCTACCTTAGATTCTCTCCCACCCAGCAAATCTTACTCCATTCTTCAGGGGAGAGATATGCATCTTTCTGTACCTTTTTCTCTGGATTCATTTACAGATATACACCTATATGATATATTGCTCTTTTTTATTACTTTTGCTTAAATAGGATTATAATATACTTACTGTTCTTTACTTGCTTTTTTCATTTAACAGTATGACTTGGAAAATTTTCATGTCAGTTTACATAGATCTTCCAAGCTCCTTTTAGTTATTGGGTAATATTCTATACTATGGGTGCAATATAATGATTTCTAACCAAGTCTTTACAGATGAAAAAAATGGGTTTCCAAATGTTCACCGTTTCACACTGTTTTGTGATGCATTTCCTTGTATGAACCTCTTTAGGAATGAATGGAAGTGTTTCTCTAGGATTATACTTTGGAGTAGAATTGTGAGAAATACTACTGAATCTTCTTCCTAAATGCTGTCCTAACTTACATTACCACTAACAGTGTATTACTGTGCCTATTCCTTAGATTTTTGCCTATAATGTATATTGTTAATATTTAAAAGTTTCACACATGTGATAAGTGAAAAATGGGATATTATGTTTCAATGTTTTTTTTAATCTGATTATCAAGTCTGAGCAAAACTATCATGCATTTATTAGCTATTTGTGTTTTTTTCTTCTACAAATTGCCTTTCAATGAGGAATTGTCAGCATCTGTGGCTCAGATGGTAAAGAATTTGCCTTCAATGCAGGAGACCCGGGTTGGGGAAGATCCTTGGGAGGAGGGAATGGGAACCCACTCCAGTTGTCCTTGCTTGGAGAATCGCCATGGACAGAGGAGACTGGTGAGCCCCATAGGGTTGCAAAGAGTCAGACATGACTGAGCGACTAACAACTAGGGTGGAGGGAAACTTCCCGGATTTCTATATAAAAATCCCAGGAAGCCCATACCCAAATTGTAGGAAGACTGAATGCTAATATGATTAACTTTTAGCTTTACCTGTTAATTTCTCAGTATTGAACTTGTCTGTTAATATCCAAGGTTGCTTATTAAAGTCACACTTTTTCTTTGGCCTTGCCTCTTTGAGAGGGCACTTTTGTATATTCACATTCAAATTTAAAGAATTCTTCTGTGGCTTAGGTTCTTATTTGTAGTAGAAGACAGTACTCCATAATCACAAACTATCCTAAATTGTAACCTATCTCTGCCACAGAATAACCCTAACACAAATACTATAAGTAAGACCTCTTCCTTCTCCTGTTATTCCCTACACATTCTGGGAAAGAAGCCAGCCTAGCCTCCTTTCGCTGCTCCTCCCTGCCACCTTGTATGCAGCCTTACATGCTGAGCATCTCCACCTGGGATCTCTACTGTTTCAGGGCTGTTCAGCATTCAGAACTCCAGGCCTACATTCTCCCAGAGGGATTTTGTAGGTTCTGAAAAAAGTGACTTCTTATAAGGAAATTGGAGGGAATCATAAACCTAAAACTAAATCTTGAATAGGAGTTTTTTTGTGTGCGTGTGTCCAATGGGGAAAAATAAAATTAAACCTTTTTATTCAGGGCTTACCTTAAGGCCTTAGTCTTGTGTCTCTTGTGACTCCTCCTCATCTCCTCATCCTCAGTGAGAAATGTATGTTCTCCAACCAAGAGGCAGCCTCACATAAGAGGGAGGGACATGGACTCTGAGGCCAGATGTGTGAGTTGGAATACCACCTTCATCAATTAGATTAAGTGATGAATTGGAATACCACTTTCATCACTTATTAGCCTCCAATGTGGCACATACTATCACTTGGCTGCTATTCACACCCTTCCAAAATGAAGAAACGCTGATTTCTATGACCAGTGGAAGGAATATGGCAAAAGGGATATTGTGCCATCTGAGGCTACCTTAGGGCCTTGCAACTTCTGCCTGCCTTCTTGAGTTGTTTCCTTTGGTGGAAGTCAGTGGGATGACATGAGAACACTCACATATACTGAGGAGAGATCTATATGGGGAGGAACTGACATCTCTTCCTCTAGGAGCTAGCACCAACTTGTAGGGCATGAAAGCAGATCACTTTGAAAGTGGAACCTGATGTCCTTTTTTAAACATTCAGATGACCACAGCTCCAGGTGGTATCTGACATCTTATGGAATACCTTAACTCAGAATCACCCAAACTGTCCTTGAACACCGTAACCACAGAAACAAGGAAATACATAAATTATTATTGTTGTTTTCAGTCATTAGGTTTCAGGTGATTTGTTATGCAACATTAGGTAACCATAATAAACTCTGTGACCTTGGGCAGTGTCCACATGTATAAGATGATAATAATATAGCACCTACTTTATGGGATTGTTGAGAGGGTTAAAGTAGTCAATATAAATCAAACATATATATTAGTATCTAGCACAAAGTAACTGCTATCCAAGTATTTGTTAATATTAACCATTTTTTAGTGTGTTAGTCTGCAGTGTATCTACCTACAGGAAATTGGATTCTCAGGTTCCCCAGGATCTCAGTTGCTCTCCCATCATTGTTGGTCAGGACACTATAGCCTGACCCAGGAGTTTGCATTATGTGGACTAGAAGAAGACTCTTGTTTTTGAGGAAAATATTTGTTCCTCAGAATGTGCGGGCTTAGTTGCCCAGTCATGTCTGACTCTGCAAACCCCATGGACTGGTAAATTCCCATTTCCCTAAGGGTACTTTATCCACAATGGATTCCAGTTCTTTGCATGATTCTATGGTTCTTATTTTCTTATGTTTCCCTCATTCAAGTGCCTTCTCTACAGAAGAGCTTCCTATTCCCAACTTTCACCCTTGAAATGTGCTTCCTGAGCTTTCTGGTTTTAAATGTAGGAAAGCAAAAATGAGAAGCCCTTAACCAAAATGAGACTATTACTAGACGATGTGTTTTTTTCTGTTCTCAGTATCTGTTTCCCTTTCAGAGGTAGATATTGGGAACCTGTATACTTGTCAGAAGTCAGGACTTCCAAGGTCATTTAGTCCAATCTCATATTTTAGAGATGAAGCTCTCAAGTGACCTGTCCTGGACGGTGGCTTGTTAATCACCCAAGCTGCAATAGAAGCAGTCCCTTGAGTCTAGCTTTCTTTGTCACACTCTTAACCCTTTTATGACTATGCAGTGAATAGACAAGAAGAGTTTCCACCAAAGATTGCACCTTGCGTATCTCTGCCATTCATAGCATTCTTGTTTATTCCATCCACAGCTTCAGGAAATAGGCAAAGGGATGACATCTCTACCTTTCCTGTTTCCCAGCTGGATTGTAATGCCATCAGATGCTTTCCAATTTCATGCCCAGAATGTTTTGAAATCTTTGAAAGCCAGAAAAGTCTTTGTTGCTAGTTTTCTTCTGGAACAGTACTCTGTGGTTGTAGAATGTTCCTTGGGCTTGAAACACTGCTTTACTTGGAGACTTTTCCCCTTTCATTTGTGAACACTAATGAGAAAGGTGATTTATTCACATGACCCTGAAAGTTCCAGATGTTCTGTCTGCCAACTTATGGGTAGACTCTAAAAGTGGCTAATTAGCAGATCCTCTATCCGGTGGCTATACTTGATGTGTAAAAAAGATCAGACATAGTTACTAGGCTCCAAATGGGGTTTTCACATTGCTGAGGGGACTCTCCTGTCAATCCTAAGGGAAATCAGTCCTGAATATTTATTGGAATGACTGATGCTGAAGCTGAAACTCCAATACCTTGGCCACCTGATGTGAGGAACTGGCTCATTGGAAAAGACCCTGATGCTGGAAAAGACTGAAGGTGGGAGGAGATGGGGATGACAGAGGATGAGATGGTTGGATGGCATCACTGACTCAATGTACATGAGTCTAAGCAAACTCCAGGAGTTGGTGATGGACAGGGAAGCCTGGCATGCTGCAGTCCATGGGGTCACAAAAAGTTGGACACGACTGAGCGACTGAACTGAACTAGGGAACTCTAAGGAAACACCTTGCCAAGTAAACTAATAGGAATTATTTTTGCTGGAAATCATTGTCTGTATCTTGTTCAAAATGTCTAACCAAAGAAAAAAGTTGGGATTTGTAATATTAGAGGTGGTGGTGGTATACAGAGCATTTAGATGTCCCTTAACAATCAAGGAATGATGCTAAAGCTGAAACTCCAGTACTTTGGCCACCTCATACGAAGAGTTGACTCATTGGAAAAGACTCTGATGCTGGGAGGGATTGGGGGCAGGAGGAGAAGGGGATGACAGAGGATGAGATGGCTGGATGGCATCACTGACTCGATGGACGTGAGTCTGAGTGAACTCCGGGAGTTGGTGATGGACAGGGAAGCCTGGCGTGCTGCGATTCATGGGGTTGCAAAGAGTCGGACACGACTGAGTGACTGAACTGACTGACTGAACTAACAAATCAAAGCTGCAAACACAGGAGAGATGCGTAGGTGTAGGGCTTGCTTGGTAGCTCCCCTGGTCAAGAATCCACCTGCAATGTAGGAGATCCTGGTTCAATTCCTGGGATGGGAAGATCCTCTGGAGAAGGGATAGGCTACCCACTCCAGTATTCTTGGGCTTTCCTGGTGGCTCAAACTGTCAAGAATCTGCCTGCAATGCAGGAGGCCTGGGTTCAGTGTCTGGGTTGGGAAGATCCCCTGGAGGAGGGCATGGCAACCCACTCCACTATTCTTGCCTGGAGAATCCCCATGGACAGAGGAACCTGGTGGGGCTACAGTCCAAGGGGACACAGAGAGATGGACACTACCGAGCGACTAAGCACAGCAGACAGCACAGGAAAGCAGTAAATGTAAAAACAAGGAAACAAATTAGCCACAGAAGCACCAGCTCTGCCTCTCCTTTGTGGCGTTATTATTTAAAGTTCAAAAGTCTTTGATAAGATTAAAATAATCTTTTTAGGATACTGCCACATTTAAAGAACCACAAAAGGAAGCCGAATGAGCTGAGAGAAATACACAAGTGGATCAGCAACCTGACAGCTGCTGCATTGAAATCAGTATTGTAATATGTCAGTTTTCAGCTTTCACATATAATCTAGACAGAGACATAGCTTTTCGTCTGCCTCGTTATGATTTCCCTCTGTCTGCTGCGGTTTGGGTCACATCTGTTGGCTGCATTCTCATCTTCATGAGATCTGCATTGACTGGTAGTTTAAACCCCGTGTTTATCTATGTCTGCGGTTCTTATTTTTCTCCCAGGGAAGTCTCCAGAGAAGCACAGGATCCCCTGATGTGAGTGTCCTGATTTTACTAATCCACAGTTGGTACCCACATTCAGGCAGTTCTGTATGTTTCATGCTAGGATATTGTGTGCATTCATTATGTATACTTTTTAACATATCCTTTTTTTTATGTATATGTATTAACTCAGGAAAAAAATAATTTGACGAAATAAAAACTTAAACCCACTTCCTGAATGTCCCAGACTAATTTGAAACAGAATTGCTCACATTAAACAAAACAAGCTCTCTGTTTGTTTGATATTTTCATGTTTTCCATTTACAGATTGCTATGTCTCTCATGATGAAAGACTAAGAAACACTGCTTCAATCCTCAGAACTCAGCTGGCATCTAGATAGGGGTTTAAACTGTAGCATGCCTGCCTATATTCAAGCCTAGGAAATCCTTTTGCATTTCATCCATTGCTAATGTTTTATGTAGACTCATTGAATCTAACCCTTGATTTCTTTTATAGACATATGTAATTTGAAGGAATGAAACATTTTGCAAATGTTGGACCATATTTTTATTTCATAAGGTCTTATTTGTCTGTCGACCAAGTTTTGATTACTTCCATATTGCTTTTAATTGCCTTAATATCCCCAAAGACTTTCCTATTTTGTGCATCCCTTTATCTTTGCTTCTTTTATCTCTTGCTGTGAGAGTACAAAATTGCTGACATATTCAATATATTTGAATCCTGAGTGTTGCACAAGAGTTCTCAAATCTGTTTTAATTTTTCAATACTCAGCTGAGGACCATTATCCATTCTGTTCAGTTAATCTGTTTTTAATCATATCTGCAAAAGTTAAAGTTGTACATGAGAGAAATGGTACATAAAGTAAAACCATATCAAGTGTATTTTAGCATGTGTAAAGTTAAATTTTTACTTTGTTCTACCTATAAGTGTTTTTGTCCTGAGTTGTATAGACTTGACTTCCAACAGAATTTCTCTACAAAGACTTTATGATGTTCTACTGTAAAAACTGCTTTTCCATGTATAAAATATTTGTCAATCGTTCCCAACCCCCTTGCTATCACAATGAGAACTGATGAATGTAAGTGTGCTTTCAATTCTTTTTCATAATGTAGCAGCTGAGGTACATTCAGCTGCATATATCTCATAATTGCATTAATAGCGACACAGGCCACTATAAACACAGTGGTTTGCTTAACACAAATTCCAGAGGACCCAAGATCCCTTTATGCTCTTGTTCCTCCATCCCTGGGTATCTGTGTTGCTCCTGTATAGTCCCAGCTCTAGGTAAATACCCTCACATTACAGTAACTAAGCAGGAAGGGAAGAAAGAGCAACAAAAAGATTCTTCCTGCTGCATGGCCACTATCTTTCTTCAGGGGAATCTTTCTTAGAAGCCCTAAGATGGTCTCCCCCTTAGGTCTTATCTGGCCTAGAACTGGGCCACATAGTCATCCTTAGACCAATTATTAGCAAAAGGGCAAGAGGTCATCATGACTGACTTAGGCCAATCATGATTATGCTGGGCTTCTGTGTATCACTGCTTAACCAAAGAGTTCTGTTAAAAAGGAACAATGAACAGGATGGTGGATCAGAAGAAGGGATAGCCATCTGCCATACAAATAACTCTGTTCAAGGACTTTCCTGGCTGTCCGGGAGTTAAGATTTCACCTTCCAATGCAGGGAGTTGTATGTTTGATTCCTGGTCACAGTCACTGAGCTAAGATCCCACAAGCCTGGAGGCCAAAAACCAAAACATAAAACAGAAGCAATATTGTAACAAATTCAATAAAGACTTTAAAAATAGTCCACATCAAAAAAAATTTTTGTAAAAAAGGTTTAAATCCTATTTACAGAGGAGATAAATCCTCTCTTAGGGTATTTAGACCCCAAGGAGTTTGCTAAAATGTTCTCAAGTGTTACATATTTATACATCATTTCCTGTGTTTTAAAATAGTACATTTTATTACATGATTTTTCCCCCCTGAATACAACTGACACTAAGAAAGACACCATTCTACATATGTAAAAGAGAAAACAGCAGAAGTCTAGAAGTGGAGAGAAAAATTAAAGAGAGAAGGAAAAGGAGAAAGACTAAATTGGAATGTATTTTGACTTGCAAAATCTCTTCTCTTGTATAATAAGTACACTACTTTGTGTTTTGGCCTACTGATCTTGAATTATTTCCTCAGAATAAAATTCTGGAGCACAAAAGGTGAAGGGTTACAGTCAGAAGAGCATAATTCTGCTGCAAAATCGACCAGTTATCTAAATGAATAAATATCAAAATGTAGAAAGTGAGTGTGTTCAGACATTAATCTCCTCAGTTCTCTTCTTGTTCATGGGAGTTTGGTCCTCTGCTTGTTTTGAATTAAAACAAAAGTAAGTAGAGAAAGCTAATGCAGGGTAGAAACACTTATTCTTAGTGGAGCCTCTGGGTTAACAGTTAAATTCTCTTAGCTGCCTATGCAAGACTGGGAAAATGGTTACACAGGATATTCTTTCGTTTTATTTTGAAATTTAAAGGTAGTTTAACCATTTGTATTAGAGTTCTCTTGAGTACAAGTGGGCTTCTTGCATAGCTCAGTTGGTTAAGAATCCACCTGCAATGCAGGAGACCCTGGTTCGATTCCTGGGTCAGGAGGATCTGCAGGAGAAGGGATAGGCTACCCACTCCAGTATTCTTGGACTTCTCTTGTGACCCAGTTGGTAAAGAATCTGCCTGCAATGCGGGAGACCTGGGTTTGATTCCTGGGTTGGGAAGATCCCCTGGAGAAGGGAATGGTTACCGACTCCAGTATTCTGGCCTGGAGAATTCCATGGACTGTATAGTCCATGCGGTTGCAAAGAGTCAGACACGATTGAATGACTTGCACTGAGTACAAGTGACAAAATTTCATTTCAAACCAATTTGAGCAAAACATAAGACTTGGGGGATGAGTACTGGAGTAGCAGAGACTCAGTGGGAAAACTCAATAACCAAGACTTGGGGAGGGTGGCAGTGACCTAAGTCAGGGACTAGAATGCTCTGGAACTCTCCTTCTATTTCTGTTTCTTCCTGAGTTTTAGCTTTTTTTTTTAAGCTCCATTATTCTCCATGTAGTGGGGGCCAGGGTCCTGGGCAGCCTCTGAATTACATCCTTATGTGTATGCTAAGTTGCTTCAATTGTGTCTGACTCTTTGTGACCCCATGGACTATAGCCTGGCAGGCTCCTCTGTCCATGGGATCCTCCAGGCAAGAATACTGCAGTGGGTTGCCTTTCTCCAGGGAATCTTTCCAACCCAGGAATCGAATCCAGGTTTCCCGCATTGCAGTCAGATTCTTTACCGTCGGAGCCATTAGGGAAGCCCCCTCTGCCACACAGGTTCCCCTGTTGTTACTGTCTTGCATTTATGTGGTACGTTTGTTGCAAACAATGGACCAGTGTTGACATACGATTATTAACTAAAGTTCATGGTGTATATTAGCATTCACTCTCTGTGTTGTACATTCTATGAGATCTATCATTACCATACCACATAGAACAATCTCACCAGCGTAAAAATGACCTGTGTTCCACCTATTCACCCTCATCTCTTGCAACCACTCCTCTTTTTACCAGTCCTGCCAACACCTTGGTTGTAGCCCAGTGAAACTCATTTCAGAACTCTAAGATAATACAATTCTGTCATTCTAAGCCACCTTGCAGCAGGGAGCAGGAGAGCAGGACAGAAGCTGGGACTCTCGGTGGCTCCCTGGCCATGGTGGCATGGATGGCAAGTATGTTCCTTGGAAACGATTTACATCCTTACATAAATGTAATCAGAGAGGAAAGGATTCTTTTTCTCCAGGAAGAGTTTGGAAAATGCTGAGAAAGGACTCTGGTGTTTGGCTTTGGTAACATAACCATGTTTAGAACTGCCCCCATCACCTCAGGTGTGGTGGGGTGAAGGGGTGAGAAAAGAGACGTGGGAGAAGCTGTATGATTGGCCCATCTCAGATTATGTTCCACTACTGTGGGTAGTACTGTACCACCCACTCCCAATCACTCTCCCCCACGCCACTAGAAGCAAGGCTTTGAAGAAATATTTCCAGAAGAAGGGCAGTTGTTCTCAGTGGACCTAATGGTAAATGTTCACTTTAACACACATCCATAAACACAGGTTCACCCTTAATATTTCTGATTTAGCAGCATGGATGGGGCTCCGTTATGGTAGATGAATAAATGATGCTCCTCTGGAATTTTGAGCTGAGCTAGTGTGGGCTCAGCACAAGCTTCAAAAGACTGCATGGTATGTGAGATCCAAAGCCAGCTTTTAGAACCAGCTTAAGAACTCTTCTTGAACTCTTAGGTTCTATACGACTGTACTGAAACTGCTTTCCCTATCAAATGCCTCTTAAATGCCACCCTACTCCAATAGCATTTCCCCAGTTTACTCTTATCAGCCTCTCTCAGCATCTAATATTCATTTATTCATTAACTTATTCAATCATTCAGCTGTATTATTTGATGAATCTTAGAGAAGGCAATGGCACCCCACTCCAGTACTCTTGCCTGGAAAATCCCATGGACGGAGGAGCCTGGTAGGCTGCAGTCCATGGGGTTACGAAGAGTTGGACACGACTGAGCGACTTAGCAGCAGCAGCAGCAGCAGAGATGCTACAAAAGATAGGGTCTCACTTCTCAGATACTTTTATGTGAGAACAGGAAATAGAGAAGTAAACTAGAGAATGGATAATTTATTTGCCACTTGCAATAACTGCTCTGAAGATAATAAACAGAATATTGTAAAAGAGAGTGTTTACGAAAGAGCTACCTAAATAGGGTTTGCTGCTGCTAAGTCACTTCAGTCGTGTCCGACTCTGTGTGACCCCATAGACAGCAGCCCACCAGGCTTCCCCGTCCCTGGGATTCTCCAAGCAAGAACACTGGAGTGGGTTGCCATTTCCTTCTCCAATGCATGAAAGTGAGAAGTGAAAGTGAAGTCGCTCAGTCATGTCCGACTCTTAGAGACCCCATGGACTGCAGCCCACCAGGCTCCTCCGTCCATGGGATTTTCCTGGCAAGAGTACTGGAGTGGGGTGCCATTGCCTTCTCCTAAATAGGGTTTATTTGTCCATAATTCTACTTAAAAACAACAACAAAAAAACCCCCAAAAAACCTCTCCCTGTGAAGAACTTTGGTGCTAACCTCTCTTCTGGTCTAAGTTCTTTCTCTGGATTTGCTCTCTCCTCCCTCTTTTCGTGACACAGGCATTCCCTGAGACCAAATAACTAAGTAGATGACTTTAATTCTCCCAGTTCCTCCTTATTTACCAGGAGAGTACTTCCTCATTCATCCTCTGCCTCTTATTATTTCTCTTGCTATGCATGGGAATTAAACCTCCTCCCCAAGAGATAAATGCCTAAGAGAAAGCAAAGCTCTCTGCTGGCAAGGTAGCTGGTTACTGAGAAGGAGGCTAGTTTCTGGAGAGGTATTCCTTACAAATTTCCTGTTGCCAAAGCAACAACTTAGTCCAAGTTCTCTGAACAAGACATACAACATTAGGGTGAGATAGTCCTTATTTTTCCATTTGTGTCCATTTCCCATTTTTCTATTTGCATTATTTATTTTCAGTTATCAATATACTATTGTTGTTTAGTTGCTAAGTTGTGTCTGACTCTTGCGATCCCATGGACTGTGGCTTGCCAGACTCCTCTGTCCATGGGATTTCCCAAGCAAGAATACTCGAGTGGGTTGCCATTTCCTTCTCCATGGGATCTTCCTGAGACAGGGATTGAACCTGGGTCTCTTGCATTGCAGGCAGATTCTTTACCGCTGAGCCACCTGGTAGCTGAGTGGTAAAGAATCTGCTAGTAATGCAGGAGCCTCGGGAGACACGGGTTCAATCTCTGTGTCAGGAAGATGCCCTGGAAAATGGCATGGGAACCCACTCTAGTATTTTTCCCTGGAAAATCCCATAGACAGAGGAGCCTAGTGGGCTACAGTTCATAGGGTCACAAAGACCCAGACACAACTGAAGTGACTTACCATGCATGCACCAGGGCAGCCCAAACATATGGTTACACTTTATATAAATAAACACTGTCATCGAATTTCCTCAATATGTAACCACAGGTAAGTAATGGAGTCAAAAAAAAAAACCAAGTGCTGTTTGGATTTTAGACAATTTTCTCCCATCAGTGGACATTTCAAAACACTTTCTGTAACCTCCCTGATCCTCCTATGCAGATGAATACCAGGTTGTGTCTGTTTGCAAGGCAACCAGAATCCGGGATATGTGCCAAGCTCCTCATGTCTCAACTTTCAAGTTTTCTCTTGGAATGAATTGGTACTCACCTCATTTCCAAGCTGGTCCTCTGTTTTGAAGTGATGGAAATCTGTCACCAAAATCATGGTGGGGTTTCCTGAATTTAGACTGTGCTGACATAGTTATGGGGCTGAAAGGAGTTTATGGCTAGGCAAAACGGCATTTGATTGAAAATATTCTGGTAACGCTTATAAGGCATATAAACAAACTATTGTAAAACAAACTTTTACAATATTTTAAAAATCAAGGACAATTACTCGGTAATAAAACATGTCTTCCAAGATAATTGTTTGGAAAGTTGTGGTCCAACATTCCCCAAAGCAGATAATTAGATTCTTACTGTGATCAATCTTTCAGAGAGTAAGCCTTTATGAATTCTTCTCCCTTTCTTTCTCAGAATACTCGCTAACACTCTATTTTCTGGTCTTCCCTCTGTTGCTATAATATTTTTTAGCTAGCAGGCTCATTTTTTCCAGTTGTTAGCTAATGGGGCTTCCTTTATTATGACACACTTCTCTAAAATCCCTAGCCTTTTCTATTTCTTAGTTCTCTCTTATAAGACAGTCAGCCCATCAAACAGTGAAGAGAATTTATTGAATGTTTACTGTATGAACAGGAATAAATGAGGTAAAATGCAGAAACACTTATGGTCCAGCTGGGAGACAGGAAACAAATGAAAATGACGAAAGAACAAAGATGAAGCAAACAGAGTCAATAAGTGACTACAAGATGGCTATCCAGGGGTATTCAAGTGGATCAGGTTAATCAGGAGAGACATTCTGGAAGGGAGCACTCTGGAAGAGAGTGGAGGTTTGAAGGAAGGACTGAGGCAAGACCAAATGGGAATAAGGGAGGGTGCTCTCTCTACTGCTCTGCAGAGTGTCAGAGGTATGTTGAGATTCACCTAAGTACTCTTGCTTCTAGAAGCCATCTTAAGAATCTTAGATTTGTTTCCTAGCCTCATATGCAAGTCAGAACCAGTGTCTCAAAGAGACACTTTGTGTGAACACTCCAGAAGTATCCCCAAGAATAAATCTTTATTGCTTCCCCATTATTTCAGTCAAGTCCAAATCTCTTACCAGGGAAATCATGAGTATTTGCAACCAGACTAAATGCTTCCTTTTGATGCCTGCTTTCCTTCCCTTGGGAAGCATGTGTCCTTACCTCTCTGAACTTCTAGTAGTTTATAGAACATGCCAGGCAATCCCTTCTTGCCTTTGCCTATGCTGCAATCTTTACCATGAATTCTCCTCTCTTTGATCTCCTACAGGCAAAACTCATGCTTCTACCCCAAATGTCTTTTCCTCTCTGAAAACAGTACCCAAAGCATTCTTTCTTCTGTTTTCTGCAAAAGTACTAACTGGATTTCCTCTCAGACTTAGCACAGCATACCATCATTTGCGGGAGGACAAGTTTTATATCCCATCATATTGTGAACTCCTCAGAGCTGAGATTATGTTCTGTTATATTTATAACCCTGCTCTTAGTACCAGAAAGGGCAGGTGGTACATGTACACATCATGCTTACTAAACTAGAACCAATAATCAGCTTTGTGTGGTGCCTGCACCCCTTTAAGACACCATTTGCCCTTTTACAGGTTCCTGACAATAAAAGAAAATTCATCTAAATATATACAGTGGTGCAGAAAATTTCAAAACTTCCCACGAACTTGGCATTATTTTTGGCCTCAAATTCTTTGGATACCTCTTATACCTAATTTGCTTTTGCAGTTTAAACAGAGTCCACAAATATATATATTCTGATAGTCATTTGAATTTAAAAAGTAAATGTATTTGATATTGCAAAGTAAATAAAACTATATTGGAAAGTTGGCTATTGTGTGTATTTTTTCCTAGTTAAGTATCAATTTTACTGTTTTATTTCCCCAACAAGTCATATAATCAATACCATTTATTCATCCTTTTCCTTACCCTTTGGTATTTTGTTTACATTTTAGGTTTACTTTCTAAAAGTCTTAAGTATAAATATTATTGATGGACCTATGGAAAGGATTGGAATGTAAATAACGTTTATGTGCATGTGTGTATTTGGTACATATTTAGGATTTACATAGACTATTGTCACCTAAATAGGGGGTTCCAGAGCTAAGTACTGTGAGCTCTGGGTTTAGTAATCCAGTGATGAAAATAAAAACTGCACTTAAGTAATTGAAGGGGAAGCAAAAAATGCCATGAAAATGGTATAGGAAAAAAGTGATGTGTGATTTCTCTCATCCTGGGAAATAATGGTGGGAGTTGGAAGGTTTGCATCTTTACTTGTACTTGAGAAGGCAGGAGAAGGATATTTCAGATATAACTAAAAATGAACAAAGATAGAGAAGTGGTTGAGCTTGGGATCTGTAAATCATTCATCTTGGCTGGGGCTCAGAGTACTCTGGATCACTCCTTAGCTAGGATGTTATTTGACTCATCAGTTTAATTCATAAAACTGAAAATTAAATTGAGAAGAACAGCCATATATGCCTCATTTAAAAACCTACACTTCAGTTTTTCAATCCTTGTTTTGAAAAACCCAGATGAAGTCAATACACAGAGTGCATGACAAATGAAAGCTTGGCTTTAGGTACAAGTTTAACTATAGAGACACATTTTCTTTGTCTACTTCTTAAGAACACATTATTGATGCACCCAGATTATAAAGATGTTGTTCATAATGAGAAACATGGGGTGCAGAAAGGCTACATCCTACAACAATTAGGTATATGAACAGCAGATTGAAAGAGGGTTGATTCTCTCCCTTTCTGCGCCCTTGAATAATGAGAGTTGGGAGGGGTGAAGGAAAGGGAATCGTTTTCTATTTATCAATGGATTTGATGTAGTAGTAGGTACTGAAGCTCTGCTCAGTGTGCTCATAGCAGCTTAGATCTAGGGCAGGTGTGACAGGGAGCATAGACAACCAAGATCAGAGGAACCAGGGACAAAATAAATGGTAGCAGCAGGCTTGCCTCTAGGTAGATTGCAATGTTGGCAACATTAAGCATTGACAGCATTTCTTGCCCTCCTTCCACCTTACCCCATCACCATGGGTCAATGCTGAAGTCTCTTTTAGTAGGTATTTGTTTAAAAGTTGGTTTTCTGACAAGATCTAAGATGCCACTGGACATTGAAATACATGGGGCAAAATCTAATAGAGCTGCAAGGAAAAACAGATGGATTCACTCTTATAGTTGGAGATTGTAATACCTCTCTATCAGAAATGGATAGATTCAGCAGGCAGAAAATCAGGTCAGAGTTAAATTCAAACACTGGTATAATTGATATCTATTGAGTACCTTATCGTTCAACAGGAGATTTTACATTCTTCTCAAACTTCTGTGGTATAGTCACCAAGACAGACTGCATTCTGACCCATCTTAACAAGTTTAACAGAATAGAAATCACATAATGTCTGCTTCAGACCATTGTGGAATTAAACTAGAAATTAACAACTTTAAAAAGAAAATTCTCCAACATAAAGAGATAAAGCAGTAATACTCTAAATAACACACAGATCTAGTTAAGAAATCTCCAGAGAAATTAAAAATATTTTGAAGTAAATGAAAGTAAAAGCACAATTTTTCAAAAATTTTGAGATGCAGCAAAAGTAGTACTCAGAAGGAAATCTATAGTATTTTATTAATATTAGAAAAGAAGAAAGATCTAAAATCAATAATTTAAGTTTCTGTCTTAAGAAATCATAAAAAGAGGCACAAATTAAAACAAAGGAAGCAGGAAGAAAAAATATTAAGAATTTGAGCAGAAATCAATGGCATTGCAAAGAGGAAATCATAGAAAAAATCAATGAAACCAGAAACTGGCTCTTTGAAAAGATCACTAAAATTGGTAAGGTTTTAGCTAGATGAACTGAGAAATAAGAGAGGAAATACAAATTATTAATATTTGAAAATAAAGAGAAATATTATAAATGAAATCATCATTAATATTAAATCATAATTAATATTAGAAATGAAATCATCATTATAAATTCCATGGACATTAAACAATAATAAATGAATGTTATTCATATTCCTGTTATTCAAAATTGTTCAAAATTAAACAATTTTATGCCCACATATTTGATAATCTATATGAAATGAATCAATACTTTGAAAGACACAATCTGCCAAAACTCATGCAAGAAGAAACACACAACTTGAATAGGCCTGTATCTATTAATTAAATTGAATTAATAATAAATAACTTTCTAAAATAGAAAGCAACAGGCCAGGATGAGTTTACTGGTGAATTCTACCAAATATTTAAGGAAGAAATTATATCAATTCTATACAATCTCTTCCAGAAGACAGAGCAGAAGGAATAATCCCTACCTCCTCCTATTAATTAGCATTATCCTAATAACAAAGTTAGATGAAAACATTACAAGAAAACTCTTACGAACACAGAAGCAAAAAGTCCTTAACAAAATGTTAGTAAATCAAATCCAACAAGATGTAAAAAACATTTATATACCATGACACAGGTTTTATCCTTGACATGTAAGGCTGATTCAAAACTCAAAAATCAACTGATGCAATCACATCAACAGATTAATGAAAAATATGATTATTTCAGTAGGTGCAGAAAACACATTTAACAAAATCAAACAACTTTTCATGATAAAAACTCTTGAAAAACTAGGAAGAGAGGGCAGCATTCTCATGTTAATCAAATATATTTACAAAACCCTACATACTTAATGGTAAGAACCTAGAAGCTTCTCTGCTAAGATCCAGAATAAGATAAAGATGTCTCTCTCATTACTGCTTTTTAATATCACACTGGAAGACCTAGCTAATGTAATTAGACAAGAAAAAAGAAATAAAATTTATGTATACTGAGACAGAAGACACGAAACTATTTTTGTGTGCAGGTGACATAATCATCTTTGTAGAAAATCTGAAATAATGGACAAATTCTGGAACTAATACATGATAATAGCAAGGTTTCAGGGTTCAAGTTTAACATACAAAAGGCAATTGCTTTCCTATATGCCAGCAGTGGAAAACCAAATCTTGAAATTAAAAACAATACCATTTACATTACATCTCCCCAAATTAGATACTTAGGAATGAATTTAACAAAATAAAACTCCAATGAAAGATATAAAAGAAGAACTAAACAAGTGAGGAGATAGTTCATGTTCATGGATAGGAAGATTCAATCTTGTCAAGATACCAGTTCTTCCCAATTTGATCTATAGATTCAATGCAACCTCAATCAAAATCTCAACTATTAATAACTCAAAACTCAGTTATTTTGTAGGTGTAGACAAATTGATTATAAAGTTTATATGAAGAGGCAAAAGACTCAAAATAGTCAGCTCATCAGTGAAGGAGAAGGACAAAATCAGAGAATTGACACCATCTGACCTCAGAACTTAGTATAAAGCTACAGTATTCAAGATTATGTAGAAGTAGTAAAATAAAAGAGAAATAGGTGAGTAGGACATATTAAGGAACTCTGGAATAGGACCATATCAATATAGTCAACTGATCTTCGTCCAAGGAAAAAGGGCAGTACAATGGAGCTAAGACAATCTTTTAGCATTTCAATAAATAGTGTTGGAAAAACCAGACATTCACGTGGCAAGAAGTGGGGTGTGGGGATGAGTCTAGACATTGATCTTACTGTGTTGGCAAAAATTAGCCCAAAATGGATCAGAGTCCTAAATGTAAAACACAAAATTATAAATACTTAAAACTCAATAATAAGGAAACAACTGATCATATTTAAAATATACAAACTATTTGAAGAGACATCTTACCAAAGAAGATATACAATTTCAATAAGCATTCACAAATATTTATAATATTACATGTCATTATGGAATTATATATTAAAATAGCAATGCAAAACCATTACATACTTACTTGAATGGCCCAAATCTAAATCACACAGCTATAGAAACATGAAATAACATGCACAAAGGAGACTGGTGAATAGTCTATGTTGTATCCATACAATATAACACTGTGCTAAGTCGCTTCAGTTGTGTCTCACTCTTTGTGACCCCATGGACTGTTGTCCACCAGGTACCATTGCCCATGGGATTCTCTGGGCAAGAGTACTGGAGTGGGTTGCCATTTCCTTCTCCAACATAACACTATGTAGTCATGAAACCAACAAACAAAACTAAAAATTTTTCTTATGATACTAATTGATTTAGAGGATACATAAATAAGTTTAAAAAACAAGATACAAAAGGATATATAGTGTGATGAACTTATTTTTACAAAAAGAAATAAATAAAGATAAAACAGAAACAAATACTGTTTATCTAAGGGTAACTGGAAAATCCCATGGATGGAGGAGCCTGGTAGGCTGCAGTCCATGGCGTCACTAGGAGTCGGACACGACTGAGCGACTTCACTTTCACTTTACACTTTCATGCATTGGAGAAGGACATGGTGACCCACTCCAGTGTTCTTCCCTGGAGAATCCCAGGGATGGGGGAGCCTGGTGGGCTGCTGTCTATGGGGTCGCACAGAGTCGGACACGACTGAAGTGACTTAACAGCAACAGCAACAGCAAGGGTAACTGGGGATACAGTGATGCCAGTGGAAATTTATTTGAGAATACATTTTCCATATTGTTTGTCTTCTGAATAACATAAAATTTTATATATTCTAAAATTAAAACTGATGAAAAGAAAATTGATGAAGAAAATTCAAACCCTTTAATTGATTATAATCCATAAAAAATTGGCTTGACTATATCAAATTATTGTGTAACTACACATAAAGAATGATACATTTAAATAACTTTTATGTACAAAACTACACATCCTTCATGAAATCAGCAGTTTTAGGTAAGAATAGTGAAGGCAATGGCACCCCACTCCAGTACTCTTGCCTGGAAAATCACATGGATGGAGGAGCCTGGAAGGCTGCAGTCCATGGGGTCGCTGAGGGTTGGACACGACTGAGCGACTTCACTTTCACTTTTCTCTTTCATGCATTGGAGAAGGAAATGGCAACCCACTCCAGTGTTCTTGCCTGGAGAATCCCAGGGACAGGGAGCTTGGTGGGCTGCTGTCTATGGGGTCGCACAGAGTCGGACACGACTGAAGTGACTTAGCAGGTAGCAGTGTCAAGAACATTTTCTGTAAAGGGCAAATAGCAGATGTTTCATGCTTTGTGGGTCACATAAGCTCTTTGGTATTCTTTGTTTTTTTTTTTTTTGTTATTTGATTTTACAACTTTTCAAAATGTGACAATCCTTCTTAGATTGAGATATAATAACAAACTGTGCAGGAGTGCCCTGTGAGTCATATTTTGATTACCACTGTTATGCTGCTGCTGCTGCTAAATCACTTCAGTTGTGTCCAATTCTGTGCGAACCCATAGATGGCAGCCCACCAGGCTCCCCTGTCCCTGGGATTCTCCAGGCAAGAACACTGGAGCAGGTTGCCATTTCCTTCTCCAATGCATGAAAGTGAAAAGTGAAAGTGAAGTTGCCCAGTTGTGTCTGACTTCTAGCAACCTCATGGACTGCAGCCCACCAGGCTCCTCCGTTCATGGGATTTTCCAGGCAAGAGTACTGGAGTGGGTTGCCATTGCCTTTTTTGGCCACTGTTTCTTTTGAATTACTATTGCTTTTCTCATTAGGCATAACCATAGTGCTGTGGTTATACCAGAAGTTTTTATTTTTAGGTGATATTCACTGAAATATTATGAATTGCAGGGTCATGTTAACTGCAACTTACTTTTAAATGTTTTAGGAAAAGTAAATGGAAATAAAAGATACCAGGAGTCAATGTGTGCATGCTATGTTGCTTCAGTTGTATCTGACTCTTCGCAACTCCATGGACTGTAACCTACAAGGCTCCTCTGTCCATGGAATTCTCCAGGCAAGAACTCTGGAATCAGTTGCCATATCCTCCTCCAGGGGATCTTCACAACACAGGAATCAAACGCTTGTCTTATGTCTCCTGCATTGGCAGGCAATTCTTTACCACTAAGCACGGTGGGCGGCTGTGACCGGCGCACTAAGCGCAGCCGAGAGGAGCTACCCCACATCCGAGGTCAGGGGCAGAAGCCGGGAGGACCCCATGCCCGAAGGGCGGAGGCCAAGAGGAGTTACCCCACGTCCAAGGTCAGGGGCGGCGGCCGGGAGGAGCTACCCGGCGTCTGAGGTCAGGGGCAGAGGCTGAGAGGAGATACCCCGCGAACGAGGTCAGGGGCAGCGGCTGGTAGGAGCTACCCAACGCCCCCATGCCCGAGGCCAGGGGCGGCTGCCGGGAGGACCAACCCCACGTCCAAGGAGAGGTGGCTGTGCAGGCGCAGGAGGGCCTAGAGGAGCTATCCCACGAAGAAGGTCAGGAAGGGCGGCAGTGAGGTGATACCCCTCGTCCAAGGTAAGGAGCAGCGGCTGCGCTTTTCTGGAGCTGTCATGAAGAGATACCGCATGCCCAAGGTAAGAGAAACCCAAGTAAGATGGTAGGTGTTGCAAGAGGGCATCAGAGGGCAGACACTTTGAAACCATACTCACAGAAAACTAATCAATCTAATCACACTAGGACCACAGCCTTGTCAATGCAACTAAGCCATGCCTGTGGGGCAACCCAAGATGGGCAGGTCATGGTGGAGAGATGACAGAATGTGGTCCACTGGAGAAGGGAATGGCAAACCACTTCAGTATTCTTGCCTTGAGAACCCCATGAACAGTATAAAAAGGCAAAATGATAGGATACTGAAAGAGGAACTCCCAAGGTCAGTAGGGGCCCAATATGCTGCTGGAGATCAGTGGAGAAATAACTCCAGAAAGAATGAAGGGATGGAGCCAAAGCAAAAACAATACCCAGCTGTGGATGTGACTGGTGATAGAAGCAAGGTCCGATGCTGTAAAGAGCAATATTGAATAGGAACCTGGAATGTCAGGTCCATGAATCAAGGCAAATTGGAAGTGGTCAAACAAGAGATGGCAAGAGTGAATGTCGACATTCTAGGAATCAGCAAACTCAAATGGACTGGAATGGGTGAATTTAACTCAGATGACCATTGTATCTACTACTGCGGGCAGGAATCCCTCAGAAGAAATGGAGGGATTTCATGGTCAACAGAAGAGTCCGAAATGCAGTACTTGGATGAAATTTCAAAAACGACAGAATGATCTCTGTTCGTTTCCAAGGCAAACCATTCAATATCACAGTAATCCAAGTCTATGCCCCAACCAGTAATGCTGAAGAAGCTGAAGTTGAACGGTTCTATGAAGACCTACAAGACCTTTGAGAACTAACACCCAAAAAAGATGTTCTTTTCATTATAGGGGACTGGAATGCAAGAGTAGGAAGTCAAGAAACACCTGGAGTAACAGGCAAATTTGGCCTTGGAATACGGAATGAAGCAGAGCAAAGACTAATAGAGTTTTGCCAAGAAAATGCACTGGTCATAACAAACACCCTCTTCCAACAACACAAGAGAAGACTCTACACATGGACATCACCAGATGGTCAACACCGAAATCAGATTGATTCTATTCTTTGCAGCCAAAGATGGAGAAGCTCTATACAATCAGCAAAAACACGACCGGGAGCTGACTGTGGCTCAGATCATGAACTTCTTATGGCCAAATTCAGACTTCAATTGAAGAAAGTAGGGAAAACCACTAGACCATTCAGGTATGACCTAAATCAAATCCCTTATGATTATACAGTGGAAGTGAGAAATAGATTTAAGGGCCTAGATCTGATAGATAGAGTGCCTGATGAACTATGGACTGAGGTTCATGACACTGTACAGGAGACAGGGATCAAGACCATCCCCATGGAAAAGAAATGCAAAAAAGCAAAATGGCTGTCTGGGGAGGCCTTACAAATAGCTGTGGAAAGAAGAGAAGTGAAAAGCAAAGGAGAAAAGGAAAGATAAAAACATCTGAATGCAGAGTACCAAAGAATAGCAAGAAGAGATAAGAAAGCCTTCCTCAGTGATCAATGCAAAGAAATAGAGGAAAACAACAGAATGGGAAAGACTAGAGATCTCTTCAAGAAAATTAGAGATACCAAGGGAACATTTCATGCAAAGATGGGCTCAATAAAGGACAGAAATGGTATGGACCTAACAGAAGTAGACGATATTAAGAAGAGGTGGCAAGAATACACAGAAAAACTGTACAAAAAAGATCTTCACGACCCAGATAATCATGATGGTGTGATCACTGACCTAGAGCCAGACATCCTGGAATGTGAAGTCAAGTGGGCCTTAGAAAGCATCACTATGAACAAAGCTAGTGGAGGTGATGGAATTCCAGTTGAGCTATTTCAAATCCTGAAAGATGATGCTGTGAAAGTGCTGCACTCAATATGCCAGCAAATTTGGAAAACTCAGCAGTGGCCACAGGACTGGAAAGGGTCAGTTTTCATTCCAATCCCAAAGAAAGGCAATGCCAAAGAATGCTCAAACTACCGCACAATTGCACTCATCTCACATGCTAGTAAAGTAATGCTCAAAATTCTCCAAGCCAGGCTTCAGCAATATGTGAACCGTGAACTTCCTGATGTTCAAGCTGGTTTTAGAAAAGGCAGAGGAACCAGAGATCAAATTGCCAACATCCGCTGGATCATGGAAAAAGCAAGAGAGCTCCAGAAAAACATCTATTTCTGCTTTATTGACTATGCCAAAGCCTTTGACTGTGTGGATCACAATAACTGTGGAAAATTCTTCAAGAGATGGGAATCCCAGACCACCTGACCTGCCTCTTGAGAAACCTATATGCAGGTCAGGAAGCAACAGTTAGAACTGGACATGGAACAACAGACTGGTTCCAAATAGGAAAAGGAGTTCGTCAAGGCTGTATATTGTCACCCTGTTTATTTAACTTATATGCAGAGTACGTCATGAGAAATGCTGGACTGGAAGAAACAGAAGCTGGAATCAAGATTGTAGGGAGAAATATCAATAACCTCTGATATGCAGATGACACCACCCTTATGGCAGAAAGTGAAGAGGAACTAAAAAGCCTCTTGATGAAAGTGAAAGTGGAGAGTGAAAAAGTTGGCTTAAAGCTCAACATTCAGAGAACAAAGATCTTGGCATCTGGTCCCATTACTTCATGGGAAATAGATGGGGAAACAGGGGAAACAGTGTCAGACTTTATTTTTTGGGGCTCCAAAATCACTGCAGATGGTGACTGCAGCCATGAAATTAAAAGACGCTTACTCCTTGGAAGGAAAGTTATGACCAACCTAGATAGCATATTCAAAAGCAGAGACATTACTTTGCCAGCAAAGGTCCGTCTAGTCAAGGCTATGGTTTTTCCTGTGGTCATGTATGGATGCGAGAGTTGGACGGTGAAGAAAGCTGAGCGCTGAAGAATTGATGCTTTTGAACTGTGGTGTTGGAGAAGATTCTTGCGAGTCCCTTGGACTGCAAGGAGATCCAACCAGCCCATTCTGAAGGAGATCAGCCCTGGGATTTCTTTGGAGGGAATGGTGCTAAAGCTGGAACTCCAGTACTTTGGCCACCTCATGCGAAGAGTTGACTCATTGGAAAAGACTCTGATGCTGGGAGGGATTGGGGGCAGGAGGAGAAGGGGATGACAGAGGATGAGATGGCTGGATGGCATCACTAACTCGATGAACGTGAGTCTGAATGAACTCTGGGAGTTGGTGATGGAAAGGGAGGCCTGGCATACTGCGATTCATGGGGTCACGAAGAGTCAGACATGACTGAGCGACTGAACTGAACTGAACCTGGGAAAATCTCACCAGGAGTCAATAAATGTCCTTAAATGATTGAATAGATGTACCTTTAATTTACTCAGTCTTTTGCAAAAATGCTGGAGAAATGAAAGATCATGAGAATCAATCACCAGATTCTAGGCAGGTATGGATGATATCAAGCCTCTAAAACTGAGTTTAAATTTATTACTTTTTTAATATTTGCATCATATGTGAATAATAAGATAATAAGAGTCATCATGAAAATTATTTTTTTGTTTTGAATCAGAATTTTGAATCTAGGAACTTGTAAACTCTTACTCAAACATGTTCATTTTTGCAGATAAGGAAACCACGGCCGAGAAAGGCTTTGCTCTGTGTCCAAATGCATCAAACAGTCAGTGTAAAAGTGTAAAAGATCAGAAACTATAATGCCTAGTACCTGTGTCTTTCCACTGTTTTGAAGCTGTTTACTATAGCTCAAAGTTACATATTTGATAAAGCCCTCATTTACTTTAATTCATCAGATTAACTTTCCGATAAATTCCTTCAAACACAGCAAAATGTTTAGTAGTTTTCTATTTGTGATTACCATTGTGTGGATAAAGACAAAATGATTAAGTTGAACAAATCGGAGAAGGCAATGGCACCCCACTCCAGTACTCTTGCCTGGAAAAATCCCATGGATGGAGGAGCCTGGTAGGCTGCAGTCCATGGGGTTGCTAGGAGTTGGACACGACTGAGTGACTTCACTTTCACTTTTTACTTTCATGCACTGGAGAAGGAAATGGCAACCCACTCCAGTGTTCTTGCCTGGAGAATCCCAGGGACAGGGGAGGCTGGTGGGCTGCCATCTATAGGGTCACACAGAGTCCGACACGACTGAAGCGACTTAGCAGCAGCGGCAACAGATAAATTCAGGTTATATGTGCAAACAATTCGATAAATGTGTGCCTAAAAATTCAGCCCTTTGCCTCTCACCTAAACACAGCAAAATGAACTTACTAAAGTGAGACAAAGGGACCTTGATTTTTTTATTTGTGATTCATATTGTAAAGCACAGGAGATATTCCAAAAGAAGTCTATTTTCAAAATTCTCAGTATCTTGTAGAGGCTCCTCTCTGAATCAGAACAGCTTTTCCTTCTCTAGTCCCAAAGAAAGTGAAATTCAATGTCATCTAATGGATGACTAAATATACCACTCTCAAAGGTAAGAGGAGTAAGGTGGGATTGTGGAAGAGGAAGGAATTAAAGGACTTTAAGGTATAGAGAATCCGTAGTGGAAAGAGACTCATCAGAGACGAAGTGAAGTAGAGGATTTTTTCTCCCCCTAGGACAACTAGAGGGATGGTTTCACGGTTGGCTTTGAGAGAAGTGAAGAAACAGGTGCACTGAAGATCCACTTACATTTTATGGATACAAATTCCCTTCAATTTTATATTCAAAATTACTTCTTCAATTGAAAAAAAGGAATTGAAGGGATTCGTGCATTGATAGTATCTTTAAATCTCTAGTAGCTGGAATTATTAAAGTTCCAATTAGATTATATTGGAGTTTGACATTCAAAGACACCTCTATTAAAAAGAGGTTGCTATGTAGTCTGCTCTGCAGATACCTTTGATGTCTTTACCAAAAGATATCTTTTCAATGTAAAAAGAAAAGAGCAGTGGCTGTCCGTGTTGCCTTCGGTGTGAGAATGTGCTGGAATATTTTATTGTTGGGTTGGCATTGAAGTCTGCTGTGAAATGATTTTTATGAATGCCATTTCCTAGGAGGCTCACAGAACTGAGAATTGCATGTCATGAGGCCATGATCTCAAAGAGCAGAAATCAAATAAATAAAAGTCTTGGGGAATTATGGTCTATGGAATATATTTTCTTCCCAAAATGAGTCCATCGTTCACTTTGATGTTGAGTTTAAATGGATCATATGAGAACAAAAAAAATACATCTATCTTTAAGTGGTAACAACGTTTCATTTAAGAATTTTCTCCATAAAAATAGTATCTGAGGTCTAAAATTCTAGTATAAAAACAAGGAAATAGTTACCATGGTAGAAGGACATGGTTTAATACATAGTTTTAAAGCTTTTGATTTAATGATGTTCATATTTAGGAAATGAGAAATAGCAATTTAGAGATTATTATCCCAAAAGGGTATATGCTTGAGGGTTCCTTTCTAATAGCTTATTAAAGGGGATTCTCTTTAAGGGGAAGTAGTTTAACTGTAAGACAGAAAAGTCAAATATAGAAATTCTGGCAAATGTTCAATAGGTCAAGTTCAAGGAAAACTTATCATTATCTTCCAGATAATTTCAAGCAAGAGGCACATTTTAGAACACAATGAGAGAACAAAGATCAACAAAACTTCATATTCAAATGAGACACAGACATTCTTCAGACATTCATATTTGGACAGACTATTAGTTTGATTCATTCAATTGCTACCTACAATGAATTGGGCACACTTTTGTCACATGGATTAAAATTTCAAATAATGGGGATAATTTGTAGTCATGAGCTGAGCCCAACTGATTGAAATCTAAAAGTAATACATACAGAATTTTTAAATCTCTAGTAAAAGGAAAAAAGAAGTTCCTGAGTAATTTTTTCCTATTGGAGTGTTGTGAAAGTCCACTGAGATATTTGATGAGATAGTATCATAAATACCTATTCCAATACTAGGAAAAATTAATCAGTGGTAAGCATAAATAAATATTCAATATTCAGGCATAACATTTTGTTGTGCTTCAAAGATTCTGTGTCTTTTAAAAATTGAGGATTTGTGGCCATCCTGCATTGTCAGATGATGGCTACCATTTCGTTAAGCAACAGAGTATTTTTAAATTAAAGTATGTACATTTTAAAAGATATAATGCTATTGCAAACTTAGTAGACCACAGTATAGAGAAAGTATAACTTTTATAAGCACTAGGAAGCCCAAAAGTTTGTGTGATACACTTTATTGTGATATTTCCTTTATTGCAATGGTATGAAACCAAACCCACAGCATCGCCACAGTGCTTTCAAATGAAATCAAGCATGTAAAACAATCTGTCTGTAATTTTATATCCTACTGTATAGATATTCTAAAAATCTGCTATTGAAATGAGGTGAATTAGTAACAAACACATCACAGGAGATAATGTTGAATCTCAAAATTTAAGTGAATGATAAATATTATGGTAGAGCTAATAAACAAAGACAATGCTGAAATATACAGGTTGATATAATCCTCTATGTCTCTTTAAAGAAATAATTCTTTAGAATAGATTCTAAACCCAGGATATGGGTCCCTTCCAGTATGCAAGGCCAGGATTCTGGAGACTTGGTGTCCAGCATAAGGACAAGAATAACGACTACTCTAAGAATAATAATATGAAGGCATAGTACAAAAATTTCTACTTTAGCTCTCTTTATTCCCATGACCAGTGGAGGGATTTTTTTCCCCATTAAAAACAAGGCAAAGTAACTCCCCCCCAGATTCACATACCTAGTAGCTAATAGAACTCTGGGCCTACTCAGTAGCCTTGAATACCATGCTGCATTGTAGTTCAAATCAGGGAAGACATAGGACCCCTCTTTACCCGGTGGTTATGGGGTCATCACCAAATTCTAAATATAAGACAGTGCTGTGCTGCTCTGAGGGGACTATAATTCTCAAGGTCCTTTCACACTCTTTTGACTGTAAGAGCAGCAATTTTGCAGACTTGGTTTTGGCACCCTCTTTCAGCTAGTAAATTTTGGAGGTAGAAAGAGAAGAGAGAAAATTCAAATCCATGCATGAGACAAGAATGGAGTGCCTTAGTCAACCTGCCATGATGAGGGGGTTGAAATGATTGGCTCTACCTTCTATGTTCCACGTGCTAAACTGTGCTCATATGGAGAATACCAATGTGTACCAAAAAAAAAAAAAAAAAAAATCCCCCCTGGATCAGATAAGGAGGAATGGGACTGATGCTAAAAAATATTCTTCCCATTTGACTGTAATTGGATATTTTAGTAATCTACCCAGAATTATTTTTAAAAAGTCTTCAGAATCAAATACCACAGAAAAGTATCTAAGGAAGTTCCAAGTAGTTATACTAGTAACCTTTCCATCTACACAATTCTCAGTTAAGCAAAATTATGACATAAATTAGAAAGCAGAGCTGCCATTTACTACAGTCATTCCTAAAGAGATATATCAAATGAATATGATAATACAGATAACCAAATCCTTATCTGGACTTTTTATTGTGAACTGAAATTCATATAGAATATGTAATGTCATTTTTAAAAAAACTAGGGTATTCCTAAAATGAAAGCAGGATTTTAAAAAGCAACAGGAATATGAATATAAATATTCCACTTGACCTCTGTTATAGGTATTTTAACAAACACTACAAGACACCCAAACTCAAACCTAAAAATGTACCTTTCCCTCAAGTGCTCTTTCCTTTCTCACCTCACCTACCACCTTGCGAAGTATTTCCTTTTCCTCAGCCCATTTAATGCAGAAAGAAATGGCAACCCACTCCAGTATTCTTGCCTGGAGAATCCTGTGGATGGAGGAGACTAGTGGGCTGCTGTCCATAGGGTTGCACAGAGTCGGACACAACTTAAGCGACTTAGCATGCATGCATGCACTGGAGGAGGAAATGGCAACCCACTCCAGTGTTCTTGCCTGGAAAATCCCTGGGACGGAGGAGCCTGGTGGGCTGCCATCTATGGGGTCACACAGAGTCAGACACAACTGAAGTGACTTAGCAGCAGCAGCAGCAGCAGCAATAGTCCATTTAAAATTGGTTTGAACATTCAGTTATGAAAGACAAAATGTACCTAACATGAAAGCAGATGAATCTAGATATTTAGTCAAACAAACAGTAATGGCAATTACATATCCTACAAGAGTCTCAAAACTCTCTCTTCTTCTCCATTCTCAATGCTACTGGGTATTTAATTCAGGCTCAAAACTCCACTAGCTTAAACTTTTACAGTGGTCTCTTACTTCTCCTACTGCCTCCATATTCTGACTTCATCTTCTAGGCTGTTCAGTTCAGTTCAGCCACTCAGTTGTGTCTTGATTCTTTATGACCACATGGACTGCAGACCAACAGGCTTCACTGTCCATCACCAACTCCTGGAGCCTACTCAAATTCATGTCCATTGTATCGGTGATGCCATCCAACTATCTCATCCTCTATCATCACTTTCTCCTGCCTTCAATCTTTGCCAACATCAGAGTCTTTTCAAATGAGTTGGTTCTTCACATCAGGTGGCCAAAGTATTGGAGCTTCAGCATCAGTCCTTCCAATGATTAGTCGGGACTGATTTCCTTTAGGATTGACTAGTTTGATCTTCTTGCAGTCCAAGGGACTCTCAAGAGTCTTCTCCAACACCACAGTTTAAAAGCATCAATTCTTCGGCGCTAGCTTTCTTTATAGTCCAACTCTCACATCCATACATGACTACTGGAAAAACCACAGCTTTGACTATATGTAACTGTCAGCAAAGTAATGTCTCTGCTTTTTAATATGCTGTCTAGGTTGGTCATAGTTTTTCTTGCAAGGAGCAAGCGTCTTTTAATTTCATGGCTGCACTCACCATCTGAAATGATTTTGGAGCTCCCCAAAATAAACTCTTTCACTGTTTCCATTGTTTCCCCATCTATTTGCCATGAAGTGATGTGACTGGATTCTCTTAGATTTCTCAATGTTGAGCTTTAAGTCAACTTTTTCACTCTCCTCTTTCACTTTCATCAAGAAAATCTTTAGTTCTTCTTCACTTTCTGCCATAAGGATGGTGTCATCTGCATACCTGAGGATATTGATATTTTTCCCGGCATTCTTGATTCCAGCTTGAGCTTCATCCAGCCCAGCATTTTGCATGATGTACTCTGCATATAAGTTAAACCAGCAGGGTAACAATATACAGCCTTGATGTACTCCTTTCCCAATCTGGAACCGGTCTGTTGTTCCATGTCCAGTTCTAACTGTTGCTTCTTGACCTGCATACAGATTTCTCAGGAGGCAGGTCAGGTGGTCTGGTATTCCCATCTCTTTCAGAATTTTCCACAGTTTGTTCTGATCCACACAGTTGAAGGCTTTAGTGAAGTCAATAAAGCAGATGTTTTTCTGGAACTCTCTTGCTTTTTTGATGATCCAGCGGATGTTGGCAATTTGATCTCTGGTTCCTCTGCTTTTCTAAATCCAGCTTGAACATCTGGAAGTTCACGGTTCATGTACTGTTGAAGCTTGGCTTGGAGGATTTTGTGCATTACTTTGTTAGTGTGTGAGATGAGTGCAATTGTGGGGTAGTTTGAACATTCTTTGGCATTGCTTTTCTTTGGGATTGGAATGAAAACTGACCTTTTCCAGTCCTGTGGCCACTGCTGAGTTTTCCAGATTTTCTGTCATATGAGTGTAGCACTTCCACAACATCATAAATATCTCAACTGGAATTCCATCACCTCCACTAGCTTTTTTCATAGTGATGCTTCCAAAGGCCCTCTTGACTTCCCATTCCAGGATATCTGGCTCTAGGTGAGTAATCACCCCATCATGGTTATCTGGGTCATGAAGGTCTTCTTTGTATAGTTCTTGTGTGTATTCTTGCCACCTTTTCTTAATATCTTCTGTTTCTGTTAGGTCCATACCACTTCTGTCCTTTATTGTGCTCATCTTTGCGTTAAATGTTCCCTTGGTATCTCTAATTTTCTTGAAGAGATCTCTAGTCTTTCCCATTCTGTTGTTTTCTTCTATTTCTTTGCATTGATCACTGAGGAAGGCTTTCTTATCTCTCCTTACTATTCTTTGGAACTCTGCATTCAAATGGGTATATCTTTCCTTTTCTCCCCTGCCTTTAGCTTCTCTTCTTTTCTCAGCTATTTGTAAGGCCTTGTCACACAAGCATTTTGCCTGTTTGCCTTTCTTTTTCTTGGAGATGGTCTTGATCCCTGCCTCCTGTACAATGTCATGAACCTCTGCTCATAGTTCTTCAAGCACTCTATCAGATATAATCCCTTGAATCTATTTGTCATTTCCACTGTGTAATCATAAGGGATTTGATTTAGGTCATACCTGAATGGTCTAGTGGTTCCCCCTACTTTCTTCAATTTAAGTCTGAATTTGGCAATAAGGAGTTCATGATCTGAGCCACAGTCAGCTTCCAGTCTTATTTTTGCTGACTCTATAGAGCTTCTCCATCTTTGGCTACAAAGAATATAATCAACCTGATTTTGGTATTGACTATCTGGTGATGTCCATGTGTAGAGTCTTCTCTTATGTTGTTGGAAGAGGATGTTTGCTATGACCAGTGTGTTCTCTTGACAAAACTCTGTTAGCCTTTGACCTGCTTCATTTTGTACTCCAAGGCCAAATTTGCCTGTTACTCCAGGTAACTCTTGATTTCCTACTTTTGCATTCCAGTCGCTTAAAATGAAGAGGACATTGTTTGGGGATATTAGTTCTAGAAGGTCTTGTAGAACCATTCAACTTCAGCTTCTTTAGAATTACTGGTTGGGGCATAGACTTGGATTACTGTTGTATTGAGTGGTTTGCCTTGGAAATGAACAGAGATTATTCTGTCGTTGTTGAGATTGCATCCAAGTACTGCATTTTGGACTCTTTTCTTCTAAGGGATTCTTGCCCACAGTAGTAGATATAATGGTCATCTGAGTTAAATTCACCCATTCAGTCCATTTTAGCTCACTGATTCCTAAAATGTAGATGTTCACTCTTGCCATCTCCTGTTTGACCACTTCCAATTTGCCTTGATTCCTGGACCTAACATTCCAGATTCCTATGCAGTATTGCTCTTTACAGCAATGGACTTTACTTCTATCACCTGTCACATCCACAACTGGGTGTTGTTTTTGCTTTGGCTCTGTCTCTTCATTCTTTCTGGAGTTATTTCTCCACTCTTCTCCAGTAGCATATTGGGTACCTATTGACCTGGGGAGATTATTTTTCAGTGTCATACCTTTTTGCCTTTTCATACTATTCATGGGGTTCTCAAGGCAAGAATACTGAAGTGGTTTCTCAGTCCCTTCTCCAGTGGACCATGTTTTGTCAGAACTCTCCACTATGACCTGTCCATCTTGGGTGGCTCTACATGGCATGGTTCATAGTTTCATTGAGCTAGACAAGGCTGTGGTCCATGTGATCAGTTTGGTTAGTTTTCTGTGATTGTGGTTTTCATTCTGTCTGCCCTCTGATGGATAAGGATAAGAGGCTTATGGAAACTTCCTGATGGGAGAGACTGACTGAAGGGCTACCACACCTATTTTTCTAAAATCACATATCTAATTATCATAGTTTCCTAGTTAGAACATTTGAATGTCTCCTCTGAATCTAGAGGATAACTTTGTATCAAGTTAGTTAGGTGTATTACAATCTGTCCTCAACCTACAGTCCTCACTGTCTATAGTTCTCAACTGCTCCCTCCATGCCTTCCTTTGACACCAGTTATGCTGGACTATGCTTCCTCCCCTCTCCATGGGGTTCTCCAGGCAAGAAACTGGAGTGGGTTGCCATTCCCTCCTCCAGGGGATCTTCCCAACCCAGGGATCGAACTCAGGTCTCCTGCGTTGCAGGCAGATTCTTTAATGTCTGAGCTACCAGGGAAGCCCTGTTTTAAATTAGTGACTATTAAACTCAAGTGTGTATCAGAATAATGCAGAATGCATGCTAAAACATAGATGGTGGGTCTCATTTCTAGGGTATCTGATTCGGGAAGGCTTAATGGGGGCCCAAATTTGCATTTCTCACAAGTGCCTGGATGATGCTGATGATGTTGGTATGAGGACATCACTTTGAGAATCAGTCCTCTAAAGCAAGCCAGATTTTCAACTACATGAAATCATTTGACTCAGTTTAAAATTGTTTTTGTTTCCTTTCTCAGTGGGCCCTCTCTTGATTACCCTCTAAGTTGAATCACACCTTCTTGTAAGTTTATAAATATTATTTACAATACGGAAAGCTGTGGTTTGTTACTCTGGCTGTTTCCTTCCTTCAACTATAAGCTTCTTAAGGGCAGAGAGTATGTTGCATTTATTTTTATATTCCTAGCTTAGCACAGTGGAGAGGAACTTGATCTCCTTTGCTGAATGAATTGGTGATATAGTATCTGCATTCTTGACTGGGCCATTTTCCAGATATAGAATTGGCCATGCTGTCTGTTAACTTTAATAGCTACTGGCACATGTATTTCAGTGACCTTTTGATAACATTTCACAGTTCTTAACAATTCACCAAAGGGAATTTTAAACCAACCCTGATCTTACATTCTAATGAACAAAAGAAACATTCATGACAGGTAGTCAGAAATCAGTCTGATGAAATTCAATGTAACATGAAACAAAAGACTTCAAATTATCCTGGAAGCTATATGGGCCCCTGTCTCACATCATCTCTCTGAGGAAGGTGTGGCTACCCATGAAAATGTAACTGGGATATTATGTCAGTTAAGTGAAAAACATCAGGAGAATAAAAATGCAGTCAAAACAGTGGATTGTCAGTGTGCTTACTGATTTATTGTTTCAGCTACAACAGGTTGTTCTTTCATTGTGTGAATAGTCTAAAGGGTATATATGGATTTATATGATCCATAGAGGTAAGGGAAGGATTCTTCAGGAAGGCTGAATTCTTTTCTTGCTTTTAACTCGTGACCCCAAGTGAGTAGTGAGGTCAGCTAAGAGGCTAGAACCAAAATCTTTAACTTCTACTTGATTGTACACATGGTAATTGGAATTCTTATTCAGATGTCCAGAAAAACATTTCCCAACACAAAAAGAGAGGCAGAGATGGTTTTAAGAGCCAGAGGTGTGGAAGTAGGACCAGTTCAAGGAATGCTAATTGGTACAGGGAGGCAGAATGGGGAGGGAATGCATGATGGGACTGGTCAGGAGCTGGCCCCAAATTGTGTGGGGCCTTAAATGTCATGCCAAGGAGTCTAAATTTAATCCACAGTCACTTGGAAGCCACTGACATAATTCTAAATTGGGAATTAGAGAAACTGGAAGCAGAAAGACTAATTATAAGTCAAAAGATTAGGACCTGAGCTAATGGATGGCATCAAGAAAGGTAAAAAATATTTCAGAGTAAGAAAGAATTTATTCTAAGTAATTATATTAGAGTTCTTCAGAGAAACAGAAAAAAGGAGACCCAGGCAAGATCCAGTGTTGCAGTACAAGTCTGAAGGTCATTGCTGGTAAAACTCCTCCTTGCTCAGGGTCGGGCAGAGGTCAGCCATTAAGGCATTTGACTAACTGCATAGGCTCCACTCACAATAGGGAGGACATTGTGCTTTACTCAAAGTTTACCAATTTATAAGTCAATCTTATTAAAACAACAACAACAACAACAAAAAACTCTCAAGAGAAACATCCAGAATAATGTTTGACAAATATCTGGGCACCATGGCCCCACTGAGCTGATGTATAAAATTAACTGGCACAGTGACCAATTGGATGGAGAACTAAAGGTAAGGAAAAGAAAGGGTAGGTGCCACTGCCCTTTAGCTTAGATATTTGAGTAAATAATGTTGCTGTCTAATCAGGACAGGATTCCTGAGAAGAGGGGCAAATTTTGGTTAGAGAAAATTTTTCATTATTCAAGAAAAATGTATTGATCTTAAAGCTTGCATCAAGTACTAAGTGAAATAGCTTTTTTTTTTTTTTTTTTTAGTGTGTGGAAGGGAACAAACATATGGAAAACATCATATTAAGAGGAAAAACTATGCTGTGATTAAGCATGTACTTCAGAGGCAGAGACACTGAAGTTCTGTGATGTGGACTAGCTGTTTAACATGTCAGTCTCACTTTCCTCATCTATAAAGTTAGGTGTTCTAAGAATTAGTTTATGTATAGAATTATTACACATAATTAGTATAATATGACTATATATACAGTCTCTAATTCTCAGAAAACCTTAAACACACACACACACACACACACATATACATATATACATACAGTGCCTGGCACTGGTACTCAGTAGTTTATCAAGAAACATCTCCAGGAAGATTTAGTTGTGTTTTTACTGCATAGATTGTAACCAATATAGAGTGTTAAACAAATATGAGACAGATGAGATGAGACAAATACTTCCCCAGGGCCTTGACAGTCTCAGGGCACATGGCTGCTGGGAGGGCCGTGAGTGCTGTGTCTTCTGTTATAATACACTAAATGGATCCATGGTGACTTAAAGCTGATAATGTAGCTCCCAAGGGAACTGTGTTAGGACTAGGGAATAACTTCAACAGTAGTCTCATTAGGGTCTATTATTTACTCACGTAAACAACATCTAAAGGATGTAGTAGTTCATATGCATTATTTTATTAGGCTTCATGAAAGCCATAAATGTTTAAAATTTAGAAAATAAATTTTGTTGTTGTTCAGTGGCTAAGTCATGTCCAACTCTTTGCAGTCCCATGGACTATAGAGTGTCAGGCTTCTCTACCCAGAGAAAACAAATTCAGGACCCTCTAACATCATTTAATTGGAGCTTCTAAGATTACATGTTAATACACATTCATGCATACAAACTCATTTAATCAGTGTGGAAGTAGATTGTAGCAGTTACTGTAATAATTCCATATATTTTGGTATTCCTTAATGAATGGATAACAAAGGGTGATGTACTGTAGAGGTTTCAAAATCAGAGGTGATTTTCTAAAAACAGGGTTCAGAAAGCCATGGCCAATGGGCCAAATCTTGTTTTGTACATAAAGTTTTATTGGAACAGTTATTTTCATTTGTTTGGTTTTGTCTAAGGCTGCCTTCACTCTGCAATGGCTGAATTGAGTAAGAGATATAGAGACCATATGGTCTGCAAAGCCTGAGTATTTACTCTATGGCAGTTAGAGAAAAAGATGACAGATCCTTCTCTAAAAGAATTTTGGACACTTGACTTTATGCCAGAGTTTGAAAAAGCTCAAACTATAAACTCTAGGTGTAAAGAGCAATGATAAACACTTTATGCTGATTAGATGTAAGGATAGATTAGAGAAGCAGTGAGACTAAGGAAATTTTCAGAGTGTGAATAGCATCAAAAGAATGTAGCTGAGAATCCACTCCTGCATGTTTTTGCCAAAGAGAAACACAAGGCCAGAGGTACCACTTCTTCCAAATCTGGAAAGGAAGACAGGTTTCCATCTTTAAAATCAAATTTTAAAATCAAATTTCCAAACTCTGAGTCACTTTCAGGATAAGCCAAAGAGGTCTGGCCACCATTTACCATCTCTGCCTTAGAAACTAAGGAAAGTAATATTGTGAACTAGCAGATAAGAGGTGGAATGAAGGAAGGACACAGCTAATTGTGATTTCACAGATGCTTTCGCCTGCTTTACATGAAGGCCTCAGTGGACAAATCAGATCTGTGCAATGCAAAGAATGACAGGCAGCACGGAAGGAGAAAAGCACCGTGCACATCCATCAATTTCAATATCAACCCCATCAGTTCCGGAGATGATGTCTGAAAAGTGAGAGGACAGAGACACGGCGTACCTGCAGAAGGCTGAGCAGCTGAAAGAAGTTGAAAAAATGCACTTTACCTGAGCTTCCAAATCACAGCAGATGGTGAGATCTGAAGGCAGATAAACATTAAGACCTGGGAAGCAAGCAATTTGTCCTGTCAGCTTTCAAGGGCTGGTGCAGATGAAAGACCAAGGACTAGATAGAAACTGTGCAACAGCAGTTTTTGACAACACTCAACACTGTCTACAGGGTGGGTGATGGATGGTAATCTGCTGAGGGGAGAGGAATCCCTGTAGCAATGGGAAGGAACTTAGAACTGCTTAAAATTAGAGAGTAGACATGAACTGGATGTGAGAAATTGCAAGCAAATAGGGCACACTACATGGCAAAAACACATCAGATAAATGAAAAGACAACTCTTTTCAGGTAGAATATAGAGGAGTGATATAGCCTACAGGGCTGAGAGAATCTGGGTTGGTTTTTCTGGCTTCTAGCTCCTAAGACAACATTGAAGGTTCTCAAGTAAGTCACTCCCTGATGCACTGGCAGGATGACCGAGTTGGGATGGCTGATTTTGCAGGATGACTTTCAGAGGCTGCCTATACTCCCACACAAATTTACCACTCATTCATTTATTCATTGATTCCTTCATGCATTTGGTCCATAAATATTTATTTAGATAAATGCCTGTTCAGGTGTTAGACATGGTCCTTGGTGCTGGAGATAGAAGTGTGAATAAGATAAAGTCCCTTTCTTCCTAGAGCTATGTTCTATTTGGGGACACATCACTTAACAGCTACCTGGCCTGTTGCTCATTTTTCTCTTTTATAAAAATGATACAGTAATTGCTATATTTACTTGTAAGATAGTAAGAGAGTTACTGAGAAATTTCTGTAAAGCAGGCTATTCATCAGTTATTACAATTAACATTTTCATATCTGTTTCCCATGCTCTGTTGGTATTATCTTGCTAATAAACAGACTTGATGATGCCACCCATACTTTGATGTCTTTCATTATTTATAGGAGGGGTCAGTGATTTTTTTCTGTAAAGATTCAGGTAATAAATAGTCCAGGCTTTGTGGGCCATATACTCTCACAACTATTCAAGTCTACTGCTGCAGTGCAAAAGCAACCATAGATCATATTTAAATGAATGGGAGTAGCTGTGTTCCAATAAAATTTCATTTACAAAAACAAGTTGTGGTTCAATATTGGCCCATGGGCTCCAGTTTTCCAACTCCTGATCTAGTGTGGAGCAGAAGGTCCCAATTCTTTAGTATAGCATATCAGTCAGTCATTTCAGTCGCTCAGTCGTCTCAGACTCTTTGTGACCCCATGAATTGCAGCACACCAGGCCTCCCTGTCCATCACCAACTCCAAGAGTTCACTCAAACTCATGTCCATTGAGTTGGTGATGCCATCCAGCCATCCTATCCTCTGTCGTCCCCTTTTCCTCCTGCCCCCAATCCCTCCCAGCATCAGTCTTTGCCAATGAGTCAACTCTTCACGTGAGGTGGCCAAAGTACTAGAGTTTCAGCTTTAGCATCATTCCTTCCAAAGAACACACAGGGCTGATCTCCTTTAGAATGGACTGGTTGGATCTCCTTGCAGTCCAAGGGACTCTCAAGAGTCTTCTCCAACACCACAGTTCAAAGGCATCAATTCTTCGGCGCTCAGCTTTCTTCACAGTCCAACTCTCACATCCATACATGACCACAGGAAAAACCATAGCCTTGACTAGACGGACCTTTGTTGGCAAAGTAATGTCTCTGCTTTTGAATATGCTATCTAGGTTGGTCATAACTTTCCTTCCAAGAAGTAAGCGTCTTTTCATTTGGCTGCAATCACATTTGCAGTGATTTTGGAGCCCAGAAAAATAAAGTCTGACACTGTTTCCACTGTTTCCCCATCTATTTCCCATAAAGTGATGGGACCAGATGCCATGATCTTCATCTTCTGAATGTTGAGCTTTAAGCCAACTTTTTCACTCTCCACTTTCACTTTCATCAAGATGCTTTTGAGTTCTTCTTCACTTTCTGCCATAAAGGTGGTGTCATCTGCATATCTGAGGTTATTGAGATTTCTCCCAGCAATCTTGATTCCAGCTTGTACTTCTTCCAGCCCAGCGTTTCTCATGATGTACTCTGCATAGAAGTTAAATAAGCAGGCTGATAATATACAGCCTTGACGTACTCCTTTTCCTATTTGGAACCAGTCTGTTGTTCCATGTCCAGTTCTAACTGTTGCTTCCTCACCTGTATATAGGTTTCTCGAGAGGCAGGTCAGGTGGTCTGGTATTCTCATCTCTTGAAGAATTTTCCACAGTTTATTGTGATCCACACAAAGGCTTTGGCATAGTCAATAAAGCAGAAATAGATGTTTTTCTGGAACTCTCTCGCTTTTTCCATTAATACCAAATTCTAATTCCATTTCATCCTCTTCCATTCCTCTTGTAAAACTAGACAATTTGCTAATTCATGATTTCATAATATAGTTTCTCATTTAAAATAATTGATAATGATTATAAATTCAGTTCAGTTCAGTTGCTCAGTCATGTCCTACTATATGCGACCCCATGAATCGCAGCACGCCAGGCATCCCTGTCCATCACCAACTCCTGGAGGTCACCTAAACTCATGTCCATCGAGTCAGTGATGCCATCCAGCCATCTCATCCTCTGTCGTCCCCTTCTCCTCCTGCCCCCAATCCCTCCCAGCATCAGAGTCTTTTCTAATGAGTCAACTCTTCGCATGAGGTGGCCAAAGTACTGGAGTTTCAGCTTTAGCATCATTCCTTCCAAAGAAATCCCAGGGCTGATCTCCTTCAGGATGGACTGGTTGGATCTCCTTGCAGTCCAAGGGACTCTCAAGAGTCTTCTCCAACACCACGGTTCAAAAGCATCAATTCTTCGGCGCTCAGCCTTCTTCACAGTCCAACTCATACATCCATACATGACTACTGGAAAAACCATAGCCTTGACTAGATGGACCTTTGTTGGCAAAGTAATGTCTCTGCTTTTGAATATGCTATCTAGGTTGGTCATAAGTTTCGTTTCAAGGAGTAAGCGTCTTTTATTTTTTTTTTTCTTTTGATTTTTTATTTTTTTTCTTTTGTCACTTTTTTTTAAATTTTATTTTTAAACTTTACATAATTGTATTAGTTTTGCCAAATATCAAAATGAATCCGCCACAGGTATACATGTGTTCCCCATCCTGAACCCTCCTCCCTCCTCCCTCCCCATTCCATCCCTCTGGGTCGTCCCAGTGCACCAGCCCCAAGCATCCAGTATCGTGCATCGAACCTGGACTGAATTTTATGGTGGCAGTCACCACCTGCAGTGATTTTGGAGCCCCCAACAATAAAGTCTGACACTGTTTCCACTGTTTCCCCATCTATTTCCTATGAAATTATGGGACCAGATGCCATGATCTTAGTTTTCTGAATGTTATAAATTAAAAAATACAAATTATAAAAATCAAATGAGTGCATCCTGTGCATACTATTGTGGAAACTTAATTTTTCATTAATAAAATTATTACTTAATGCATAGATTCTACCTTATTCTGTTCAATGGCTGCTTATTATCCCACTGTATAGATGAATCACATTTCTTTAGGCAGTCACTCTATACTTCAAACTTCCTTGTCTTGCATATGTTACTTTCTCTGCCTTGAAAGACTTTCCCTGTCTAGTTGGAAGTCTTCTTAAGAGCAAGAACCAGTTTAAATACTTTCTCTATAAAATCTATCCCTCATTCCTTGTAGAAAATCCACTCTGTTCTCATTTATTTTATATATAAATCCTAAGAATCTGGGAGTAAGTGTGCTAGGTGTTAATAATACATAAAACTTAATGAGTGTTTACTAGATGCCAGATATTGTTAAAAGCACATTATGTGTATTAACTATCTACAAAAGCTAGTTCCTATTGAACTGCTCAACATGATGTTTTTACTCTAAATTTTAAACAAGGTGAGTTGAATTTTTCTGTTAAATGAAAGCAAAGGAATCCTACTTTATATGTATTTAGGAACATCTATCATTGAGCATGGATCCTGGCAGATACAATATTAAAGCTGCCTTCTCCTTTTAAGCAGTAAGTTCTCTGACTGTGGTCATAAGACCTTAATCACACAGGAATAATCAGGGTCCAGGATAGTAATTTGTTCATCAATGGAATCTCAATAAATATCAGTGTAGTGAGCAAATAGAGGAAGGCATGGCAAACCACTCCAGTATTATTGCCTAGAGAATGTCCATGGACAGGGGAGCATGGCCGACTACCATCCATGGAGTCACAAAGAGTCGGAAACGACTGAGCCACTGAGCATAGCACAGCACGGTGAGTTAATGACTCAGCTACAGAGGTGAGATAATTTACTGAATGGGAAAGGCACTTTAATACTTTTTCTGAGTCCAGTTTCTTTAACTTTCAGGGTTTACTGTTTTTAACTGCTTTGATGATGTAAGATTAGGTGTAAAGAGCAGGGTGATATTACAGAGTTGAGTACTACTAATTAGTTCTAGGGAGCTTCCCTAGTGGCTCAGACAGTAAAGAATCTGCCTGCAATGCAGGAGACCCAGGTTTGATCCCTGGATCAGGAAGATTCCCTGGAGAAGGGAGTGGCAACCCACTCCAGTATTCTTGCCTGGAGAATTTCACGGACAGAGGAGCCTGGCGGCCTACAGTTCATAGAGTCACAAAAAGTTGGATACTACCAATGCTTTCACTTTCAACTAGTTCTAACCTATATAAGCTGTATTTCCCACAACTCAAAACCTTGATTTAAAATACAATCATACTATAAGTTATCTGAAGATGAAAAAGGACAGTAATTTTTAGAAATATTTTTATAAGAGACTTCTGCACTAGGATATATTAATAGATAAGCTATTTACAGGTGATCAAGCTCTATAGGGACCAGATTTCCTGGCATCCATCTTGGAACTCTGTTATTTAGGTGAACAAAGGTGGAGTCTGCCACCAAAGAAGCCAAGTCAAATTCATGTAACACAGCGAGACACGCCTCCATGATGCTGAGTACTGGGAGCTAACTCCTGATTTAATGGTAACTGTAAGAATGATTCTCAGGCCAAGCAGTAAATTAAGGGCAACCCTGCACTTACCACATTGCATTTTATGGCTTCTCAAGAGTGATAGGATAAATATATCACATAACAACGATTATTCAGAAAGCTAGGCACTGTAAAGTATGCTACAAAAATTTTCTTTTATGAAACCCCACACTAGGGTATAGGTATTTTCAGTCCCAATTTATAGATGACTAAATTGAGACCTAACTTAGACCTATTAAAGGGCTTATGACCTATTAAGGGCTTATACAGTGATAGTGTTGTATTTGAGACTTCCTAATTCCAGGCCCATGTTCTGTTTCACCAAAGCACTCATGCCATGGAAATTCAAATAGAGCAGTTAACTTCTGACTTCTTGTTTTCTTAGGAGAATCTGGATGCAGTGTCACTTCATATATCTTCATTTGAGAAGGAACTAGATGTTCCAAGTTGTTTTCTCCAACTCTATAGTCCAAAGGGTTTGATTAGTCAAGCTAGTAGACATTTTGAGTTAATTATGAGTATGTAACCCTTCTCTCTCCAAAGGCCTAAGGATTTGGAAGATTACTGCCTCCTAAGAAATTCTAGGAATGAGAAGAATTAAAGAGAAAGGCAGAAAAAAGATTGGTGAGGTTTATATTAATTTTTATATGAAAGCAATTCACATAATGACTCAGTATGGACGGGGCTCTCCTTTTATGTGACTTGAGGCCAAATGAATGGTGTCTCTAATACCTTCACATGGTCTGGAGCCAGGAAGATACTCCCAGATCTGCATAACCTCAAGAGCAGGGTAGAAATTCCACAGCCTCATTATGTTTACTGGCTGCCACTCCGGAGTTGCTTCTGTGGCTGGTGGTGAGTGAGCAATGGAGAACATGGTTTATACCATCAGCAGCTTCTGTTAGTATGAGGCCGTCAGGAGACAAATCTCCATTGGTCCCTGATATTTCTGCACATCTGAAGAAGGGCTGTCTTTTCAAGGATGTTTGCATGGTAAACAGTCTTGGAAGACGGAGACAGTATCTTCCTATGGAGTACAGGTAATGGTTTGTTTCCTGCCCAGTGTAATTAATATAATGTAACCTTTTGGGGCAAGGCTAAGGCAGGTTTGCTTGCAGCCCATTATTCTCTATGCCTGAGGTTGCCCAGCTGTGAGACGAACCAACAATGTACTTAGTATATGCCTGAACCACTCAACATCAGCCCATGGGCAGTGGGTGGAAACAAGGGGAACGGATGTGAACATGAACTCATGGTGTTTGTGTGCTGTGGGTGATAAAGTCCTTTGCCTTTGCCTCATGAGGCTCGTGTTCTGCCAAGACTGATTATATTCTTTGCAGTCGAAGATGGAGGAGCTCTATACAGTCAGCAAAAATAAGACTGGGAGCTGACTGTGGCTCAGATCATGAACTCCTTATTGCAAACTTCAGACTTACATTGAAGAAAGTTGGGAAAACCACTAGGTCATTCAGGTATGACCTAAATAAAATTCTTTATGATTAAACAGAGGAAGTGACAAATAGATTCAATGGATTAGATTTGATATCCTGAAGAACTATGGACAGAGGTTTTTTTAACATTGTACAGGAGGCAGTGATCAAAACCATCCCCATGAAAAAGAAATGCAAAAAGGCAAATGATTGTCTGAGGAGGCCTTATAAATAGCTGAGAAGAGAAGAGAATCAAATAGACACGTATAGAAGTAAAGGCAAAGGAGAAATGGAAAGATATATCCATCTGAATGCAGGGTTCCAAAGAATAGCAAGGAGAGATAAGAAAGGCTTCCTAAATGATCAGTGCAAATAAATAGAGGAAAAACAGAATGGGAAAGACCAGAGATCTCTTCAAAAATATTAGAGATCCAAAGGGGACATTTCATGCAAAGATGGGCACAATAAAGGACAGAAATGGTTTAACCTAACAGAAGCAGAAGATATTAAGAAGTGATGGCAAAAATACACAGAGGAACTATGCAAAAAAGATCTTAATGACCCAGGTAACCACGATGGGGTGTTCACTCACCTAGAGCCAGACATCCTGGAGTCTGAAGTCAAGCGGGCCTCAGGAAGAATCACTACGAACAAAGCTAGTGGAGGTGATGGAGTTCCAGTTGAGCTATTTCCAAATTTGGAAAATCTGCTCTCTTACAAGCAGGGAAAAATAATCAGATCCTCCACAGTCCTGATATAGGCCTGTCAATCTACAAATCTGTAGTACCCAAGATGGTCTTAATGTGGTGTCTAGAGAAGCACAGCCAAATAAGAGTTTCATTTTTCATTAATACATGTAATTTTTATTATTACTTGGTAGCCTGAGTGTTGGCCAGGTTCTACTACTTCAAAAATAAAGCATGTCTAATGAATGAATATTTCATTATGTCTAGGTGCTGAGGTGTCTATTTCCATATAGAAATCCTTATAAACATAAAAAAAAAAAAGACCAGCCCATCAAGGAAACAATAGTCTATCCCTTTTCTCACCAAGTTGTATTGAAAAGTTTTGATGATTATGGGTCTATCCTTAAAGAAAACATAAATTAGACTGAGCTAGTTAATAAGATGACGACTTATTTGTCTTGAATTGGTTATACATTTCTTATATCCAAATATCCAATCTGCCATTAACTAAATGTCAAGAGTGCTAGGACCACTCTTAGGCCATAGAAATTTATAAAACACTCTCCTACCCCTGAATACCCTGAAGCTCCTTGAAGTCTCTGAAGCAAAATCATTCTTATCTGAGAGCTGTGTTACAATTTACACACGTTCTAGAGGTTTTGACCCTTATTGTCTAGAGCAAATGACACTTAACTGTTGCATCACATTCCCAGGACAACTGTCCTTACTCCCACCTGATTGTACATACCTTAAGCAGCCTCTTAGAGATCCTAATGTTTCTTATGTTGGACTGATTTTTCTCTTGAGAATCAACCTTTGCAGGGGCAATGCTTTCTATCTTTGGAGATGCCATATACTGACTGGTCATTTCCTAATCTCTGCTGTAAATAGGAGATGGGAGGAGGCCTTGAACTCTTTACATGTGATTAATTTTTATTATGTCATACCAGCCCTGTATTCAACTCTGCTAACTCCCTGACATCTTGAGCTGATGATGTTATCACCTGATGGTTACGGGCAACTGTTCCATGTTTTGAGTTTATATGTGGGTTTGGTCCCTAGCTCCACTGGAGAGAATTTTGTTCTAACAGCTCATATTCCCATGGAGTTTATACAGGCTTTCTCAGCTGGTTGGGGACAGTTAATTAGCACAGTCACCTCAGCTGTGCTGACATTGGTGGATGATATCAGTGTAAAACCAGCAATGTTTTGGAATGATAGGTTGTGTGAACTGATGCCAAAAGAACCCGGCTGCCTTTTCCTCTTCTGTTCAAAATATGTTTAAATTGCAGGTCTTCTTCCAAAGTACTGGCAACACTAGTGATTAAAAAAAAACAACAACACCAAGACTAATATTATAGCAAACCAGAGAGGAGCTATCACTGGTCATTAAACAGAATTTATTTCCAAAGAGAAATATAGAGTTGTATGGGTTTAAAAGCACAGAACAATGCTAGTTTTATCTTGTAATCCAGTTCCACACATGGTGATCTCGCTGAGCACTGTGGCCAGGCAAAGTTGAGGGGCTTCTTGTTACAGTGAGTTTATTAGTTGCAATGGGATCTTGCTCCATTTAATTTGTGCCAGGGGGCTGTTATATGCAAATCACTAACATGGTACACAGCTGGTTACAAAAGAAATATCAGATTAGAAAAGAGAGCTGCCTCCACATTCTTCTAGAAGTATCTCAATGATATCATTTCACCCTATTATTTTTTGGAGACATGTTAAAAATTATCTGCCATGCTCTCTCACTGAAAAAGGAATTTTAAGAAATATTTTAGATGGAATTAAAATCATAATATTTAACATTCTGGATAATTCATGCAAGGTGCTATTGTGAGGAGTTCAACCAAACATCAGCTGTTTCCCTGCTGTAGTTTGGATTGCTTTTCACTGTTTGACTTCGATTTATTGGATAAGGGATTGGCATCTCTGCTAAGGGCACGTGACAAGTGTGCCTTGGCATGGCACAAGGACACTGCTCAGCAGGGGTACTTTCAGGGGAGACATGATGGGCTAAGTGTTTTCTAACAGCATTTTGGGGGACTAATTCTTGTACTTGCAGAAGAAAGATACTCGATCAGCAACATCTAGGACTGATAAGGATGAGGCATAGTGCTGTACCCAATTAAGTGGTCATCTTACAACAGGACTTATATTTTCCTAAGACTTCCAGTCCCAGTTTGGAACTTATGATCATGTTTAAACATGTCTATCAGATTTCTGTGTTCTGGCATAGTTGAAATATCCCGAAGAGGCTTTCCTACACTAGGAGTCTAGAATCATCATTATTTCAGCCTGGGACATGCAAGTACAAGCAGTCCATTCAAGGCTGTCATCCTGCAGTCTGGCACCATCCATGCCTTTGCAGCAACATGGTTTGTTTGGGGAAAATGCTACTTCTGTTCTCACTCGTTTCTCTATATGCCATTAAGAGTGCAAAGCTGTGTTCTGAGCTGAGTGAGCTTCAATGATATATGATTTAAAGAGGCCAAATGATAGACAGCCTTATGTAAATTGATGAAGTTAGGCCACACCCTCCTAACAGACACAAAAATAAACTCAAAATGGCTTAAAGATTTAAACATAAAACAAGGAACCATAGAACTCCTAGAAGAGAATATAAGCAAAACATTTTCTGACCTAAACCATACCAATGTTTTCTTAGCTCAGTCTTCCAAAGCAACAGAAATAAAAACAAAAATAAACAAATGAGATCTATTCAAACTTACAAGCTTTAGCACAGCAAAGGAAACTATAAACAAAATGAAAAGACAACCTATGGAATGGGAGAAGACATCTGCAAACAATGTGACTGACAAAAGCTTACTTTCCAAAATATACAAACAGCTTACACAACTCAACAACAAAAAACAAACAACCCAACTGAAAAATGGCAGAAGACCTAAATAGATCTCTCCAAAGAGAAAATACAAATGGCCAATAGGCACAAGAAAAGATACTTAATATCACTAATTATTCTGTTCAGTTCAGTTCAGTTGCTTAGTCATGTCTGACTCTTTGCGAGCCCATGGACTGTAGCACGTCAGGCTTCCCTGTCCATCACCAGCACCTGGAGCTTGTTCAAACTCATGTCCATTGAGTCGGTGATGTGATCCAAACATCTCATCCTCTGTTGTCCCTTTCTCCTCCTGACTTTAATTTTTTCCAGCATCCGAGTCTTTTTTTCAATCAGTCAGTTCTTTGCATCAGGTGGCCAAAGTATTGGAGTTTCAGCTTCAGCATCAGTCCTTCCAATGAATATTCAGGACTGATTTCCTTTAGGTTTGACTGGTTTGATCTCCTTGTAGTCCAAGGGACTCTCAAGAGTCTTTTCCAACACCACAGCTCAAAAGCATCAATTCTTTGCACGCAGCTTTCTTTACGGTTCAACTCTCATATCCATACATGACTACCAGAAGAACCATAGTTTTGACTATATGGAATTTGTCAGCAAAGTAATGTCTCTGCTTTTTAATATGTGGCTAGGTTTGTGATAGCTTTTCTTCCAAGGAACAACTGTCTGATAATTCCATGGCTGCAGTCACCATCTGCAGTGATTTTGGAGTCCAAGGAAATAAAGTCTGTCACTGTTTTCATTGTTTACCATCCTTTTGCCATGAAGTGATGGGACTGGATGTCATGATCATTGTTTTCTGAATGTTGAATTTTAAGCCAGCTTTTCACTCTCCTCTTTCAGTTTCATCAAGAGGCTCTTTAGTTCTTCACTTTCTGCCATAAGGGTGGTGTCATCTGCATATATGAGGTTATTGATATTTCTCCCAGCAATCTTGATTCCAGCTTGTGCTTCATCCAGCCAGCATTTTGCACGATATACTCTGCATAGAAGTTAAATAAGCAGGGTGACAATATACAGCCTTGATGTACTCCTTTCCCTCTGTGGAACCAGTCCACTCTTTCACGTTGGGTTCTAACTGTTGCTTCTTGACCTGCATACAGATTTCTCAGGAGGATGGTAAGGTGGTCTGATATTCCCATCTCTTTAAGAATTTTGCACAATTTGTTGTGATCCACACAGTCAAAGGTTTTAGCAGTCAATGAAGCAGATGCTTTTCTGGAATTCTCTTGCTTTTTCTATGATCCACCGGTGTTGGCAATTTGATCTCTGGTTCCTCTGCCATTTCTAAATCCAACTTGAACATCTGGAAGTTCTTGGTCCACATACTGTTGAAGCCTAGCTTGGAGAATTTTGAGCATGAGCATTACTTTGCTAGAGATGAGTGCAATTGTGCAGTAGTTTGAACATTCTTTGGCATTGTCTTTCTTTGGGTTTGGAATGAAAACTGACCTTTTCCAGTCCTGTGGCCACTGCTGAGTTTTCCAAATTTGCTGGCATATTGAGAGCCAGCAGTTTCACAGCATCATCTTTTAGGATTTGAAATAGCTCAGCTGGAATTCCATCACCTCCATCTTTGGCTGCAAAGAATATAATCCATCTGATTTCAGTATTGACCATCTGGTGATGTTCATATGTTGTGGAAGAGGGTATTTGTGATGACTAGTGCGTTCTCTTGGCACAACTCTGTTAGCCTTTGCCCTGCTTCATTATGTAGTCCAAGGCCAAACTTGCCTGTCACTCTAGGGATCTCTTGACTTCCTACTTTTGCATTTCAGTTCCCTATGATGAAAAGGACATCTTTTTCTGGTGTTAGAAGGTCTTGTAGGTGATAACAGTACCATTCAACATCAGCTTCTTCAGCATTAGTGACTGGGGCACAGACTTAGATTACTGTGATAATTATTAGAGAAATGCAAATCAAATTATGATGAGGTATCACCTCATAGTGGTCAGAATGGCCATGAACTCTACAAATAACAAATGCTGGAGAGGGTGTGGAGAAAAAGGGACCTTCTTTCACTGTTAGGTGGGACTGTAAGTTGGTATAGCCACTCTGGAAAACAGTATGGAGGTTTCTCAGAAAATTAAAAATCGAATTACCATGACTGTATGCTAAGTTGCTTCAACCATGTCCAACTCTTTGTGACCCCATGGACTGTAGCTGCCAGGCTCCTCTGTCTATGAGTTTTCCCAGGCAAGAATACTGGAGCGGGTTACCTTCCTCCAGGTTATCTTCCCAACCCAGGGATTGAACCCGAGTCTTTTATGTCTCCTGTATTGGCAGGTGGGTTCTTTACCACTAGTTCCACCTGGGAAGCCTAGATTTTTTGTTTATTTTTGGTTGCAACACTGTAGTTTGTGGAATCTTAGTTCCCCAACCAAATATTGAATCCAGGTCTATAGCAGTGAAGATCCAGCTCTTAACCACTGGACCACCAGGGGATTCCCTAGAATTAACATAGGAGCTTCCCTCATTGCTCAGTTGGTAAAGAATCTGCCTGCAATGCAGGAGACGCTGGTTTGATTCCTAGGTTGGGAAGATCTGCTGGAGAAGGGATAGGCTACCCACTCCAGTATTCCTGGTTTCCTTTGTGGCTCAGCTGGTAAAGAATGTGCCTGCAACGTGGGAGACCTGAGCTTGATCCCTAGGTTGGGAAGATCCCCTGGAGAAGGGAAAGGCTACCCACTCCAGTATTCTGGCCTGGAGAATTCAATGGACTACATGGGCCATGGGGTCACAAAGAGTTGGACACGACTGAGCGACTTTCACTTTCCAGCAATCCCACCCCTGGGCATATATATCAGATGAAACTCTAATCCAAAAAGATACATGCACCCCTATGTTCATAATAGCACTATTTACAATAGCCAATATATGGAAACAACCTAAATGTCCATCGACAGATGAATGGATAAAGTAGTATCCACATATACAATGAAATACTGCTCAGCCATAATAAGAATGAAATATTGCCATCTGTGGCAACATGGGTGGACCTAGAGATTGTCATATTACATGAAGTAAGTCAGACAGAGAAAAACAAATATTACATAATATAATTTATATGTAGAAGCTAAAAAATGATAGAAATGAACTTATTTAAAAAATATATTTACAAAAAAAAACCACATAATATTATTATATGTGGAATCTAAAATATGACACAAGCAAGCCTACCTACAAAACAGAAACATATTCATGGACATAAAGAACAGATTTATGGTTGCCAAGGTGAAGGTCATTGTGGGAAGAGAAGGAGTGAGATGTTGGGGTTAGAAGATATAAGCTATTATATAGAGAGTGGCTAAACAGCAAGATGTGACTGTAAAACACAGAGAACTATATATAGTATCCTATGATAAACCATAATGGAAAAGAGTATTAAAAATGTATATATCTGTAAAACTGAGTCACTTTGCTGTACAGCAGAAATTAACAAAACACTGTAAATCAACCATCAGATCAGACCAGTCACTCAGTCATGTCCGACTCTCCGCGACCCCATGAATCGCAGCATGCCAGGCCTCCCTGTCCAACACCAACTCCCGGAGTTCACTGAGACTCACGTCCATAGAGTCAGTGATGCCATCCAGCCATCTCATCCTCTGTCGTCCCCTTCTCCTCCTGCCCCCAATCCCTCCCAGCATCAGAGTCTTTGCCAATGAGTCAACTCTTCACATGAGGTGGCCAAAGTACTGGAGTTTCAGCTTTAGCATCATTCCTTCCAAAGAAATCCCAGGGCTGATCTCCTTCAGAATGGACTGGTTGGATCTCCTTGCAGTCCAAGGGACTCTCAAGAGTCTTCTCCAACACCACAGTTCAAAAGCATCAATTCTTTGGCGCTCAGCCTTCTTCACAGTCCAACTCTCACATCCATACACGATCACTGGAAAAACCATAGCCTTGACTAGACGGACCTTTGTTGGCAAAGTAATGTCTCTGCTTTTGAATATGCTATCTAGGTTGGTCATAACTTTCCTTCCAAGGAGCAAGCGTCTTTTAATTTCATGGCTGCAGTCACCATCTGTAGTGATTTTGGAGCCACCAAAAATAAAGTCTGACACTGTTTCCACTGTTTCCCCATCTATTTGCCATGAAGTGATGGGACCGGATGCCATGATCTTCGTTTTCTGAATGTTGAGCTTTAAGCCAACTTTTTCACTCTCCACTTTCACTTTCATCAAGAGGCTTTTGAGTTCCTCTTCACTTTCTGCCATAAGGGTGGTATCATCTGCATATCTGAGGTTATTGATATTTCTCCCGGCAATCTTGATTCTAGCTTGTGTTTCTTCCAGTCCAGCGTTTCTCATGATGTACTCTGCATAGAAGTTAAATAAACAGGCTGACAATATACAGCCTTGACGAACTCCTTTTCCTATTTGGAACCAGTCTGTTGTTCCATGTCCAGTTCTAACTGTTGCTTCCTGACCTGCATACAAATTTCTCAAGAGGCAGATCAGGTGGTCTGGTATTCCCATCTCTTTCAGAATTTCCCACAGTTTATTGTGATCCACACAGTCAAAGGCTTTGGCATAGTCAATAAAGCAGAAATAGGTGTTTTTCTGGAACTCTCTTGCTTTTTCTATGATCCAGCACATGTTGGCAATTTGATCTCTGGTTCCTCTGCCTTTTCTAAAACCAGCTTGAACATCAGGAAGTTCACAGTTCACGTATTGCTGAAGCCTGGCTTGGAGAATTTTGAGCATTACTTTACTAGCGTGTGAGATGAGTGCAATTGTGCGGTAGTTTGAGCATTCTTTGGCATTGCCTTTCTTTGGGATTGGAATGAAAACTGACCTTTTCCAGTCCTGTGGCCACTGCTGAGTCTTCCAAATTTGCTGGCATATTGAGTGCAGCACTTTCACAGCATCAGCTTTCAGGATTTGAAAGAGCTCAACTGGAATTCTATCACCTCCACTAGCTTTGTTTGTAGTGATGCTTTCTAAGGCCCACTTGACTTCACATTCCAGGATGTCTGGCTCTAGGTCAGTGATCATACCATCGTGGTTATCTGGGTCGTGAAGATCTTTTTTGTACAAATCAACTATACTTCAATTAAAAAAAATAATAAAGAGGCCAACTAAGAAGGTATGTCATGTATATAGCACGGGCAAGAGAAGCAGGAAGAGACCTGAGAAATAGGTGTATGTATAGGTCAATTTACATTTTCCAGGCCAAACAGAAATTTTGCAGTCAATAAGCTATGGAAACTATAAAACTATTTTAAATAATGCCTCATATTCTGCAAACTTTTACACATCTCACTGCTCAGTCATCTGTAGTGCACAGAATTCCCAAAATTTTTATAATTTCTCTTTCAAGGTATGCATTCATTTTTACTTCATGGATAGTTTAATGCCCAATAAATTATTTAAAATTAGAAACTAACAACATATGCAGATAGTCTTAACAACCAGAATTCTGATCTGCTTTTTAAAAGAATTCCAACATATCTCAATTGAATATTTCCTGTGTTCTAGACACAGGCTTGATGTGTGGTCATATGAAACCTCTACTAGAAAAAGGTCTGGGTATCTGTGAACAGATAGAGCACCTCATTATCTATCTGCATATTAGATGTTAACTCTTTTGTGGAGAAGGAATTTCCCCAAACCCTTGTGACATACTTTCTCCTGTATCAGTATGGTAACAGGTTCAGTGAAAAATGATTCAGACACACTCTGTGATCTCACAGATTTTTTTATTCTGTTTTTCCTAAAACAACAATGATGTTGCAACAATGACAAGGTTGGTGATTCAAAGCTTGCCAAAAATGCTCTTATTAACTAAGCAGATGAAGCAAACAGCGCAACTTTGAACATACTAGATTTCTTTAGTATAAGTTTCCCTTTGTCAAGCAAACATCTGTGGAAACTCTGCTTTTGTTTCCTGGCATTTAAGCATCATTGTGAGTCACGGTTTTCAAGACCTGACTTCAAAAAAAAAAGCTCAAGTTAGTGGCTCAAAAGTGGCATACACATGACCAAGTCAAAGGCTATTCCACATTTTTAATGTCCACTTAAAGGGAAACGTTGGCTGACTTCTTATTGAAACTTGCCTTTGAGTGAAATTTAAATTGACATGATTGGACAAATTTTGGATTGATTTCAATTATATTTAGGAAGCAACCACAAATATTTGCATGAAAAAGGAAAAGTGGGCTGTGCAAAATAGAAAAGCAATTTTTATGCAAATTTGTATTTTGCCTTGGTGAAGGAAAGTCAGGACCAATGCACAGTTTGATAGCTAGGCTTATGTGCCTTTTAGAAGAGGATTCATATTTTTATCAAATTCCCAAATAAGCCCATGTCCCAAAGAAAGTTTAAATATTGCTGCAGTAAATTGTGGACCTTGGGGAAGTATTTTGTTTAAAGAAATACATGTTCTCATATAGTTTGCTTTGAGAAGTGGCTGTTCAACAGATGTTGACTGACTGAGACCACCGCTGCCTAGGAGCAATTAACGCTTTGTGCTTCAGTTCAGCTCAGTTCAGCCAGTCGGTCATGTCCGACTCTTTGTGACCGCATGGACTGCAGCATGCCAGACCTCTCTATCCATCACCAGCTCCCAAAGTTTACTCAAACTCTTGTCTACTAAGTCAGTGATGCCATCTAACCATCTCATCCTCTGTTGTCCCCTTCTCCTGCCTTCAATCTTTCCCAGCATCAGGGTCTTTTCAAATGAGCCAGTTCTTCACATCAGGTGGCCAAAGTATTGGAGTTTCAGCTTCAGCATCAGTGCCTCCAATGAATATTCAGGACTGACTTCCTTTACGATGGACTGGTTGGATCTCCTTGCAGCCCAATGGACTCTCAAGAGTCTTCTCCAACACCACAGTTCTAAAGCATCAGTTCTTGGCCCTTAGCTTTCTTTATAGCCCAACTCTCATATCCATACATGACTACTGGAAAAACCATAGCTTTGACTATACGGAACTTTGTTGGTAAAGTAATGTCTCTGCTTTTTAATATGCTGCCTAGGTGGGTCATAACTTTTCTTCAAAGGAGCAAGCTTTTAATTTCATGGCTGCAGTCACCATCTGCAGTGATTTTGGAGCCCTCAAAAATAAAGTCTGTCACTGTTTCCCCATCTATTTGCCATGAAGTGATGGGACCAGATGCCACAATCTTAGTTTTGAGCTTAGAGAATGTATATCCTCTCAGGAACCCAGACTGTTCTACAGTGTGACAGGTAATCTGGCCTCAAAGCACAGTGGCATTCCTGGATAAAGGCTGGAATAAGAGGAGAGGCTTAACTAGTTCATTATGAAACCTATGAATACAACTCACACCACTGTGAATATTGTAGATGTGTCTCCCAGTACTGCAAAAATCTTGCTTCATAATTATTTTGTGTTTTTTTCATTTATTTATTTGATGAGATGAAGAATCATATGCAAGGACTATGCTGTTGCATAAAACTACCAATTGTGTAAGGATCCAAGAAGCACTGCTGGGGATGAGGATGGGGAATAAAGATCCTAGTACTGGTTTCCACCTTCCACATTCCTATCTCACCCACTCTCTATGCTCTCTTTCTCTCCTTCTTGAACTGTGTCCACAGTACCCCCGCAGCCCACCCCCATTTTCTTCTTCTCCCCTGTCCCTGGCTAGGCTCCCTTTCTCCCTTAGCTCTCAGCCTCAAATTACAGGAAAGCTATAGCTCTGTAAATGGCCTGAGGGAGGGACAGGATCACATTTCATTCGCCTGGAAATTTAGAATTACAAATTAATCTACAAGAAACAATTGCAGGAGCAACTTAAAACTGATGTGGACAAGGCTGAGCAGAGCTGAGGGTGGGGGTGGGGCATGCAGGGCAGCTATTGTGCTTTCTTCCACAGCCTCATGCAGAACATGCTAGCTTCCTACAAGGGTTAATCGAGGTAACTGAAAATGTTTATAGCATTATGTCTGTAATACAGCTACATTCATTTTTGACTTGATGAAATTATCAGCTATTTAACAGCCTTTTAGGGTGTTTTGACTGCAACATTTTCATTTATACTTCAATGCACAAATGCCAAATGTAGGAGCCCTGTTTGCTGGTGGGGTTGGGGTAGTAAAAAGGAGCTTTAGGAGCTTAGACAAGGCGATATATATATACAAGACGTGCTCTCATAAAATGTTCATTTTGATGCCTTAGAAATTGCTACAGCATTTAAATTAATTTCTTTCTGTTTCTCTCTTCACTTAGCATTTGCTAAAAATATTTGGTCATCACAAAAGACCTCAGAACCACAGTATTTTACATCGGCAGTGAAGAGTTGCCAGTACTGGCTAACGAGCGTTTTTATACACTTCTGATTTATTCTGGGTTTTTTTTTTTTAAATATGGTAGGTCAGCAACATTTCAAGAAATGATATAAAGTAGTGTTTTTATATTGAAAAGGTTTTATCAGTTTTGAGAACCTTTGAAATTAGGAGTCTTAGTTTTCTCTCATCGTTTTCTAAGTTCTTTTTGGAGGGTAGAGCCAGCTCTCAGTATGGTTATTTATAAATTGTATATAATCCAACTTCATTATGCAGGCAATATATTAGGCAACTTTTATATTATTTTTCAGTCATAGTATATTATTACCATAATTATTCTTGGTGGTTATTAGCCTTTGTTGATTGCTCTCTTATTCCATTATTACTCAGTTCAATACATATGTGGCTATGTAGAACCTGAGTGGAGAAATACTGACGAAGTAGAGTGGCTCAGATGGTAAAGTATCTGTCTGCAGTGCGGGAGACCCGGGTTCAATCCCTAGGTTGGGAAGATCCTCTGGAGAAGGAAATGGCAGCCCTCTCCAGTACTCTTGCCTGGAAAATCCCATGGATGGAGGAGCCTGGTAGGCTCCATAGGGTCGCAAAGAGTCAGACACAACTGAGTGACTTCATTTTCACTTTCTCACAATAGAAGAACTAGGGAAGACTTTTGGCATTGCCCTGGGACTGAAGGAACAGGTAGGATGTCAGTGGGTAGGGAGGAGGGAAGAATATTCTAATCACAGCAAGAGCAAACTCATGGTAAAAAGTAAAATGTGTGTAGGATATTGTGAAGAGTTGTGGGGAGCTCTTGGGAGCCTAAGACACAAAGTAGATGAGTGGTGTCCTGAGGAGAAGATTGAAAAGCCTACTAGAAAGGTGTATTAAGAATGGGCTATGAAAGTCCTGGAATGGGGTGATGAGAAGCTTGAGACTTTTTACTCTGTGTGTGTGTATGTGTGTATGCATGCACGCACACGTGCACACACACACATATGTGCTCAGCGATGTCTTGCTAGCTAACGGAAAGTCATCGAGCACAGTGGAACAGTGGTTATCAGAGCATATTGTTTTAAGCAACTCAAAACCCCCACTCTAGAAATATGAGAAAATGGAATTAGAAGGGATAGAAGGTCTATGAATCAAGGCTAATTGGAAGTGGTCAAACAAGAGATTGGTAGAGTAAGTGTCAACATTCTAGGAATCAGCAAACTGAAATGGACTGGAATGGGTGAATTTAACTCAGATGACCATTATATCTACTACTGCGGGCAGGAATCCCTCAGAAGAAATGGAGGGATTTCATGGTCGACAAAAGAGTCCGAAATGCAGTACTTGGATGCAATCTCAAAAATGACAGAATGATCTGTGTTTGTTTCCAAGGCAAACCATTCAATATCACAGTAATCCAAGTCTATGCCCCAACCAGTAACGCTGAAGAAGCTGAAGTTGAACAGTTCTATGAAGACCTACAAGATCTTTTAGAACTAACACCCCAAAAAGATGTCCTTTTCATTATAGGGGACTGGAATGCAAAAGTAGGGAGTCAAGAAACACCTGGAGTAACTGGCAAATTTGGCCTTGGTATACGGAATGAAGCAGGGCAAAGACTAATAGAGTTTTGCCAAGAAAATGCACTGATCATAACAAACACCCTCTTCCAACAACACAAGAGAAGACTCTATACATGGACATCACCAGATGGTCAACACTGAAATAGATGGATTATATTCTTTGCAGCCAAAGATGGAGAAGCTCTATACAGTCAGCAAAAACAAGAGCAAGAGCTGACTGTGGCTCAGACCATGAACTTCTTATTGCCAAATTCAGACTTAAATTGAAGAAAGTAGGGAAAACCACCAGACCATTCAGGTATGACCTAAATCAAATCCCTTATGATTATACAGTGGAAGTGAGAAATAGCTTTAAGGGCCTAGATCTGATAGATAGAGTGCCTGATGAACTATGGACTGAGGTTCGTGACATTGTACAGGAGAGAGGGATCAAGACCATCCCCATGGAAAAGAAATGCAAAAAAACAAAATGGCTGTCTGGGGAGGCCTTGCAAATAGCTGTGTAAAGAAGAGAGGCAAAAAGCAAAGGAGAAAAGGAAAGATATAAACATCTGAATGCAGAGTTCCAAAGAATAGCAAGAAGAGATAAGAAAGCCTTCTTCAGCGATAAGTGCAAAGAAACAGAGGAAAACAACAGAATGGGAAAGACTAGAGATCTCTTCAAGAAAATCAGAGATACCAAAGGAACATTTCATGCAAAGATGGGCTCAATAAAGGACAGAAATGGTATGGACCTAACAGAAGCAGAAGATATTAAGAGGTGGCAAGAATACACAGAAGAACTGTACAAAAAAGATCTTCATGACCCAGATAATCACGATGGTGTGATCACTGACCTAAAGCCAGACATCCTGGAATGTGAAGTCAAGTGGGCCTTAGAAAGCATCACTACGAACAAAGCTAGTGGAGGTGATAGAGTTCCAGTTGATCTCCTTCAAATCCTGAAAGATGATGCTGTGAAAGTGCTGCACTCAATATGCCAGCAAATTTGGAAGACTCAGCAGTGGCACAGGACTGGAAAAGGTCAGTTTTCATTCCAATCCCAAAGAAAGGCAATGCCAAAGAATGCTCAAACTACCGCACAATTGCACTCATCTCACACGCTAGTAAAGTAATGCTCAAAATTCTCCAAGCCAGGCTTCAGCAATATGTGAACCGTGAACTTCCAGATGTTCAAGCTGGTTTTAGGAAAGGCAGAGGAACCAGAGATCAAATTGCCAACATGTGCTGGATCATAGAAAAAGCAAGAGAGTTCCAGAAAAACATCTATTTCTATTTCTGCCTTATTGACTATGCCAAAGCCTTTGACTGTGTGGATCACAATAAACTGTGGAAAATTCTGAAAGAGATGGGAATACCAGACCACCTGATCTGCCTCTTGAGAAATTTGTATGCAGGTCAGGAAGCAACAGTTAGAACTGGACATGGAACAACAGACTGGTTCCAAATAGGAAAAGGAGTACCTCAAGGCTGTATATTGTCACCCTGTTTATTTAACTTCTATACAGAGTACATCATGAGAAACGCTGGACTGGAAGAAACACAAGCTAGAATCAAGATTGCCGGGAGAAATATCAATAACCTCAGATATGCAGATGACACCACCCTTATGGCAGAAAGTGAAGAGGAACTCAAAAGCCTCTTGATGAAAGTGAAAGTGGAGAGTGAAAAAGTTGGCTTAAAGCTCAACATTCAGAAAATGAAGATCATGGCATCCGGTCCCATTACTTCATGGCAAATAGATGGGGAAACAGTGGAAACAGTGTCAGACTTTATTTTTCTGGGCTCCAAAATCACTGCAGATGGTGACTGCAGCCATGAAATTAAAAGACGCTTGCTCCTTGGAAGGAAAGTTATGACCAACCTAGATAGCATATTCAAAAGCAGAGATATTACTTTGCCAACAAAGGTCCATCTAGTCAAGGCTATGGTTTTTCCAGTGATCGTGTATGGATGTGAGAGTTGGACTGTGAAGAAGGCTGAGCGCTGAAGAATTGATGCTTTTGAACCATGGTGTTGGAGAAGACTCTTGAGAGTCCCTTGGACTGCAAGGAGATCCAACCAGTCCATTCTGAAGGAGATCAGCCCTGGGATTTCTTTGGAGGGAATGATGCTGAAGCTGAAACTCCAGTACTTTGGCCACCTCATGCGAAGAGTTGACTCACTGGAAAAGACTCTGATGCTGGGAGGGATTTGGGGGCAGGAAGAGAGGGGGACGACAGAGGATGAGATGGCTGGATGGCATCACCAACTCGATGGACGTGAGTCTCAGTGAACTCTGGGATTTGGTAATGGGCAGGGAGGCCTGGCGTGCTGCGATTCATGGGGTCGCAAAGAGTCGGACATGACTGAGCGACTGATCTGATCTGATCTGATCTGAGAAGAGTTAGACAAATATGCTTTAGCAAATATTCTCCAACTTATTTGATAAGACCAAAGAATACCTACAAAAGAGGAAGCAGAATGTCTTATGACAATGATTATAAAACTTCTAATCCTTTGGTTTTAAATTTATTTTTATGCTGTAAGCACATGAACATCCTCATATCTCTTTCTGTCTCTCTCTTCCCTTTTCTACCCTGTCCCTTTTTAGAACCCATTTTCAATTTTCTTAGACTCAAAGATGTTCTTATTTGACTGGATATATAATAACACAATATAGGCTAAATTCATCATTACCAAACATCTATTTTTAATTCTGTTTAGTTCTGTAGCTCTATGGTTGCAATCTCATCTACTTGAAGGTGAGAACAATTCTGTTCACCATATTTTAAGAAGCACTGATCTCGACAGATGGAACACTGACCCTTTCATGTAACCTATATTATTATGCACCTCTGATAGGAAATTAATAGCACTAATCTTATTTTCTAATGTAACTGGCATCTTTTGGGACTCATTAGCTAACTAGCTGCTTTAGTGACTGAAGTTTACCAAAGAGTACAGAGATTTTACCTTTAAGTTCACAGTTGTGTTTCAAAATAGAAGGAAGGTGTTTGCTTAACTGGCTAGCTCATCTTCAGTCTCAGATATATCTTTCATCCCAAAATATTCTTGCTTTTCTTGCATTGCTATTTGTCTGATGATGAATTCCTTGCTAGACACTTTCTTTCCATGGACAACTAACCAATATATTTAATCTCTTCTTCCAAGAAAGAACATAAAACATAACATGACTTTTATACAGTATTTTTTATTTATAAAATTGACTTTTGCTTGAATGGACAGTTTTTCTCTTTGTATTTGATGCATACACCCAGGAACACAATCAGAAGATTTCTATTGATTGTTCTGAAGCAATTTAGTTCTGGTCATGGTTGTACTGGATTTGCAATTATACTGAGGAGAGGTATTATTGACTAGGCCTGGTGATTACCACACTGACATCAGATTCAGCCAGAGGTGAAACTAACCTACATCTCCATGTTGGTGTTCCTCTTATAAAAGATCTGCACTGATTCATCTAAACCACAGAAGAACAACACATGATGCTATGTTTTAGTCACAGCAATTTATTTCTGTATGCAGTTCATTTACTTTTGAGTATAAGCAACTTAAGGTACTGACTTAGGAAAGATATATATTGAGGAAGAAAGATATACATTGAGGAGGTTAATTATTGACCCACGACACATGGCTTTTGTCTAGCAAACAAATAGGTCTCCTTTTGTATTAAAACAATGGTTTCCAGACAGGTCTTATTAATAGATGGATTACTCTTGCATATGTTTACTCAGATTGAATGTGGTCTATTAAATAGTAAATCCATTTTTAATGTAAATTTGAATTTCTTGGTTTACGTAAAGTAAATATATATGTAAGCCTGGTAGCAATAACAGTGTGTTCATTCTTAGAAAACAGGGATGTTTTATACATACTAAACTCAGGTGTAAGTGTAGTTTTTGGTGAAAATTCAACGGAACATGTATGTAAATAAAAGTTACCTGGAACAAATATTTTCTTAAAATATCAAGCCTGATTATGCTGAAAAATGCACTAATGTACAATCCATTGGTCCATCTGCAGAGAAGGTTGGCTTAACTAGAGACAGCAGTGTATGCATAGAGAGATTAGGAAATGAAAAATATATTGTTCATGCTTGGTATATGATTAACAAAAATGTGCAAGTAATTTGCTGAAAATAATTCCCAAATAGACATATTATGCTTTTTCATCTTCTACAATATGCTTACTTTTGTTTCGTGATTGAAATGAAAATGACCCGAGTAAACCATAAGGATATTTTAAATAAGACTCTCACATCTAGAACACAAAGATATTCTTTACCAACAATTGATGCAATATATCCTCAGGTTTTATTTGTTCTAAAAAAACAAATAATGATTATCATAATTCGAAAGTTTGACAGAGAAGCATTGTCAACCACGTCTGCCTACAGAAAAAAATTCATTTATTTGCAAATACAGACAAATTTGTTTTGTTCACTTTTTGTAAACTCAAGTACTTTCAACTTAGACTGAAAGACTTATGCTTTTTCATTGTTTTATGAAGTATAGTTATTCTAATATCAATGTAATACTCTTAAATGGGTTGTGTTTATATCTTTCTGGACAGAATTGACCTTACTGTAGAGTTTAGATAGTATAATTCTTCAACGGGAGATCCATCTAATATCTGAGAAATTCTTCACAGAACTAGAAGATTTTGACCACATGATATTTCTGATTTAATCTACCCAGCCACAAAAGCATTGGTTTAGAAATAGGCTTATTATGGAAGAAGTAGATCCACCCTCTCAATCTGTCAGTCTCTTACATCAGCTAGCCTGTTGAGAAATTTGCATTTGACACCTTTTGAGTTGACCAATATTTTAGAATCCTAGCTTTGAGGAGCTGGACCAGTTAATAAGAGATAAAGCAGGTTTCAATTATTTCAATATGGTCCCGTTGACATAGGGAAGAGAAATACTCAGTTCTGTGGTCAGAGGATACACAGAAATCTCTCCACAGTCATCTTGTGAAGAGTGCCTTTGGTCTCTCAGGGTGCCTTATAATAGAGTACAGATGGTCCCATACAGACCCATTACCACCACTCAGAAAAACCCTGTTAATCAGGTGAGACATCAAAAGCATCAGCCCAACATCCAGGAGGAGAGCTGGCAGGAGCAGACAGTGCCGCTGATTCTCGCTTGCTAGGGTGAGATCCAGAAGGGAGGCTTTCTCTACTGACAGGCAGAGAACACTGAAGCTTGAGTAACTTGGGTGAGCAAAAGTTTTATCTGAAGTATTCAAAAAATATGGGCAAAAGCAAATGTTTGGTTTAAATTAAGTGCCTAAGAGGCTCAGTCCCATGTCTTGTTTTTGTTGATAGGGTTGGGATGGTCAACTCAGAAAGAAGGGAACAAGTACATCCTATTTGAGACTCTTTTTACAATATTTGCAGAGATTTACTACGATTTCCAAAGGTCATGTAGGGAGCTATTAGATATAGGATATATAATCTCTCAAACTGTACTCTAAACTTCTGTCATTTAGGGATTATCGTATTTCTTATCCATTCTGCACCATGTTTTTTAACCCATTTCTCATGCATTCTACAGAACACATAGGGGCCAATCTAGGAATGAATGTGAAATGTAATTATTGAACAGCCTTCTTTACTAATGCTATCTTCTTTTGCTACAGAATATGTTAATTACTTCTTGTCTGCACAAAAAATGCTGTTTTTTTTCTTTTCTGTTATATAGAATTGCCAGTTAAAAACAAGTTTGAAAGGAGTCAAAACACTAAAGTAAATTTAAAAAAGAGCCAACAAGAGACGTTGAGTAATTTTGAAAGAAACCATAAAGTTGAAATGAAATAACAATGGAAAATGGGACAAATAATCCATTTCTTCACCAATAAATGTAGATGCCTTTGACATGGTCAAAATAAATCACATCGATGACAGTGATATACATAATTATCTCAGCATTTTGATTTTTATTTCAATGATATCTCAGTGAATCATACTGTCTTGGGGCAGCTCAATGCCTTATGACATTTTCCTGACCATATAAAACTTTAAGCTTTACCTAGCAGCCAGAGAGCAAAGAGAAATGCAAAGGCACAGATTGAACACTGAAAGTAAAAACTACCTCTAGGAAAATACTGTACCTTTTTGAGTATAATATAGACGTACAGACAGAAAAATGCAAGGCACACTGTCTCTCTAAACACACACACAAGTGTACATATATATTCACATACACATACATACACACATATATGTGTGTGTATATACGGTGTGTGTTAGTCATTCAGTCATGTCCAACTCTTTGCGATCCCATGGACTGTAGCCTGCCAGACTCTCTATCCATGGAATTCTCCAGGTAAGAATACTGGAGTGGGTAGTCATCTCTTCTCCAGGTGATCTTCCTGACCCAGGGATCAAACCCAAGTCTCCTGCATTACAGGCAAATTCTTTGCTATCTGAGCCACGAGGGAAGCCCATATATGTATATGTGAAGTGAAAGTCACTTAGTCATGTCAGACTCTTTGCGACCTCATGGACTATAGAGTCCATGGAATTCTCCAGACCAGAATACTGGAGTGGGTAGCCTTTCCCTTTTCCAGGGGATCTTACCAACCCAGGGATCGAACTCAGGTCCCCTGCATTGTAGGCAGATGTTTTTTTACCAGCTGAGCCACAAGGGAAGCCCATATATGTGTATGCTGCTGCTGCAGCTGCTAAATCGCTTCAGTCGTGTCCGACTCTGTGCGACCCCGTAGATGGCAGCCCACCAGGCTCCACTGTCCCTGGGATTCTCCAGGCAAGAACACTAGAGTGGGTTGCCATTTTCTTCTCCAATGCATGAAAGTGAAAAGTCAAAGTGAAGTCGCTCAGTCGTGAACGACTCTTAGCGACCCCATGGACTGCAGCCCACCAGGCTCCTCTGTCCATGGGATTTGCCAGGCAAGAGTACTGGAGTGGGGTGCCATTGCCTTCTCCATATATGTGTATATGTCTGTATAAATAAAGATGTCATACTTTTAATTTAAAATATATAACTTAATGACTTTATGAAAGTCAGTATCACACACTAATCTGGTTTTGCCACAGTTTTAGAGAATGATAACTCTTACATATGCATAATTGATTTAGAATGTTTAATACAGTGTTATATGAGATTGAACCAGATGGGCCTTTTCTTTATAAATTAGGTCCTTGGAAAATCTGAATACTTTTTGGAGAGACTCCTGAATATTCCCTCCAACACATCTGCACATCCCCATCGTGTGCACGGGGAGGGGCAGGTGACACCCAGACAGCAGTACGGCCGTGTCTCCTTGCCTTGTTTGCACAATGGCCACCACCATCTTCTGCTGTCCCTGCTTTGCCAAAGTTAGTGACTGAAATCAAAACGGGTGGGCCTGAGGAATGCTGAACCGAACTGTTGCTCATGTCATTAAAAACTCAGCTAGGCAGAAAGCTAGGAATGGAACAGTTGACAAAGATAAAGCTGAGAGCTCTGTGGCTTATCCTTAATTAGGTGTTGGCATTGGTTCCTGTCAAACAAGGGGGAGAGTGTGTGTTGCAGACACTGACGCATACAGACAGTGCTAGTCACAGTTGGAGAGAACACGGGGTGCATTCAAGCTGGCACTGAAAGGGATTTAGATAAGTACTTGAGGGAACAAAAATCGAAAAAGGAGGATGATAGCAATGGAAGCTTTAGATGAATTGCAACTGAGTGCACCTTTATTACAGCTTATCAGTCTCCAGACAGCTACAAACCAACCTTCCTAGTGCATTTCTCTTCGTGTTCTCCTGGATTAAAGGTCAAAGTAACTCAAATTTATATATTCTGTCGCCCTGTCTCAGTCTCTCCCTTTGCTCACCTATAGGTGCCACACATCTCAGGGATTGGGGATCCCTGGCATGAAGCTTCTAAAGGGCCTCTTCTCATTGGAAAGTTTCCATTGATTTAAAATAATTATATATGGGAAGAGGTTGCAAATAATGCAATATTAAAAGGTCACAAAAATCCTACTGGCATAAATACATGCATGGCAATGGGCCAGCTCTAATCGCTCTTGTCCATAACTGCAGTTCTATCTTGCATCCATCTGATATATTCAAATAGCTAATATTCTGGTTTATTAGAACACTGTCTATATGTATTCTCAACATACACAAAAGCTGTGTGTTTTCATAATATGTATAAGCACTTCAGACGGTAAGCTGTGCACATTGCAGCTAGCAGATGGTAGCTCTTATCACAGATAAAAGCACATATATATGTTTCTGTAACGACACCCTCAGAGAGAACGGATAAGAGAAGAATCCTCTCCACATCACAGCTTACATTACCCATCTACTTAGCCAGCAAACAGCATATGTTTTACTGCTGTGGAAAGGCAGTGCTTGAGAGGAAAATATGATAAAAATAAACTCAGAAATAACCTTATGGATAAATACAAAAACGTGCTAATTGGAAGTTAGGTGTGCATGTAGAAGTTAGGTAGGGCAGAATTTACCATGTTCCAAAAGTGAGACAAAAAAAGTACATCATGGAATTGATTGCCAGATAAAATGTAGGATGTCCGGTTAATTCAAATGTCATATGAACAATGCATAAACATTTAGTGTAAGTATATCCCAAATATTGCTTGCCTCATCACTCATGGAAAATTTGAGAGACACTTAGGCTAAATATCATGAATTCTATCTGAATACTTATTTGACACCTGTCTACCTAAAATTCAAATTTAAATGGGTGCCTTATATTTTTATTTGCTAAATCTGACCACTACAGTCTTACTCTGCTGTTATTAAGGTTTTTAACCAATGCTCCCAGGGTTCCAGGCAAAGGTAAACCTTCAAAAAGCATGTCAATTCTGAAAAAATATGATTGCAGGCTCTTTCTGTGCACACAAAACCAGCAGGAGTCTTGAATGTTTATCTGAAAGATGCAGTCACTAAAAGCTAGTGTGTATAATTTAGGACATATATCTCTCCACCCTTCTATCCTCACCCCATAGAGTTTTAGATCCTGGTTTGGAACTATCTGCATAATTGTTTCACTTTGGCTCTATAACACAGCTCTTTTTCATTTATGAATTTGGTTTATTATTTCAGACTAAGATCTATTTGCACTCATAAAAAAAGGAGACAGACTTTAAACACTCCACATGTACACATTTGTGTTCTTAGGCTGAGATCGGCATTCAAACTGGAAGGTTAAATGGAGTTCAGATAATTTCTTTTTTTATCCTTTGCTCTGGCTTTTGTCTCCTGTCTTTCAGCAAAACTGAATAAAGATGTCTCCATTTTACACCAAAAGATTCAATTACTTCTCGAATACTGGGTAAACATCTGCAGATGAACGATCTTAACAAATGTAGTTTGATTCCACACAAACTTATGTGACACTTTTGTTTTCTCTCTTCAAGAGCAGAGAATAGATTCAAGCCTGCTTTTCTGAGACTAAGCCTCCATGCCACGAGCACTGAATTTTTGGCAGGCAGCCAACCAATCTCTGTAGCCCAATGAAACTCTGATTCCATCTGCTCCAGCAGCGCAGTATATTCCACTTCAGGTCAAAAGCAGGGAGCCCGCAGTATTAACATTACACTAATCTGTAAAGACATTTTCACTGGGCTAGATAGGCTAATGTTACACAGGCTTTCAAAGCTTCAAGAGCAACAGTAATTGTCAGGGGGAAACTCAGTGGGCAGTAGATTCTTGCTGAGAATATTCCAAGATGAGGCTAGATGAATGGTTCTAAAGAATGAAGGGAGAAAAATACCTCTTAAAAAAGGCAAGTCACTATCTTGTTAAGCAGGTGTTTTAAACACAACATTAAACCATATATTTAGCAATGCAAACTCTATCATTCTATTTTTCCTGTTTATTCCTGGGTCCCAAAACTAACGTACACACAATTACACACACACACACACACACACAGAGCCTTGGAAGCCTACTAAATAATTGATGAAGACTACAATCTCCATTAAAAACCTAGATGGAAATAGATTGCTCTAAGCATAACCTTGGTGTTATGAAATCAGAACCATTCCAAGCTCTTAATGCATTTTTAAAAAGAAAAGTAAGCATATGGCTAACTTCTCACCACCTCTCCCCATCCTTCTTTGCTATTTTGCTGCTTGTAGAAAACACAATCAGTTTGGGGATATGTAGCCCTGAATCAATTGCTCATTAAGCATAACCTACCAAGGACTTTATTAAAGACCCTTGATGGAAAATATGCTGAAGGAAAATACTGTGAGGCAGATTAATGTATACAATGGAAATTTAATACCAGTAACAAAAACGGGTCTTTTTCATTTCCCTAGTTCTTTGGTTTGAGGGGAAAAGTAGTTTAAGATTCATGCCTTCAGGCAGATCAGAAACCATTAAGAACTACATTTCAGGAAATTGTAATGAATAAAAATTCAATTTAGACTGCTTGACTTTCTTTGAGAATAAGAGGAAAAATGACTAGAAAAGAATTATTTGAAAATCTCCACAATTAGGAAGTACACAGATATGTTTCTGCTATAATTTAAAGTTATGCAGAGTTGACCTGAAAGACTACTTTGTGCTAGAATAATAGATTTCCCTCTGCTTGGAAGTATGCTGTCTCTATAATGTAAAAAGTAGCAAAACATACATAATTTCAATTTTCTTTCCTTATAATGTAAGTGAATACTTAGGGTTATATATTTTGAAGTTTCCCACCCATGTTCCTTTAAAAAAAAAAAGACTAAATATGAAAGTTGTTTGGAAATGAGTAAAACCATTGGACTTTTCAATCTTCAAAAATAATAAAGAAAAATTGGCAAGCATTTTTATTGTACTGGTTTAACACTTACTGCCTCTCTATATTCCTTGTCATAAAAATTTGCTAATAAAAAGGAACTGAATTTGGAACCGAAGAATCCCCTTCCTTTTTTAAAAAAAATAGTTCCTACTCTAAATGGAAAATTCATATAGGGAACAGATCAATGAATATGCATGAGTCTTCATGCATTGATATACATATGATTTCTCCTCTACAAAGACTGGTTTGGAAGACTTTGTTATCTGACCAGAAAAGCCTGTAGTAAGTTGAGATAAAGGAGACTGACTCCAATCCCCTCAGCCTTTGCAATTGCTTTATATTCTAATCACTGCACTAAGCATCTGTCCCCGGCAGGCAGCTTGTTCAATCTAGCAGATAACGAATGCAGCCCGATGGAGGCCGTGCTGGCCCTTCCCTACGCGCGAGAAGCTAGTGTTCCATTCCTCTGATTAAACAGGCAGTGGGAAAGCGCTCTCAGAGCTGTAATTGCCTCCGTTATGAAACATCTTCACCTGTTAGCCAAAGCTAAGTTGAATCACAGCAGAAATTATTAACAGTGGCTGTTTTCAAGCCAGCTTAATTTGAGCTGATGCTGCTGTTCACTTAACACAGATGAATAGGTGTGCAGGACAAGAGCCTAAGCGGAGATGACACCCCAATGAATATTTGCTCCCAGCCCTGCTGTGAGAAGCTGGCTTGCACAACAACAGACAATTGTTAAAAAGTACAAGGGAGGGAAGCATTGGACAGGACCCACTCCTCTACCGTCACCTTCTGTACTCAGGAGAACTTTCTGACGGATGGCAGCTTTTGACAGCTAAATCATTTCTGCAATTAGTTTCCACAAGTGTTGGCAAGCACAAACTATTTTTTGGGGGGGCTGTGCACAGTGGTATGGGGAACAGTGCCTGGCTTCAAACATGGCCAGAAACTCTCTTTTCAGAGAACTGAACAGGCATTAAAATTTAATGGTCTGCTTTCATTTTCTCTGCAGTGTGCTTCAGGATGATTATAAATTACAGCATTCTGCTTACTTTTGACGGAAGTCATGTATCAGCATTTGATTTAGAAGCAATGTGTGCTTGACATATGAAACACATCTTGCAGAAGTGATTTATCACAGAGCTCTTTTTTTGTTTGTTTCCTAAGAAAAGAGCTGCACAGGGAAGGGCAGCACTGGGATGGTGACAGCCATCCTCATAGTAGGGGTGTGACTGTGACTTCAGACAGTGTCTGAAAAGTCTGAATATATCTTATTTTCCAAGCTGAGAAATCTTTTTGCTTGTCCTCTAAAGCTCAACATTATTCCTCAAAATCTCACTCTATTCAAAAAAATTTTTTTTCTGGTTAAAGATGAGCAAAGCATTACTGGATATGGGAATCATTTCTCAAAGTTGGGTGGGGTGTCATAGGCAAGATGCTCTCCTATAATCCCAGGCAAGTTTGGGAAGCTGCTGGCTTGCAGGGTCTCTGATGCAATATGATTGGCCGAGGAGAGAGACCGAGAGCAGATGGGGTATTTTGGGGTTTGAATGGGTGTGGGGCTAGAGGTTTGGAACATAAAGACAATGCCTGATTCTTCTGTTAGCTGGTATATTTCTTTACCCAGCAGAGGTTATGTCTGCTGGTGAACCGAGCTGCAACATAGCCAATCCATTCTTATCAGAGTTTCTTTATCATCTGCTCTGATGGCTACAGCCAAAACAATTGTGTGGGGACCTATACGCTCACCAAGTGGTTTAATCAAACAACTGGCTGGTGACCATGTTCTATCTATCAAGTCTGATGAATAATTATAACAGAGCTGCAGAACTTTCACATATTGTTTCAAAATCACACTTCATGGCATAAGGTATAACCTGGAAATACATTTCCCTTCTTTGTCTGTTATTTATCCTTGTAAAACTAAGCTTACCTCTCACCTCATATCCTCTGGGTAGTTTCCTCAACACTTGCAGTTAGTAATTCATGACCCTATCTCTTTAGACAGTTCTTTTCTAATTATTTCAACACCATTACCTATGGTCTTCCTCTCCTGCTCCCTATGCTATTTTCTAACATTCAACTTTTAACCTCAAATTCTTCTCCTCAGATGTTAGTATAAATCTGGCACAGACTTTTCATAAAATTTTTGAGTAAATAAATGTTGAATGAATGGAAGTGTAAATGAATCTGTATTTCAGGTCAAAGAAAGAAGTGAGAGTGTACTGTAGAGCTGACAATATATATTCCTCTCATATGGGTTTCTTCTTTCTACAGGGGAAAAGAAATTCTTGTTTTTAGCTGGGCACATGGCTTTCTGGAATAAAGACTTTATTTTTCAGCTTGCTTTGCTACTAAGTATGACCATTTTCTATATCAGTTAACGGGAGGTAGGTAGAAATGGTATGGTAATTCAAGAGGTGACTTTGATCATGGCTGGAAAGAAACTGTAATGGCTAGAGTGCTAGCAGTCATTTTGGAGTCTACGGTCCTTCTGGGATTAAAATTCCTGTCCAGCAGAGCAACAAGGTATAAGGAATTAGAGACTCGGATACCACAGAAACTATGTTGGTCCTGGGCTAATTACTTTCAGGTGTCTTGAATATGCAAAGGGAAAAAACCCTTCAAACTGTGTGAATTGAAATCCTTACTATGGTTTACCAGTAGTACCTGCTACATAATTTGCAAGATTTAGTACAAGTAATTTTTAAATAGGGTGACAGTATATAGCCTTGTCATACTCCTTTCCCAATTCTGAACCTGTATGTAGGTCAAGAAACAACAGTTAAACCAGACATGGAAAATGGACTGGTTCCAAATTGGGAAAGGAGTATGTATGACAAGGTTGTATATTATCACCCTGCTTAAATAAATACTTATATGCAGAGTACATCTTGCAAAATGACAGACTGGATGAATGAATCACAACCTGGAGCCAAGATTGCTAGGAGAAATAGCAACAACTTCAGATATGCAAGTTGTTGATATTTCATTCTAATGGCAGCAAGTGAAGAGGAACTAAAGAGCCTCTTGATGATAGTCAAACAGGAGAGTGAAAAAGCTGACTAAGATCAAGGCATTCAGTCTCATTACTTCCTGGCAAATAGAAGGGGGAAAAGTGGAGTAGTGACAGATTTTATTTTCTTGGGCTCCAAAATCACTGTGGATGGTGACTGCAGCCATGAAATTAAAAGATGCTCCTGGAAGGAAAGCTATGACAAACCTAGACAACATATTAAAAAGCAGAGACATCATTTTACTGACAAAGGTCCATATAGTCAAAGTTATGGTTTTTCCAGTAGTCATGGATGGTGGTAAGAGTTGGATTATAAAGAAGGCTGAGTACCAGGAATTGATGCTTTTGAATTGTGGTACTGGAGAAGACTCCTCAGAGTCCCTTTGACAGCAAGGAGATCAAACCAGTTACGCCTAAAGGAAATCAACCCTGAATATTCATGGAAGGACTGATGCTGAAGCTGAAGCTCCAATACTTTGACCACCTAATGGGAAGAGCTGGCTCACTGGAAAAGACCCTGATGCTGAGAAAGCTTGAAGGCAAAAGGAGAAGGGGATGGCATAGGATGAGATAGTTAGATAGCATCACTGACCCAATGGACATGAATTTGAGCAAACTCATGGAGATAGTGGAGGACAGAAGAGCCTGATGTACTTTGGTTCATAGGGTTGCCAAGAGTCAGACACAACTAAGTCACTGAACAACTACAACAATTTTTGAACAGAGGAGTTTGTTTAAAAATCATTGAGAGTTTTCAAGGCAGCAACAGCAGAGATAAAAGCTAGTGCGGAGCCCATTTACGCTTAGGAAGCTTGTCTCATTTTTTACCAAATCCTTCCTTACCCACTGAAATCTCTTTAGCCACGTTGGCCTTGTTTCTGCATCCTGACTACATTAGACTCTCCTGCTCTGGACATTTGTGCTTGGCCATTCTAAGCCAGGGATCACTCTGCCACAGTTAACAGCAATATTCATATGACCTATGCTGGCCCCCACTCAACATCACAGTTTACAAAAGTTGTTTGCAATACCTCTCCATCCCTAGTATTATTGTGTATTCTTATTTCTACAATAGCATACCTATGCCATTTCCTGATTTTATTGCCTTCTTACGTGTTTCTTTTTAAAATTACCCAATCCTATTGATTCTAAAGCAAGCTTCCTGAGGGTAGGTGTTTTCTGTGTCTTATTCACCAATAAATAAAGACAACCTCAAGCACATGGGTATTTGATCTATATCATTTGATCTAGATCTTGATCTAGATCAAGAGTACATTTCTTGATGCTTTTAAAAAACATTTTATCAATTTATCCTATAATTACTTGATTTTCTGTTTGGTTACATGGAAGTGGACCTGCAAAGACAGAGCTCATTTGTGTAAATATTTCCCAAACTTGTCAGATACATGAAAAAGGAGGGATTTCCTCTCTGCTGGACCTCTGTTTGTACTGCAGTTAACACACACACCCACACAACCCTGGAAAGCAAAACGACCTACCCCTGTCTACACTGACATGACTACATCAAGTGTTCCTTTTCTTCACTGATCTTTTTAAATCACTTAAGTCATGTCTGACTCCCTGTGACCCCATGGATTGTAGCCCTCAAAGCTTCTCTGTCCATGGGATTTCCCAGGCAAGCATAATGGAATGCGTTGCCATTTCCTTCTCCAGGGGATCTCCCTAATTCCAGGATCAAACCCACATCTCGTGCATCTCTTGCATTGGCCAGTGGATTCTTTACCTTCGAGCCACCAGGGAAGCATTTTCTTCATTAAGATAAATTTACTATTCAAGGAGAGTCTGCCCAGACAAATAACTTGACTGTTCATCATAGGAAATTTCTGAATACCCAACCACCATTCAATAGAAAGCATCAATATAAGATTTTACCCATAGAGAGTTTGAATCTCTTTCCTCAAAAATCCTTACTGGATATTTCTAATATCAAGTCTAAACTTTATATCATGATCCTTACCCAATCCTAGTCAAGTCCTTGCATGGAAGATCCACTAACACCAAACTTTCCATTCTCAATAAATCCTGACTTGGCCCTTCATCTCTAAGATGCTACCAAAGCTAAGTTAGTGTTATCCATTCCTGTGATCAGCACCTCAACTTTATCTTCTCAAAAGCTTATGTTGCTGATATTTGGGGAGCCAGCATTTTACAACTCTAATGCAATTCTTTGAGTATGGGTTTATCTCCCACACTGCAGGTGGATTCTGTACCAGCTGAGCCATAAGGTAAGCCCTTGATTATTTAGAAGTTTCAATTATTCAGAGATATAAAGTGTTTTTTCTCTTGAGAAGGGCTTTTCCTTACAAGCATATCAAGGTCAAAAGTTTATATAAATAGTGACATATAATGACTTCATGTGAGTCGGAGAACAAACAAAACATATTTCCATGCTGTCACTGTTCAGTATGGCAGCCATTAGATATATGTATCTATTGAGAATTTGATATGTGCTTTGTCTGAATTGAGATATGACATAAGTGTGAAATATATCCCAGATTCAATGACTTAGTATAGAAAAAAGAATTTAAAGTATCTAATTAATAATTTCTATATGATTATATGTTGAAATGTAGTATTCAGGATCTAATGTGCTATAGGACATAATATAATATTTGGATATAATTTATAATATATGTAAGATTAGGACTTCCCAGATGGCAGTAGAGGTAAAGAACCTGCCTGCCAATGCAGAAGGTGTAAGAGACATGGGTTCTATCCTTGGGTTGGAAAGATCCCCTGGAGGAGGGCATGGCAACCCACTCCAGTATTCTTGCCTGGAGAATCCCATGGACAGAGGAGCCAGGTGGGCTACTGTCCATAAGGTTGCAAAGTCAGACATGACTGAAGCAACTTGGCAAAGTACACACATATATGAATTAAAGGTAATATATGATATGCTATTAAAATTAATTTTAACCATTTCTTTACACTTTTAAAAAATATGGGAGCTAAAAACTTTAAATGATATATATGGGCTTTATTATATTTCTATTGGAGAGTGCTGTTATCTCTCTAGTTAAAAAAGACAAAGGAAAGGAAAAAAAACCCTGACAAACTGCATTATCAATAAAGAGACGAATACATATATTTTTTTCCTCTTGTAATGACTTACTTCTCCAATGTTAGTTACTTATTTAAAGATCCTTACCACTACAACCAGAGATAGTGTTTTCAACACATAAAATACTTGTTTTAAGTGGTATTTCTTGGTCTACTGGAAAGCATTAAGAGGAATTACCTTTAAAAGTTGAAAAGCAATTACAAATTGTTTTACTTTAGAATTAAATTTTAGAGGAAACTCTTCCACAGTTGGCTTTACAAGAGACATTTCAACAGAGTAAGTAAGGAAGCCCAAGTGTTAATCCGAGTTTGTGGAAAACAGCCAGACAGATCTGTGACTGAACAATGTAATTCAATTGTACTAAGAAGCAGATGTAATCTGTAATTTTTCTCTACAACTGGCTCTTTTGCCTGGAGAATGATGCCTGGCTAATGTCCTTTTTGTTGACTGTAGAGGAAATATGCATATCTCCCTTCTATCCTATTGTGTGCTTGAAAACTCTGAACCTGATGTGTTAGAACATTGGGGACGGGGTACAATTGCTTCTTGAAAGACATTTTTGAAAGTTTGACCCTAACTTTTGACTAAGATGAAAGAGAGATGAGACAATCTCAGGACCACTCTCAAAAGCTAAAACAGGAACAAGATAAGGACTAGGGTCAAATGTTGTTGACGTGAGGTAAAAGAAGAGAGAGACACTTGTAAGGAGGAGATGTGAATAAATAAATGTCCTATGGAGGAGGCAACTTTATTCTTTATAGAATATCCTTTATAGAACAAGGAAACGCCACTTCATTGCCATTGAATCCTCTACAATACGAGACCGAAGAGTTAGACCATATAGCTTCCTGTCAGGTGGCTAAGATCTCATTTCATTTTAATGCATGAGCTTTGTGAGTTTTATCCTCCTTCAGAGTCCCTTATCCCCTGAAGTTGTTTTCATGTTTGACAATAGTTTATAATGTTATATTCTCACATGTTGATAATGTAACATAAAAGTTTCAACAATATTTAGATTCACTGTAAACTATTCCCATTTAAAATTCTTCTCAAGCTTTAAACAGAAAAATAGAGAATGTTTTAGGACAGCAGGACATAGTAGCTTTGAATTTTGACCCTTCAGTTCAGCTATATTTGGCAGCTCAATAACTCTGTGATGTAACTTCCTTTATACTATTTTCTTGGTATAAGGAATCAGGAAAAGAATGCTTTAGAGTTTTATACAAAAGTATTTTCCATTTTTTTTCAAGGAGCAAGAAACACTGGAACTCATTCAGAAAATATTATTTGTAAAAATTGTCTAGGTGATTTAAGAATTTAGCACAGAAAGCTGGGGGAAAACTATAATATACATAAGACATGAAATAATTATTACTTATGACAAGAAGAGAAGTGAAAGGCAAACAAAAAGGGAAAGATATACCCAACTGGATGCAGAGATCCAGAGAATAACAAGGAGAGATAAGAAAGGCTTTTTAAGGGAACAATGAAAAGAAATAGAGGAAAACAATAGAACGGGAAAGACTAGAGATCTCTTCAAGAAAAATGGAGATGCCAAGGGAACATTTCCTGCAAAGATGGGCACAATAAATGACAGAAATTGCAAGGACCTCACAGAAGCAGAAGAGATTAAGAAGAGGTGGCAAGAATATACAGAAGAACTATACAAAAAGGGACTTAATGACCCAGATCATCATGATGGTGTGGTCACTCACCTAGCGCCAGACGTCTTGGAGTGTGAAGTCAAGTAGGCCTTAGGAAGCATTAGTACCAACAAAGCTAGTGGAGATGATGGAATTCTAGCTGAACTACTTCAAATCCCAAAAGATGATGCTGTGAAAGCACTGCACTCAATATGCCAGGAAATTTGGAAAACTCAGCAGTGGCCACAGGACTGGAAAAGGACAGTTTTCATTCCAATCCCAAAGAAAGACAATGCTGAACTACTGTACAATTGTGTTCATTTCACATGGTAGCAAGGTAATGTTCAAAATCCTTCAAGCTAGGCTAGCATATGAACCAAGAACTTTCAGATGTACAAGCTGGATTTAGAAACAGCAGAGAAACCAGAGATCAAATTGCCAGCATCCTTTGGATCATAGAAAAAGCAAGGAAAAAAATATATATATACTTCTGATTCATTGACCATGCTAAAGCCTTTGACTGTGGATCACAACAAACTGTGGACATTTCTTAAAGAGACAGGAATACCAGACCACCTTACATGTCTCCTAAGCTCAATGATCTGTCTCCTAAGAAATTTGTATGCAGGACAAAAAGCAACAGTTAGAAATGGACATGGAACAATGGACTGGTTAAAAACTGGGGAAGGAGTACATCAAGGTTCCATATTGCCACCATGCTTATTTAACTCATATGCAGAGTACATCATGGATAATGCCAGGCTGTATGCATCATAACCTGGAATCAAGATTGCCAGGAGAAATATCAACAACCTCAGACATGCAGATGATACCACTCTAACAACAGAAAGTGAAGAACAAAAGAGTCTCTTAATGAGGGTAAAAGAGGAGAGTGAAAAAGCTGGCTTAAAACTCAACATTAAAAAATACTAAGATCATTTCATCTGGTCCCATCACGTTATGACAAATAGTTGGATAAAATGTGGAAACAGTGTCAGACTTCATTTTCTTGGGCTCCAAAATCATGGTGGATGGTGACTGCAGCCATGAAATTAAAAGATACTTGCCCCTTGGAAGGAAAGCTATGACAAATGTAGACTGCACATTAAAAAGCAGAGACATAACTTTGTCAACAAAGGTCTATATAGTCAAAGCTATGGTTTTTCCAGTAGTCATGTATGGATGTGAAAGTTTGGCAATAAACAAGGCTGAGGGCCAAAGAATTGATGCTTTTAAACTATGGTGCTGGAGAAGTCTCTTGAGAGTCTCTTGGACTGCAAGGATATCAAACCAGTTAGTCCTAAAGGAAATCGACCCTGACTTTTTGTTGGAAGGACTGATGCTAAAGCTGAAGCTCCAACGCTTTGGCCACCTGATGAGAAAAGCCAACTTATTGGAAAAGACCTTGATGCTGGGAGAGATTGAGTACAAGAGGAGAGGAGGGAGACTGAGGATGAGGTAGTTAGGTAGCATTGCTGAGCGAATGAACATGACTTTGAGCAGTCTTTGGGAGGTAGTGAAGGACAGGGTAGCCTGGTGTGCTGCAGTTCATGGGGTCACAAAGAGTTGGACATAGCTTAGTGACTGAACAACAACAACAATGACATTGAATCTCTGGAGTTGGTCTTTGTGATTAAAGATGAATAGTTATTACTTCCTAATTCTGATTGCTTTCCTAAAAATGATCTACTATATATAGTAAGGATAGACCCAAGGTTTCAATAAGCATCTTTCTCCAGAGATCAAATTTCTGGAGCAGAAAAATTGTGTGTACAGCAGAGGAGGTATCTGTGGTTCTTTCAAAGGGGAGACTACAACTAAGAAGATGTGCTGATGACAACCTATGTTTCAAAGTCAAATAAAAAAGTATCAGAGTAAATAATGGTGGAATTTAGAAATTCTTCTTCTCAACTGTGCACTTAACCTTTTAAGATTAAGAACACCATTTTAATGCTTTTTTTTAGAAGAAAAAACTGCATTTCTATTTGTGCTACATTTATCTTTTATCTGTTTATCCTATTGCTATCTGGAGACCTTGACTTCCCTGAGTTTTTGAGAGAAAGACTTCTGATGGTGTAGGGAAAAAGTGATTTGAAGTCTGAATATGAATCTCATATATTATTATTTTTATACAATCAGTGAACTAACTCTAGGCTTTATCTGTATGAAATAATTTAATTGCAGTGGAGAGAAAACCAGACCAAAATGGGTGTAAGTGTAAAAGTAATTTATTGACCTATGTGACTGAAAAGCCTCATTTGTCACTGTAGATGAGATTTCATATAGCAATTCAAAAGCTGTCACAAAAGATCTTCAATTGTCCCACTAAGTCATAGAATTGCTGCTTCCTTTGAAGACCTCAGGGCTTCCCTGATAGCTCAATTGGTAAAGAATCTGCCTGCAATGCGGGAGACCTGGGTTCAATCCCTGGGTTGAGAAGATCCCTTGAAGAAGGGAAAGGTTACCCACTCCAGGATTCTGGCCTGGAGAATTCTGGTTCATTGCCAAGAGTTGGACACAACTGAGCAACTTTCATGCTCATGCTCATGCTTGAAGACCTCAAATCACCATACCATCATTTTCAATGAAGGGGAAAACCTTTTAGGATGACTCCCAGGAAAATTAGTCTTTGTCCCAGTGTTATGGGCTGAACTGTGTCCTCCTAAAATTCCTGTGTTCAAGTCCTAACCCCAAGTAAATCAGTATATGTACCTTTATCTGGAGATAGGTCTTTAAAAAAGTAATTAAGGTAAGGTCATTTAGGGAGAACCCTAATCCAATATTACTGGTGTCCTTATAATAAGAGGAAATTGGGAGACAGAAACACACAGAGAGAAGATCATGTGGAGACAGACGTGATGAACATTTAAAAGGAGAGAAGTTTCTAGAGAAAATAAACCTGCCAACACATTGATCTGAGACTTCTAGCCTCTAGAATTATGCAAAGATAAATAAGTCACCCAATCTTAATTGTATGTTGAGATTACTGTGTGTTAATACAGTAGCTCCATTAAAGATACCCAGAATCCCTGCCAAAAGCTCTGAAGGTCACTTGCTTAGGTCATGTGCCGCCCCTGAACATTATGACCATCAGCATTAAATAGTGGATTAGCTTGGGTCAGCCAAGGTAGCTTTGCCCCTGAATCTGGGGCAGAGGAGGGGGCTCTTTGCCAGCAAAAACACAGGACTGAGATTTGACGGCTTTCTGTACTCCATAGTTTTGTTCTTAGAACTTGTAAATATTTTTTAGCTGTAATCTATCTGCTAACATAGGTCTTCCCTTAATCATATTCTTACTTTAATCCAGGTACTTGGGGCGTTTCTTGCAGAGCCTGAAGTTACAGTCTAGGACTAATAATAAAAAAAGGACCCAGTAATTAACTGTATTCGATATGCTGGCAAGAGCCATTTGTGAAGATTTTACTGAAGGACTGTATGAGGAAATGGGAGGTCAATATTGCTCATGGTACAGCAAACAACTTAATGCAATTCCTTCCAACCGTCTTCTCACTTTCTGACCCCTCCGCCCTCTGACCCAGCACCTGCTGCCTTCATCATTCCTATTGCTGAGTCTTTTTCCAGAGTGTCCACATGGGGGTCTCTCTCCTCCCTTAAGTTCTTTATCCAATCGCATCTTATCTGTGAGGGCTTCTTTGATGAGAGTATGCTCTTTCTCTCTTTCCTATTTAATTTTCTTCCATTTTCCTTTCCTCTAGATTTCCTTGTTTATAGGTTTATTATCTGCCTCTCTCCTTTAGACAACTCCATGAGTGTGGAAATTTTGTCTGTTCTATTTCCAGCTGTAGTCTTCCTTATTTAAAATCTTGTCTAGAAAATATAAGTCATGCAGTACATTTTTTTTTTGTTGAATGAACATATTTTATTTTTCTCATAAGTTTCTCTTCAGTAGCCAGTCATTAGGTCTCCTACAGTTGATGCCTCCTCAACATGCTTCCCAAATATCCTCCGTGGTTTCTAAGATTGAATTTCTTTAGAAAGCAGTAGGATAGTGTTAATTATATATACACAATATGTATAAATTGCACATATATATGACACGAACCTAATGTTTTCCTACATCTCCTTCAGTCAATATCAAAGAGAAGTCACAAAAATCAAATTACAATATTGAGGTATTTTTTCCCAGGGGAATGTTTGTCATTCTGAGATTTCTTTTACACTTTGAGTTCATGTGCTTTTCTTTGTATAAGACTCAATTTTTTTTTTAACATGGCCATATGTTTTATATAATCTGCCCCCCCTCTATCCCATCAATTTTAACTGCTTGCCATTTTTTCTTTCATACTCTTTTTTTTTCTTTTTTTGCCATCCATGCTGGCTTCTTTCTTCCTCGAATGCACAGTATCCCTTATATTCCCTAGAGCAAGACAGAGAGTTTGAAGACAAGGCTGAACATTCATGCCGGCTTTTGTGCTTAGAGTTCAAACCCTTGAGCTGCCCCACACCACACCAATACCCCTCTGCCTCTAAGATATGAAAATAGGATGATGCAGAATTAGCTTCATGAAAATCTAATGAATCATATATATTCATTAGATATACAAAGAAGCAAAAATCATGAATTTTATGACACTCTTTTGGTGCTTAGATCAGATTCTTTGCCTGTTAGAGGGAAAGAGCCAGGAAATTTGAATAAACATGAGGCTGTATAGCATGGCTTTCCTAACTGAGTCTTTTGAGAAGTGGACAGTCTTGGTGCCACCTATTACTGCTGCTGCTGCTAAGTTGCTTCAGTCGTGTCCGACTCTGTGCGACCCCATAGATGGCAGCCCACCAGGCTCCCCCGTCCCTGGGATTCTCCAGGCAAGAACACTGGAGTGGGTTGCCATGTCCTTCAATGCATGAAAGTGAAAAGTGAAAAGTGAAAGTGAAGTTACTCAGTCATGTCTGACTCTTAGTGACCTATTACTATTCCACCATAAATGGCCACCATCACATATGAATAAAGCCAGCATTAGAAATGCTAGTACTTGAAAGAGTCCTGTTTCACTTTCTTGGATTTCAAAGGTGACACAGCACTTTTAACATGCCAACCAGTAGCTAAGACTGTAGCCACCCATCGCCGGTCGACCCGCGCCCTGGCCCCTCTCACCTCCCGGGCAGCTACCCATGACCCATATCTGTGCCATCAAGGGAACCAGGGTCACCAGGCAGAGGAAAATCCTTCTGACACACAGGCCCTCTCATATGCAGCCAGCTTTGGCTGTAATATTTGTCCTGTCCTCAATTGACCTCTAGAAGCCTGTTAACACTTCCATGGGCTTCTAAACTTTCTGAAGGCAATGATATAGTTTACCTCAGTTACAACTCTATCTTCAGTGGCCACCCTAACCCTTTGTACATTATAGGCACATAATAATTATTTCTTAAATTTATGAATGCATCCTACATAGAACTAATTTTATACAATGAGTAAAATTGACAATAGAAATTTTGACATGGTTTTAAAAGGTTTTACAAGATTTGTGAGAGTGGGATTATAAAGAAAGCTGAGTGCTGAAGAATTGATGCTTTTGAACTGTGGTGTTGGAAAAAACTCTTGAGAGTCCTTTAGACTGCAAGGAGATCAAACCAGTCAAGTTAGTCCTGAATATTCATTGGAAGGACTGATGCTGAAGCTGAAGTTCCAATACTTTGGGCACCTGATGCGAAGAACTGACTCCTTGGAAAAGATCCTGATGCTGGGAAAGACTGAAGGTGGGAAGGGAAGGGGACGACAGAGGATGAGATGGTTGGATGGCATCACTGACTAGATGGATATGAGTTTGAGTAAGCTCTGGGAGTTGGTGATGGATAGGGAAGCCTGGCATGCCACAGTCCACGGGGTTGCAAAGAGTCGGACATGACTGAGCAACTGAACTGAACTACAAGGTTTATACATGTGTGAAGAATCTTTACTGCAGTCGGGTACTGTGACACAAGTCACAGAAGATATGAAAATAAAAATTCTGTTTTCAATAAACCACTATCATAATCAATAAATTGCAAATCATATAAACTAAAACAAGCCATTTCTTTAGCATGTATCATTTGCTGTACTTTATAAAAAATTTCCTGCTTATTACAATACCCATTGTAGGTAATACTACATCTAGTTTTTCTACTAAGGCAAGGACACTGAATCTCATTAAAGTTAAGGACCTTTACCAAGTTCACACTGTTGGTCAGCTTCCTCAGCTATAATTAAGTATACTGTGCTCTTCCTGGTATACAGCAACAGCTTTGCTACAGGGTAACTGATGTGGCCATCCCTGTGCCTGTGAAATTGCAGCTCAAAAGATGAAAAAGACAGCTCCATAACCCAGAAAATCAGAAGGGCTGATATGACAAGACCAGAGGGTGCTTTGAGCTAAGGGTTGAGAGAAGAGAGTGACTCAAAAGCAGCTGGGAAGCGAGTTTTGGGAGCAGCATCCTATCACCAGGAAAGCTATTCTCTGGGCATGCCTGGGTACCACAGAACAGCTTTAGAACCTTTTAGCTAGATCTGAGATAGAATGGTGAAAGCTTTCTATGTCAGATGATATTCTAGTCTTCTAAATTAAAGAACCAATTTCCCGAATTTTATGCTTTCACTGCTTCTTTTTCTTCTTTTATCTTGATTAGGTTTTATTTCTGATCTCCTTTGTAGTGATTCTGGGACCAACTGTTCAAAGGAGCCTGTAAGGAAGATCCATGTCTTGGTTTTGCTGGGCTGTATAAGATTAAGTTCCTACCAGAGTGGTTAAAACCACCCTTCACTATGTCCCCTAATTAAATATGACTCAAAAGTAGGATTAAAGAGAAGAACAAGAACCTGCCTTCATTTCTGGGATACAGAAAGAGGCTACAGACTAATGTGAATCTAGAGGAACTGAGGAGACCTGGAAGCATTCAAGGAACACTTGAGATGGGTTGAAGTGACTGGGTCTGGTGGCTCAAGTGGACAAGCTTAGTCTTTGAAGGTCTCATATTCCTTCCTTCCTTCACTCATTATTTTTATGTGTTGAATATAAAAGGAAGAAAAAAATGAATTCTAATAGAGATAAGAAGTATGATCACTATGGGTTTAGTGGTGAAAGAGAGCAACAGAATAGTAATTTGAGCGGGCTACAGGGTCAAGGCAAAATTTTTTTTGCAGTTAGTTTTAGAACAATACATGAGTGGAGAGACTGAGGATCCAGAAGAACTTAATGAAATAATCCCAGACGATGAGATAAGATTCTACACCCAGATGGAGGAGTTGGATTTAACAAATCATAAAGAAAAAAGTGAAATCACTCAGTCGTGTCCAACTCTTTGTGACCCCACGGACTGTAGTCTACCAGGTTCCTCCATCCATGGGATTTTCCAGGCAAGAATACTGGAGTGGGTTGCCATTTTCCTTCTCCAGGAGATCTTCCCGACCCAGGGATTGAACCCTGGTCTCCCACATTGTAGGCAAACCATAGGATACTTCTTTCTTTGACACTAAGAAAGGAGATGCTGCTCTTTGTTTAGCCCTTTTAGGAGTTTTTTTTTTTTTTTCCCCCAGAGGACTCAAGATATGTTGTTTATTATATTACCAAAAATGCTAATGAGTTTCAAATATAGTCAGGGATCATTTGTAGAATGATCATGCAATGGGTAAACTATAAATAATTAAATCTTTCACAGTGTTAACTTTGTGTTAAGTTTTTGGGGTACAAAGGTGAGTGAGACACTCTATACTCAGTAAACTAACAGTATTAGAGGGGTGACAGGAATATGAATAGATCTTTATAAATGTGTCCAATGCAATGACTAAGCATGCCTGATTATTACAGATGCCCTAAGGTATCATGTATGAATTCACAGTGGAGGTAAAGAATAGGTCCAAGGGACTAGATTGAGTTAACAGTGTGCCTGAAGAACTGTGGACAGAGGTTTGTAATATTGTACAGGAGGCAGTGAACAAAACCATCCCAAAGAATAAGAAAAGCAAGAAGGCAAAGTGGTTATCTGAGGAGGCTTTAAAATTACAGAAGAACAAAGAGAAGTGAAAAGCAAGGGAGAGAGCGAAAAGTACATCCAATTAAATGTAGACTTCCAAAAAATAGCTAGAAGAGACAAGAAGGCCTTCTTCAATGAACAGTGCTTAATAATAGATGAAAATAACAAAAGGGGAAAGACTAGAGATCTCTTCAGGAAATTGGAAACATCAAGGGACCATTCTGCCCAAAGATGGGCACAATAAGGATAAAAATGGTAGACACCTAGTAGATGCTGAAGAGATCAAGAAGAGATGGAAAGACTACATGGAAGAACTGTAAAACAAGGTCCTTAATGAACCACATTACTACAATCCTGTGGTTCATCACCCAGAACCAGACATTCTGGAGTGCGAAGTCAAGTGGGCCTTAACAAGCATTGCTATTAATAAAGCTAGTGGATGTGATGAAATTTCAGCAGAATTATTCAGATCCCTACAGGATGATGACATCGAGGTTTTGCACTCATTATGTCAGCAAATCTGGAAGACCTAGCAGTGGCCACAGGACTGGAAAAGGCCAAACCTAATCCCAATCCCCAAGAAGGGTAGTACCAAAGAATGTGCTATCAGACAGTTACACTCATTTCCCATGCTAGTATCAGTTCAGTTCAGTCACTCAGTTGTGTCCAACTCTTTGTGACCCCATGAATCGCAGCACACCAGGCCTCCCTGTCCATAACCAACTCCCAGAGTTCACTCAGACTCACGTCCATCGAGTCAGTGATGCCATCCAGCCATCACATCCTCTGTCGTCCCCTTCTCTTCCTGCCCCCAATCCCTCCCAGCATCAGAGTCTTTTCCAATGAGTCAACTCTTCTCATGAGGTGGCCAAAGTACTGGAGTTTCAGCTTTAGCATCAGTCCTTCCAATGAACACGCAGACTGATCTCCTTTAGGATGGACTGGTTGGATCTCCTTGCAGTCCAAGGGACTCTCAGGAGTCTTCTCCAACACCACAGTTCAAAAGCATCAATTCTTCAGCATTCAGCTTTCTTCACAGTCCAACTCTCACATCCATACATGACCACTGGAAAAACCACAGCCTTGACTAGACGGACTTTTGTTGGCCAAGTAATGTCTCTCTTTCAATATGCTATCTAGGTTGGTCATAACTTTTCTTCCAAGGAGTAAGCATCTTTTAATTTCATGGCTGCAGTCACCATCTGCAGTGATTTTGGAGCCCAGAAAAATAAAGTCTGACACTGTTTCCACTGTTTCTCCATCTATTTCCCATAAAGTGATGGGACCAGATGCCATGATCTTCGTTTTCTGAATGTTGAGCTTTAAGCCAACTTTTTCAGTCTCCACTTGCACTTTCATCAAGAGAATATTTAGTTCCTCTTCACTTTCTGCCACAAGGGTGGTGTCATCTGCATATCTGAGGTTATTGATATTTCTCCTGGCAATCTTGATTCCAGCTTGTGCTTCTTCCAGCCCAGCGTTTCTCATGATGTACTCTGCATATAAGTTAAATAAGCAGGCTGACAATATACAGCATTGATGTACTCTTTTTCGTATTTGGAACCAGTCTGTTGTTCCATGTCCAGTTCTAACTGTTGCTTCCTGACCTGCATATAGGTTTCTCAAGAGGCAGGTCAGAGAGTCTGGTATTCCCATTTCTTTCAGAGTTTTCTACAGTTTGTTGTGATCCACACAGTCAAAGGCTTTGGCATAGTCAATAAAGCAAAATAGATGTTTTTCTGGAACTCTCTTGCTTTTTCAATGATCCAGCAGATGTTGGCAATTTGATCTCTGGTTCCTCTGCCTTTTCTAAAACCAGCTTGAAAATCTGGAAGTTCACGGTTCATGTATTGCTGAAGCCTGGCTTGGAGAATTTTGAACATTACTTTACTAGCATGTGAGATGAGTGCAATTGTGCCATACTTTGAGCATTCTTTGGCATTGCCTTTCTTTGGGATTGGAATGAAAACTGACCCTTTCCAGTCCTGTGGCCACTGCTGAGTTTTCCAAATTTGCTGGCATATTGAGTGCAACACTTTCACAGCATCATCTTTTAGGATTTGAAAGAGCTCAACTGGAGTTCCATCACCTCCACTAGCTTTGTTCATAGTGATGCTTTCTAAGACTCACTTGACTTCACATTCCAGGATGTCTGGCTCTAGATAAGTGATCACACCATCGTGATTATCTTGGTCATGAAGATCTTTTTTGTACAGTTCTTCTGTGTATTCTTGCCACCTCTTCTTAATATCTTCTGCTTCTGTTAGGTCCATACCATTTCTGTCCTTTATCGAGCCCATCTTTGCATGAAATGTTCCCTTGGTATCTCTAATTTTCTTGAAGAGATCTCTAGTCTTTCCCATTCTGTTGTTTTCCTCTATTTCTTTGCATTGATCGCTGAGGAAGGCTTTCTTATCACTTCTTGCTATTCTTTGGAACTCTGCATTCAGATGCTTATATCTTTCTTTTTCTCCTTTGCTTTTCACTTCTCTTCGTTCCACAGCTATTTGTAAGGCCTCCCCAGACAGCCATTTTGCTTTTTTGCATTTCTTCTCCATGGGGATGGTCTTGATTCCTGTCTCCTGTACAATGTCATGAACCTCAGTCCATAGTTCATCATACACTCTATCTATCAGATCTAGGCCCTTAAATCTATTTCTCACTTCCACTGTATAATCATAAGGGATTTGATTTAGGTCATACCTGAATGGTCTAGTGGTTTTCCCTACTTTCTTCAATTTCAGTCTGAATTTGGCAATAAGGAGCTCATGATCTGAGCAACAGTGAGCTCCCGGTCTTGTTTTTGCTGACTGTATAGAGCTTCTCCATCTTTGGCTGCAAAGAATAGAATCAATCTGATTTCGGTGTTGACCATCTGGTGATGTCCATGTGTCGAGTCTTCTCCTGTGTTGTTGGAAGAGGGTGTTTGCTATGACCAGTGCATTTTCTTGGCAAAACTCTATTAGCCTTTGCCCTGCTGCATGCTAATGTGGTCATGCTTAAAATCTTTCATGCTAGGCTTTAGCACTATGTGAACCAAGAAATTTCAGATGGTTCAAGCTGGGTTTAGAAAGGGAAGAGGAACTAGAGATCAAATTGCCAACATTCACTGGATTATTGAGAAAGCAAGGGAATTTCAGAAAAACATCTATCTCTGTTTCATTGACTATGCTAAAGCCTTTGACTATGTAGATCATGACAAACTATGGAAAGCTCTTAGAGAGATGGGAATACCAGACCATCTTACCTGTCTCCTGAGAAACCTGTACACAGGTCAAGAAGCAACAGTTAGAACCCTGTATGGAACAACTGATTGGTTCAAGATTGAGAAAGGAGTATGACAGGGCTGTCTGCTGTCACTCTGTTTAACCTATATGCTGAGCACATCATGAGAAATGCCCCGGGCTGGATGAGTTACAAGCTAGAATCAAGATAGGCGAGAGTAACATCAACAACCTCAGATATGCAGATGATACCACTCTAATGGCAGACAGTGAAGAGGAACTAAAAAGCCTCTTGATGAGGGTGAAGGAGGAGGTTGAAAGAGTTGGTTTAAGACTAAACATTAAAAAAACTAAGGTTATAGCATCCGGCCCCAGTACTGCATGGCAAATAGAAGGGGAAGGCATCACTGACTCAAAGAACATGAGTTTGAGTAAACTCAGGAGTTGGTGACGGACAGGGAGGCCTGGTGTGCTGCAGTCCATGGGGTCGCAAAGAGTTGGACACGACTGAGCGACTGAACTGAACTGAGTACAGATTTCCTCTTCTTAGGTTCCAAAATAACTGCAGATGGGGACTGCAGCCATGAAGTCAGAAGACAATTGTTTCTTGACAGGAAAGCAATGATAAACCTAGACTGTGTGTTGAAAAGCAGAGACATTACTCTGCTGACAGTGGTCTGTACAATCAAGGTTATGGTCTTCCCAGTGGTCACATATGGTTGTAAGAGCTGGACTGTAAAGAAGGCAGAATGTCAAAGAATTAGTATCTTTGAACTGTGGTGCTGGAGAGGACTCCTGAAAGTCTCTTGGACAGCAAGGAGATCAAACCAGTCAATCTTAAGGGAGATCAGCCCTGAATATTCACTGGAATGACTGATGCTGAAACTGAAGCTCCAGGTTTTTGGTCATCTGATACAAACAGATGACTCATTGGAATGGACCCTGATGCTGGGAAATGAGGGCAGGAGGAGAAGAGGGTGTCAGAGGATGAGATGACTGGACGGCATCACTGATAAAATGAACATGAACTTGGGCAAACTCTGGGAGATGGTGAGGGACAGGGAGGCCTGGCATGCTGCAATCTATGGGGTTGCAAAGAGCTGGACGTGAGTGGGTAACTGAACAACAACAAAGGAGAGGGTATCCTTCAGTGGCAGTGTGTGTTTATGTATGTATGTAGTTATACATGCTAATATCAGAAAAGGAGTCCTAGAAATAATAATGCATGAGGAGAGCACATTTAAAAAATTTACAACTTTGAAAATTCACAGGTATATAATACATATTTCTTATGGGAAATACTTTTAAAATAATTGAAATTAATATCCTTTATCCAAAATCTAGCATCCCGAAAAGAAAGAGTAGTGAACTTAGTACCAGACTGTGATCTTTGGGTTTTTGTGTGTGACTTTGGAAAAGTTTTGACACATCTCTGGGTATCAGTTTTCTCATCTGAACAGTCAAGAGGCTGGCCTCCAAGGCTGCTTCCATGCATGATAGTCTCTGAGTCTATAAGTACAAATTAATATAACACTGAGAGTATAAGTGATTTCTAATTGCTCAAGTGTGACGATTTAAAATAGGAAGCCAAAATGGTCTATGTAATTAGCTCTGACACATGTCTCCCTTTATGACAAAGGTCAGTCATTTCAATTTCCTCTGTCGTGCTTGCTCCATCCCAAAACGGGGATCACAGTCCTTATACATGCCTTTTTTCATAAATCTTTTGTCCAGATTAATAAGGACCTTATTTCCCTGAAGGAAATGGCTCATGTGTTGGAGGTACATTAATTCTTTTAGGCCATTAGGGCACCATTTACTTAATTTGAAACCAAAATGACAGCCGTGTACCCTATTTTCCTTGGTAAGCTCATGGCTTCAGCTTAAAATGTAGCAATGCTATTTAGAAGAAAGAGTATCAATAATTTATAAAGTGTCCACAAGACATGCTGGTAGCTTTTCCCCCAGGTGTCTTTTTTCTTTTTAAAAACATCATCATGGTGTTATTTACAACAGGCATTTAATTTCCTTTCATATACCAGTTTCTAGACGAGAGATATATCACAAGTTGGGAAACTGTGAGGTTTGACAAAAGTTAAATTCACATTCATGTGAGGATCTTTGTTGCTATTCTCTACCTTAGGATATCTGTATTAGGAGATGAACAACATGACTCAGAAGACCTTACTACCAACTTCTCCTTCCCTGGCAAGAAGGCAGAACTTGGGCACTGTATCCTGGGTACACCACTTGGAGCTATGATATTTGCTGAATGGATTCAACTCAGAGAGCATTAATTCGGTACAAACTACCAGCAAGACGTTGTGTTAAGGGGTGTGAAGATGTCCTAAAAAGGTCTACGTACTCCCAAAATAGCGTCAAGGAGACAGACTGTATAGTTACTAGAATTGCTGCAGACCAAGGCACTGTGAGTGCTAAAGAATTGATGCTTTTGAATTGTGGCTCTTAGAGAGCAAGATCAAACAAGTCAGTCCAAAAGGAAATCAATCCTGAATACTCATTGGAAGGACAAATGATGAAACTGAAGCTCCAATACTTTGGTTACATGATGCAAAGATACCCTGATGCTGGGAAAGACTGAGGGCAGGAGGGGAAGGGGGCGACAGAGGAGGAGATGGTTGGATAGCATCACCAACTATTTGGACATGAATCTGAGCAAACTCCGGAGATAGTGAAGGACAGGGAAGCCTGGAGTTCTGCAGTTCATGGGGTTGCAAAGAGTTGGACACGACTTAGCGACTGACCAACAACAACAAAACTGGACTCTTGAAATATCACCACCCAGAAGAGAAAAATTTGAGTTTATTGCTTATTGTGGTATGGGAGAACACCATGTCACAAAGCTTTGGCAGCATCTTGAATGGAACAAAGTAAAGCCAGAAGTTACTGAGAAGTGGAAGTTTGGTTTAAGGTTGCTCTTTCACTATGGAGACTTGGCCAGGATTGAATGAGTATCATGATAATCCAGAATTGGAGAAAAAAGTCAGAGGAGGATTTTGAAGCAAGGGTTTCAAAGAATCTTAAGGTTTAAACTGTTGATGTTTTCCATCTAAGAGCTATTGGGTCACTGGGGAAATTCCTGTAATAAACAATCAAACCATTCACTTGGGCAGAAGAGCCTGGAAGAGTGAGGAAATGCTATGAAGTGGAAAGCAGATTCACATTAATAATGGTAATAAGGAGTGATTTTGTCCTAATTTTCTGGGCTGAGTACAGAGGTAGAAGCTTTTAGTTCTTAATCTGCTTCTCTATTCTGTCCATTCTGTTTCATTGGTTGTCTATTCAATTAGTATAAGAATATCTGGTGTGATAAGGACCTCCCATCTTGTTTTTCTTGATGAGTTTCTTTGATATATTTGATTACTTCTGTATCACTTGAGAATCACCTTCCCAAGTTCTTTACACATACCCATATGTACATACCCAAAACTTGTCAGAATCTTAATTATAATTATATTGAATTATTGATAAATTATGACAACTGATTTCTTTATAATATATAGTCTTCTACTCAATGAACATGCTGTATCCCTCCACTGATATGTTTTTTTTCTCACTTTCAGTGAAATTGAAAAACTTCATTCAATGTTCTTTGTATTTTTTGTTAGATTTGTCCCACACATTTCACAGATTTCTTAGATGATACTTAAAATGCTACCAATTAAAAATGATATACATAATTTTTACATTTGTTTCTGATATGTAGAAGTGCAGTTAATTCTTGTTTCTGGATTTTTTAATCTAGCATATTGCTTACCTTTAAATTATGAATAAAAATGATAATCGGGGGGATATTTGTCTTTTTTTTTTAATATAAATGGAGTGACATCAGTGTTTCCTCAATAAGTAGGATGTTTACAGATTTTTTCTTAGATGCTCTTTATCAAATTAAGTTAGTTTAATACTATTCCTGGTCTGCTAGGAGATTTCTCTAAAAATTATGATTAGAAGTTAATTGTATCAACTATTTTTCCTGCTTCTATCAGAGTGATCATATGATTCATAATTAATGTAATTAATCATTTTCCTAACACTAATTAGGAAAATCAATCTTCAAGTACCTCTGGTTATAAATTTAACTCTGCCATGTTGTATTATATTTTTATATATTGCTGGATTTTGCTTGCAGTACTGTATACATAATATTTTTGTATTTCTAACAAAGCATTTATTTTATAGATTTCAAAATTTAAAATTTTATATTTTATCTAGTTATTTTCAAAATCTGTTAGGTAGTTTATCACAATCTTCTGCTTGATATTCTCTTCTTTCCATCTCCTTTTAAAAAAAACTTCTCCAAACATATTCACTATGGCTGATAATTTCAATTACAGACAAAAGTGAAAGTGAAAGTCGCTCAGTCATGTCTGACTCTTTGCGACCACATGGACTACAGAGTCCATGGAATTCTCCAGGCCAGAATACTGGAGTGAGTAGCCTTTCTCTTCTCCAGGGGATCTTCCCAACCCAGGGATCGAACCCAGGTCTCCCGCTTTGTAGGGGGTTCTTTACTGTCTGAGTCACAAGGGAAGCCCAGATGAAAGAAAACAATAAAATTTTTTTTCCAAGTTACACAACTTGATACAATTTGGATTTGAACTAAACAGCCCACTTTAGAGACCATGCACTTAACTATGTTCATGAAAATCATCATTAGAGACTTTACTCCATTTACAATAGGATAAAATTTCTAAAATGTATCTGTTATAAGTTAGGCTATTCCTGAGGGCTTTAAACAGGTGATTGGCAGGATGAAATTTTGAAGAAGATTATTATGTCAGCAGTGTGGTGAATGAATTTATAGGGCTGGACTAAAGGAACCAGTAGGGTGACTAGACTCAAGCTAGACTTGTAGGAAAGAATCTAAAGGAATGAGTGTTTCACTGAATGAGGAGTAGGGAGAGAGGTAAGTTTAGCTTTTGTTTTTGTTAAACTTGGGAGACTGGTAGATGCTAGTTCCTCTCACTGAAGTGGGAATACAAAAGAATGTAGCAAAAGCCTATTTCCTCAAATATTTCACATGTTGAATTTGAGGTTCTGGATTTAGGTAGAAATGTTGAATAGTCAAATTACGTATATAGAAAAACACAGAAGTCTTCCCCAGAGTCTACGTAACTCTAGCTTTTTAATTTCTCTTTTATATTTCCCCCTAACTTCCATCCATGTCTTCCCTAGTAAAAGTCAGAGCAAGCACTTTAAAATGTACCCTCACTTTAGAAGTCTGAGGGAGTCTAGGGATATTACCTATGTGGAAACAGATGAGATTCAGGTATAACTAGGTTCAGATGAGGCTTTTCCAATGATTTTCAGTTTATCTTTCATATTTTAAAGCTCACTTTAACTCTGCTATGAACTAGAGATATTTCTTTCTACACAGCACTGGAGAAATAAGGTCCAATTGATAGAGTTTTTCAGTTACTCAGATCCTATCTCAGAGGTGATCCTCTGTGAGTTTTCACGTACATAATGTCTCTAACTTTCTGTGTGTACATCTTTATCATATGGTAAATATTTCTTGTCATGTCAATTTTCAAACTTATAGCCAAATTATGAATTCATGGCTTCTCTAAAACTCTAAGTTTTGCTAAAATTTCCTTCCACACTGTGTAGATTTCTGATCTCCTTCTGACCATCATTTCTTCATTCCATCGCACAGAGATAGATCTCCCCAGGGTACGTATCTTAGGTTGTAATCATTTCTCTGTTCTAACATGCAATTTGGATTTAATTAACCTACCCAAAGCCAGAATGACTTGACTTCCCTGGTGGCTCAGATGGTAAAATGTCTGCCTACAATGCAGGAGACCCAGGTTCAATCCCCGGGTCAGGAAGATCCTCTGGAGAAGGCAATGGCACCCCACGCCAGTACTCTTGCCTGGCAAATCCCATGGACGGAGGAGCCTGGTAGGCTACAGTCCATGGGGTTGCAAAGAGTCGGACATGATTGAATGACTTCACTTTCACTTTTTCACCCAAAGACAGAATGGTGTTTGATTTAGTCCACTGATTTTAAAAGAGGGATTTTTTTCTTTCTTTCTTTTTTTCAATGCTATTAGCTCATATCTGCTGATTTCAGCATGAAACTGAAGAAAATGTATTGGTCTAGAATTGTAGGATTTAGTATGCTAGTGAGAGCTTTATTATAATTTAACTGACAAGATTTAGGAAATTATTTGTCTCTTTGATTCCTCATGTTATTGTTTATCTCTTTGAATCTTCATGTCTATATCTTGATATTCATAAGGAATTCCTCCTGATACTATCACACTTTTTCAAGGTTTCTGAATTCCACAGTAATGGTGGGGGGTGAGATTACAACTTAGTTCATTTGTCTTTGGATATTTACTTTCAATTAGGATTCCTTACACTCACTGGCTCACTCTAGTATACCCTACTCATTACAACAGACAGGGCTTATAGGGTGTGCTGTTGAAATTTATCTCACAGCAAAATTGCTAGTTACTTGATGTCATGGAATGTAGGGCTTCTTTCAAAAGTTAACACTAGAAATATTAAATCTACATATACTGAGCATTTATTCTAAAATAAAACTCTGCCTCTCTTACTAAGGTTTTATGAAAAAAATCAAGTGAACTAATAAATAGAAATAACAAATGCAAATAGTATCATTATGCTCATTGTAAAGAAAAAAATTGCTTCTGTGAGTCACTGGGAATTTTATTTGACTGCTAAAATTGGATATTGTCCACTACATACAATCAGTCTATGAGTTAATATTACCTAGAGGCAGATACTACAGTTTATATATCTTATTCCTCCTTCCAGACCAAGAACACAGATAATTATATATCTCATATTCATTAATAAAGAAACAGAAAACATACTCTAGCTCTTAAAAATCATTCTGTAGTCAGAGATCAAAGGTCTTTAATTGGTAATTGTTAGCAAAGAATCTGGGCAGGATAAGAAAGGGTGGACTCAGGAGTAAGGATGAGACTAGACTCTGAATAATGGAACCAGTTAGAACCGCACAGAAAAGGGTGAAGTTAGGCTTGTCTTATATATTTTGCAAACATTAAAGAGAAATAATATTAGGTTAAAAACCTCTTCATGTCAGATTTATAGTTCTTATCATAATTTTCTGAGGTAAGGTACACTAAATTAAATTGTACTCAAGGGACTTGCATTTCCATGTTATTTGGAGAATATCAAAACTCTTTGTCTCTTTTTCCTTCAGGCCTGTTTGAAATAATTGTCTTTAACAGAGTCATTTAAAAAATATGAACTAGAAATTAAATAGCACTCTCTTAAACAATCAAGTCAAAGAAGCAATCACAAGGGAAAATACAAAATATCTTGAGACAAATGAAAATAAAAACACAGCATACCAAAATATATGGCAATCAGCAGAAGTAGTACCAAGAGGGAAGTTCATAGTGTGAAGTATCTATATTAAAAATGAAGAGAAATTTCACATCAGTAACCTAATTTTCCCCTAAAGGAGCTAGAAAAAGAAGAACATGCTAAGCCCAAAGTTAGTAGATAAAAGGAAATAATATAAGAGCAGAAATAAAGATATAAAAATGTCAACAAAATTAAGAGGTTTTATTTATTTATTTTTTAAAAAATTAGCAAAACTGATAAATCCTTGGCTAGACTAAGAAAAAAAGAAAGAACACTGAAATTGATAAAATAAGAAGTGAAAGGAGAGATTACAAATGATGTCACAGAAATGAAAAGGATCATAAGAGACTGCTATGAACAATCATATGCGAACAACATGGATAGCAAAGAAGAAATGGATAAATTCTTAGAAATGTATCACCTACCAAGACTAAATAATGAAGAAATAGAGAACTATTTCTAAATAGAAATAGAAAAGTGAAAACTATGAAATGCTGATGAAAGAAATTATACAAGGCACAAACGAATGGAAATGTGGAACGATACATCATGTATATAGATTGGAAGACTTAATTGTTAAAATGCCCATCTTTCCAAAAGCAATTTATAAATTCAATGCAATCCCTATAAAAATCCCAATGACAATTTTTTCTTAATAGAAAAAAAACAATTCTACAATTCATATTGGACTACAAAAGACCACAAATGGGCAAATCAATCCTGAGAATAAAGAACAAGGCTGATTTCAATATATACCACAAAACTTCAGTAGTCAACACGGCATAGTACTACACAAAGACAGACACAAAACCCAATGGGACAGAACAGAGAGCCCAGAAATAAATCCATGCATATATGGTCAACTGATTTTTGACAAGGGTACTAAGAATATACAATGCAGGAAAGAATAGTCTCTTAAATGGTGCTGGGAAATACTGATATCCACCTGCAAAAGATACCCACTGGATATCTTATCATGCACAAAAATCAATTTAACATGGATTAAAAATTTAAGTGCAAGACCTAAAACTATAAAACTCCTCAGTTCAGTTCAGTTGCTGAGTTGTGTCCAACTCTTTGGGACCCCATGGACCACAGCACACCAGGCTTCCCTGTCCATCACCAACTCGAAGAGTTTACTCAAACTCATGTCCATTGAGTCAGTGATGCCATCCAACCATCTCATCCTCTGTTGTCCCCTTCTCCTCCCACCTTTAATCTTTCCCAGTATCAGGGTTTTTTCAAATGAGTCAGTTCTTCGCATCAGCTGGCAAAGAATTGGAGTTTCAGCTTCAGCATCAGTCCTTCCAATAAAACTCCTAGAGGAAAATACAAGGAAAGGCCTTCAAGACACTGATCTTGGCATCAACCTTGTGAATATGATATCAAAAGCATAGGCAACAAAAATAAAAACAAACAAGCAAATGAAAAAGCTTTTGTACAGCAAAGGAAAACAATCAAAAGAATGAAAAGGCGACCTACAGAATGGGAGAAAATCTTTGCAAACCATACATCCAATAAGGGGTTAATCTCTAAAATACATAAGGATCTTTTACAACTCAACAACAACAACAACAACAAAACTAATAACTTCATTAAAAAATGGTCCATGGACTTGAATAGACATTTCTCCAATGAAGATACAGAAATAGGCAACAGGTATATGAAAAAAAAATGCTTATGCAATAATCAGCAAGGAAATGCAAATCAAAACCAGAATGAGGTAGCACCTAATACACATTATAATGGATAACCAATAAGAACTTACTGTATAGCACCAGGAATCCTGCTCAATATTCTGTAACTTCCTAATTAGGAAAAGAATTAGAAAAAGAATAGATATATGTATATGTAAAACTGAATCACCTTGCTTGACACCTGAAACTAACACATTATTAATCAACTCTACTCCAATATAAAATAAAAGCTGAAAAAGCCAGAAAATGAAAAAATGTTGGTGAGGATGTAGAGAAATTTGAACCCATGTGCATTGTTGATAGAATGTAAACTGGTATAGTCACTATGGAAAGCAGTATGTAGTTTCCTCAACCAATTAAAAATAAAATTACCATATGATCCAACAATCCCTTTCCTGGGTATATATTCAAAAGAACTGAAGGTAAAATCTTGAAGAGATAATTGCACATATGTTCACTGCATCATTATTCACAATAGCTAAAAAGTGAAAGTAACCTAAATGCACATCAACAGATGACTAGATATAGAAAATGTGGAATACACATACAACGAAACATCATTCAGCCTTATAAAAGAGGAAACACTGTTGTATGTTACAACATGGGTGAACCTTGACGACGTTATGCTGTGTGAAACATCAGTCACAAAAACACAGTTAATAAATGATTCTAGTTTTTCAGGTTTCTAGAGTATTCAAACTCTTAGAAAGTAGAATGGTACTTGTCAGGGAATGGGAGGAGGAAGAAAAGAGTAACTCTTCAATGGGTAGTGCAGAGTTTCAGTTTTGCAAGATAAAATAAAAATATATGAACGTGCACTTAATTCAGCAATTACAAACTCTTTGGGGAACTCTACAAAGTGTCCAGTGAAGTAACTTACTCACAGGTATTCGATTAATGCTTATTAAAGTGTATTCATAGACATTATGCAAGAAGAAAGTTATGTGTGAATCTAGACTAGAGCAATGTCTTTCAGCATTTAAAAATCCATTGCTTTCTCTGTCAAGCACTATAGTTCTCAATTTTTTGGATGTTATTTTAAATTTCAAAATTAATGATATACTATGAATAAAAATATCTATACAATGGTGATTTTTGAATATGTCCTGTTATACCAGACATGTGCCCACCCCTTGCTGATTCGGATATACTCCCCTAGTTCATATATCCCCAAGCCTGAAATTGCTGCTGGAAACTAAAGCAGGGATGGCAAATAAAGGCACATATGCTTATCATTACTAACCCCTTTTTTTAAGCCATGGCAGACATGGACCACATCACTTTCTTTTCTATTGAGCAGAGAGTATCTGACTCTACTCAAAATAACTCTCTCAGTTATAACAAATTCATGCTTTTTAGTCACTCAGCCACGTCCGACTCTGTAAAAGATGATGAAATTATTATTGGGTTGGCCAAAAAGTTCATTTAGGTTTCTCTAGAAACTTTTGGGCCAACCAAACATGTTCAGAATAACTGAACATCAGTTCAGTTCAGTTGCTTAGTCATGTCTGACTCTTTGCGACCCCATGAACTGCAGCATGCCAGGCCTCCCTGTACATCACCAACTCCCGGAGTTCACCCAAAGTCATGTACATCGAGTCGGTGATGCCATCCAGCCATCTCATCCTCTGTTGTTCCCTTCTCCTCCTGCCCCCAATACCTCCCAGCATCAGGGTTTTTCTAATGAGTCAACTCTTTGCATGAGGTGGCCAAAGTATTGGAGTTTCAGCCTCAGCATCAGTCCTTCCAATGAACACCCAGGACTGGTCTCCTTTAGGATGGACTGGTTGGATCTCCTTGCGGTCCAAGGGACTCTCAAGAGTCTTCTCCAGCACCACAGTTTAAAAGCATCAATTCTTCAGCACTCAGCTTTCTTCACAGTCCAACTCACAGCTGAACGTATACACTATCTAATATGAACTCGTTACCATTTATTGTATGCATGTGTGCTGAGTTGCTCACTTGTGTCTGACTCTTTGTGATCTCATGGACTGCAGTCCACCAGGCACCTCTGTCCATAGCAATTCTCCAGGCAAGAATACTGGAGTGGGTAGCCATTCCCTTCTCCAGGGTGTTTTCCCAACCCAGGTCTTCCACATTGCAGGTGGATTCTTTACTGTCTAAGCCACAAGGGATGTCCCCATATATCATATAGATCTCTATATTACAAGATGTTGACTTCCCTGGTGGCTCAGAGGGTAAAGCATCTGACTACAATGCAGGAGACTGGGGTTTGATCCCTGCGTTGCAAAGATCCTCTGGAGAAGGAAATGGCAACCCACTCCAGTACTCTTGCCTGGAAAATCCCATGGACGGAGAAGCGTGGTAGGCTACAGTCCACAGGGTCACAAAGAGTCAGGCACTACTGAGCGACTTCACTTTCACCTTCTATATTACAAAATACAAAGAACATGTGATGGAATCTGCTGTCAGCCTTTGGTTCTCTCCCAGTATGGAACTGAGTTTATGTGCCCAAGGGAATGCTTATGGGACAGGGTCCATATACAAATGCTCCACAACACTTGTGTGCCACAGGTAAAGGGCATTGGACATTTGCTTCTTACTTCAGTGCTCAAGAGTTTTTGTTTATTTTTCATAGGAAGAAGCACTTCTTTTGCATCTGGGAACCTTGTGTCTATGATCTGTCTGACAACAGCATTCTCCTGATCTCTATCTACAGCAAGGCTCATTGAGCTGAATATGTGTATGTGTGTGAATGTAGGGTCAGGGGTAGAGGGATGTTAGGCTGAGAAAGGGCAAACACAGACAGAAAACACACATTAAAATGTAGTCTTTTTACTCAGTGAATGTTGTTGAGTACCCTTTATATGTCAGGCACTTCCTAGATTCTAGGAATAATGCACTGAGTAAAAGTCCCTGCCATTTGTACATTTGACATTTTTGTCATGAGTTAAAAATGAACAAATAAGGAAAATATACTGTGCAGTTGTGGGAGAAGAACATTATTTAGAAAAATAAAGCAGTGCCAGGGGCCAAGTTACATCTGGGTTGGGCTTTTTATTTGTTATAGGGAAATCCCAGAACACGTCAGTGATGACATCTTAGCTGAGCCCTGAAGGGAGTGAGGACAGAGACTTGTGGATGTTCACCCGAGGGAAGAACTTCCAAGCACAGGTGCTGGTTGGAGCAAGCTGGACTTTTCTGAGGCAGGGCAGGGAGGCAGTGTGACCCTGAGGTGGAGGAAAGGGAAGGGAGGTGGAGAGCCACAGAGGGGCGGAGCTGTCAGCCCAAAGGTCGTTTTTGCAGCTCCATTTTTCTCTCAGAGGGTTTGTAAGATTTTTTTGTGTTGGAGCAGAATAATTCTGCTGGAGCAGAGAGAAACTCCTTCTGGCTGTTATCTCAATGAATTATCCTGCCAAAGGTTTTTAAGTGACGTTTAACTACACTGCTCTGGCACAAGTTGCCCTTTGGGCTTATTTTTGGGGCATGAAGGGACAATAGGAATGAGATCTACCTGGTGCAGTTTGACAGTTAACTTCTTGCTCTACTATTGGGGAGGCATTTGTGTGTCCCAAGAGGTCTCTAAGGACACTGCAGGTCCCTCAGGAACAGTGAAGCTACCACTGCATCATTCTACCACCTATGTCAACTAACTTGTTGGATGTGTGAACAGCATTTCAGAGCACTCTCCTGTTATCTTTACTTGACCCTTGTCATTTAGCAAGGTAGCAAGGGCCTCTTTTCAAATCTAGTTGTCAGGGGTAACTGCCCTGGATGGAGGTCTGTGTTGAATGGCATTTTGTATGGCTCAATCACCATCCGCCACATTAATAACAACAAGACTTGTTGGCCCTGAGGTTGGTTATGGAATCTTGAGAGGTTCTGCCCTAATTAGCTCTCATGACACAGAATCTGCTCAGTCGATTTGGAAAAAAACTCTTTGTCCTGCTCCAGGCTGATTTTATTGTGAAAAACAGCCTATGACTTTGAAGTTGACCATGGATGGTCCACTTTCTGGGACAGGTCAATACTCCTCATATTTTCCACTGAAATCTAAATTCAGCCAGCAGCACAAATGCAGATCTGTATATTTCAGATGAGTTCCACACCCATCTCTGTAGTCGCGTCTTAAAATGTACAGAGTTATCTATGACCTGTCTCCTTCATCTTAAGCATAGGCTCAAGGCCTCAGATTTATAAAACACATTGTTAAATCTGACAGACTTTTTTAATTTCAAGGAGGAGATTTTCTGGTTTTCCAGCTGTACCCACTCCCCTCAACCCCCCGAAGTTGTTCACTGAAATAGTGTGTATCTTTACATGTTGAGATGTGCTGATTTCAGAATCAACTACATTCTCCCTTTTTTCCTTGCATACTCTTTACACTATCTTTTCAATTTTAGTGAAGACAGAAGAGGAAGGCAGAGGGTGAGATATCAGAACTGGCAAACCTTTAAAAGGGGAAGCACTCTGACAGACTAAAGGGGAAAAAATAAACCGAGACTTGTTACTGCTATAATTTCACTGAGGGTAAGTATCTTTTTTTTTTTTTTTTTCACTTGGTTGTTTTGCAAGCTTGGCATTATGGAAGAAAAATAGAATGTCAATAAATTCAACTTTGAACATCTATTCAATGAGTTATTTCCTAGTAGGAGGAAAATAACATTGAACCAGTCTAGGCAGTCTAGAGGGAGGCCATGTAAATGACTTGTAACTAAGAGGATATGACCCTCTGCATAATTCATAATCATTAGTCTAAGTGACACTTCTGCAGTCACTCTGCCAGGACACTTTAATATGCTGGGACTGAAACCCAAACAGTCCACTCAGCAGCAGTCCCAGTGTGATCAGGTTTCTCTGAAAGACAGCTCCCTGAAAGGCCAGATTTGGGCTGCATTTTTTTTTTTTTTTAAACAGAAGATGCTGGCTCAGCTTCATCATGTGTGCAATTTAAGGGTTGCTCAAGTGATTCTTTAAAACTGCATAAAAGCAATTCTGCTGTGCCTGGGAGACAGTATTGCTATAATGTTCTGTGCATACATCTGCATGATTTCTCAGAGCTAATTCAAATTTAATGCATTGGTAATTCCTTTTCTGCCGAAGCCACCCAGCAGTAATCTGAAGGTTATAGAATGATCTTCCAGCTCAAATAACATTTTAGCCTAGCATAAATGGAAAGGCAGGAATATAATGGGCAGAATTAGACTTGCAATGATACATTCCACCCTCATTACCATACTCAGTGAAGATGACCAGAGTTTAGAGTGTTTATAGGAGGATAATCATAATAGAGTTTTTATCAATAATAAAACTGAAAGTCAAACTCTTTTATCAGAGACAGTGTAATAACCCAAACAATAGCATGTGAACAACTTAGAAAATATTTCCCTAACAAGTAGAATGACCATTTTCAGGGTAAAATTAAAGCTCTGATTAAAGCACTTAGAAGAACTAACTCACAAATCTATGGGGCGTCAGAAGATAATTTAGCTTAGATGTCACAAAAATATTGACATCTAACTAAAGTCCATCTGAATAATAAAAAGAATAAATTTGAGAGTGTTTTTTAATAAACTTTAAAATTTTATAACAAAATTAGATTTTTATAGAAAAACTGTTAGGATAGTATGTAGTTCTTACAGCCTATAGGCCCACTTTCATCAGTTATTAACATTTTATATTACGATGGTACATTTATTTGCCATAATGGATGAACCAATATTAATACATTATTCAAGCCCACACTTTATTCATATTTCCTTATTTTAAACACACTATCCTTTTTTGTGTTCTAGGATTTCCATCCAGTATATCATATAATATTTATCTGTCATGTAGGCTCCTTGTGTGTATAATAGTTTCTTAGATTTTCCTTGTTTTCGATGATCTTGACAGTTTTGAGAAGTACTAGCCAAGTGTTTTGAAAAACATCCCGGAATTGGGGCTTGTGTGATGTTTTTCTCACGATTAGACTAGGTGATAGGTTTTTCAAAGACCATAGAGGACAAGTTCCATTCTTATTATATCAAGAATACATGCTATCAGTATGCTCATCACTGCCGATGTTAACCTTCATCACCTGGCTGAGCTAGTGTTTGCCAGGTTACTCTCCCCGCCCCTTTCTATACCATGTTCAGCTTACATTTAGGAAGTGGGGCGTTACGCTTCACCTCCTTGAGGATGAGTTATCTACCTGAATTATTTGATTATTTGGAATTCTTCTTCATAAGACATTTGCCATTTCTCCCCCATTTATTCATTAAATCATTTATTTATATCAGTATGGATTCATGAATGTTTATTTTATATTTTGGTTTATAATCCAATACTGGGCTTCCCAGGTGGGGCCAGTGATAAAGAATATGCCTGCCAATGTGGAAAACTTGAGACGTGGGTTTGATGCGTGAGTCAGGAAGGTCCCTTGGAGGAGGACATGGCAACCCACTCCAACATTCTTGCCTGAAAAATCCTATGGACAGAGAAACCTGGTGGGCTATAGTCCATAGGTTCGCAAAGAGTCAGACATAACTAAAGCAACATAGCATGCTGCTGCTGCTGCTAAGTTGCTTCAGTTGTGTCCAACTCTGTGCGACCCCATAGATGGCAGCCCACCAGGCTCCCCCGTCTCTGGGATTCTCCAGGCAAGAACACTGGAGTGGGTTGCCATTTCCTTCTCCAATGCAGGAAAGTGAAAAGTGAAAGTGAAGTCGCTCAATCATGTCCGACTCTTAGCGACCCCATGGATTGCAGCCCACCAGGCTCCTCCGTCCATGGGATTTTCCAGGCAAGAGTACTGGAGTGGGATGGCAACATAGCATACCTGCACTCAATCCAATATTACTTCACTGCTCAAATTGTTAACAGTTTTGGCTATCTGGAACTTTTTCAGTTGGCTTCTATATTCCTTTGACATGATCTCATTATTCTGTAGTTTAGTTTTTAGCACTTTCTAATCTTCTGGCCTTATAAAATGCTCCAACTTCATCTTTTACATTTTTTACTCAAAGCCTAGACTTGACTTGCTGCAACATGGATGGACCTAGAGATTATCATATTAAGTAAAGTCAGAAAAAGACAAGTATGATATAACTTATATGTGAAATCTAAAAAAAAAAGATACAAATGAACTTATTTACCAAACAGAAACAGACTCACAGACTTGGAAAACAGACTTATGGTTACCAAAGTGGAAAGGTGGGTGGGGTAAATTAGGAGGTAGGAATTAACATAAATACTATATACTACTATATACTATAGTAAGGTAGTATATATAAAGTAGATTATATATACTATATATATAAAGTAGATTACTTTACTACTATATATATAAAGTAGATTATCAACAAGGGTCTACTGTATAGCACAGGGAACTCTATTTAATATTCTATGATAATCTATATGAGAAAACAATCTAAAAGAGGGTGAATATATGAATCAGTTTGCTCTAAACCAGAAACCAACAGAAAATTGTAAATCAACTATATTCTTCCCACACTCCCCCGCTGCGGCTCCCCCAACCCACCGCCGCGCCCCCCACCAACCCCCCACCATGCCCCCCACCCCTCCACCTCCTGCCGCTGCCACAAAATCCTAGAATCAGCAATTTCTCCAAGGAGTCTGCTTCTTTTCATTGGAGAATGGAATTAGAAAACAAGATCTGGGTTATAGAATGTTGGTTACTAACAGGGTGTCATTGCTTCTATGTCCTCTCAGTTGACATAGCAAGGAAATACATGTGTATATACTAACTCCTATATATTAATAAATATCTATAAATATTTCTGTATATAACCATTTGTGTCTATATTTGGCTAAACATCAATTGATAATAAGTTTTCCAAATTTAATACTCACAGATCATTGTAGATTCTCCCCTTGCTTATCTGTGACCTCCCACTCCAAAAGTAAGACACTTGGCTAATTTGGGAGTATTCTCATCCCTTCTTTTATGATATAGATGACAGAATTCATAACTCAAAGCCTTCCCCACCTGGCCCTGGTGTAAAATGTCTATTTCCTACTCAATAGAATGATATTATCCAAAATATAAAGGCAATGAGCTCACTGGTAATTTCTGAAGTGAGTCCATGACAAGGACTGAATCAGTTCAGTTCAGTCACTCAGTCCTGTCTGACTCTTTGCAACCCCATGGACTGCAGCACACCAGGCCTCCCTGTCCATCACCACCTCCCAGAGTTTACTCAAACTCATGTCCATTGAGTTCGTGATGCCAATCAACCATCTCATCTTCTGTGGTCCCCTTCTCCTCCCGCCTTCAATTTTTCCTAGTATCAGGGTCTCTTCAGATGAATCAGTTCTTCGCTTCAGGTGGCCAAAGTATTGGAGTTTCAGCTTCAGCATCAGTCCTTCCAATGAACACCCAGGACTGATCTCCTTTAGGATGGACTGGTTGGATGTCCTCACAGTCCAAGGGACTCTCAAGAGTCTTCTCGAACACTACAGTTCAAAAGCATCAAAACTTCAGTGCTCAGCTTTCTTGATAGTCCCAACTCTCATATTCATACATGACTCCTGGAAAAAACACAGCTTTGACTAGACGGACTTTTGTTGGCAAGTAATGGCTCTGCTATTTAATATGCTGTCTAGGTTGGTCATAACTTTTCTTTCAAGGAGCAAGCAACTTTTAATTTCATGGCTGCAGTTACCATCTGTTGTGATTTTGGGGCCCCCAAAATTAAAGTCTGTCACTGTTTCCATTGTTTCCCAATCTATTTGCCATGAAGTGATGGGACCAGATGCCATGATCTTCGTTTTCTGAATGTTGAGTTTAAGCCAGCTATTTTCACTCTCCTCTTTCACTTTCATCAAGAGGCTCTTTAGTTCTTCTTCACTTTCTGCCATAAGGGTGGTGTCATCTGCATATCTGAGGTTACTGAAATTTCTCCCAGAAATTTTGATTCCAGCTTGTGCTTCATCCAATCCAGCATTTCTCATGATGTACCCTGCATATAAGTTAAATAAGCAGGGTGGCAATATACGGCCTTGATGTACTTCTTTCCTGATTTGGAACCAGTCTGTTGTTTCATGTCCAGTTCTAACTGTTGCTTCTTGACCTGCATACAGATTTCTCAGGAGGCAGGTCAGGCGGTCTGGTATTCCCATCTCTTTCAGAATTTTCCACAGTTTGTTGTGATCCACACAGTCAAAGGCTTTGGCATAGTCAATAAAGCAGAAGTAGATGTTTTCCTGGAACTCTCTTGCTTTCTCGATGATCCAGTGGATGATGGCAATTTGACCTCTGGTTCCTCTGCCTTTTCTAAATCCAGCTTGAACATCTGGAAGTTCATGGTTCACGTACTGTTGAAGCTTGGCTTGGAGAATTTTGATCAGTACTTTGCTAGCGTGTGAGATGAGTGCAATTGTGCAGTAGTTTGAGCATTCTTTGGCATTGCCTTTCTTTGGGATTGGAATGAAAACTGACCTTTTCCAGTCCTGTGGTCAAGGCTGAGTTTCCCAAATTTGCTGGCATATTGAGTGCAGCACTTTCACAGCATCATCTTTTAGGATTTGAAATAGCTTAACTGGAATTCCATCACCTCAACTAGCTTTGTTTGTAGTGATGTTTCCTAAGGCCCACTTGACTTTGCATTCCAGGATGTCTAGGTGTGTGACCACACCATTGTGGTTATCTGGGTCATAAAGATCTTTTTTGTATAGTTCTTCTGTGTATTCTTGCCACTTCTTCTTAATATCTTCTGCTTCTGTTAAGTCCATACCATTTCTGTCCATTATTGTGCCCATCTTTGCATGAAATGTTCCCTTGGTATGTCTAATTTTCTTGAAGAGATCTCTAGTCTTTCCCATCTGTTGTTTTCTTCTATTTCTTTGCATTGATCACTGAGGAAGGCTTTCTTTCTTTTTTTTTTTTTACAGTTTTTTTTAATTTAATTTTATTTTTTAACTTTACAATATTGTATTGGTTTTGCCATATATCAACATGAATCTGCCACAGGTATACACGTGTTCCCCATCCTGAACCCTTCTCCCTCCCCCCTCCCCGTACCATCTCTCTGGGTGGTCCCAGTGCACCAGCCCCAAGCATCCAGTATTGTGCATCGAACCTGGACTGGCGACTCATTTCATATATGATATTATACATATTTCAATGCCATTCTTCTAAATCATCCCACCCTCTCCGTCTCCCACAGAGTCCAAAAGACTGTTCTATATATCAGTGTCTCTTTGCTGTCTCGTATACAGGGTTATTGTTACCATCTTTCTAAATTCCATATACATGCATTAGTATACTGTATTGGTGTTTTCTCCTTGCTATTCTTTGAAACTCTGCATTGAAATGGGTATATCTTTCCTTTTCTCCTTTGCATTTCACTTCTCTTCTTTCCATAGCTGTTAGTAAGGCCTCCTCAGACAAGGATTCCTCCTCCTCCTCTAAGAACTGAATAGAAGTCTTCTTATTCTTAAATGTGATCCCCTCAAGGCTTAAAAAAGTGTTAAAGAGTTTGCACAGCAATTTCTTGCTTTATGGCGGTTAAACAAAAGCATTTGGCTTAAAGCATTGTCAACATAGTAAACTTCACAGGAATAAAATCACTAAAAGCTGTTCTTCCCTGGAACCAAGTATTACTCATTGGCAGATGTTATCTGTTAGTAAAAGGATTGCAACCAGTAAATGCTGGGGATCAAGGTCCTACTTAATATAAAAACCTGACATCATCTGTGTCACTTACAAATCTGGAATTAATTATTTGATAAGCTTGGGGCTGATTTAGTAACACAGACATTTTGTTGTATGAATGGTGAATGTCAAGGATGACTTATTACCCTGAACACATTTAAAAGGAAGGCTAATATGATTTCTTATAGGCAAGACCCAATGGCAGCTGCACCAGAGAGTCAATTACACTGTTGTGTGCAGTTCACAGACTTATTTTCTAGAGAAAAAGAAAAAGGCACATGAATATCTCCATAGTGATGAGGTTTTGGCTTCTCTGATTTTTGGATTACAAATCTAGAGAAAAAGAAATTGAAGGGGAAAGGAGAATTATTGCTTAGCAATCTGAAAACAGTGTATTTTAGTCTCCTTAATAAATTTATGAGGTTTAAGTTCACAAGTGAGATTTTAATAGACTATCAAATTGAGAGGCATTGGGGAGAGATATCAATATCATTACCATTTAATACAGCTGCATTTTCTATCCCAACAAACTTATAAGGATAAATATCAGAGCAGAGGTTGTGAAATTCATTGGTTGTGTGTGTGTGAGTGTGTGTATGCATGTCATGTTGAATGTGGCTCATTATGGAAAAACAAAACAGAACAGAACCCAAAACTGAAATTCATGAGTCTGACTAAACAATATGGTATGAAAATATTCCCTTAAAGTCAGTATAAGTTGTGGTTATTTACCCCGAAAAGGAGACGCAACCTTTGAATTAAACAGAGGGTAAACTGAAGGCAAACATGTGGTCCCTGAGCAAACCATCCCTGCCTGTCTGCAAAAACAGAGATTTATAAAAGGAAATTGTGTCTCTGGCAGAAACATTTCTTTTCTGCTCCTGATTGATCTGTTCTCTGAAAATTGCAAATTGTTCATATCCTATGTTGACAATTTCCAAAACAGCATTTTGACTGAGAATGTAGCTTTGTTTCTATTAATAGTAGTCATATATCATAGGCAAACAAGGTACTTTTTGTTTTTGAACATAAATACATGTTTTAATGGCAGCATGAGGGTCAATAAGATAGGCTGTTAACAGAATATATCCAATGCTTTTTCAGAAATACTGAAGTACAGCCTGCTGAAGACCTGGTGTTAGAATGAAGTCATGTGCATGATTAGAGTTAGATACAAGGGCCAGAGCCTACTGTGGGTTCTGTTATGCCTGGTGCAGCAAGGCAGGACCTACCAGATAACTGCAATGGGGACTTCAGCGTCCCTTTTGAAACACTGTTTAATCTTTTTGAGTTTATATTGCCATTCAACACAGTGATAAAAAAAGTAAGGACCCATATTTTTGCTGCTGAATCAGGGCATGATAAATATTTGAATATATAAATGACATAAAAGTTAACTGCTGTTCTTAACCCAACACTCTTTTTGGTAGTTCAAATAATGGGGTTGATTTAATCCAAAGAAATAAATACTTGCTGAGAAATCCTTGATAAAAATACCAATTTCAGTGAGATTATGTGGCTGAATACACATGGCAGCACCTTTCCCACCACTGGTACTCCATGCATTAGAGGTTCCATACTTATTCCTCTTAATTTTCTTGGGCAGGTTAATACATCAAGGTTAAAAGCTTGAAGGACTGACTCCCCATCCAAATATCTTTTATTTGATAAGCCTTAAGAGTAAACCTAATATAGTAACTAATCATGTAAGTCAAAAACATGATAATAATATAATACAGTTCAGTTACTTCTTTTTCTATTTTATCATCCAGATTTTACCAAGACTTAACTTTTAATTTTACAAAGACTTAGCTTCCCTGGTAGCTCAGCTGGCAAAGAATCTGCCTGCAATGCAGGAGACCCTGGTTTGATCCCTGGGTAAGGAAGATCCAGTGGAGAAGGGATAGGCTACCCATTCCAGTATTTTGGCCTGGAGAATTTCATGAACTGTGGGGTCACAAGGAATCAGACACGACTGAATGACTTTCACTTTCAACTCTTAATGAGACAAAAACTTTTAGTCCCAGGAAAACATTTAAATCCCTTAATGTGGTGTAACATATTTCTTCAAAATCTATGTCCAAAAATGACTAGACATAGTATGAAAAAACACTTAATCATACTCTTAAAAGAAATAGAAATAAAATAATCAAGATACAAAGATTTCACCTATTACACTAGTAAATTTAAAAGATTTGATGATACCCAAGGATGTCAGGTCTATGAGAAGAAAATATTTGATAAACTGTTGATGAAAGGATACAGTTTTGAAAGGTTCTGGAGTCATTTGGCCCAAATATTTATATACCAAGATATGTATGTAAATAACATCATAATTTAAAAAATCTTCCAGAAACTACCCAAACATCCATCAATCAAATCAGTTAAATTGTTTCGACTCTACAATGAAATACCATTCAGTTGCTAAAATTACTGAGTTAGGCCGGTATTTGTTGCCATGGGAGGATGCCAGAAATCATAATCGTCCTAAAAAACCAACAAGATGTAGAGCAACATTTGGTGGTTTAGTCACTAAGCTGGGTCCAACTCTTGTGACCCCATGGACTGTAGTCAGCCAGGCTCCTCTGTCCATGAGATTCTCCAGGCAAGAATATGATTTATTCTATGTACAAATTCAAATTTTTCAAAACACATTTTTTAAGGGAAATTCAAGATTAACTATTGATAGCTATTAATAGTAATTCCCTTTGGGGAAAGACTTCAGAGATGATAAAGTTGGTGCTTTTACTTTTTTCTTTTATCTTTATGTATGATTTTATGATTTTATTGAGAATGTTGTCAACAAGGTTAACTTGATATTGAGATTATGATCCAGTATTTGGTTTCTTTGCCTTAATTTTCTATATTTAAAATGTTGTAATACTTGCTATTTAAAATTTAAAACAAATAAGATCAAAGTAGTCTTTTTAGCTTCATTTCTTTCCACTCCTCTCTCTCCCACTCCTTAACTTCTTACTTTTAAAATGGACCATATATTTTAATTTCTCTGCACATGAAGCTTTCTGCTGAAAATCTTTTCCTTCCTCTTTTTTAATTGATAAATTCCCCTCTTACCATTTCATACCCACTCAAATATTCTAAGTCCATTTTGTTCTTGGTATATTCGATGCCTATCAGGTGTTACTTGGCATTTATTTTTCTCCTAAAGTGTACTAAGTATTATAACACTACTTAAAAATATGCTTAATACTAGGAGAGAAAGGATGAGATTTTTTTTTTAATGAGTTTTTATTGACGAAGTTTATAGAAGCAGTCTTTTGGCTTGTGTATTGAATCTGTGATATTCTGAATTTGAATACACTTCATAGCAATATTAGAATACTCATGTCCCTATTTTATACCTTACAGAGCCATCCAAAACCTCATGTCGATCCTCCCCAGTGTAAAATATCTTTCCTTGCTTTTAATGGACATTAAATATACCAGCACGAGCCCAGGATTTTTTTTTTTAACCTGCAGGAGACAGTGGCAGCAGAACTAAAAGAGAAGTAATGGAGTGCACTGCATGAGAAATTTACATTATTGTCTGGCAATAGATTGGTCTGCTTACCCTGTACCCACCAGCTCTGTCCCTTGATAATCACCTTCACACTCAGCTGCACTTCAGAGCTTGTTTACCATGTTGCAATGATGTTTACTCCCTAAGTTTATTTGATGTTGGCTATTTGAAAACATTATCATTTAAATTGGCTCCGGTAACTAATGAGCATATGTTTCATGTGTTTCACAGGAATGAGCCAGCGGAAGTATCAGTGTGCAGGGGCTGTTTTTGAAGAGAGTAGTTTTAACCACAGTATAATATCACAGCTTAAACTGTTTGGGTGCAAAGTGGGTAGATCTCCTCTGGCATGAAATGATAACAGAATTTTGTGAGGATGAAAGAAAATTGAAACTAGAGCTGAGATAGTTATAAATTAACTTAAGAGCAATCTTGAGTACAAAATGCTTAAAATTTGCTTTGGGACATTTCGAATCTATTGAATGTCATAACTATTCCCTTCTGATTTTCTGGAGGGAGAGTACAAGAACGTCAGATTCCTCACCACAGCTGCAGACGGCTGTAGTGGTAGCAGTGAATGCAAGAGTGCGGAATATATCTATCTGCATTGGTACTTTGGAGGGTGATACTGGACAGTCAAAGCTCCCTCCACTTAAAGAATATAAAGTAACTGCACCAAAGGCAAAGAGAAAAGTAATTAGGAATGAGGTGTAGAATTTGGAGTAGAATTCTGTAGAAACAACATTTTTAAAAATTGAAACAAAAATCAGCCACTTGGTATCACATATTTCCCTAGACAACTGCGTTCTCCCTCAGGCTCAGTTTGATGTTTTGGATTAGGTTGACTACTTCTCTACCAGAGGCAGACAGGTAAGGAGGGCCTGACTAATCATAATGTTGTATTCTCTTGGCCATAGAAACTGGTTTGGGGATAGGTTATGCGACTCAAAGACAATGACATGCACGCTATTTGGCAGGGATTGATGACAGAAATGTGTGTCCATTTTCCTGTAGCCCTGAACCTGGGATATTATAGCTCTGAAAGCCAATGGGGACAAGACCTGTGCCAAGATTGGCAAGAGGATCAATATGGGATCTTGAGTTTAGTTGCAGAAGAAGCTAGGTTTACCCAGGGCTTCTTAACAAACTAACCCAATACTTGCCTTTTTGCCTAACTGGGTTTAGCTTAGTTTTCTGTCACTTGCAATGAAGAGCATTCTGATGTGCAGTATTATCATTTAAATCAGTGTTTCATTTAGAATCATGTACATAACTGAAGTTTCATGGTCGTATGAACACTGAGTTAAATGCTAAGGGTTTTCCTCTCCTAATGATAGCTGGATCTCAAACCCAAATCCAGTGTCAATGAACTGCAAAGGAGACGTGATTGCAGCTGCGGCAGAGCACTTGGCATCACCGGCGCTTTTTATCACCTTTTTCAGTTTTGTATGGTATTTACATCACTTATACATATGTATATTTAAAATGTCAATTTTATTCCTTTTGCTAGAGTGAGAGTAGCAACAGATTCCTATTAAGTGAGAATGTTTTAACATGTAATAGCCTTTTAAACAAATGAAATGCTTTAACTTTCTTATTTGGTCAAAAAACCTACAGAAATTCAAATAATTTTACTGGCTTTTTTCAATTCTGTTATAGATATGTACGTATTGTATTCAAATCATTCCTTGGTAAATGTGCATGACTATAAAATACACTAAACAGGAGGTGCACTTAATGAAAGTTTTATCTTTCAATGGAACTTTGCAAGTATGCTATAATTAAAAAAAAAAGTTTAGCTTGTGAACTGGGTTTTCATTAATAGCTTCTAAATGTTGCTCTATAAAGAGATGTCCTAGATATAGAAGTAGTCATGTTTAGGAGATACTGTAGAATGAATATTTGTGTCCCCCCACAACCCTCAGGGCTTCCCTGATGGCTCAGAGGGTAAAGAATCTGCCTGCAATGCAGGAAGCCTGAGTTCAGTCTCTGGGTTGGGAAGATCCCCTGGAGAAGGGCATGGCAACTCACTCCAATATTCTTGCCTGAAGAATCCCACGGACAGATGAGCCGGGCAGGCTACAGTCCATGGGGTTGCAGAGAGTCAGACACGAATGAATGACTTTCACTTTATTCACTACGACTCCCAAATCTGTATGTTGAAACTTAATCCCCAGAGTGATGGTATTTGAAGGTAGGGTCTTTGGGATACAATTGGGTCATGAAGGTAGGGCCCTCATCAATAGGATTGGTGCATTTATGAAAAAGACCAAAGAGGTCTTCCTTGCTTTTCCACCGTGGGAGGACACAGCAAGAAATGGGTGGTTTGCAATCTGGAACAAGGCCCTCATTAGAACCCAACCATGTTAGCACCCTTATATTGGAATTCTAGCTTCCAGAATTGTGAGAAATAAAATTCTGTTGTTTGTAAGTCACGTAGTCTATGGTATTTTGTTAGAGCAGCCCAAATGGACACAAATAGGAAACATGTACAATTATATGTTCACAGGACCACCATTTATAAAAGCAAATGACAGGAAACAACTTAAATGTCCATCACTAAGATAATTGATATTCTCTTATATTCATAAAAGGGAATGCTATATTGCCATGAAAACAGAACACAATTACTTGCAACAAGACTAAACCTATAAAACAATGGTGAATGAATAAACAAATTCACAAGGATCACTTATGTACGTAGCAAGATGGTAGTTCTAGAAAATCCAAAAGTTAGCAAAACTAAGCAGTGTGTTATTTAGGAATACACAGATGTTAAAATTCTTTTTGAAAAGGCAAAGACAACTAGAGCAAAAGGAAACAAGTGAGACTACATTTAACTAAAAAGCTTCTGAACAGCAAAGGAAATCATCAATAAAATGAACAACAACCTACTGAATGGGAGAAAATATTTCAAAATTATATATCTTATAAGGGTCTAATATTCAAAATATACAAAGAACTCATGTAAACTGAATAGCAAAAAGCCAAACAATGTAATTAAAAAATGTACAGAAGACCTTATTGATATTTTTCACAGAATACACATAGATGGCCAACACATACAGGAAACGGTGCTCATCATTACTAATTATTAGAGAAATACAAATCAAAACCACAGTGAGACATCACCTCATACCATTAGAATGGCTATTTTTCAAGAAGGCAAGAAATAACAAGTGTTGATGAGGATGTTGAAAAAAGGAAACCCTCAGGTACTATTGATGGGAATATAAATTGATGTAGCCACTATGGAAAATAATATGAAGGTTCCTAAAAACTTAAAAATAGAACTATCATATGATCCAGCAATTCCACTTTTTGGTATTTATATTAAAAAAGAAAACAATAACTTGAAAAGATATATACACCCCTTTAGTCGGAGCTTCCCTAGTGGCTCAGATGGTAAAGCGTCTGCCTGCAATGTGGGAGACCCAGGTTTGATCCCCGGGTTGGGAACATCCCTGGAGGAGGAAATGGCAACCCACTCCAGTACTTTTGCCTGGAGAATCCCATGGATGGAGGAGCCTGGTGGGCCACAGTCCATGGGGTCACAAAGAGTCGGACATGACTGAGGGATTTCACTTTCACTTTCATTATTGCAGCACTGTTTATAATAGCCAAGATATAGAAGCAAACCAAGTGCCCATGAATGGATGAAAGGATAAAGAACAGGCAAGATACACACAGACACACACCCAGAGATAAGACAGACACACACCCTGTATACGAGACAGCAAAAAAGACACTGATGTATAGAACAGTCTTTTGGACTCTGTGGGAGAGGGAGAGGGTGGGATGATTTGGGAGAATGGCATTGAAATATGTATAATATCATATATGGAATGAGTCGCCAGTCCAGGTTCGATGCACGATAATGGATACTGGATGCTTGGGGCTGGTGCACTGGGACGACCCAGAGGGAGGGTATGGGGAGGGAGGAGGGAGGAGGGTTCAGGATGGGGAACACATGTATACCTGTGGCGGATTCATTTTGATATTTGGCAAAACCAATACAATATTGTAAAGTTTAAAAATAAAAAAAATTTAAAAATTAAAAAAAAAAGAATATTATTTGCCATAAAAGAGAAAGAAATCTTGTTATTTCTGACAATGTGGATGGACTTGGAGGGCATTATGCTAAATGAGATGTCAGACAGATAAGGACAAACACCATATGATCTTACTTATGTGTATAATCTAAAAAACCTCTGAAACAAAAAATGAAGCTCATAGATACAGAGAAGTGATTGATGATTGCCTGGGTTGGAGAATGGGGGTGGATGAAGGGAGTCAAAGGTACAAATTTCCAATTATAAAATAATGTACAGCCTGGTGACCATAGATGATAATATAATATTGTCTCACATATTTGAAAGATGCTGAGAGTAAATCTTAAAAAGTTCTCATCAAAAAAGAAGACATTTGTAACTATGCATGGTGACAGATGTTAATCAGCTTTCTTACAGTGATTATTTTGTACCATGTGCAAATATTGAATCATTATGTTGTATACCTCAAATGAATATAATATTATATGTCAATTATTTGTTGTTGTTGTTCAGTCACTAAGTCATGTCCAACTCTTTGCTAACCCCATGGACTGTAGCTCATTAGGCTCCTCTGTCCTCCATTATCTCCTGGAGTTTGCTCAGATTCATGTCCATGGAGTCAGTGATACTATTTAACCATCTCATCCCCTGCTGCCTCCTTCAGAGACTGAAATGGTCAATTATACCTTGATTAAAAAAAAAAAGCAGGTAAGTGGAAATGATAAATCAAATTCAGGATGGTAGTGTTGAGTTTGGGGCAGGAAGTTGGAAAAGGCATGGAAGAAGGGTACAGAACTAGGTACCCATGGCACCAGTGAGGTTAGAAGGCTGTAGGTATTGAGTTTATTGGTGACATCACTGGCATTTCTTTTACTTTTATGTTTTGTAGTCTATATATTTGTTATATATATATTCCTTTGTATGTTTATCAAATGTTATATAATAAAAAATTACAGATTCTTGGCCAGCAACATATACATGCGAACAGCTTTGACGATATATAAGTCTAATAGTAAAGGACTTATTTTGCTGACACATGCAAATATGTGCTTTTCATTTAAAAATTAATAGGTGCATTCAGTCTTACCATTCAAAATACATTAAATTTGAAGCTTTAATTTAGGTACAAATGGACAGATTTGCAAAGTCATGATTATCCTCAACACCCAATACCTGCCATTCTGTATTGCTTCCATTCTTGCTGCCACTTTTGACACATATCAAGTCAGTGGCAAGAGAGAGAATTGGTAAACTGTATAAAGGAGCACTAAGTAGTACAAAGTTCACTTAAACTGAAAATTTAACTTTATTTTTTGTTAGGCAGGTATAATCTTTCCATCCTCTTGTTATTAAAAAGGAATTATTTTCTTAAACTGAGTACTATCAAGGTTAGGAACCAAGGCTCCAAATCAGTAAATTCGGGATTCCAAAATGTCATGCCATCTACTGGTTGTGTGATTTTGTGGCAAGTTACTTAACCCTTTTAAACTCCACTTTCTTCATCTTTAAAATGAGGTTAGTAATAGTACTTACCTTGCTGAGTTGTGAAGCTTAAATGAAATGAATGTTTACAATAAAAACAAATGCCTGTAATAAACTTGGTCTCAGGACTGGCAAACATTCAATGGATTTTAATTACTGTGATTATATGTCAACAAGCGCACAGTAGTTAAGGCCAGTAAAAAATTATTCTTAAATATTAGAGAAAAAAAACCACTTCTTTTCTCGAGATTAGGACCATACTAACATTTGAATTCTAGAAAGTGTTAAAAGAGTTAAGGTAATGGCATCCTGTCCCATCACTTCATGGCAAATAGATGGAGAAAAAGTGGAAGCAGTAACTGATTTTATTTTCTTGGGCTCCAAAATCACTGCATACAGTGTCTGCAGCCATGAAATTAAAAGACTCTTGCTCCTTGGAAGGAAAGCTATGACAAAACTAGACAGTGTATTAAAAAGCAGACACATCACTTTGCCAACAAAGGTCTGCATCCTCAAAGCTATGGTTTTCTAGTAGTCATGTATGGTTGTGAGAGTTGGACTCTGACTGAGCACTGAAGAATTGATGCTTTTGAACTGTGGTGCCAAAGAAGACTCTTGAGAGTCACTTGGATGCAAGGAGATCAAACCAGTCAATCCTAAAGGAAATCAGTCCTGAATATTCATTGGAAGGACTGTTGCTGAAGCTGAAGCTCCAATACTTTGACCACCTGATGTGAAAAGCTGAAAAGACCCTGATGCTGGGAAAAATTGAGGGCAGCAGGAGAAGAGGATGACAGAGGATGAGATGGTTAGATAGCATCACTGACTGAATGGACATAAATTTGAGCAAACTCCGGGAGATAGTGCAGGGCAGGGGAGTCTGGTGTGCTGCAGTCCATGGGGTCGCAAAGAGCTGTCCAGACTTAGCGACTTAACAACAACAAAACTCCCATCGCAGGGTTTCCTCCCTTAGCTTCCCTTAAAGATAATTGGTAGTTGATGCAGGAAGAGCAAACGATGTGATAAATCTATAATAATAATAAACTGATCTATACTTGCTTTTCCTGATTCAGTTTCTAGCTTAAACAAGGAACTTTAATAATAGTTCTCTAGGATACCTTGAAATTCTAGACTTGTTCCTAGCATCTACTACTTGAAAGTATTAGCAAACAAAAATCCCCAACTTTGTAAACTTAGCATGCATTTATATGCATGGATATGGGGTTTTGGGGGTAATGTTACATACATCCTATTAGCTGCCTCAGCAAACAGCACATTAATTCAAATAATCCAGTAGCCAAAAAACAAAAATCACCAATGAAACAATAGCCAGGGTAGTGAAAAATAAGAAATCTCAATAATTTAGTAATATCTATTACTTGAAAAAATGCATTCTTAACTGAGGCATCATGTAAAATAAACATGCAAAATACTCTTTATTTATTTTATTCCAACATCAAATACTTATATATACATTTAATTCATTAATATTTTGTAAAAATTTGCCACTTGTGTTACCAAATACAGATATTTTCTCTTTGCTTTAAACATGATAGTTTTGCAGTAAGTAACTGTGAATTATCTCAAATCTGCCTCAGGGAAAACCAAAACCACTGAATCAGAAACATTTAGTCGAAGCTGCAACTAAATGGTCTTTTTTTCTTCCTGATAGAGAAGTAACTGTTCTGTCAACTTAAAAGCCAGGATTTTTTTCTAAAAAAAAAAAAGGTTAAAAATGAATCCAGCATAATCCTATATAGTGCCTTTCTTGTGTTAGTATAATATACTCATTTCTTACATACACCAAATAATGTGTTTGGGACTTTTTCTATTATTTTGCCATAAAATCAATACATTAAAACTGTATATGTGAGACAGACAGTGAATCCGATTCGTCAGGGATTCACCCGTGGGTGTCCTGGGGAGCAGTGACAACTGTGTGAAGTTTCCCACCAAAGTTTTCAAGGACTGGCCTCACTGCTAATTTAGCAGTTGAAAAAGGGCCCCATGACCACCCCTCCAATAGTTGGTACATTTCCTGAGGTCAGGGATTCATCTTACATATCCTGTATCACTAACATATAACCTAATACATGTCACAAGTCCTCAGACATGTACTACTTTATCAAAAAGAAAGCAATGACAGCAGAACATTCTGGATTTTCAGGCTTATTTGATATTGAAACCAGTTCTATCCAGCTAATTAAAGGCATAAAATAACATAGAACTGTGGGTAACTAGGGTGAAAGTTTTATTATATCCAGCCACCTTTATGATTGCCTGCTGTGGTCTAAGCACAGGGCTAGTCATAGGCACAAGCAAATTGTGTCTGAGTCAGAGCACATGTAGTTGCTGTGAAGATCTATTTGTAGTCTTGATGGAGTGGCAAAATAAAACATTTATATGATCTTCTTTCTCATGGGTAATTATAAATCGAATTAAAGTACCTCTGAAGCTCAGGAAAGTTCACCGAAGCTTTCCTTTGTTATATTTCTTGCTTCTTTTTGACCTGAGTTCACAAGGGTTTTGTCTCAAGTAGATTCAGTGATACAACAGAAAGCTTTACTCATATCCAGTGGGGGTAAGCCAGAGAGTGCAGTGCAGTTTGGTAGAGCATAGTCTAATATGATTTACAATGTGAAGTCTATCTCAAAGAGGAGCATAGAAGTGGAGTTATAAGATGATTGATTCCGAATTAAGTTGGAGTTGAATGTCTTGAAACTTCTGAGTTTCTAATAAAAAAAAAGACTTCTCTTTTCCATTTTCACAAACTACATATAAGTCTGTTATTTCTCTGTGGCTTCCTGATTGTCAGAATGGCAAAGACTTCCATCTGCTTGGCTTCATTCACTTAATTCTGGCATTTTGAGCTTCAGCTAATTGATTATCTAACTGGGTTGGGAAGCAATTTCAAGTAGTTTCAATGTGTGTATGTGTTTGTGTAGGCGTCTGTGTGTGTGATGAGCATGCGTGTGTGTAAACTGATGGACATTCTGAGCAGATAGGGATTATACTGTTTGGTATATATATACTGTTTTACTGATACACTGTTTGGGATCCTGTTTTCACTATTTAAAATCTCAAGCAACAAGAAAAGTGTGGACCACCACTCTCTGGACCACTTTGGGTTATTTGATGTTTTAATTAGACAACAGGATTGGTTATCTATTTGGCTAGGGGATCAGAGCTCCTTGAAATGGTGAACTACTGTGACTAGACTCATATTGACTTAATGGGGTTTTTTCTATTTGTTTCCCTAAAGGATAAAATTGAGGGGAAAAGGATTGTTGAGATCTAACAAAGCTTGTCTATTTCCCCTCATCCAACCCAACTTCAATGTCTAATTATTTTTTCTATAATGAGGGAAAGAAGATCAATGTACTGAATCCAACTTGACCATTTTTTTTCCCATTAGGATACACTGTGAACAGCATCTTCACGCTCATGTCTAACCCAGAATCCCAATAAATGCCATAATTTTGAGTCTAAGAAGAATGATAAAACAAGTAATTTATTTTTATAAATGAGTTCATCACAGGTCTCTACAAAAAAAGGTACTTAAGTGTACAAATGTATATATGGTAATATAGGACCTTTTTAATTTTAAATCATGGGTAGATTATATATGGCCCTCATTTAAACTCTTAGAGGATTTCCTACTTGTCTTTACCTAAGTACAGCCCCCCTATGAATGCCCAAATCTTCTTCAGAAGTATGTTCTAATGCTATCTTATGAAGACAAAGGTTTCAAACGATCTAAATTAAATTATAGTTTTAATACAATGAAAGAAAATGTCATGTGAGGTGGGTGCTTTTCTGACTTAAAAATGAAGGAGGTGTCTGAGCAACCAGGCTGATGCTAGCTGAATCTTTGACAGGAACTTGTGTTCCTTCTGCCCAAAGGGCTGGTTGTTAATCAATTAATAAAGAAGTAAGTACACATAAATGGTGATATGTTAGAAACCAAGAGACATATTCTATTAACAAACTACAACTAATCACAAGACTTTCTCTTTCCTTATTTTGCCTGTGGGAGATATTTTGGTTTTGTAGGGTATGTTTTTCACAGAAAATTAGTCATCCTCCTCGCCTTTTATGCACGCATGCGCGTGCACACACAACACAGCTGTTCTTGACTTCACTTTTAAAAGACATTCTTGAGTACGATGAAGAGCAAAGCATCACAGGCAGCAGGCTGATGAAGATAATGAGATGAATAGAATCAGGTAAGGAAGCTAAATTTCATAAACTTGATAGAGATGGTTGTTGGACAAACACTAGACCGGTTTTTAATCATTATTGTAGGGTATGAAAGAATCATACAAAGCTAGACTGAGATATTTATAAAGAATAAATATTACATATTGCTCTTCCTGATCAGAAAGTAAGATATTTATTTGGAAAATATATCTGCAAAGAAGAAAATAAAAACCATGTAATCCTATATCCTGAGATGATATTCTTAAATCGCATTAACCTTGTAATGTATTTTGGAATTCTACCACATCACTGAGAGGCAATAAATGACTTTGAAGGCTTGTAGGACACCAAGGTGTTAAAAATAAATGCTGCAACTCCTGTAAGTGATTTCAGATTGCACTACTGAAGTAAGAGGATTTTGTTGTTGTTGTTGTTATTTTCTGTATCAATATATAACCTACACTGGTTCATTTTTGAGAGTAGACACTGACAAAACTAGAAATATTTAGGGTACTGACCCCAGTACTAGATATGGTTATCGAACCCTTGTTCATTAGTTCATCTGCTTTTCTTTTGCTTTTCAAAAACTGAGAAGTTCATGCCAGGCTGAAATTTGTGATTAATGACTTAAAAAGAACAGAATTAATAGGAACAGAAAAGCACAGGAAATATTAGAAAGGGAGGAAAACTCAGTGGACATTCAACCACTTATATTTACTGTGAAAAACATTTTATTTTAAACTCACATTATTCTTAATGTTACAAAAATTCCTATTGACTATTCTATGTTTGACTGTTTTTCCTAACTTTAGTATTAAACAAAATTCCATGTCAACTAGTGTTCCTGGCCCTCAATAACTTATGTAAGACAAAGCTACTCTGGTGCAGACTAACATTCTAGTTCCCCAACTTCACAGGCTTTTTCAAAAGTTTTTAACTAATTTTTTTGCTTTAATGCTAATTTCTGTATAAGTAGTTCAATCATAGGGTTAAATGGCAAAATGATATTAAGAAGTGGTCTACTGAGAAATCATATTTTGCACCATTATCCTGGTCTTAGTTTTTTCTGCTTATCTATGCCCTATGGGTAACCTCATTTCTATCAGTATCTCTTGCTATGTTCCTTTGTTTATTAATAAGTACCTACAAAACCAGTTTATATGTATATAGACTGTATATGTTATTGTTAAAATACAAATCACATATGAATGCTTAAGCTAGGTATATCTTATAAAAATGTCAATATTAGGTTCTTAAACTGAAGGAACAGTATGTGAACTGTGAACTTCTGGATGCTCAAGCTGAATTTAGAAAAGGCAGAGGAATCAGAGATCAAATTGCCAACATCTGCTGCATCATCGAAAAAGCAAGAGAGTTCCAGAAAAGCATCTATTTCTGCTTTATTGACTACGCCAAAGCCTTTGACTGTGTGGATCACAACAAACTGTGGAAAATTCTGAAAGAGATGGGAATACCAGACCACCTTACCTGCCTCCTGAGAAATCTGTATGCAGGTCAAGAAGCAACAGTTAGAACTGGACATGGAACAACAGACTGGTTCCAGATAGGAAAAGGAGTCTGTCAAGGCTGTATATTGTCACCCTGCTTATTTAACTTATATGCAGAGTACATCATGAGAAACGCTGGGCTGGATGAAGCACAAGCTGGAATCAAGATTAAAACTCAACATTGAGAAAACTAGGATCATGGCATCTGGTCCCATCACTTCATGGCAAATAGATGGGGAAACAATAGAAACAGTGAAAGACTTATTTTGGGGGGCTCCAAAATCACTGCAGATGCTGACTGCAGCCATGAAATTAAAACACACTTGCTCCTTGGAAGAAAAGCTATGACCAACCTAGACAGCATATTAAAAAGCAGAGACATTACTTTGCCAACAAAAGGTCTGTCTAGTCAAAGCTATGATTTTTCTAGTAGGCATGTATGGATGTGAGAGTTCGACTATAAAGAAAGCTGAGCGCCGAAGAATTGATGCTTTTGAACTGTGGTGTTGGAGAAGACTCTTGAGAGTCCCTTAAGCAGTCCATCCTAAAGGAGATCAGTCCTGGGTGTTCATTGGCTGAAACTCCAATACTTTGGCCACCTGCTGCAGAAAGCTGACTCCTTTGAAGAGACCCTGATGCTGGGAAAGATTGAAGGCGGGAGAAGAAGGGGACAACAGAGGATAAGATGGTTGGATGGCATCACTGACTCAATGGACATGGGCTTGGGTAGACTCTGGGAGTTGGTGATGGTCAGGGAGGCCTGGAGTGCTGCAGTCTATGGGGTCGCAAAAAGTCCGACGTGACTGAGTGACTGAACTGAACTGAATTGAAACTGAAGGTAACATACTGTATGTTGTTAATATAAACCTGCTTTTTAATAATATATTCTGGAGATCTTTATACAATAATACAAAGTTTATATCATTTTTATAGCTGCAGTAAGATGATATATCATAGTTTAATCAGTATCCTAGTGTGAACATTTGGTGTCACTTCTTTTCTGGATTTTTTTTTTTTTTTTGGGTGTGATAAACTGTACAACAAGGGTTAAGTTGGCACAGAAGCCATTTTTGCTTGTGCAAGGTTATATAGATGTAAAATGCACTTTCAGATGTAGGCTTATTGAGTCAAGGACAAACATACCTGTTATGAGGTAGATGTTGACAAATTGCCTGCTGTGTTAAGCAGAACAATGGTCACTCAAAGATGTTAATATCCTAGGAGAATTTTTTCACAACGTATATGTATACCAAATCATGTTGTCCACTTTTCAGTTCAGTTCAGCTGCTCAGTCATGTCCGACTCTTTGTGACCCCATGAACAGCAGCATGCCAGGCCTCCCTATCCATCACCAACTCCCAGAGTCCACCCAAACCCATGTCCATCGAGTCAGTGATGCCATCCAACCATCTCATCCTCTGTGATCCCCTTCTCCTCTTGCCCAATCTTTCCCGGCATGAGGGTCTTTTCAAATGAGTCAGCTCTTCACATCAGGTGGCCAAAGTATTAGAATTTCAGCTTCAACATCAGTCCTTCCAATGAACACCCAGGACTGATCTCCTTTAGGATGGACTGGTTGGATCTCCTTGCAGTCCAAGGGACTCTCAAGAATCTTCTCCAATACCACTTTTAATATTTTATAATTTTGTCAATTATATCTCAATAAAGCTGAAAAAAAGAAGAAAAGATTCCATACCCTAATCCTTGGAACCTGTTAATATATTACCCTATACATAGCAAAAATTTTTAGAAGATGTGATAAAAGTTCAGGATCTTAAAATGGGAAAGTTACCTTGGATTATCTTGGTCCAAGATACAATCACATGAGTCTTTAAATGTGGAAGGAGGAGAAGGCAGATAAGCTTATGGGAAAGTGAAAGAAAGTGAAAGTGAAGTCGCTCAGTCGTGTCCGACTCTTTGCGACCCCATGGACTGTAGCATACCAGGCTCCTTTGTCCATGGGATTTTCCAGGCAACAGTCCTGGAATGGATTGCCATTTCCTTCTCCAGGGGAATCGTCCCAACCCAGGGATCGAACCCAGGTCTACCACATTGTAGACAGACGCTTTACCGTCTGAGCCACCAGGGAAGTCCAAGCTTATGGGAGAGATGTGATAAGAGGAGGACCTGACATGATTGCTATCTTTGATGATGGAAGAAAAGGGTCATGAGCCAAAGAAGGTAGGCAGCTCTGGAAGCTGGGAATTACCCTCAGCTGACAGATAAGAAGCTAAATTTTGCCAGCAACTTGAATGAGCAAGAAAATAGAGACCTGAGTTCTAGAACTTAAAAGAAATGGATTTTCCTCTGGTATCTTCTGTAGGGAACACAGCCCTGCCATCACACTGGTTTTAGCTCTGCAAAACCTATGTGGGATGTCCGATGTACAGAACTGTAAGGTAATAAATCTCTCTTGTTATCAGCTTCTAAGGTGTGGCTCTTTGTTAAAGCAGCAACAGAAAACTAACACACCCTCCACAGGGTTTGGACCACTTTGTATTCTTCTTGGCAGTTAATGGGACTGTTCCCCACATTTTCACAAATACAGTGTGTTGCCAGACTGCGATTTTTTGCCAATCTAAAAGGTGAAAAAGAATATCTTGGTGTGATTTTAGTTTGCATTTCTTTTTGTACCAATAAGCTCAGCATTTTTACATTTATGTTTGTTTGTACTGAGTATCTGCTCATATTTGTTGCCCACTTTTCTATTGGGTTGTTGGTATTTATCTAATCAAGTTCTAAAGGCTCTTTACATCTTCAGGATATGAGGATTTTATGTGTGATAGGAATTCCAACTTTTTTTTTCCCCCCCAAATCATTCACTTGCCTATGAATTTAAAGGTGAGCCTTGACCTCTTCATTACTTTCTCTAGTTTCTATGAAAATTTCATAAAATTGTTGTAGGTCTCTGGATAATACAAGTTAAAATATCACCAAGAGAACACATTTTTGAGGAAAGAAAAAAGAGCTATTGAAAAAACTTGCTTTTTTCACCTTAAGTATGAATCATTCCTCTTATGGCTTCTTTCAAACACCTTAACCTTAAGTAGGCCTCAATTCTACAGTGGTCCCCACTGGGAGGTGGGGAGACTTTGTGCATTATAATACTAAGGCTGCAGTAAACACAACATTTTGTAGCAGACTCTTCAATTAAAAGTTGCATTGTTAGACCTAAAGCTGTCAGAGAACCCCAAACCTGGTATTTCCTATCAGCAGAGGCAATGGTAACATTATGCATAGCGAAATGTTGACAAGCTCTCTCTGTAGTGACACCAGTCAGCTCAGGTTATAATTACCCTTGTTACATCATTGCTTTCTTTGCTACATACACAGCAAGGAAGCTCTTGCTTGGGAGACAGATTTGTGTTTATAGCCAAAGAGTTGTTCCTTTTTAATTCAAACCAGGTTTGCTGATAGCTGGGAGGGGTGGGAGGGAGGAAAGAAAAACTGTTATAATTAGAGTATCAGGAAGAGAAACAATAAACACTTAAATGATGAGGAAGTGATCATCGAGCACTCTGAAACAGAAGATCAGAGTTTAAGTCAGGCATTTCTTACAAGGATATCAGTACTAGGTTCATTAACTGCCCTTCCTGCTTTCAGAAAATTTTAAATGTGGCAATTTACATTAAAATGGATTTAGTGACACCATCTTCTCATTACTGTCAGTTTACATTTGGGTTCATAAACTATAATTGTAAATAAAATATGCTTTTCATTACAATGTCTATTTAGTAGAATATGGTAGGAAATTAGAGGCATAATCACAATCTAAATTATTAATTCAGTGATATTTTTCAGGTGCCATATGCAGATACTCCATTGTGCATAATGAGTGTGCACACAGTGGTTGAATTAGGTCTGCGTTTCCATGCTCCACCTCTCCTTTCCTTGCCGTATTTTGTTTTTGCTCCTCTACCTCCTCACAGTGGTACACAGTAAAAAGGACTTTCTGAAGTAGTCTACCTGCGATTATGTGTGCCATGATTTTTATATCATTTCTCCATAAGTTTTAAGAGGCCTCCAATAAATAGCACCTGCCTTCTGTGTCCATGTTCTAAATACGTTGAGAAGAGAAAGATTAGGAGAACAAAATACTAGCTTTATTTATGGGCAAAGTTAAGTTGGAGAATGTAACTTAGTCTGTGGAATAAATGGACTAGAATTTGGGAGATTCCTGGTCTGTCCTGATCATAATGGACGGCTTCCTCAGTAGCAGGCTGAATAATGGCCATCAATGATATCAGATCCTAATTCCTGGCACCAATGAATGTTAGCTGGTCAAGTTTTTGCAGATGTGATTATGTTAAGGATGTTGAAATGAAGGGATTTTTCTGGTTATCAAAATGGGCCTTAAATGCCGTGAGAAGTGTCCTTGTGAGAGAGTCAGAAGGATAAACGACAAGCTGAAGAGGGGAAAGCAATGTGACCACAAAGACAGAGATGGGCATGATGTAGCCATCAGCCAAGGAATGCCAGCAGCCAAAGAGCTGGAAGAAGCAAGGAATAGCCCCCCTTCTAGAGACTCTAAGGGAATCCACCCCTACTGACACCTTGATCTTGACCCAGTGAAACTGAATTTGGAATTCTGGCCTCCAGAACTCTGAGACAGTAAATTTCTGTTATTTTTAGGCACTCAATTTGGAGTAACTTGTTATAACAGCTTCAAGAAACTAATATGCCTCCTCCTCATCTCTAGTAGACAGCCCCTGGAGGATGAAGATTCTCGAGAGGAGCAAGAGCTGAGAGGGTCATTTACGGCCAGTTAGCATTTTCAAACTCACAAGTCAGGTGGGGTCATGCCACTTTTTGTGGGGGAGACTGATTAAAAAATAGGGAGGGGCCAAGGATGTGTTAGGGTAAATTCCTCTTCATAGGAACCTCCCCCTTCCCTTGATTCTCTGACATCCCTAAATTCTAACAATTTCAATGTTAAAATAACTTTTGCTATTTAAATATTATGGTTGTTAGTAAGTCTGAACAAAGGTTGAAGTTGAAATCAGCTGCTACATCCAAGAACTCTGAAGGTCAAGATAGTGTATATTAGTATAAAAACAAAGATTATCCATCAAATTGAAATTTTACTCTCCATTTTACAAACAACTTCCATATTGCAGCATGGAAGGAGAGGTTATCTTGCTTAATGAAAGAAGTGAATTAGATGATATAAACATTATCAAATTCCCCACACATTTTCACCTGTGAAATCGCACTATTTATTTGTTCTATTTTAAAGTACTTTCCCTCAACATTAAATAATTATGTGGAGAAATTACTATGTATGTATCTACTCGGAATATTCTCTTTGTTTTTCCTTGGCTTTAAAAAACTGACAAATCAAGGAAGATTTGGTCAAAAATCCAAAGACATATATAACAAAAGATAACAAAAAGCCTACTGACTTTGCCTCAAGGAGCAGGATTCATGTGGTGTGGCTTAGCCATTTGTTTACCGTTACTATCCTCCCTTTTCATACGGCCTTCCCCGAATATGATGTTTTGAATATTATTTCCCATAACAGGTATAAATAAACTAACGTTTATTCAGCAAATATTTAATGAATGCTAACTTTGCCCAAAACACTAAGTGAACAAAACAGAGACCTCTTCTGTGTGGGCTTACTTTCTTTATGTCTAGGTTATCCTTTGCAGAATCTGATCTAACTCTTTTGGGGGAACATCTTTGCTTAACTTGGGCACATGCAAGCAATGAATAACATGTAGTCCAGAAGCTCAGCCATGACATAGAAACCACACAAGCAACAGAGAATAAGCATTTTCTTTCTTGCAAATGGAAACTAAATATTAAATAAAATTTTTGAAATAGATCATTCCCTCTCACTGAAGGAAGGATAAAGATTATAATATTCTATTGAATCCTTCCAATTTACTTCTTAGCTCTCTGGAGCAGGGGCTCTGGAACTAAAAGAAACTAGGATAGGCCACAGAATCCAGTATTATAGGCACTGGACTATATGAAAATGGGGATCTATTCTTTCTATTTTTCTTCAGTTTATATTTCATAGAACTCTTTGGAAGCTCTGCATTTTCTTTCATTTTTGTTTTGCTTTTTAGTAAACAAGTGCATGTCTTGGAACCTGTTACTTATGCTGCTGTTGCTGCTAAGTCGCTTCAGTTGTGTCCGACTCTGTGCGACCCCATAGACGGCAGCCCACCAGGCTCCCCCGTCCCTGGGATTCTCCAGGCAAGAACACTGGAGTGGGTTGCCATTTCCTTCTCCAATGCATGAAAGTGAAAAGTGAAAGTGAAGTTACCCAGTCGTGTCCTACTCTTAGGGACAAGATGGACTGCAGCCTACCAAGTTCCTCTGTCCATGGGATTTTCCAGGCAGGAGTACTGGAGTGGGTTGCCATTGCCTTCCCCATTACCTATGCTATGTATACTTATTTTGTAATTATTCCATATTGATATCTCTTATTTCCACAAAAACATTTTAATTTCCTTTGTGGGGCTTTATTGTATTTAGCACAGTGCTACAGAGTAGGCATTTAATGAAATTTCTCAACTGTTATGAGCAATAAAAAAAAAGACAATGACTAGAAAGAATACAGTATATAATACAACAGTGACCAGTAGAGTTTAGGGGTCAAAAAGAAGTATAACTTTTAAATTATGGGTCTTTTTTTTTGTTAAAAAAAAATATATATATATATATATATTTTTTCTTCTTAGACTCCTCCTCTAACTGTTCACTGGAACATCACTTGTAAATTTGGAATATGAATATTTTACAAATAAACGAGCAGGGATAATTATAATTGTTCATGATATTTAAGGGCCACTAAGAGGAAATAATTTTCATTAATCAGCAGATTATGTCATGTGGTTCTAAAACTTAAAAACTCAACTAGCAGATTTTTTTTTTTTTGACATTTTACTCATTTGACCAATTATCATTAGTCTTTTATAGACCATTAATGCCATCATCTCTTTTGAGTAATTTGGTTCCATTTCCTTTCAAAGGTACATTTGGCCTCTTTTAAAGTGGACATTGCCAGTTTATTCTTTCAAAATTTATTTACTTATGGGTAAATAAGTAAACTCTCTTTCAGTGGATCACTAAGCAAGTCTTGGAAGTGAGTTTGACAGATGTCAAGTCTTAGAGATACCCAGATACATAAGGAAGGGTAAGAGTTGTTTAACTTTTTATTCATGAGAAAAAGGTAGTTAGAAAGTCTGATGTAACTGTAATAATTCTAACAAAACATCTTAGGATGTACAGAGAAAATTGTAAACAGTATTGAAGAAAATTATAGAAGACCTAAACAAATGCATTGCTATGACTATGATCATGGAGAGGATATAATCTCATTTTCCTGTTAGATGTTTTGTGGGACAGAAATATGTTTTCAATTCTCTGAAGTTTAATAAAAGTGCAAAAGCACCTAAAATAGTTGAAAAGTTCTGCAGAAGATTATCAAGGATGAAACTTTGTTTATCAGATATCAAGGCATCATGAAGTAATAGTAATGAAGTAATTGTAGCATTTGTTCCGGAATAAATATGAAAGAAACAAGAGTGTAGAAACAGTCCAATTGATATGGGAAAATTTACTATATAATATCTGTAGCATTACAAATCAGTGGGGATTAGGGGAGCTTTTATGAAAATAGTGGTAGGACAATGAGGTATTTTTTGAAAATGGGAGTAATAACAGTATCCTAAGTTCATGTAGTTGTGATAGTTTAATTATAACTGAATAAATACATCTTTATATCAATTTTATTAGCAATTTTATATATATATATATATTTTTACTATGAAGTCCCTATCATATTTTCCTACCATTTTCCTATTGGATCCTTTCTCTTTTTCTTAATGTATGTACTTTTGGAAGTTAAGTTAGTTCTTTGTCATAATGATTACGAGTGTTTCTTCTGTTTTTCTCACTTAACTTATGCTAATTATTTTTATTATTACTATTTAAAATTTTTATCTAGTCAGACTCCCCTATGATGTCTAGGTTTTATATTGTGTAGAAAACAAAGTATTTTTATTCCATAATTAGAAATAAAATTTCCTAGTCTTTCTTTTTTGATTTTGTGTGAGTCTATTGTTTGTCTTTGAATCATTGGTTCATCTGAAAATTTTCCTGATAGTTTTCATAAATTTAGTTTCCAGGCTGGTTTCCAACCAAATATTATTATGCTGAATATACTACACACTCCAAAAATTTTTTGAATTTTGATTGGTGTAATATTAATCATAAAAAATTGAGATGAATAATCTTTAATGTATACTTGGAAATAATCAATTTTATTAACTAAAAATTGTACCCCGATACATGAGTATCTGTGCCAATGGGAAACAGCATTTAGGTGTTCAGAGTTTGGAATAAATGACATATCTGCACCCCTACTTAATATTATAGATTTTAACAATGAACATAGTTTTGGACTTTCAACTGATTTCTCTGACCTGAGGTGCACTTTTCAGTTTCTGAGGAAAAGAGCAGGAAGAAATCAATCAGGAAAGGAGGAAATGAGTGTGAGTCACACAGTTTTATATTTGAGTCAGTCTTAAATTCCTTTCTGCCTCTATTTTTATATGGATAAAATATTTCGCAGAATAGCAATCTCATAATTTTAATGTTTGACTACTTTTAATTGATGCATTTTCATTCTTTATTAGTCCAAAAAATCTTACAAAATTTTTTCTCCCTTCTAGAAACCAACAGATTGTCTTTGTTGTTTGCTAGTTTTTTGGACCATTCTGCAAAGGGTTCTATTTTTGTTCTTCTAGATTCCAGGTCACTTGAAGATATTTTAGCTCTTTCAACATCTATAATTTTGTGTGCTAGAGTTCAAAATTAGGTTTTCACTTCTTTGTCACTGAGGTCATGCATTTCCTCTAATGAGTTGCAGGGAGAGGCTATATAGAGCTTGGTTCCTTTCTCCCCTTTAGGGCCATTTAGAATGTATAAATCACATTTTCTGTTTCCACATTTTCATCTCCTACTCATTTCCCAAACCTCTGCAATTTGGGCATCTACCTAACCGTCCTTAAAACTCTCTTTTCTGTTTTGAGGTTTTCAGGCCATTTTGTTTGATTTGACTATACATTCTACAGAAACAGGGATGTTTGTCTGTTTTGTTCTTTGCTGTGTTCCAGTGCCTAGCACAGAGAAGGCTTTCTAATAGCATTTCCTAGGAATGAATGTATGACCGTACTTTTTTGAAATTCTGCTCTTAGGCTTCATTGATACAGCTCTCAGCTTTCTCCTCATTCTCTTTCAAAGGCTCCCCCCAAGGCTTAGTTCTAGGTCTACTTTGTTCCCTCTACACATTATCCTCAGTCAGTTGCAGCCATGCTCATGGTTTTCATTGCATTGTTGTTGTTGTTCAGTCACTAAGTCATGTCTGACACTTTTGCAACCCTATGTACTGTAGCCCGCAAGGCTCCTCTATCCATGGGATTTCCCAGGCAAGAACACTGGAATGGGTTGCCATTTCCTTCTCCAGGGGATCTTCCTGATCCAGGGATCAAACCCATATCGCCTTCATTGGGAGATGGATTCTTTACTGCTGAGCCACCAGAAAAGCCCTTTCTTTCATTGCTACCTAGACATATACTCCCAAATCTCTTATCTCCCGTCTTATTCTCTTTTCCAAACTTTGGACTGGTATTTCTCCAGATTGGGTAGACAAGCCACCATAATTTGAACCACCTGGAGCATACATTTTGAAATACAGATTTCTTCCTTCTTCTGAATAAAGATATTTCGAGTTGAACCTGGGATTCAGAATTCTCAATGCATTTCACAAATCCTTTCTTTACCTAATGAGTTTTAGACACAAAACTGACTAGATGTAGATTCATGATGATTTAATAGCTAACTGAGGAAATGTGATTGATCAGGGAAATGTTATGAGGAGTTAGGACTAAATCTGGGCTTCAAAAGATGTATAGGAACCCCAAATGTTTCCCAAATCCATCCACTTTTTCCTTTCGTCTCTATCCCTAAACCTCTAGTTCAAGCCACCATCATCTCCCAAATGGACTATGGAAATAATGACAATGAGAATGATATAAGAAGAAGAACAAAGAGGAAAGAGAAGAAAGCAGACAAATCACAATGATGTCTAACGTTTACTGAATACTTAAAACATATAAGACTCCTCTCTGTGCTTCGTCAGTGTCCCATAATAAAGACAATAGTTTCCTCCTAACTGATTTCCTTCTACTGTTGCTCCCTTTAATCCAACTTCCAAGCAGTAGCTAATTTTAAAAATATGAACCAAGTGCTACCTTTCAGGACTCCCCACTGCATGCAGATTAATACTCTGCAGCTTACATTTGCCTGTAGAATAAAGTCCAGTTTTTCTGCCACAACTCACTTTTCTCTCAGATGTTTTTCTCCATTCTCCATCTTTCTCACACCACTGACTTTTCTTCCTTCAAATGCACCACATTTGTGGCAGTCTTGGTGTCTCAGCCTTTACTCTTCCCACAGCTTAGATTCTCTTTCTCTACATCACCTCTGGCTTCCTTTTTTTTTTTTTTAATTAAAGTCCAATTTACATTGCCCCCTTCTCAGTACAGCTTTTTCTCACTTCCCAATACAAAATAATCCCCTAGTCTGTATCAGATCATAAGTATTTTCCTTCATAGTATTTAATATGCTCTAAAGTATCTTCTTTATTCATTCATTAGTACTTCTTTACTAATTCATTAGTCTTCCTCGCTCCATCGGGACAGTGTCTTCTTTCCCACTGCTTCTCCCTTATTGCCTTGTAAAGAGCTAATCCAGAGTAGATACTCACGGGGTGTTCATTGAATGTATGAAGATACAGTAGGTAGACATTTGGGCAGGTGAGAAAAGTATGTGATAGTCTAGGGTACTGACACATGTAGAATGCTGAGAACTATTATTTAGAGGGAGTGGGTGTGTTAGTTGCTCAGTTGTATCTGACTCTTTGCAACCCCATGGACTGTAGCCCATCAGGCTCCTCTGTGCATGGAATTCTCCAGGCAAGAATACTGGAGTGGGTTGCCAGACCCTTCTCCAGGGGATCTTCCTGACCCAGGATTTGAATCCAAGTCTCCTGCATTGCAGATAGATTCTTTTCCATCTGAACCACCAGTACAAACAAAGAATAGATATTGTTGCTTCAATGGTTTACAACTCTCAGGAAGTATGATATAGAAAATAGTTTATTTCTTCCTACTTTAAAAGTAAACTGGCGGATTCATTTTGATATTTGGCAAATCTAATACAGTTATGTAAAGTTTAAAAATAAAATAAAATTAAAAAAAAAAAAAAAAGTAAACTACTCTGAAGGATTCTAAGAGCAAAAGTATGTGGCATGTGTTTTAATGGAGAGATTACTATTAGGTCTACAATCTACCCATGCAAGTCTCATTCAACTCCATATTAAAGAAATGGTAGGCATTCCAAAATTAAAGGAAGTAATTCAGTGAGTATCTATTTTACACCACAAAAAAAGATGCACAAAAAAGCAACTATTCTTGTGAATCACATATAAGTATGTGTGATGTATTATATTTAACTATGTACAGCATATTTTTTTAAAGATTTTTATTTAGTAGAAAAGTTGTTTGTAACAAATACTCAGAGGAAAAACTAGAGAAAAACTCTCAATCAAGGGTAATTAAAGTATGGTTTGGCAAAGAAAAAAAAGAAAGTGTACTTCTCTATGCTCAATCTCTTGTAAATGGTTGTAAAATCATATGAAAAAGATAGGCGTTACTAAGTGTGGTACAGATCAGTCAATGGAGTGGAAATTCTGCATGACTGCCAAAGTGCTTAAAAATCACCAGTCTACATCTCATTTGAAGTCCTGATTGTGATTCCACTGTAGGAAGACAGACTAACACACATGTATAGATTAGGAACATATGGGTCTCATTTTAGGGCTAGTGAAACTAAGAGTTAATTGTGTATACATGTCAGTCATCATCAGTCAGTCAATCAGGCAACTAATACCTTTCAGTTCAGTTCAGTCACTCAGTCATGTCCGACTCCTTGCAATCCCATGAATTGCAGCACACCAGGCCTCCCTGTCCATCACCAACCCCTGGAGTTCACTCAGACTCATGTCCATCAAGTCAGTGATGCCATCCAGCCATCTCATCCTCCGTCGTCCCCTTCTCCTCCTGCCCCCAATCCCTCCCAGCATCAGAGTCTTTTCCAATGAGTCAACTCTTCACATGAGGTGGCCAAAGTACTGGAGTTTCAGCTTTAGCATCATTCCTTCCAAAGAAATCCCAGGGCTGATCTCCTTCAGAATGGACTGGTTGGATCTCCTTGCAGTCCAAGGGACTCTCAAGAGTCTTCTCCAACACCACAGTTCAAAAGCATCAATTCTTCGGCACTCAGCCTTCTTCACAGTCCAACTCTCACATCCATACATGACCACAGGAAAAACCATAGCCTTGACTAGACGGATCTTTGTTGGCAAAGTAATGTCTCTGCTTTTCAATATGCTATCTAGGTTGGTCATAACTTTCCTTCCAAGGAGTAAGTGTCTTTTAATTTCATGGCTGCAGTCACCATGTGCCGTGATTTTGGAGCCCCCCAAAATAAAGTCTGACACAAATACCTTTAAGGGTCATGAATCCAAAGGAACTGAAATTGACAGGCAATCTGACAGTCTAAGGCCCACTACCTAGATAACAGGTTATGTGGACCAAGCCATTCCTGGCTGGGGCAGATGGCACAGGGAAAGGGTAGCTCCTGAGTACTCCTGGCTCCATAGCTACAGTGGTCCTCTGGAAAGCAGCAAAGGCAACCCCTCATGCATTTGTTTCAGTTAGCAACTGCCAGTCCATTTCACACAGGACTAGAATGTAAATGGCATTCCATAATGCTGAAGCCAAAGAGGACCCCAGGGCTTACCTTAACCAACTCTGCATTTAACCAATGCAGATACTGAGCCCTAGAGTTAAGGGCACAGATGTGATCAGACCCATATTTCTGATGCATAATCCAATCTTTGGTTTACGTGTCTGACTCTTTGGGACCCCATGAATCGCAGCATGCCAGGTCTCCCTGTCCATCACCAACTGCCAGAGTCTACCCAAACCCATGTCCATTGAGTCGGTGATGCCACCCAACCATCTCATCCTCTGTCATCCCCTTCTCCTCCTGCCCTCAATCCTTCCCAGCATCAGGGTCTTTTCAAATGAGTCAGCTCTTCTCATAAGGTGGCCAAAGTATTGGAATTTAAGCTCTAACATCAGTCTTTCCAATGAACACTGAGGACTGATTTCTTTTAGGATGGACTGGTTGGATCTCTTTGCAGTCCAAGGGACTCTCAAGAGTCTTCTCCAACACCACAGTTCAAAAGCATCAATTTTTCTGTGCTCAGCTTTCTTTATAGTCCAACTCTCACATCTATACATGATTACTGGAAAAACCATAGCCTTGACTAGACAAGGTAAAGTAACGTCTCTGCTTTTCAATATGCTGTCTAGGTTGGTCATAACTTTCCTTCCAAAGAGTAACCATCTTTTAATTTCATGGCTCCATTCACCTTCTGCAGTGATTTAGGAGCCCCCAAAACAAAGTCAGCCATTGTTTCCCTATCTGTTTTCCGTGAAGTGATGGGATCAGATGCCATGATCTTAGTTTTCTGACTGTTCAACTTTAAGCCAACTTTTTCACTATCCTCTTTCACTTTCATCAAGAGAATATTTAGTTCCTCTTCACTTTCTGCCATAAGGGTGGTGTCATCTGCATATCTGAGGTTATTGATACTTCTCCGGGCATTCTTGATTTCAGCTTGTGCTTTCTCCAGCCCAGCGTTTCTCATGATATACTCTGCATATAAGTTAAATAAGCAGGGTGACAATATACAGCCTTGACGTACTCCTATTCCTATTTGGAACCAGTCTGTTGTTCCATGTCCAGTTCTAACTGTTGCTTCTTGACCTGCATACAGATTTCTCAGGAGGCAGGTAAGGTGGTCTGGTATTCCCATCTCTTTCAGAATTTTCCACAGTTTATTGTGATCCACATAGTCAAAGGCTTGGGCATATCGATAGAGCAGAAATAGATGTTTTTCTGGAACTCTCTTGCTTTTTCGATGATCCATAGTTAAGCATCTTACCACAGGTATTTTTATGTCTGTTTTCTAATTGGTGAGATTGAGAATTCTATTTGCTGACTAAAATGAATATAGCAATCAGGATTGCAGTGTGTAACTCAGTAGAGTGGAGCTTTTAAAAATTTCACCTATGGAAATGTGTATGTAAATAAAAATCATTTAAACAACCTCCAGAGGATTCTTTTAAAAATAGATAGTAGATAGAGAAGTAGTGACAACATTTTTTTTTATGAGTCAAAGTAATACCATCACAGAAAACACATAAAAATAAATTTGTCTTCACCTTATTGGTTTTCAGTTAGAGGCCTAGTTCAGAATCACCTGAAAAGTTTTAAAAAGCATACATGCCTGATCTCCAACACAGAAATCTAAATTAGAATCTCCAGGCTTCGACATGGTACATGTGTACTTTGAAGAAAGATCTCCATATGATTTCAATATACAATTTCTATCAACAATGTGGAAAATCTTATTCTTTTATAAACACTGGATAGGAAAATAAAAAAATGACAACATCCAAAGTTTAGATAATATCAAAACCCCTCTTTTTCTCCAGATGTTTTACCAATCCAAGCATCTTTATAGGCAGAGTGCATAGACTGCATTATATCCAGATGCAGATACATAAAACTGTTATATTTCAATTATAATTTTGGATGGGAAAGAATAAGAGCAGAGATAATAAAATCCATAGAAAATTCTAAAACTGCATTTCAGCCAAGAATTCCCAGTACTTCCTCACCCATCCAATCCTCATCCATTTTCCCAAGGAGTCATGCTGCCTGGCTTCAGCCCTATATTCTTGATCTCTATTTGGAAAGATAAGAGTGTAAGAGTGAATGGTGAAGTAAAGATAATGCAGTGGGAGAGAGAAAGGAAACAAAGAAAGGGTCAAAAAATTCACAAAGTGAATAATAAATCACTGAAGATACCAGAGTTGCCTAGAATCAGAACAATTGACCCTCAAATAATGGAAACGGCAGCTAAAAAAGTGGTCTTTAGTACCTGCCCAGCTTCACTGGTAGTTCAGTCAGTAAACAATCCATCTGTGATGCAAGAGACTGGGGTTCTATCCCTGGGTCAGGAAAATCCCTTGGAGAAGGAAATGGCAACCCACTTCAGTATTCTTGCTTGGAAAATCCCATGGACAGAGGAGCCTGGCAGACTCCCTGCCAGAGTCCATGGGGTTGTGAGAGTCAGACATGACTTAGTAATTAAACTGTCATACTGCTGGTAAGAGCAATAGTTAAAATTTTCTCTAATACTGAGCTTAAGAATATAGCACACACTTAAGAAAAGTTATTATTCAGAATATAGCAGCATATAAAGAGAATCTTTATGGTCACCTTTTTATGGATACCCAGGCATTCCCCCAAAGAAGAGATGCTTCTATATTAGGTTCAGATAAGAAGAGTACCAACTCAAACCCTGAGCTAGACGTTATGGTTTAGAATGGTTACTAATTTGGAAAATTAAAGTCTCCAACACCAAGTTTGGTCCTCTGACTTGGGGTTTTATTTATAAAGTTCTCTTGCTTAGGGCAACGAAACAAAAAGAGAGGAAACACAACTACATCATGATATACTTGCATTATGTCACAGTTTGGATTCCTGGCAGCTGTCAACGCCTCTTGTCCCAGTGTGGCACTGGAACTCCAGGAGTAATCCTACCCAGTCATGCCATTTGTTCCTGGATGGAATGTCTTCCTACTAGGGAAAATGCAGTGGAAGTCCACTGTTTTGTGTTTCTCTTTTAACAGCCTTGCCTTTTAATGACATCACTCTTAGCCCTGAGATATGACTGCATTTCCCCAGTTGCCTGATAGTGAAGCAAAGGTTACCTTCTATTTCACAGCAGTGTTCTCATCAAACAGTTCTATTTCACAGATATTACAATGCAAAGAATAAAAAGTTCCCCAAGTGTACAAAAGGGCTACAGCAGCCTTTACACCAGGAAACCAAGGAGGCGGCAGGATTCAAACAGCCTCCCTAACAGATAACCCGATTGGCAGCCTCTGATATCATCCCAACCTTTCACAAACAGTGACGGTTTTGTGTTCAACTTTTTTTTGTTTTGGTCTTTGGAACTCAAAATAAACAAAGAGAAAGGCCCATATACACTGCATGGATGGGCAGGATACAGATGTCCACTGGCCATTTATAAGGACACATAAGATTTCCCAAAGACTTAGAAATTTGATAGAACCTTAAAGAGAATCATTGGAAGAACGTTGAAAAAACAACATGTTGGAAAGTATTCATAAACCTTTATGAAAATCTGTGTGCCACTGCATTTCTTTTAGTTTGACAGGAGGTTAGTTGCTGATTGGAGTAAATGGCTAAAATCAAGATTTTTATTTTTTGAGAAGAAGCTGTTTTGTCCCTTTAGCAATGATAATGATTTCATAATGGAAAGTGGAGTTCTGTATGAAATTGTTGTTTAACTAGAAGCTAGGTGTCAAAGTGCTCAAAATAAATGTGTTGAGTGGGTTGCAGCAGGTAGAAAATACTGGCTTCCATTTCCTTGGTTCATTTCAGCAAATGCTTGCTCCATGGGAAAGAACAGGTCCACCCTGCAGAACTCTCAAAATCCCTTTGCGGATTAAAAAAGAAAAAGTTCTGAAGACCTTTTCTTCTGTATCACCATGATGAATGAGCTTTTATGTAAAATAAACATAGAAGCTGACAGGAATTTTTCCTGAATGTCATAGTTGGACAAAGAAAAAATGAAAAAAAAAAAAAAAAGCCATTTCAAAGTCAGTGTCTCTGCAATGCTTTTATGGGAGAGATGAGGGAAAGGAAGAGTTGTCTTTTAATGCATAAAGCAATCTGCCAATCCTTGGTGTAATGTGCTTCTAAACCTGTCTCTCTTCTTTTCCACATTTTGCAGTCCATATCATTGCTGACCTGTTCCATGAGGGCTTTTGTAGCTGGGGAATCCCTCCATATTCCATGTGAAATTCTTCCTTGGAAACCTTGATATAGTACCTCTTCTCTAGAAAGAACAGGAAAGAAAAATGCTTTTGACATTTGTCTCTCTTCATTCTATTAATTTTCCAGATTTTCCATGATCTGATTTCCAGTTTTCCCAGTTCTAAGCACCTTTGCCCCACCTGATTTTATCTGAGAAAGACCTATAGTACAATGAAAGAATATGGGATTTTGAATTTGATTCCTTCTCTGCTGTTTTCTAGATGTGGGATCTTGACCATAAAAATCACTTAACATTGAAAGCCTTAGTTTTAGCAACTGCAAAATGGAGGTGATACTAATAATGGGTTATTTTGATAGTAAGTGAGATAATTTGGGGAAAGTCTCTTACAATGCTTGATGGAAATTAGGAGAGAAGTGCATGTCCTTTTCTCATTTTCTTCCCCTTTCCTGAAACTCTAAAACTCTTTTTTTTTTTTTTTTTTTTTTTTGCATCATTCCCTGATGAATGTTAATTTTCTGGAAGGTCAAGATATTGGGGGCAGGTGGTTAAAAGCATGAGAGAGCTCTTTTGACATTTATTTGGGTACACGTTTCCTTCTAAGATCTGAGTACCTGAGTGGCTGGAATTATAGGAAGGGACTCTCTCATTATTCCACTTCAGATTTGTATTTTACACTGAATTAAAATAAAATAGAATCAGTCTCTATATGGCAAACCCTCACTTCTAGAAATCTAGTATTTGAGACGGCTTACATCTCTTTCTTGGGATGGATGACATCTCTACTTAGCTCATGCCCTAAGTTCTAGAAATACTCTCTTACTATTTGGGGCCTAAACTATAATGAACTGTCTATTCTTCATGGGAAGACAAAACAAAACAGAAAACAGAGCTGCTATTCATGATTCCAGGCTCAAAGGAGACAGGTGATGCTGCTTTTGTGCCACATGGAGTCAACCAATTTTCCTTTTGTCTTGGCCAAAAGCCCAGGCACTCGGAAGTATAATATTCAACCGTGGTTATACATTAGAATTATCTGGGTAGCTTTAAAAACACTGCAATGTCTTTATTCTCCCGTAGACCAATGAAATCAGAAACTCTTGGGGTTACACCTGGGCATAGGTATTTTTAAAATCCTCAGATGACATCAGCATGCTTCCAGAGTGGACAAATACCAGTTTAGAAAAGACTGTCTCAGTCCTGAAAGAGTTATTATTTCATAACAACCCTAGGTGAGATTGCAAACAAATTGATTTTGGTATGTAAGGGGCATATTTTTCCCATGCTTGGTGCTCTATTTCCATTGTCCCATGCTCCTTAAATTACCTTTTAAATCATTTCAGTAAATACACCATGATATACAGTTAATAAAAAATAATTTAGAAACAATTCAAGGAAAACCAAATGCTTACAGAGGTGGAAGTTGGGTCCTTGAGCTGTGTTAACTGAACCAGGAGGGCTTCAGAGGCAAGATTCTAATATAAATAAAAATTAACACACAAAGAACCCCTGTCTTGGGAAGTGTGCACTCAGGTGTAGGACAGCAGGATTCATTCTTGTAACTGGTCTCCTGTGTGTACTTTTGTTTCCTTACAGTCTAATTTCCATACAAAAGCCTGAGTGATTGTTTAAAAAATGCAAATTACTTCTCTGTTTAAATCTTTCCAGTAGCTTCTCATTACACATAGAATAAAACCCAAATTCCATCCTATAGGCAAGAAAGGCCCCTGTTCTCACTGTTCCCATCTTGTACCCCTCTCTATGTATCTTACTCTCCTCCAGTCACTTTAGGTGTTTCCTGTTCTTGAGTAGCACAAACTCACTCTGGACACTGGGCATTTGCTCTCCTTTTGCAGTGCTCTTTTCCAAGACCACAGAGAGGCCTGTCCTGAACTCCTGACCCAAAGCAGCCCCCATCCCACCACCTTCCATCTCTCTCACATCTCCTTAGAGCTTTGCTTCAAGGCATCATCATTTTCCTGAATCATGTTCATTTTGTCCCCTTCCTTGAAGGTGAGCTGTGAAATTCCAACTTTGACTTGTTCATTTCCATGTCTTCCGCAAATGCAGAGCCCACAGGTCTCTCTAGGAAATTAATAAAAAGTAGCACTCTTGACAAACACAGGGCTGCAGGTCCCAAACCACACTCCCATGGCTTTATGAGCCCCTTTGAGAGATTTACAAAAGTGTCTTCCTTCGTCCAGGCAGATGCAGACGCAGGACTTAAGGACTTGAGGTTTACATGCAGATGGTGGGTTGAAATTTTTCACTTGTTCTGCACAATGGTATAAGGTGGCCAAAGTGCCTGAAATATGGTAACTCTTTGCTGAATGAATTTATCAGGAGTGATTGTGGCAATGCTCATTAGCAGAGTACTCACTTTGCTCCTGCGTTCTGAACATTGCAAAAGAGACTCAGCAGCAAAACAGCCATGTTCTAATAAATGGAGAACAAACAAATCTCCAGAAGAAACAACCACCAACACTGCTTGACTTGTAGTATTTGCCAGTTTCCATGTTGTAAAGAGTCCATCCAACCATAGCCCATCATTTCAAGCCATTAACATGTTGATGACTTGCAAAATTCCTGAAAGTTAATGGTTTCACAAGCTATTAACGTGATATCAATGGTTTTCACAAGCTATTAACGTGATATCAATAGTTCACACTGACTCCTACACACCAAATCAAACCCTACCCTGATGTTGAATCTCAAATAGGGATCTCAGACTCTGGGTCAAAGAAAATGACTAATCCCACACTCCCTTGCAGCAGAGGTAAAAATGGTTTATACTCAGTCTGCTGGCATCGTCACGCATGTGAGGACCTGGAAATGGCTTGACTTCTAGGTGGAATGGGAGATCCAAGATGATTTTGAAAATAGAGGAGAAAAACAAAATTAAGGCTGACACCAGTGACCTAATGCATTGAATCTCTCTTCATCTACAACATAAACAATTTGGACTAAATATTCTCCATTTCAACAAAACAGACTATTGTTCTATATGCCATATGAGTATTAGCATGAGGGAAGGGGAAACCTAGAAGATCTTGGTTTCTATGTATGAAGGAGTTTGTGCTGTGTGTAAATAATACATCGCTCTTTCTAGGCTAGTAAGTATTTAATACATATTCTTTTCTAGTTAAAGTAAAATTATTTAGGTCAAATTTGCCTTGAAACTAAAAACTAAAGCTTAAGAACTTTTAAATGCCAAGGATACTATTTAAATCAATAAGAACCCAAGTATTTTCCTATTTTTTCTCCTATCAGAGCTTGCATCTGATTTTCCTTTTTACTTCTCTACACACCCTATTTGACATCCTTTGTTTGATTCTGGATTTCAAGCAAAAGTTAAACACGTGCCTAGCAACTCAGACAAAAAGGAAATCCAAACCATCAAGCTGGAGAAGCATAAACCACTGTCATCAGGGGCTCAGAAACAGCTTTCAGAGTTATAATTTCTGATGTTGAGCTATCACTTTGCCAGGCAAATACTAGTGTTGAAATGTATTATTACTACCCTTCTCCCTAGTCTAACCACCAGAACAAACATCCAACTTCTCAGGGAAATTCAAGTGTGCATGGATGAGACAGGAGCCCTTTGCTGCAGCCTTTAGACAGTGGACACCAAGCTCTAATAGAGTCTGTCATCCTCACACGAGCCACTGAATCATGTTTATATGTAACTTGCATATTAAAAAGCAACAGCCAATGTCAATGGTGCCGATATAAAAATATCTTAATAGTCAGTAACTGACTAATGAATACTACTATAATAACAGTTTAATTTGAAGAATTCTGACAGCTGGTTGCTTTGATGAGCATGGTTTCCAAGGAATCTTAGTCCCATGCTGAGAACATCACCAGCCTGCTGATTGATAGCAGCAGTGCAGAACTGTTTAATGTCACCACCTCTCAGCTAAAGTAATAATAAACAGGAATGTTACGGTTTATTTTTCTGTATGAATTGTTCAGGCTGTATATGGTAAGTACCAACTCAATAGGGGATAATAGCTGCCATTCTCCTGGGAGTTGTAACTGGAGGTGAGCCTTTTTCCTTTTATCAGCAAGGTTTATATATCAGAATGAATGTAGAAGTTCTTGATTTTCTGGTGGATTTATTTTATTCCTTTACATAGCTCTTGCTCATCCCATTCTGCTTAGCAAATGTAATTACTCTGGTTAAGATGTAGCTTCCTTATTATTTTTGAACTTCCCAAGATAGTTTAAAGCAGACAGCTAGGGTATGAAATATATGGTTCTACAACTATCTTAATTATACTGTGGGACTCTGTATTTGATATGAAATAGCAATGTCTGGGAAGTGAATTTAATCTCTACAGATTTAGGACGATTGCCAAAAAGATTCATTGATTTTTTTTTCCCAGAAGCGCAATCTTTTATTGTATTAATGTCAGAAGCTTCAAATTATTAGGAAATGTGTCAAGAATCTCAAGGTATAATAATGTTCTTTAGAGAGCTTGATTCTGAAGACAGTGCAACAAAATGTTCAAAAAGAAAACATGTCTTATGTTCTTTAAGAATAAAGCTCTGGGATTCATTTTAATTTGTCATTTTGAGCAGGATGAAGTCTCCACTGAGTACTTTGATGTGAAAGCTCTGGGTGTGATATACAGCTATTCGTTGGTCACTCAGAGCTTCACAAGCTCCAGATTGCAGGGACTTTAGCAGTCCTGGGAAAAAAAAAGAAAACAAAAGATACTGACTTGGGATTTGAGGCTTCAGAATTGAATGATGAAAAATCACTGGGATTTGTCCTGGTGAAGAGGTCACAAAGCAGGGATCATAAAAAAGGGGAGATAATATTATGAGCTGTGTCACCAAGCTCAGGTAGAGATTTTATATGTCCTAAAATCAGGGGAAATCTAAGCACTGGGCAATGGATTACTTAGGGTGATTTTTACTGCAATGAATAAAAAGATGGGTTAAATAACACAGGGAAAAGAATGGTTCTAGCACCTTCAGATCAGATCAGATCAGTCGCTCAGTTGTGTCCGACTCTTTGCGACCCCATGAATCGCAGCACGCCAGGCCTCCCTGTCCATCACCAACTCCCAGAGTTCACTCAGACTCTCATGTCCATCGAGTCAGTGATGCCATCCAGCCATCTCATCCTCTGTCGTCCCCTTGTCCTCCTGCCCCCAATCCCTCCCAGCATCAGAGTCCTTTCCAATGAGTCAACTCTTCGCATGAGGTGGCCAAAGTACTGGAGTTTCAGCTTTAGCATCATTCCTTCCGAAGAAATCCCAGGGCTGATCTTCAGAATGGACTGGTTGGATCTCCTTGCAGAAGACTCTCAAGAGTCTTCTCCAACACCACAGTTCAAAAGCATCAATTCTTCGGCACTCAGCCTTCTTCATAGTCCAACTCTCATATCCATACATGACCACAGGAAAAACCATAGCCTTAACTAGATGAACCTTTGTTGGCAAAGTAATGTCTCTGCTTTTGAATATGCTATCTAGGTTGGTCATAACTTTCCTTCCAAGGAGTAAGTGTCTTTTAATTTCATGGCTGCAGGTCACCATCTGCAGTGATTTTGGAGCCCAGAAAAATAAAGTCTGACACTGTTTCCACTGTTTCCCCATCTATTTCCCATGAAGTGGTGGGACCGGATGCCATGATCTTCGTTTTGAATGTTGAGCTTTAAGCCAACTTTTTCACTCTCCACTTTCACTTTCATCAAGAGGCTTTTTAGTTCCTCTTCACTTTCTGCCATAAGGGTGGTGTCATCTGCATATCTGAAGTTATTGAGATTTCTCCCAGCAATCTTGATTCCAGTTTGTGTTTCTTCCAGTCCAGTGTTTCTCATGATGTACTCTGCATAGAAGTTAAATAAACGGGCTGACAATATACAGCCTTGATGAACTCCTTTTCCTCTTTGGAACCAGTCTGTTGTTCCATGTCCAGTTCTAACTGTTGCTTCCTGACCTGCATACAAATTTCTCAAGAGGTAGATCAGGTGGTCTGGTATTCCCATCTCTTTCAGAATTTCCCACAGTTTATTGTGAGCCACACAGTCAAAGGCTTCGGCATAGTCAATAAAGCAAAATAGATGTTTTTCTGGAACTCTCTTGCTTTTTCTATGATCCAGCGGATGTTGGCAATTTGATCTCTGGTTTCTCTGCCTTTTCTAAAACCAGCTTGAACATCAGGAAGTTCACGGTTCATGTATTGCTGAAGCCTGGCTTGGAGAATTTTGAGCATTACTTTACTAGCGTGTGAAATGAGTACAATTGTGCGGTAGTTTGAGCATTCTTTGGCATTGCCTTTCTTTGGGATTGGAATGAAAACTGACCTTTTCCAGTCCTGTGGCCACTGCTGAGTTTTCCAAATTTGCTGGCATATTGAGTGCAGCACTTCACAGCATTGGGTGGGCTTCAGGCACGTGGGATTCAGAGATCAGTGCTGTCATGAGGGCTTGAGCTGTATTTAATATGATCCTTACTGTGCTCTATAGGCTGTGCGTTCAACTCGTTCTCAGACTAGCTCGCCCGTACTCCACTCTAGCCTTTGTCTAAGGACCTCAAGGTAAACTCCTAAGATTAATGCAAGTTTGACTCTCATTCTTTTTAGAGGAATCCAAGTCAATAATTGACTCAGCCTAGGAAACTCACAGATGCCCCAATATAAATCAGGGGCTGTTAAGGAATGCCATATAGATGCTGATGAGAGTGGTAAAAACAGCAGTGTTTTCAGAGATAGGCACACTCTGCTTTCTGGAAAAACAAAGGCTGCCTCAAAGGCTGGAAGGTACAGATCCTATTGCAAACCTCTGCACACCAGTGTATTAATGTTTTCGGGACTGACTGAAAACTTGACATCCAGTTTTCACTGCCAAATGACACAGTCTAATTGTTCACCATATCACTCAAGGCTTCATAATGAACTCACTGAACTTGCCAGATGGGACTTCTATTCTTTCAGAAGGAACTCTACCTACATTCTGATGGGGCTGCTCTCATCCCAGCTCCCTACCTTTGTTCTTACTCACTCTTCCCTCATCTTTCATTAGCATCCTTTTCTCTAAGCAGCTACATCTGACTTGGCTCTGAACATTGTATTGGAAGAGGTAAAGGATAGTAATTATGAATGTAGGTACTGGAGTTGTGTAGGATCAGACTTAGCTCTGTTAGCAAGTTATTTAACATCACTCAGTTATAATTTCCTTATATTTGAAATGAGTGTATAATGGGGCCTAATTCAAATGTTCTAAGCATACAATGAGTTAATATATGTAAAAAGTTTAGAACAATGCCTGGAACTTGGCAAGCATTCAATAAATATGAGCTAGTATGTAAAAATATTCTATGAAATCATTCTCTACCATCCCACATCTCTTCTTCCTTTAAATTACTGTAATGTTTTGGCCCGAGACCCTCACTGCACTCTTAAACATGTGCTGCTAACTTTATATAGGTGACAAGTATCAGATACTTGTTTTTCCACCCAGGACATAACTCCACACCATAAATCTATAATGTAGGCACCTAACAAATATATTCTGAAGACATGGAATGTGGCTAAGAATGTGGCTATGCATGTTCAAATAGGATCACAGTTGGCCAAAAGGACCATTGAAAAAACCCACTGAAAATTAACATATGCAATCAAATCCTGTTTTTTTGTACAATATAAAAAATTATGTCTATAGAGCTAGGGAAGAGTTTATCAGTTAGGTCTATAATTCAGGTTTTAAAATTCCATTCCAAATATTTACTAACACTCAGTAAATATTTTCTATCTGAGTATTAGGTTGGCATATCCCCTTCAGCATATTCTAGGCAATTTACTAGGTGCAGGGAAGATGGAGGTGAATAAGATAATCTCAGACCTAGCAGAAAAAGAAAACATTAAATATTACAAGTGTGAAAAGGTCTTTAAGGAAAAGTACAAATAGACATGTGTATATCAGTGTGGGATGTAGCACAGGCTTCCTCTGTTCCCTGGATGTGTAAACATAAGTGCTATTGGTGCACATGGAGGCTTATTATAGGCACATTATATGTAGAAAGTAATAGCTGTATCTGTATAATGCTATATAGTTTCTAACAGTACTTCCTTATTTCTCATTTGATATTCACATCAGGTTGTGAGGAAGTAAAGATACTATTTTCTCTCAAGTAAAGGTTGAGTAAAGTTAAGTGAATTTAAACATTATTTTGTAGATTAGAGGGATGGAGCTGACTGAGGGTCCTAGAACTACTGACTCCATAATTAGTAATCTATTTTCTCTACCTTGTGCCCCCTACTCTTCTTCTTTTCCATTAGCAACTGCTACTACATATATTTGATGAGAAGAAGGTAAATATAGTGATATATTTGTGATAGCAACAGTGGCAGGGCTTCCCTGGTAGCTCAGATGGTAAAGAATCTGACTACAATGCAGGAGACCCTGGGTTGGGAAGTTCTCCTGGAGAGGGGATAGGCTGCCCACTCCAGTATTCTTGGGGTTCCTGGTAGCTCAGGTGGTAAAAAATCCACCTGTAATGCAGGAGACCTGGGTTCAATTCCTGGGTTGGGGAGATACTCTAAAGGAAGGCATGCTGACCCACTCCAGTATTCTTGCCTGGAGAATCCCCATGGACAGAGGAGACTGGTGGGCTACAGTCCATGGGGTTGCAGAGAGTTGGACATGATTGAGTGACTAAGCACAGCACAGCAAGGGTGGCAATTAATATCGCTTGCTAGTGTGAATTGGATATAAAAAGGTAATTTACAGGCTTGGCATCTGGTTGTTTTAAATGATATTTGCCTACCAAGAGCTCTCTTCTGTCTTTACATGCTAATTCCTCCTCATTCTTGGAGATCCAGTTTTAGTGTGACCTCCTCAAGGAAGCATTCCTAGGTTATTCCTCTAACTCTTCCTTCTCCTTTCCAAATGAAGAGCTTGCTCTACTACCTGAGTTCAAAAATCACATGGGTTTACTTCTCTGTCTTCCTTAGGAATCATGGGCTCCTGCTCCTTAAAGCAAGGTCTATACCTCATTTATCATTTTATCTTTAGTGTCTCATACAGCATTTGGAGAGGGAAAGAGGGAGAAAAAGATGCAAAGAGATGTGTGTGTGTGTGTGTATGTGAAAGAGAGAGAGAGAGAGAGAGAGAGAGAGTTGGAGAGAGGGAAGGAGAGAGGTGGCGTACATGCACACATGCTAAGTCGCTTCAGTTGTGGCTGTCCATGGGATTCTCCAGGCAAGAATACTGGAGTGGGTTGTCATGTCCCTCTCCAGGGGATCTTCCTGATCTAGGGATCAAACCCTTGTCTCTTAATGTCTCCTGCATTGACAGGGAAGTTCTTTACCACTGCACTTGGAAAGCCATGGCATTCTACAGTGCCTTTCAAATTACTTTAAAAAGTTTAGATTCCAAATTATACTCTTAGACTCCATGAAAAAAATAAACTCCCAGGACATTCTATAAAATCCTATCATATGTAACTCAACTCTTTCTTCTACAGAAAATTAATAATTGCCTTATTTATAGTTAAAGCCAGCAGTTGTATAATAAAAATAGTTCAAGATTATATATAGCCTTGCAAGACAGGAGAGAAGAGAGCTAGACTGGGAGTGAGGGTACATGGGCTCCAGGTGTGATTTCATGGCTCTGGAACTCATTCTTTGCATGAGGTGTTTCAAAGGTCACTTCTAGTTTTAAAATATTATGACATCAAAACAGTAAAGGTACCCATCTTTTACAGGGCAAATAGAGTCAACAAAAAATATAACATATACTATGGACAAGGAAAAAATAAGATTACAATGAAGCAATTAGATGAAATTGAAATCTCCAGTATATAAAACATTGCAGACAAGAAAGGCTCTTTACTCCAGATGGCTAATTGAATAGAAGATTTGTGCAAATGCATGAAAATGGTAGGCATAGACATAAACTTGGTATGAAATAAATCAGAACAATCATGCATTTTTCTAATGTAAAAACTTCTACTTGTAAATAAGGAAAAAAGAGTAAAGGATAGAATAAAGAGAAAAGAGCATATATGATTCATTTATGTATTCAAGGTTTAGAGCTTTAGTGAAAATGACAGATAAAAGGAATTTTTTTTTTCTTCTTGGATGTATTATAAGCTATTTGTTAAGACTGAATACTATTTCAGCTAAGTTGTATAGAAGCTCTTATTCTTCCTACTAAAGTAGGTTCTCTTTTTTTTTCTTTAATAACAGTCCGACTTTGAACAATCAAGGAGATTAAATGAAGCATATGTTGAGACTATCCATCTTTGACATCTTGACTATCTTGTCATAAAAAAATAATATCACATAAATAACACATTAGGGGTTACTTCTCCTGCTTGATGAGACTTTTTTTTTTTCTTGGTCCCTACAGCCCTCTCTTGCTGGCAGAGAAAATTTGGAGAAAAAGTGGTGAAAAGATAGCAAATATAAAATAAGTTTCTATTGTTTTTAAGATATACATACAGTGAAGAAAGGAAAAGATAATAGATTAGTTAACAGTAACAATGCCTGAACCATAATGGACAATGAAAGATAAAAATGGCATTTATTACTATTATTATATTCATAGTAATAGTAGTAGCAGTAAATTTGTACCAAATTTCCTAGCTTTTAATGTGTATGTAGTAAACTATGGGCTTCCTAGGTGACACAGTGGTAAAGAATTTGCCTGCCAATGCAGGAGAAGCAAAAGATGCAGATTTGGTTCCTATCTTGGGAAGATCCCCTGGAGGAGGAAATGGCAACCCACTCCAGCTTTCTTGCCTGGAAAATTTCACAGAGGAGCCTGGCAGGCTACAGTCCATGCAGACATGATTGAGCATGCACATCATATGCCACGTAATCAAATGTTGCTAGGATCAATCTTGAGAAATTTATGGCAGAGCAATTGGACATTGTTTATGCTCCATCAATAACAAACCAGCACAAACTGAAGGAACAGATTCCAGTTGCTGCTAAAACAGCTCCATCCTTGACCTTGCAGAATAAAGTTGCAGCAAGGAACAGCCAAGGAGATTTAAAGGTCAGAGACAACACTGCATAACGATCTGACATTATATAAGACTATATGGAAAGATCGTTTATTCAGCAACAGATAAATCTAGGTCAAAAGAAACATTTAGAAGGATATGTTGAATTGGCTCACACTGAACAGTGTCTTGAGAGAGTTGTCATTCTTGTCACAAACTACAAAAATGTTGACTATTATCAATCATCCCACAGCCCACATATGGACTGTCCTTCATTTTCTAAAAGCAGGTGAAAATTGCAGGTGGCAACAGCCTTCAGGAAACTAAACAGTATCTTAATAATGAGGTGTTTTAAGGAAGCACACTGATACAAATCAGGTTCCAGATAAATCAGTGTAAGTATTTTTGCGTGTGTATGCCTGCTCAGTCGCACAGTCACGTTGGACTCCTTGCAGCCCTGTGGACTGTGGTCTGCCAGGCTCTTCTGTCTATGGGATTCTCCAGGCAAGAATACTGGAGTAGGCTGACATTTCCATCTCCTTGACTACTTACTATTGAAAGGCCCCATGATCAGATTTTTTGACAGTACAGAGAACCTGTAGGAGTTTTAGATGGTTGTTCCCGAAGAGAAAGTGAATGAAAAGCCTCCCCCACCCCACAAAAGCCAACAACCAATCTTGGCTAAAAAAAAAAACAAAACAACAAACCTATTAGCTATTAGGGGATTTCTAGAACTAAGAATGTTTTCATTCCTCTTTGGTTTCTAGCTTTAAAAAATCAGTATCAATTAGTGGAGTATACCTACCTGAAGTAAAAAAGTCAAAGAATATGCTTGTATTATGTACAGAAAAAGAGACATTCGGGTGTTTTAGCTTAGTAAAGTTCACTATTCAGACATGCATGATAAGAGACTAAATCACTTCCATGCTAATGCTGATACTTCAGCACTATTTTGTGACATCTTCATGTATTTAATCGTATGAAACAGCATGTCAGCTAAGACTTTGAGAATAATCACCTATAGATTTTTAGGTGCTTTTTTTCAACACTGACTCATCCCCATTTTTTCAATGATACATTATGAAAAATTTAACATATGCAGCTAAGGTAAAAGAATATTACAGTGAACATCTGTAAACTCATTACCTGGATTCTACCATTAACATTTCACTATACTTGCTTTACCTTCTACCCATCCCTGTAGACAATCAATCCATCTTAGTTTTTGATGTATTTCAAAGTGCATCACTACATTTTCCCCTAAATACTTTACCATGCACATCATTAGTTAGAGTTCAGTATCTGTTTACAATTTGTTTGATGCAAAATAGACCTACAATGAAAAGCACACAGCTTAAATGTGCATTCTGAGTTTTGAAAAATTCATGCATCTGTGTTACCAACAACTTTTAGCAACACATTGAACATGATCATGGCTCCTTCAGGCCTCCAGAAACCACCACTGTTCTTATTTTTGTTCCCACCATAAATTTTTCTCTAGAACATCTTATAAATGGAATCCCATAGTATGTACTACTGTGGAAGACTTCTTCCAACCAGTATATTATTGGGCATCTCACCTGTTTTTTTTTTTTTTTTTTTTTTTACTGCAGAGGGGTTTCTGTTATAATTATAGCAAAATTTGTTGATTAATTCTATTTATGGACTCTAGACTTGTTTCTAATTGTTTACTACTGTGAATAACATTGCTGTGAGCATTCCTATAGTCTTCCTTAGACCTTGCATCTCATCCACAGGCAGACTCAGTCTCTCTCTGCAAAACGGACAGTCCAGGGTCTATGTGGAAGACTATGTCCTTCTGATCATCAAATAAGTTTAAATTTCAGACTCTGTTTGGACTTGATCAATTAGTGGACTGTTCTTTTTTTTTCATTGAGCCTTAGAGCCCAGATGGAAAGAATTTTTTTTTTAAAGGGAAATAATGACCTTAGTCATATTCTGAAGTGTGAATGCACTGTTTACTTCAAATACTTGCAATTCTAGGAGGAAAAAATTAAAAGAATTGCTGTATAATTTGTTACTTCTTCCATAAAGATTGTGACTTAAAATAGCCTGGAGTTTTTAATGTTGTAAATCTGTCCAAAAGAGATTTCAAGTGCTTATCTTTTTTGCTCTCAAAAGAAACAAAAAAAAAAATCAGTATATCATAGATATCACATACGTGACACAATTTCAAACTGTTATCAATATTAGACTATTACTAGTGCTCAGCACTGATATGAGTTGTGAAATTCTTGAATGTTTTTCTAGCCAAATACATTGAAACAAATTTTCTGGAATAGAAGAACAATTTCTCATGACTACTTTAATACTTGAAGATTTAACTTCTACAAGGCTATACAAAAATGATGATATTATCAAGTCAAAAAAGAATTGGGAACAACTAATTACAAATGATTCCAAGTTGCAGGGGGGAGGTTGGGTAGGAGCTGGCATAAAGGTTCCTTTTAACTTATATAGTTTTATGTCAAAAGTTATTATGGACACACAGTTAAAGATCTGTTACATGTTATACATTCACACATGTTATAGAATGATTCCTCTTAAATAATTCTTTTTAAAGAATACATATATATATAGAGAGATAGATAATATATATTTCATCTATTTTTTAAAAAGAAATTCATTCTTCTAGTTCATCCCTATCAGTCCATTTACAATATTTCACTCTAGGACTTCTATGTTTTTCAGGAAGGAAAATGTACACTATGAAGTATTACAAAGAAAAAGAGATAAGGTTGTTTTATTAGGTTAATATCAAGAAAGAAGTGCAGGTACAATGCATATAATTTATGGAATGATAAAAACAATCATCTTACTGAAGTGAATATCATACCAACATTGGAAGTGACAGGAAGAGCAGATCATTTCAAAATTTTACTTTTACTGTTTTTCTTATAAATGATAACAGAAGAGAGAGACTGGACAATGTTTACTTAGCTATATAGGTCAGAATGAATGTTAGCATTCATTTTAATCACCATGGGAAACTTGCTGGAACCAATAAACCCAGTACTAATACTCTATTCACTAATAGTGATAATCAGAATATCTGGTTAGGGGTTTCCCTTTGAAAAGGTGTCCCCCAAGGATTGTACTAGGTATCAAACTTTTTTTTTTTATTTTTTTTATTTTTAAACTTTACATAATTGTATTAGTTTTGCCTAATATCAAAATGAATCCGCCACAGGTATACCTGTGTTCCCCATCTTGAACCCTCCTCCCTCCTCCCTCCCCATACCATCCCTCTGGGTCATCCCAGTGCACTAGCCCCAAGCATCCAGTATCGTGCATCGAACCTGGACTGGCAACTCATTTCATACATGATATTTTACATGTTTCAATGCCATTCTCCCAAATCTTCCCACCCTCTCCCTCTCCCACAGAGTCCATAAGACTGTTCTATACATCAGTGTCTCTTTTGCTGTCTCGTACACAGGGTTATTGTTACCATCTTTCTAAATTCCATATATATGCATTAGTATACTGTATTGGTGTTTTTCTTTCTGGCTTACTTCACTCTGTATAATAGGCTCCAGTTTCATCCACCTCATTAGAACTGATTCAAATGTATTCTTTTTAATGGCTGAGTAACACTCCATTGTGTATATGTACCATAGCTTTCTTATCCATTCATCTGCTGATGGACATCTAGGTTGCTTCCATGTCCTGGCTATTATAAACAGTGCTGCGATGAACATTGGGGTACACGTGTCTCTTTCCGTTCTGGTTTCCTTAGTGTGTATGCCCAGTAGTGGGATTGCTGGATCATAAGGCAGGTCTATTTCCAGTTTTTTAAGGAATCTCCACACTGCTCTCCATAGTGGCTGTACTAGTTTGCATTCCCACCAACAGTGTAAGAGGGTTCCCTTTTCTCCACACCCTCTCCAGCATTTATTGCTTGTAGACTTTTGGATCGCAGCCATTCTGACTGGTGTGAAATGGTACCTCATAGTGGTTTTGATTTGCATTTCTCTGATAATGAGTGATGTTGAGCATCTTTTCATGTGTTTGTGAGCCATCTGTATGTCTTCTTTGGAGAAATGTCTATTTAGTTCTTTGGCCCATTTTTTTGATTGGGTCATTTATTTTTCTGGAGTTGAGCTGTAGGAGTTGCTTGTATATTCTCGAGATTAGTTGTTTGTCAGTTGCTTCATTTGCTATTATCTTCTCCCATTCTGAAGGCTGTCTTTTCACCTTGCTAATAGTTTCCTTTGATGTGCAGAAGCTTTTAAGGTTAATTAGGTCCCATTTGTTTATTTTTGCTTTTATTTCCAATATTCTGGGAGGTGGGTCATAGAGGATCCTGCCGTGATGTATGTCAGAGAGTGTTTTGCCTATGTTCTCCTCTAGGAGTTTTATAGTTTCTGGTCTTACGTTTAGATCTTTAATCCATTTTGAGTTTATTTTTGTGTATGGTGTTAGAAAGTGTTCTAGTTTCATTCTTTTACAAGTGGTTGACCAGAGTTCCCAGCACCACTTGTTAAAGAGATTGTCTTTAATCCATTGTATATTCTTGCCTCCTTTGTCAAAGATAAGGTGTCCATATGTGCGTGGATTTATCTCTGGGCTTTCTATTTTGTTCCATTGATCTATATTTCTGTCTTTGTGCCAGTACCATACTGTCTTGATAACTGTTGCTTTGTAGTAGAGCCTGAAGTCAGGTAGGTTGATTCCTCCAGTTCCATTCTTCTTTCTCAAGATCGCTTTGGCTATTCAAGGTTTTTTGTATTTCCATACAAATTGTGAAATTATTTGTTCCAGCTCTGTGAAGAATACCGTTGGTAGCTTGATAGGGATTGCATTGAATCTATAAATTGCTTTGGGCAGTATATTCATTTTCACTATATTGATTCTTCCAATCCATGAATATGGTATATTTCTCCATCTTTTAGTGTCCTCTTTGATTTCTTTCACCAGTGTTTTATAGTCTTCTATATATAGGTCTTTAGTTTCTTTAGGTAGATATATTCCTAAGTATTTTATTCTTTCCGTTGCAATGGTGAATGGAATTGTTTCCTTAATTTCTCTTTCTGTTTTCTCATTATTAGTGTATAGGAATGCAAGGGATTTCTGTGTGTTGATTTTATATCCTGCAACTTTACTATAGTCATTGATTAGTTCTAGTAATTTTCTGGTGGAGTCTTTAGGGTTTTCTATGTAGAGGATCATGTCATCTGCAAATAGTGAGAGTTTTACTTCTTCTTTTCCAATCTGGATTCCTTTTATTTCTTTTTCTGCTCTGATTGCTGTGGCCAAAACTTCCAAAACTATGTTGAATAGTAATGGTGAAAGTGGGCACCCTTGTCTTGTTCCTGACTTTAGAGGAAATGCTTTCAATTTTTCACCACTGAGGATAATGTTTGCTGTGGGTTTGTCATATATAGCTTTTATTATGTTGAGGTATGTTCCTTCTATTCCTGCTTTCTGGAGAGTTTTTATCATAAATGGATGTTGAATTTTGTCAAAGGCTTTCTCTGCATCTACTGAGATAATCATATGGTTTTTATTTTTCAATTTGTTAATGTGGTGTATTACATTGATTGATTTGTGGATATTGAAGAATCCTTGCATCCCTGGGATAAAGCCCACTTGGTCATGGTGTATGATCTTTTTAATGTGTTGTTGGATTCTGATTGCTAGAATTTTGTTAAGGATTTTTGCATCTATGTTCATCAGTGATATTGGCCTGTAGTTTTCTTTTTTTGTGGGATCTTTGTCAGGTTTTGGTATTAGGGTGATGGTGGCCTCATAGAATGATTTTGGAAGTTTACCTTCCTCTGCAATTTTCTGGAAGAGTTTGAGCAGGATAGATGTTAGCTCTTCTGTAAATTTTTGGTATAATTCAGCTGTGAAGCCGTCTGGACCTGGGCTTTTGTTTGCTGGAAGATTTTTGATTACAGTTTCAATTTCCGTGCTTGTGATGGGTCTGTTAAGATTTTCTATTTCTTCCTGGTCGAGTTTTGGAAAGTTCTGACTGAGCTGTGTTGATCATTAACAACAGCTTCCCTCACCCTCTCTCTAACTCTAGCCAGGCACACCACTTTGCCTCTGCCTATAGTCCAGGCCAACCCACATCCTGAATCTCCTCTGAGCTTACATAGGAAGCATGCCATTCATTTGCTGATTTCCTCAACCTCTATTACTGCTGCTGTAATTTTGTGCCTGTTCCCAAACTTTTTGCCTAAACTGATTACTTTTAGTCCAGACTCTATATTGGGTTCTTGCTGCTGTATTATTCAATACTCACTTTGGTAACTGATCCTTGCTTGACTCTTCAACCTCAATGGTTCTTCTCTCTACTCCCTGACCTTCTAGACCTAAGGTCTTGTTTCCCTAGAGCACCTTGATTGCTTCCTCATCTCTATACCTCTTGACCTCGCTGGATTGGCCCCAATGGTTTTACATTCATCTCCACTCTGGCCAACACAAAATCTATATATAATAGAATAAAAACTGAGCAAAAATCCTGAGACATATTCTAAGGGAAATGGAACAGTTTCCAAAAGGAAGAATATTAACTGATTTGTACTTAACACGAATTAGTATTGTGATCTTCTATTCATTTACACCATGGAGAAGCCTTATCTCCAAATTTGCTTCCAGTCCCAGCATTCTATATTTGTGTATATATCTTTATGATAATAATTACAACACACATTCTATTAACAACTAGATTCAAATGTGTTGAAAATTTCCCAGGTATAAACTGAAAGTGAACGTCACTCAGTCGTGTCCGACTCTTCGCGACCCCATGGACTACACAGTCCATGGGATTCTCCAGGCCAAAATACTGGAGTGGGTAGCCTTTCCCTTCTCCAGGAGATCTTCCCAACCCAGGGATCGAACCCAGGTCTCTCTCATTGCAGGCGGATTCTTTACCAGCTGAGCCACCAGGGAATCTCCATGTATAATGATCATCCCAAATAAATGAGAACATCTAGTCAACAGACAATTGCAATAGTTTTCAACATGGTTGCATGTAAGAAATATCTGGGAAGCTTTTATAGAATCTATTGCCCAGGGCCCATTGAGACCAATAAAAGTACAGCTCCTTGGCACAAGGCATATGTAGTGTATAAAAGCTCCCACATATGATTTCAATGTATAGCTTAGATTATAAACTACTATAATAATCAATGACTCAGTTCATTGAGCACAGATTTTTAAAATGTCCCCCTCACAGAGTGACTCAGGCAAAATATTTCCTGGAACATGAGATATTAATAACTACATAAATTCAATAAGTAAACTGTCCTGTCAACGCAGACATATCTTACGTTTTAGAAAATATAAACCTGATTTTTGGCCCCAAACTTTACTTGACAGTTACATATACATTGATTCATCTAAAAGACAGTAACCCATTTATCCTTTAAATATGAGAGAGATGCTTCTCATTTGGAAACTGTTCCATTTCACTTAATAACCTGGTTACATATATTCTTCTAAAATAAGAAGTCAGCAGAGTTCCACCTCTGGGGTTAACATTACAGACCTGGTGTTGACCAGGTAAATCACCTGGGTTTACTTAGTTGATTATGAATTGATCTCATTACCTTTCCACACTCCTGCTGTTAACAATGAAATTTCACACATATTCACACAAATATAAAATAATAAAAGTGCAAGATAAAGCCCATGAGTTGGGCAAAATGGATAACAGAATTAATCACTGTGTATTACTACTGTACAAATCAATAAAGCAAATATGTTATTCTTTTTAAGTGTCATATTACAATAATGCTTTTCTGAAGACTGTTGTCTGAATCCAATTTAAAGTGGCATCTGCTTGTGTTTGCTTAAAACAAAAGGGTGGTTGACTTAATGAATTATTTACAGGCATGCAATATGGCAACAGTGTCATTATGAACTCTCTTCTAAGATCTCCTCTGGCTACTCCTGGCAGGGTGTCAATTTGCTTGTTTTTATGGTAGGTGCACGAAATTGCAAAGCTATTCAAAGAAATGAGATTCTGCCATTGGACTCAGTAACGCACACAAACCCAGTAATAAAGCAATGGTGACAAGAATGGCGGAAACATTTATTTGCCATTAACAATGTGTAATGTGGAGCTCAAGTTAAAAAGGAATCATTAGAATTACATAAAGCTGAAAGCAGCTTTGAAATCAGGCCTAAGGCCTAAAAGAAATCAGAACAAGCCTATATGAAGAACTGAAGAGAAAAAAAAAATGTCATCTCTGTGACCTCTTCCTTCTCCTTCTCATGTATGCTACCCGTTTCTCAGCAACTGTTTGGCAAGGGAGAACTGGGAGGTTTTAGAGTTTCTGTATCACATGTAGAAGAAATTAATAAATAAAAGACTTAAGGGGAAACATGGATACAAAGTGGCTTGTCACTTTATTTCCCTTGGTAACATTCTATCGATTCCAGGTTTGCTAAAACTTATTTCTATTAAGCCAGTATATCTAGACAGACAGCTTGTTAAAGTAGGTGGCTGTTAGAAGCAGGTCAAAATCCAGGGGAGGCCAAAAATAACAACAAATCCCCATAGAGGAGGTCATAACTTACTTTAAGGTAAGAGCCATGTATAATCTGACACAATGCCTTGACTATAATCACTGATGAGTGATACTGGGTGATGGAGCAATTTGATCAAACTGAAATTTCAATTTATGAAAAAGGGCCTTGTGAGAAGATTTTGTGAACTAAAACAAGCTACCACTGGTAATTTCTTCCTGCAATGCCAGCCCAAGAATGTGAGAAAGGGGTATAAAGGGGATTTGCAGCTCTATATCTATTCTTCCAAACTTTGCACATGTCATGCTCTGCACCAGGTTGGGACCATAAAGTGGTAAGTCAGGACACTATCATCCCCATTTTTGTGGATGGTCTAGCAGGAATTTTTTGTTTGGAAATTTGATGGGTTTTATTTGCCAGAGATTCTGGTAGATAACTAATGTTGTTGTTGTTGTTGTTTAATCTTAAAATGCTTTTTATACTCTGAGGGCTATAATTGTTTAGAGCTATCTTTTCATATTTGAATTAAGAACACACCTAAAGTTAAAAGGAACAGATTTTCTTATTAACTCTTAGAAAGACAAACCCTTAAATGCTGATAAAAATATTGAGAGGATGGTTAAGTACAATTTATACTGAATGTTCAAGCTACACATCTGGTGATGGCATGAATGGATTTTATTGTGAAAATAGAAGCTTTGTGAAAAAGAGACCTCCAGTGGATTTGCAGGACCAGGATATAAATTCAAATTGTGTTTTCCAGTTTGAAGGATGAAGAAGAATTAAGAAAATCACCTCTTTCCCACGGGGAGTAATGCCTTCTCTGACTAACATAACTTTGAGACACTGTTCAAAGGAAGTAAGAAATTAGTAATCACCAAGCCAGCGGGTAGGACTGATTAATTTACTCTGACTGTAGTCACAGAACAAATTCACCAGAAAATTGCCAAAGTACATTTGCCTTTTTATAGTCCTAGGTATAAATTTAAAGTTGTGGTTACCAAGTCTAGTGGTCTTTTAAAAATCTTTTTATGGTTCCTGTAGCTGTGCTATTTTTATGCCCTGAATATGTTAGTAAAGAGAGGGCTGAGGGCATGGACTCTGGTTCCCAGGAATCCTGGGCATAAGTCCTAACCCTTTTCATGAAAAAATTATGCAGCTTTGGACAAGCCATTTAACCTCTCTTAAGTGCTATTTTCTCAATGGGAAATTTGGAAAATATTAATACCTAAATTCTTTATACCTAATGAAGGTGAAATAGGATAATATAACAGGTTTTAGTCACTAGACATGTTCAAAAGTGTTAGATATATTATCATTATCATTATTTTAGTTTTCTCACCAATAGTCCCTCTGAAAATCCTTAATATTAAGTCAATATAGCATTTTTTTTCTAAGTCATACGAGACCCCAGGTTTACCAACTTGTTGCCTGGGAATCATCACATATAAGGAAGACAGAAGAATGATATATCAAGATGAAATCAGAAATTTATATTGGTTGTAAACTCTTACTTCTATGGAGAACTCAAGGCTCTGTCTCTCTTATCTGTATCTCACGCTACTCCCAGCCAGTGGACATCTGCTGTGTACATCAAGGATAAGGACAAAAGGACCCCTATTCTACAGGAGAGTTGGCAAAGAAAAAGATAAAGAGCTCTTTCTGCCAGTGGAGTACTCTTTAAATTTGCTTTCTTTGTGGTTTATTTTCTCTTTGGAATATTTTCCCTTTTTCCTTCAGATTCCTTCATAGTACTTGGTCCCTCCTCTTCTCTCCCAAGTTACTGGTGAGAGATTTAAAGTTGTCTACTGTTTGGGAAGAGCCTTCTGAAATGGGGAGGCCTTGAAAAACTGTGGTGGGATCCAAAGAGGGGAAAACAAAAGTAACCAAGGGAAGCTCTGTTCTAGAAAGTCTTTCATCCTTGTATAGGGTTTTCACTTCACTGTGTTGTTACAGCTCAAGGAGCAAAATCAAGGAAGAAAAACCAAGTAAGATCTATCTCCCTTTAGTGGCCAGTGTGGAAGGCCAGAGTGTCCAGAAGCTCTAGAAATCATTAAGAGCACACTGGCTGACAGCTGATTCATTTATTCTTCAGAAATATGTGGGTGTGGTAGCCAGCTGATGCAGAGTTCCAGGATTCTAATACTGTTAATATATTTTGGAACAATGGGGAACATAAGTGATGTTTCTCAACATTTTAAGTACTAAATGCTATTTTGGAGAAGGAAAAGGCAACCCACTCCAGTATTCCTGCCTGGAAAAATCCCATTGACAGAAGAGCCAGGAGGGCTACAGTCCATGGGGTCACAAGAGTCAGACATGACTGAGCAACTAAACTACCATCAACTACCAAATACTATTTAATTACACACTCTTTGGGAAAACTACATTTGACTGACATCTTGTTCACTTATTTTAATATTTCCAATGAGTTGACAACACAATGCTATTAGTAATACCTGTCATGTAAGGCCTATAATCAGCAAGTAGCCAAGAAAGTAGAATCAAGTATGCTCTATTGTTTCTTTCCTACACCCTTACTTGTGATATCAGTTTTGTATTAATTTTCATTAAAAGTATTTTAAAATAAAGAAACCTATTTAAAATCATTTATATACTATTGTAATGCCTTTATTTATGTGGGTTTATTATTTCTAAAGTACTCACACATATTTTATACAATTAAAACAAAAATCATACCAAGTTTATTATCTCAGTTTTACAAATAAATGGACACTCAGAGAAGTTACATCTTGTGTAAGATCCCAAAGTGAATAAATGACAGAATTAGGAAATAAACTCAGCTCTGATCTCTTTCACCTCAGCATAGCTGACTTTTTTGTTATAGTACCAAAGCAAAGAGGAGTTTTGTATTCCAACGGTTTTAAAGTTCATTTTAGCACTGACTTCATTTCTCAAATGAAATATCGTGCATAAACCTGAGGCACGTAATAAAACTGGGCAGCAGAACACCCGCTGATTCCCCTCTATCTCCGTCATGCAGAGACCTCTGAGGAACTGGCACTAAATCCAGTGTTTCTCGGAGTGTGGTTTGAAGGCACATAGCATCCGGATCTATGCCCTTACCCTTAGGCATCCTCACAGGTGGGCAGAAATACTACCATTTTGTGGGGGCAAAATGGAAATGCAGGGCCCAATGTTAAAAAATTAAGAATTTTAAGACAGTGACAGCAGAACCAAGTAAGAGGCCCTTTCTGATTGACAGCATAGGCTGCTTGTCTGTGAAGCTGTCCTTGTGTGTAGACCAGCATTTACCTTCAGAACCCTTTAACTAAATGGTTTCTAAACCTGTGTGCTTATCTTTTCTCAATGACCTTTGTCTATGCTCTAGTTCATTCTTATATTCATATTTGCCTTGGGGAAGGGTCATTAAATCTGTTCAAACTATATTATAGTGGGGAATTTTTAAGTCATTAAAATGTATTTTCCTCCTGCCTGCATACCAGGCCTTCACTCTAGCTCACAGCAAAGACCCATATTTCTAAGGGAAACTGGATTCCTTCTTTTAAGAAGGAATCTGAAGTAAAAGATATTTATCTTGTAAAATGGAAGCTCATAGCTTGAAAGCAGGTATTTCAAATTCCTTGGATCTCCTCCCATTCCTTACCCCACCATTACAATATCAACTATCAATATTGGTGGGCTCAGCTAAAAGACTGTATCACTAGACTGTCACATGGCCGTATGTTCATCACATCTGTCTCCTATTGTTCCTGGATACCCAGCAAAGTTGTATCTTTGGAAGAGTGGCTAACAGAGGATGGAGTGCTGTTTATAACTTCTGGGCCTAGCCCCAAACCTGTATACTCCTCCATACTCCACTTCTTTTCCTCAGTTGCAGCCAAATGCAGAGGGTTCTGTGGAAAACTCAGATATCCTGGAAGATGAAGCTAGAAGTGGAAGAATCCTGATTAGCTCCATGCATCAGAGCATCTTGGTCTCCAATGACACACTGGTCCATGTTGGACTGTTTTGGAACTGAGAATAAATCTGTACTGTATTATGTGCCCAAGATTTGGGGTTGTTGTGTTACAACAGTTAGCATTACTTTACCTGACTATACATACAGGCAAGATATTTCTGACACTCCTGGGGCTTAGCAAGAGTTAAGAAGAAAGATAAAAGTAAGCATTTAAAATAATATATTTATTTCTGACCCAGGAAATTTGTGTGAGGAGACATAGAAAGGAGAGTTATATGGCCATATATATGTCTCTTGAGGTTTCCTCTCTGGGTATCATCTTGGAGAAATCCTGTTAAACACATCAAAAGGAATGTTGAGGGTATCATTTCTTGCCCTTGTCTACATTTGTGACTCTGAGAGGAGACTTTCTTATCCTGATAAAGGATAGGTCATGGCAGTCTGGTTGGACACCATATCCAGGTAGAGGGAACCCCTGATATTTAGCTTTCCAAAGCATCCCTGGTTCCTATCAGGTGTAGACAGAGCATATAATAGTAGAGTCTGATTGAAGAAGAGGCTAGAGGGATTGGTGATGGGAGATCAGATGTCTCTCTGGCATGGGCAGCTTCAGAGATAACCAAGTTAGGGCCAAAGGTAGTCAAAGCCACATCACATAGAGGTCTGGAGAAAGAGCACAAACCCAAATGAGGTCAGAACCACCTAAGAATACCAATAGAGTCCAATCAAACTGAGTCAAGATCACAAGTTACTCCACCTGCAGAATTTAACTAAGAACACTTTCAGAGTAAGCCATACGTAGATGAAGAAAAGGCAGGAAAGTTTGGGTAGAAGGGCCCTAACTCTTCTCCACTCCCAGAAGGTTTTGTAAATCACCTCTTACAACCAATGTGCCCAGACAACATCACATGGAAAGCAATAGGGCATGGGAGCCACCTCAGAGAATATCGTGCTTACTCCAAAGACGAAACACTATTAACAGATTGATTGAATTACCAGTATAGATTACACTTTAAGCAGGGTTGAACGTTGAGCAATTTTTTTTTCCTATTAGGAGATGGGAAATTGCCAGAGTTGGGGAATGGAGGGAATGGAAGTTGACAGGGTTGGAAGTTCAGGTTAGTTTAAAACAAAATATTCATATATTCTTTGCATACCCAAGTTTTGATATGAGTTAAGCTTTGCAAATCTATGTATGATTAAAAGAAAAGTAACCTAAATAATTTCAAACTATCTACTAAAACTTCACACACCCCAGGACTCTCCTGAGAAAGTCTGGCAATAACAGGTTTTTATAAATGTATGGCACTCCTCTTCTGTATTCGGCTGTGCCATGCTATTAAAAAGTATAATTTCCCCACACCCATTCTTGTGAAATAAAACACACAACAAGGAAAAGTGCATAAAACAGTGTTAGGCTTTTCATCCTTTCTTTCTGAGCAGGTCTGGGGGAAACCAATCTTGCCAAGAACAATGTCAGAAACAGCAATTGACTACAGTGATAACAACATACCCAGAAGGCAGGTTGTCTGACAATAAAGTTGCCAAAAAAGAAATTGCTGTACCTGTGGAGACCTTGAGTAGTTCCATGAAGGTGGTCCATAGCTGATAATAAAGGCAGTGCAGAGCAGCTGGAAGTTCCTCTAACCAATGAGAGTTTCCTGAAGATTCTGAGCCATTTGGCTTTGCTGGGTCACTCCAGAAAATATACAAGTGCTGCATTTGAGAGCAATGAAAGTTTTTGTGAATGAAAGAAGGCAGCAATTATCACTATTAGACCCTTCCCTCTTTATATCCATATTTAAAGTTCACTTTGGTTAGTGATGGAAACCAAAGCCTGTCCCCTGATAATTGGGCACCAGATATAATTGCATGAGTAGAGAATAGCTATAGCAAGTAAGTAGGAAAGTGCTTGGTTCCTCTGGCTCTGTGTGATATTTAAATTGTTTTAACCAACGCTTTTAACCAATGCTTGAGTGTACCAAAATGGCCAACTAGAGTTTTAAACAGTAGTAAGAGAGTACAAGCTAGAATATTTCAAAGTTCAACTCTAAAATGGATGTATAGTTTCTGCAGAAACCATAATATTTTGGGTCATTTCAGATTGTATCTCTTGTCCAGAGGATACCAGAGAGTTCTTGTTAGGCTGGATGGAGATAGCACAAAGAGCTAAACAGAAATGGGGAAGAAAGCCCCTGGGATTGTAAAAGTCTGTGTAAGACCCTGTCCAGAGTGATGCTGACTTGCCAGGTTTTCTTCCCTTTTCCTTTGTCCTAGAAGTTTATTAGGAAGAGAGAGAGAATTAAGAGAAACAGCATAGACTTCATGTTCCCCTGGTGAAGCATTAAAATCTGTATGGGTTCAGGTGTGCTGCTCATGTGCAAAACCATCCAGATCTTGATCTGTTGCCATTTATGTGGTATTAGTTTTCTCCACAAGTGAGCATTCAAGCTTATTTGGGATAGGGATATTATGCCAGTTGGTGTCCTAACAGACTGGCACACTCAGACTAGGATAATTCAATAAGGGTTTAATAGAGGAAAAAAAGTGGGCAGGGTTTTAGGAGATGGTACATGGGGAATGGTATAATGCCCTAAGAGCAACAGAGCTAGAGATACCACCCTAGGCTCAAAGAAAGCCAGAAAAAGGGTCTTAGAGCTTCTGTTCCGTGACCTTTCACAGAGCCAGTGGAGGGAAAGAATGCTGTCTTACCTTCCTGGAGCCTCCTGCAGGGGCACCATGGGCTGAGCTCAAGAGGAAGCCAGAGGGCTCAGGAATCCTGAGAAGCTGCCTGAGCACAGAGCATGGTGGGAAGGGCTGAGCGAGGATCTGAGCGAGGCAAACTAAGGATCCTCAGCATGGACACATTTCCCTTTCTCTTTTAAATACATGGCACCTGGCCTTAGTAACCAGGGGCTTGATTAAGAGGCTGCTCTTGGCATTTCAATGGCTCTTTTTCCTTATCTATATAGTAGCAAGGCATCTGCCTGCTTTTACTTCCCACAGGAGAGGAATGGTTTATCTATTTGAGGGGCCCTAAAAGAACCTGACTACAGGAATGAGTTCAAAGCATAATTTACACCAAAGCAATAACAGACCCCTAAAAGCTCTGATTAAGAGTCTTAAATAAATTCACCTTCTGTAATTGCCAGTACACATCTCTGTCCTCGACTTTATGAACCAACTCCAGCACCCCCGAGCTTACATCCCTCCTTGATCAATCTTCAGCAAGGGATTTACTTCTCTAATAACACGCTTCTCAACATCAGGCAGGTCCCAGAATGACCATCAAACAGAGGCAATGCGAACAGCTGGGAGTATCTGATGGTAGTAAACACAGATGTGCCTGACAGGACATTAACTGCTTAGCACATCGATGTAACTGACTTCCCAACGTTCAGCAAAGCTTTGTAGTCCCTGAGATGCTACTGCCTGGGTCTAATGATTGCCATGTTTCCGCATCCGCTCTTTGGCAGTGTTTTCTGCTGCATCTGATGCAGTGCTTCAGCTTGGTGTTAATTATGAGATCGGCTCAAGGCCTGTGATTTAGAGCCTGGGCTCAGAACCCTTTCAGTAATTCAGTTCCTGTAAGTCTGTGTTATTGGCTCCTGAATGCAGTTGCTTAAGCTAATTAAAATATAAGCTGGAGAAATTCCTTTCTTAAGCAAAATTGAACCTGATATACACACTGAATATTGTACCTTGTCATGTCCTTGTCTAGCTCAATTCTACCTCTTACTGCTTACCTCCTGCTTGAGAATTTCTTTTTAAAGCAAATGTTTGAATTGCTTGAGTCAGAATTGGCCTTTCTGAAAATAGTTTGATTGTAAAACAACTTGGATAAAGTATTGAAGTACGACAAGGGTTTTTAATTTTTTTTGTGGCATTATCAGTCAACCAATATCATCATGAGAAGACAAATTGATAGTCTGTTAGTAAAATGGGGAAATCCTTCAAATAACTTGTTCATCACACAAGTAAATGGCATCGTTGGACCAGACAGACATGAGATAACAACACTGATAACTAGATGAGGGATCACAATGGCTCTACCTTGTCCTACCCAATCTACCTAACACTGGTGTCACAGATATTTGCAGTATGGTTGACAAAATTAAGAGCAGACTTTTGCAAGGAACAAAATCTTTTAGTCTGTTAATCCAAACACACACACACATACACAACAAATGCCATCTAGTTTCAAATCAATGTTTCTGTGTCTCTTTCTGTTTAGGTTTCCAGATCTGATGGAGAAAAATCTCTGGGCATGGTCACTTGCTAGCATTTCTAACTGAGCTTCCTATCTTATAAATGTTGTCTTCAGGCACAGGTTATACTGACCACTGAAATACACCACTGCTCCTGAAAACCCCCTGAATAGCCTGAGACTACTGTTAACTGGTCAAGAGTGTCTCTGTCACAAAAAGCACTTGGCAAAAATCTTGAAAATTCTGCATACTATTTTCTATTACAGAATTGCTAAGGCCAGGATGATAAACAAGTTTATCTCTTGGCCATCCTAATTATTTAAGTTGTCTGGAATAATGGTCTTAGAGGGAGTCTGGGGTGAGTCCCACATTCATAGAAAAGAGGGCAGGGTTGGCTGGGTAGTCTTGAAGGTCTGTCAGCCTCTACTCTCTTTCAGTTGCTGAGATAAGAATGCTTCTTGAAGTATACATGTGTTTTACAGACCATATATGTGATTTTATTATAATTATTGTATAAATATAATGCACATAGGGCTTCTCTCTTGGCTCAGCTGGTAAAGAATCCACCTGCAAATGTGGGACACCTGGGTTCGATCCCTGGGTTGGGAAGATTCCCTGGAGAAGGGAACGACTACCCACTCCTGTATTCTTGACTGGAGAATTCCATGACATGACTGAGCGACCTTCACTTCATTAATGCATATATACTTCATACATGTATATATAAAAATATAACAGCACATAAAATTCTGGAAGAATTCATAGAATCTGGCTAAGTTTTAAAAAGTAATTTAATGTTTGTTTTAAACAAACATAAGTTTATAGGTTTGTTTAAAACCTATAACAAAACTTCAATAGTTAGAGAATAAATTATTCTAGTTTGCAAAAATTATGCTAGACTGAATTGCAGAGATAAATACAAGCTGGTCCTTACCTTTGAGAAACTTGATTTTTTTTTTTTTTTCCTTTTTCCCCTTTGATTTCAACCAATTTGCACTCTCACATAGGTATCAGCTATGTTTTGAGATAAGTCAGCTTAATCAACCACTAATATTCTTTGGCTATGAATGACACAGCAACTTTGTGAATCCCTAAATGTTGTGGGTACCTTGGAAGGAAGGTAACTTCTGTACTTTGCCCAATGATTGGCTGGCTCCAGGGATTTGTCATGAGTCCCCAGAGAGCAGAGTCACAGTGGTTATCATCCTAGGGCACTCTCAGCAGGCCACAGTGATATTAATTGACACTGGGAATTCTATTAAGTGGCTTGGAATACTTGAGTTGACCCATCAGGGTACTTGTTCCACTGGGAAAAGTAAGTGAAGTGGCTCAGTTGTGTCCAACTCCTTGCGACCCCATGGACCATAGTCTACCAGGATCCTCCGTCCATGGGATTTTCCAAGCAAGAGTACTGGAGTGGGTTGCCATTTCCTTCTCCAGGGTATCTTCCCGACCCAGGGATTGAACCCGGGTCTCTTGTATTGTAGGCAGATGCTTTACCGTCTGAGCCACCAGGGAAGTCCAGGGAAAAGTAAATTAGGATCAGAAACCTGCTTGGTGATTAATGAATCACCTGTGGCAGATTCATTTTGATATTTGGCAAATCTAATACAGTTATGTAAAGTTTAAAAACAAAATAAAATTAAAACAAAACAAAACAAAACAAAAGGAACTGAATGGTTTTAAGAGTTTAGTTCCAAGAGATTTTTTTTTAGAAATCAGCCAGTAGTTTGAAACTACACCAACTGGAGTTTATCATATAGTTATGTACTCAGGCTAATCTAAACAGTAATTCCACCTTTTTGGGAGGAAATATAGTTACACATAGATTTAAAAAAAAAATAACAGCCTTTAGTATTGGTAGTGTGCATGCTAAGTCGCTTCAGTTGTGTCTGACTCTTTACAAACCTATGTACTGTAGCCCGCCAGGCTCCTCTATCCATGGGGATTCTCCAAGCAAGAATACTGGAATGGGGTGTCGTGCCCTCCTCCAGGGGATCTTCCTGACCCAGGGATTGAACTCTTGTCTCTTACAGCTACCTGCATTGGCAAGCAGGTTCTTTACCACTAGCACCTCCTGGAAAGCCCAGTGGTAGTGTGGAACAACATACACTTTAACTTAATTTCAGGAGACCCTTTTTTTTTTTTCATATGATGGTTTTGTTATTTTTTAAATGGCTGAGTTATCAATTCAGCTAGTGTGCAGTAATTTCATACTTTTTAATATGCATTATCTGCAATAACACTGTGGCAGCTCCACACCATGGACTAACACACAATACCTAGAACAGACTTATTGTATTTGGTTTTTATGTAAATAATAAATGTTTTTAAATTGCCTAAATATACCATTCTGAGCTGTTTCATTCTACCAGGAAAATACCAGGGAGAGCCCCCTCGTCGCCTGTCACCAGGAGACAAGACAGTATTATGTTGTTCACGTGTGGAATTAGAATATCTTGAGGTTGTACTTTCTTTCTTTATGAAATAATGGGGTCCTTGACATATTAAATCATCCATTTCTACTCTGGAAAGTTTGCAGTCACACAGGACATTTTGTGTGGATTACATTCTGGGAGAAAAAGCAACATAGTTTTGTTTCGTTATTTTCAGCCTATGGAATGACTTGCTTTTGTCTGTCCTGTAAGTCAGATGGAGCTACTTGACATCTACAAACTTTCCATGTTAGAACGGTTATCTGATGAATTCAATCCACCTCCATTTCCATATGTAGGATGGACAGACACCCAGAGGGACACCCACAGACCGCCTGCAACCCTAAAGGAAAGAGCTGTCAGGTTCCCGGAGCTGCACTTACCCATTTCTCTTTCCGCTTTCTGTTGTTTCTTTGTGTTGACTTTGTCCCTGGCATAATTTTCCATACTAAGTAGAACAAGTCTCCTACACATTGTGTATGTTTAAAGCGACAGGAGATCCTCTTGACCCTTGCTATCTTGGAGGTTGTGATAGGAGGCAAGGTATGTGGTGTGTAGGCAGAGACTAGCGAAGCCGTAGGCTGGGATGCTGTTAATGAGACCAGGTGGAGGAGCAGCAGCGGTGTGAGGCGAGTCATAAATGCCCGGCAATCCTTGCCTGATCTCAGAGGACAGCAATTGGAGGTAAGGGTGCCCTGGTGCTATCTAGGCAGCAGGAGGCCAAAGGAAATGGATGAACAAGAGAGATAGAAAATCCCTCTAGGCAAAATGTCAGATGTGGGGCTGCATAAAGAAACTTCCAGTTCTTAAGCACCAAATAAATGCTTGCCTGCCCATGCTCTGATATACCACATGTTCTTCAACATAAAGACAAGAGTAATGTGTAAAACTAGTAAAGGATGCCTAGAAAAGTAATATATGTATAGAAAAGTAATATATAATGGTAACTACATCAGTTCCTTTTTAAAAATAAAAAATAGAAACTACTTTCAAGAAATGATTGTGCTTGGTTTGACTTTTAGGTGTTCAATAATGCTGGTCTCTAAGTATTTAGGATAATTCTGACTACTCAGAACTCAACTAACTCAGCTCTGTGAGGTTAAGGCCTGCCTATTGGTTCACTATTATATTCCCAGCTGGCAAACTACTCTGAGCACTGTGGGAACTAATAAATATCTGTAGATGGAGAGACTGACAGATTAAATCAATCCTTTACCTACGAAAGGGAACTTTTACCAACTCATACTTCAAGCTGGGGTGAAGGGCAAACAGGGAATACATTGTCCAGTTCACTATAAGGGCTAGAAGGTCAATAGTACGTCTTATTTTCTTCAGCTTTTGATTTTTTATATTTCATGCTTTTTGGAATATTTGTATTATTTTTCTGATAAGTCTCTAATTGCCACTTGGTTATACTTTATTAAATTAGTTTTAATCAGACTATGTCTGGTATTCACTTTCCCTTTTAGCTATTTTTCTTCCCTGTTATGTGGCTGACTCTGTGACAGGAGCAGACATAGTTATCTAATTTACAGCAGTATCACCAGAGCCTGGCATAGAGTAAATGATCAATATATATTTGTTGCATAAATGGATAATAATTGTCTCCTGATTTCCTTCCCTCTTTTCTCTCAGTTGGAGCCCTAGTAAGATGACCATAAAGTGTGACGTTGAAATCAGGATTCTATTTTTAGAGTGAAGGGAGGCGCTATTGATGATCACACCAGGACAAAGTCAAAATCTGAGATGGTCCCACCCAGACTGGGACATATGATATTCTATTTTGAAATGTCTTTTCCATTCCACCCCCTCCCTAGGATGGGTAGGGGCTTCCTCAATTATAATGAGCAAACCATTTTAGGTAGTAGACATCAGGAATCAGAACACATCATTATTTCTTTTATCGCAAACAGCCAATAACAGTCAGTGATGCTGGCTTTTCTCCCAAAACTGCAACAGGTTCTCTCTCTCTCTGACCATTTTCACTTTGATTTGTTTATTTGTTTTTGTTGTTTATAAGGATCTTTTGTTACTAGGTCTGGCTTGCTGGATGATTCCTAGTTTCTTGATTCTACATAGTCTTGCTACCTGGTTCTCATTCCCTCATTACCCTGCTTAGTTATTGTAGACTTCCTCCCCCAGGCACTCACCTGAGTTAATTATTTGGGTTTTATGATTCTCTCCAATGCCCTTTGAAGTTCCTCCTGGCAACTTATAGCCTTTTTCTTCAACAACCACAGTTCAGTTCAGTTGCTTAGTCATGTCTGACTCTTGAACTGCAGCATGCCAGGCCTCCCTGTCCAGCACCAACTCCCAGAGTTTATTCAGACTCATGTGCATTGAGTCGGTGATGCCATCCAACCATCTCATCCTCTGCTTCCCCTTCTCCTCCAGCCTTCAATCTTTCCCAGCATCAGGGTCTTTTCAAATGAGTCAGGTGGCCGAAGTATTGGAGTTTAAGTTTCAATATCATTCCTTCCAATGAATATTCGGGACTGATTTCCTTTAGGATGGACTGGTTGGGATCTTCTTGCAGACCAAGGGACTCTTGAGTCTTCTCCAACACCACAGTTCAAAAGCATCGATTCTTCGGCGCTCAGCTTTCTTTAGAGTCCAACTCTCACATCCATACATGACTACTGGAAAAACCATAGCCATGACTAGATGGATCTTTTTTGACAAAGTAATGTCTCTGATTTTTAATATGCCATCTAGGTTGGTCATAGCTTTTCTTCCAAGGAGCAGGTGTTTTTTAATTTCATGGCTGCAGTCACCATCTGCAGTGATTGTGGAGTCCCCCAAAACTAAAGTCTGCCACGTTTTCCCCATCTATTTGCCATGAAATGATAGGAGATGATGCCATAATCTTAGTTTTCTGAATGTTGAGCTTTAAGCCAACTTTTTCACTCTCTTCTTTCATCAAGAGAATCTTTAATTTTTCTTCACTTTCTGTCATAAGGTTGGTATCATCTGCATATCTGCAGTTATTGTATTTCTCTTGGCAATCTTGATCCCAGCTTGTGCTTCATCCAGCCCAGTGTTTCTCATGATGTACTCTGCATATAAGTTAAATAAGCAGGGTGACAATATACAGCCTTGACATACTCCTTTTCCTATTTGGATCCAGTCTGTTGTTCCATGTCCAGTTCTAACTGTTGCCTCTTGACCTGCATACAGATTTCTCAAGAGGCAGGTCAGATGGTCTGTTATTTCTTTCTCTTTCAGAATTTTCTACAGTTTGTTGTGATGCACACAGTCAAAGGCTTTGGCATAGTCAATAAAGCAGAAGTAGATATTTTTCTGGAACTCTCTGGCTTTTCGATGGTCCAACAGATGTTGGCAATTTGATGTCTGGTTCCTCTGCCTTTTCTAAATCCCACCTGAACATCTGGAAGTTCATGGTTCACATATTGTTGAAGCCTGGCTTGGAGAATTTTGAGCATTGCTTTACTAGTGTGTGAGATGAGTGCAATTGTGCCGTAGTTTGAACATTCTTTGGCATTGCCGTTCTTTGGGATTGGAATGAAAACTGACCTTTTCAACACGCACCAGAGAACAACAATGCACTTGAGCCAGCCTAGATTTTTGGCTGAAACTCTCACCCCTCAAATGTGAAAAGGAAGCTTCCCTACTGTTCTGTCCTGCCTTATATCTTCACTGGGTCTAGACTTGGTCTTGGAGAGCCTCCCTCTTCCCTCTAACAGGAATGCAGACCACTACTTATCAAGTAAGGTGGCTTTCTTTATAATCATTACCTGTCATGTAGTAGAATTGAAAAAATATTCCACCAGGTTACATTATATGGATGATTGGGGAAATTTTTAAAGCAAGGATCATAAGAGAATTTCTGTAGTCCTTGGCACTTCATTAAGAGCTCTAATAGTCTGCTAGATGTAGAATGGATTTTCGTTCCCGTTGTTCTCCATTCTTCCAGGGTTGACATGCAAGTGACAGTGCTAACATGGGTACAAGCAGAGTTTGAGGGTGCCAGGCAGTCTTAGTTTACATCACAGCTGTTTTTGATAGTTTCCTGGGAAAGACAGCTTCCAGATCTACGGATCTTCATGTCTGTGGGGAAGTGCCCTTGGTCCTATTAGGACAAGGGATTCCCTGGACCCATGGGAGGTTGAGCTGTGAGCACTGCTTAAAACACAAACTGTAGAAGGTGTGTTATTCACATCCCCTTTCCATTATGCTATACGTGGAATTAATCAGCATGACTACAACTCATCACTTTCAAATGAAAATGCAATTAAAGCTGGAAGATTTCAATCTGAAAAACACATTCAGGAGTTAGGTCTTTCTATTGTTTTATTAGAAAGGAGCCTCCATTGCTTTCTTGATTCTCTTTTAATAGAAGTAGTGATAAAAATAAAATGGAAATGAAAGATGATGGATGGCCTGTAGGTATCTTATTCAACAACTGAAAACAGACATATAAATAGAAATATTAATCAGTTCTCTGAGCATAGTTCAGGTGCTAAGCTGTGGAATGTAATAATCCCACAGCTTAATTATTATTTTTATGGATACAGTGGCCCAGTACACTTCAGGCAATTGGATCAATAAAACCTTCTGCTAGAGTGGGTTGGGCACAGGGTTGTACTACTTTTCTGTCAAGCAAACAGGTTTGGATTTATACTGGATTCATGCTAATATTTTGATCAATGTGTCTTGGATCGTCTTCATTTTAAATGCACAGTTGAAGACACTTGCATTTAGATCCCAAGTTGGACCTTAGTTTTGTTCTGGAGATGTGCCTGCTCACACCAAAAAAGATATCAATTGAACTGAGCCATGTGATGCTACATAAAATCAAGCTTGCTACAAAAATAAATTGGCTGAAACAAATGCTTTCTTCAGAAATGTCACTACTGAACAAGAAATAAAAGAGATATATTTTTTTTTCTCCCAAGAAAGAGTAGTGGATCACAGAGAATTATTTTCCTGGTATTAAATTTTAAATATAATTTTTTCTACAGAGAGTTAGCATTTGTTTAAGACATATAAGAATGCAGATTGAAATGTCTCTTGTCCAGCAACAGATCTTCATAAAAATAATCTATTTTAATGTAGTCCTTCTTTGTAGGAAAATTAAAACCTGCATGTGAAAACATGGCAGAGTTTCCTTTTCTTTCTGGATTTTCATATCATCAACCTATTATCACTAATTACATTATATTCTCCTATTTTGCAAGGTTAGATATTTCAGGCTGGCTCCTAAGAATGATAAAGTAAATGTTCATAGGTCATCAAACTTGAAGAAATAATGGAAATTCAAAGAACTCTGTCTTCCACATTTTTGGAAAACATTTTCCCACACACACTGAGATAGCATTAAAATATTTACCTCCCCCAAACAGAATTCTGACTGTCACTACCAGGTTCAAAACACTGACTCAATCAGGGAAACAACTTTGAAGCAAAATGTTAACCTTATATTCATTATTATTATTCATTTCCTTTTTAAACTATTCAATAAAATTTTTATGAAATACAAAAGATTTCAATTTTCATCTCTTTGGCTTTTCATTGATATATGTCCCCATGTATCAATGTGGTTTCAGCAGATATGATTATAAGAAGATAATATCAAATGAACTATAAATGGCAAAAATTTAAAAAGAAATGCAATGGTAATCTTTTATATCAGAGCTGTGTCTATGCAACTTGCAAACATACAGATGTAAAAACAAAAAATGTCTCACTATCCAGATGTTAATTCTGAAATAACTTTAAATTTGGGATGTTTTGTCTATACTGTGCTAACCAGCCTGTGTTTCTATATGACTGTTCACACTGTGTAGACAAAACAGATGGATAATGTGACAGCACCATTCATTTTTCTATCCAGATGTTCTGCCATCATTTGGCAGAGTCATCCCACTGGCCTGACAGTTGATGCTTAATGTAAACTTCAGATCAGTATACTAGTTACATCTGGTGGTTTTCCCTGAAAACCTCCTGATCTTTTAACTTTCTAATTATTTAGCCATTATTATTCTGAATAAGTAATTAATCTGACACTGGGTAGCTTATTATGTACTGTTAAAATATTAATGGAGAAACCAAGGCATAACACACACACGTGTGTGTGTGTGTGTGTGTGTATGTATATACATGGCAATGGCATCCCACTCCAGTACTCTTGCCTGGAAAATCCCATGGATGGAGGAGCCTGGTGGGCTGCAGTCCATGGGGTCGCTGGGAGTCGGACACAACTGAGCAACTTCACTTTCCCTTTTCCCTTTCCTGCATTGGAGAAGGAAATGGCAACCCACTCCAGTGTTCTTGCCTGGAGAATCCCAGGGATGGGGGAGCCTGGTGGGGTGCCGTCTATGGGGTTGCACAGAGTCGGACACGACTGAAGCGACTTAGCAGCATGTATCTCCATATATATGAATGTGTATAAATAGAACATTGTATAATTTTATTTCATATATGAATTTTATTCTATAATTGGTTTATTTACTAGTAATTAGAGATGACACTCTGGCATGTAAATAAACAAGTAGCTAAATATATGTATATCACCTAAAATTTTACTCTCATATGATTACAAGTGTACTTTTGAGGGGTATACCAAAGAAAATCACATTTAATGTTAATTTACCATTACCTAAGGCTTCTTTGAAATGTATTATTTGTAAGGAAGTAGATCTCTATATGATTATAAAATTCTGGAAATTTATACCTTGTGAAGTTCTTTTCTTCTTCCACAGTAATGATATGCATCACTTACAGTAAGAATTTTAAACTAAGTGTATTTTTTTTTTTGCATTTCTTCAGAAACTCTAATTTAAATATTATTGTGACAATAAATATCTTTGCTTCAAGAACCCTTCATAAAATGTAAGAGCTTTTAACATGAAATAAATAAATTCATTGTTCTCTGAGATTAGGTGAGTGTCTCGGAAATATACTATGTTAGAATGTTAATTGAGTTTGACACAGCATGGATATAAAATGCATCATACCACTCAACTTACCAGCAGTAGAACTGATCACCAATTCTAATCGTTGTCTGCATGCTGACAGCATACTGAGATGGAGATGTTGAATATTTTAGTTTGTGATATTATCATGGTTGTTTAAAGTACTGACTACGTGTTTTGAAACCAATGTATGTAATTGGTATGCTTGTAAGAACTAGCAGGCTGAGCACATCATTTATTTATAGACTCTTTTGATGTAACTCTATGGAGGAAAAAGTTAATAAAACATGGTTCAAAGATAAATTTACACTCACCACTATAATATGACATAAAGCACAAATTATTGTACCGAAAAAACTGTTTTCTAGTGAAACTCATTTTTTATCCTTGAGTTATTCAGCAAAGCATGAAGAATAGGGCTGGGGAGAAGTAAAGAAGTACATAGGTATTGTTAACTCTTGAAACTTTTCTGAAGCAACTGTGACAATGAAAATCCATGTGCTAACAATGAAAAATCAAGAAATAGGAGAGGGTTCCTAAACCTTCCCATCTTTTCCTATAAAGTAGGTATGGTCTAATAGGGTGGGTTCACCAAGAAGTAAATATCAGAAACAGAGAGGGACCAGAAAACGTGTTTAGGAAGTAACATGGGGGCCTCATCTCCAAGGCCAGACGTAAAGGGTGGCACTGTGCACCACCCTTCTGCGGTGAGGATACGGTCATGCTCAGTCTCTATTCAAACAGAAAAGCGCATTTTACAATAGTATTAATTAAATGCCTAATTATGGTCAGGGAACTGCTGACTTCAAACTTCATTTGCTTCAGGGAGAATCAAAGCTTACAACAATGTGCTAGGAAAATATGAAACTGCTGACAATAAAAAAAAAATGTGTTAAGAATAGTGATGTAGGCAAGATATGAACAAAAAAAAAAAAAAAAAGGAAAGAAGCTGCTACACACAGTCCATGGAGGACGACTGTCTAATTTGCATGGTAGAAGTGTTCCTCGTCATTGGAACCATGCAGAGGAACAAGTCAGAAGAGTTGGGTTTTGGCTTTTGACTTTTACCAACAGTGGTATAATCTTAGGCAGGGATTTTAATCCTTCTGGGCTTTATTTTATCTTGGACTAGATGCCTTCTCACTTTTTAATTCTTGGTTTCATGATCCCGTCTCTGAATAATGTTTTTGAAGTGGGGTCCAAGAAGTAGAAAAGATTGCCTGATTCTAGCGTTTATGTGGATGATCTCTAATTTTTCCAAAAACCTTGTGAGATTTTTTTCCTTATTTTTTCAGATAAGAAAGTCAAGACTCAGTTGTCATATACAACTATAATGAACAGAGCAAGAATTTGATCCCAGGCAATTTCAATCCAGAACCTGGATGCCTACATCAGACCATACTACAGTGACTGTCTGTGCTAAACCTAAATTCCTCTCTCTGCCTAATTATGACATCTACATTTTGTGATCAAGTGCTTAACCATAGTGGATGGCTACAACAGCCAGATGGCTAGGATCAACCTAAGACGAGCTCACTTTCACTGATAGACTGTTTCTACTTCAGATTCCTTATTAATCAGAGTCACCATGAGAAATCCTGTCTTCATTCAGCTAAGGGGCGATGCAAGATGGACTGCTCTACTCTGTGTCTCCTCTTCTGATCATTTCACCTCTGCAGTTGGGCTTCAGTGTTTAAGGCCTTCATGTCAATAGTTTTTAATTTAATCAACTCTATGCTCATTAAGCAGTACATTATAAACTCCAGCTTATGCTGAAATTCTTTTTAATGTGAATTTTAAAAATGAGAACTTGAGGTTTCTGAATGGCTACTTTTAGCAAAAACGTGATTATAAAAGTAAAAGCCAATAATTAGAAAAATGCTTGACGTTTCTTCTTCCTACCTACATCTATGCGCTCCTGCTAATGCATAATCCATATGTATTCCTGCATAAAGAACTCCTATTCCTTCATTTCTTCAGAAGCACCCTCTGCCTGGCTCATCACCTTTTTAGGCTGTTATTTAGGCTGTTATAATAAATTCTGTTATTATCTTATTGTCACTACAGAGGTCAGTATAAAGTTTACATCTTCTATGTCAATGACTATAGTAAAGCTAAACAGGTAAAATTTCATAAACTTTTATCAAATATCAGATAATAATGATGTATGCTGGTAGGTGCTGACAGATTTGGTTTCTGGTGAGAGTTCTTCTTCCTAGATTTTAGACAGCAACATTTTCACCATGTCTTCACATGATGGAGAAAGAATGCTGGTTTCTCTCCCTCTTCTTATAAGGACACTAACCCCATGTATCATGGGGACCCCACCCTCATGACCTCATATAAAACCCAATTACCTCCCAAAGTTTCCAACTCCAAACACCACCATATTGGGGATTCAGTTCAGTTCAGTTCAGTTGCTCAGTTGTGTCCGACTCTTTGCGACCTCATGAATCGCAGCACGCCAGGCCTCCCTGTCCATCACCAACTCCCGGAGTTCACTCAGACTCACATTCATCGAGTCAGTGATGCCATCCAGCCATCTCATCCTCTGTCGTCCCCTTCTCCTCCTGCCCCCAATCCCTCCCAGCATCAGAGTCTTTTCCAATGAGTCAACTCTTCACATGAGGTGCCCAAAGTACTGGATCAGCTTTAGCATCATTCCTTCCAAAGAAACCCCAGGGCTGATCTCCTTCAGAATGGACTGGTTGGATCTCCTTGCAGTCCAAGGGACTCTCAAGAGTCTTCTCCAACACCATAGTTCAAAAGCATCAATTCTTCGGTGCTCAGCCTTCTTCACAGTCCAACTCTCACATCCATACATGATCACTGGAAAAACCATAGCCTTGACTAGATGGACCTTTGTTGGCAAAGTAATGTCTCTGCTTTTGAATATGCTGTCTAGGTTGGTCATAATTTTCCTTCCAAGGAGTAAGTGTCTTTTAATTTCATGGCTTGAGTCACCATCTGCAGTGATTTTGGAGCCCAAAAAAATAAAGTCTGACACTGTTTCCACTGTTTCCCCATCTATTTCCCATGAAGTGTTGGGACTAGATGCCATGATCTTCGTTTTAAGCCAACTTTTTTACTTTCCACTTACACTTTCATCAAGAGGCTTTTGAGTTCCTCTTTACTTTCTGCCATAAGGGTGGTGTCATCTGCATATCTGAGGTTATTGATATTTCTCCCGGCAATCTTGATTCCAGCTTGTGCTTCTTCCAGCCCAGTGTTTCTCATGATGTACTCTGCATATAAGTTAAATAAGCAGGGTGACAATATACAGCCTTGATGTACTCCTTTTCCTATTTGGAAGCAGTCTGTTGTTGCATGTCCACTTCTAACTGTTGTTTCCTGACCATTGGGGATTAGGGCTGTGAGATATGAATATTGGTGGTGATGGTTTAGTCACTAAGTCGTGTCTGACTCTTGTGACCCCACAGACTGTAGCCTGCCAGACTCCTCTGTCCATGGGGGAAGCATAAACATTTGGTCCATAACAAAGACGTAATAAAAAGTTTTCATCTTTTCCTCCTCTGGATGGAAATGACATCAGTCTACATAGAAAAGGAATGGTCATCATTATAAAATTTACAAATAGTAAAAGCTGGAGAGAATGTGAAGAAAAGGGAACTCTCCTATACTATTGATGAGAATGTAAATTGGTACAACCACTATGTAGAACAGTATGGAGGTTCCATTAAAAAAAACAAACAAACTAAAAATAAAGACACCATATGATTCAGCAATCCCACACCAGAGCATGTATCCAGAGAAAAACATGATGCAAAAGGATACACACACCCTAATGTTCACTGAAGCACTATTTATAATAGCCAAAATGTGGAAGCAACATAAATGTCCACTAAGAGATGAATGGATAAAGAAGATGTAGTACATATATACAATAGAATATTACTCAGCCATTAAAAAGAATGAAATATGCCATTTGCAGCAACATGATGCACCAGAGATTATCATTAGTGTAATAAGTCAAAGACAAATATCTATGACATTGCTTATATATGGAGTTAAAAAAAATGATACAAATGAACTTATTTACAAAATAGAAAGAGATTCACAGACTTATAGAATGGACTTATGGTTACCAGAGGAGAAGGAAGGACTGAGGGGAGGGATAGATTGGGAGTTTGGGACTGACAAGTACACACTGATAGATGTAAAATAGGTTATCATCAAGGACCTACTGTAAAAAAAAAAAAGACATAAATAAAATAATCCTCAAAAAAAAAAAAAAAGAAAGAAAGAAAAGGAAAGGAAAGGAAGCACTCCTTTGTGCCTTTTCTATTGATTTTTTATGATCCCTTCTTGATGTTTGGTAATTGGGCTCCCTAAAAATGCACTTTGCATGGTTCTCAGTAGTGGTAATCCAGATTAATGTTGTCTAGCTCAAATTTCATGCTAATGTGATTTTTAGATTCTCACTCTCAATTGAAAGAACAAATTTCAGGAAAATTCATGAACAGTGTATTTACTTATTTCTTGATCTGTGGTTAAATTATCACAGGTGAGGCAGAAATTTGACATTTTAGAAAGGATAATTTTTTCAACTAAAAATAAGTAAAAACTTAGACTCTTATGGTAGAAACATAGGTTTTTGATAAATATATATTTATTACATGAATAAATTAGGATGAAAATATTTCAGTTAGCTAAAAGATTTCAAAAGTCTCTTTCCAAGTTTATGTAAGGTGAATTAAATATAGTCAAAAGTTAGAAAATTCCTCATTTTTTTCCTATTTGTGTATCTACTTTATCTTTTCCTTTGTTTTTGTCTTTCCTTATGGTCATAGTTTACAGATTTTTTATAAAGATATACTTTTATGGAACTTAATTCTCCCCTTTTGTCTACATCATGTGATAGAAGCAAGAACTAACAACAAAGTGAAATAGGAAGCTGATGGTAGAAAGGAAATTGCAGTCTTTCAGTGATCTTTCTTTTTCATATTTATGTTTTCCCTGTGTACAATCTAGGTCTTCTGCTATATAAAATCAACTGGATAATTTTTTCAAAACTAGATAATTGGATCAAGAATAGGACAATATGAACAGAAAAGAAATTTCAGAGAAGCCACTTCTATAGTCAGATCATTTCCTTTTTGCTTTAAACTGTGGTAAAGTGCAAAATCTATTCAAGACATTTCTCATAATAACTACTATAAATATCAAATGTTTACCATGTGCCAGATATACACTGAGGACTCACATACATTATTTCATTTAAAACACAAAAGAACCTAAATCTGTTTTTCATAAGAGGATCCAGATTCATTTACTAGAACAGTTTAGTAGATTATGACTGGCATTTTTTTTTAAAGAACAAATTACAAAATGGCTTTCTGAATCACATATAATAATGACAAATAGTGCTTCTTAAAATATTTGTTTCAGTATATGTGTGAATATGTGTGTGTGTTGAGTCATAATGTAAAATATATTTTTTTTACTGATAATTAAAAATTTCAAAAGCCCTGCTCCATATGGTACTATTATTATATTAATTTTTAGAGGAAAAGTACAAAGATGTAGCTTTATAATTATAATTTCTAAAGTTCTCAAATGAATTAGCTTTCACCGAGTCTCTAATAGTGCCTAAGACAACGTTATTGTTGTCCATCGCTTCCTCTCTCTCTCATGGTTTGCATTTATATAGCATCAAGGCAGCCCTACCGTAGGGTGATTAAATCTCCTCAGATCAGGCCATCTGTGCCATTGAGTAAGTGGGATACTTCAAATAAGTGAATGATGAATTCCGTTCCAGACTGTCCCATAAAATTATAATAAAAATAATAATGAAGTGCTCTCTAATAAAAAGAAAGTCGTTACAAATACTGTGCTATTGATTTCAAAGGGCAGTAATTTTAGAGGAGCTCTTTCATCTGTGTTATAAATCTCGGCAACCAGTGGAGAAAATGTCAGGATTTTAAAAGCAAACAAACAGAAAAAAAATGGCCTCACTGCTCATCTTTCATGCTGTTTTGAGTAAAACTAAGGTAGCACAAATATTTAAACAGATGGTTCAATGATATGCTTTTTTCTTTACTTAATCATAGTTATTAAAGCACTCACTTTATTTTTATTGTGTTTTAAACGGGCAGAGAAAATCTGAGGCTGATAACGACCTTTGTACATCATGCTGCAAATTGATTTTGATGACCTTTCACTTTGCAATAATTAGGCTGGCTTCATGCACATTCATCTCCCTCTCTCTGCTCTCAGGGTGCCTGATGCGGTGTTTTCTCCTGCTGTCTCCCAAAACCCACTCTCCTCCCCTTCTCCCAGCTTTATCTCCATCATCGCTGCACTGGGTTTCTATCTCTTTCCTGAAAGCCACAGATTCTTGAATATAGAATGAATAGAGGTATTTAGAGGCTGACAAGAAAGAAGAATAGTTATTTTACTGATGTTTTGAATGATCAAATATTCCAATTGTCATGTAATTATGACCATTACAATGATCTCATTGCCATAGTCATTTGTCGATTGTGTACATTGTGTTGAAGACTTATTACCACATTGAATTATAACTCAGTAGTTTAATGAATTTTTTAAGGGTGTTTCTTTGTGGCTAATGTGAACAGATGGTGGAAGTGGAAAAGAAATAAACTATGCCTTATTTTCCTTTACATTTTCTTTGTTATTATGCTCTAAAATTAAGAACATCAGACTAACACATTTTTACACATATATTTTAAACCATTATCTTTAAAAAGACAATTGTCAGATATCCCTCAAGTATATATTTTCTGCTTTCTTTAGACTTACTTTTTTTTTTACTTTTTTTGTAGTAAAATATAGATGGCATTTTAAAGTATGCACTTCAATGGCATTAATTACATTCACAATGTTGTTCAAAACCAAATTATACTTTCTAGAGATTTTCATCATTCCAAACCTTTAAATATATTTTTAAGCAACTGCATTTTTAGTTTATTAGGGAACTTCTCTCTTTCTTCCTTCTGTGATATTCATTAAATAATATTCTTAATGTAACTATTTATATACGAACCCCCTAGGCTTAAGGTTAATTATAAATGTGTTGTCTTAAGAACTACAGAATTCTAAAGAATATTTCATTGATGAATAGTAATATAAGAAGCTTCACAGGTAATAATAGCAAACATTTACAGAACATTTTTTTTGAGTGAAGCTCTATTCATGTTAAGGAGAAAAGTTTGATAACAAAATGTTGCTTACAACAGTCTTTAAGGCAAAGTGGATGTTATTATGAAGTTGACCTTTCTTACAAAAATACAAAAGTTGAGTCTTTCATGCATATGTGCAATGCACAATAAGAATGATCATAAGCAAACTGGACCAAGCCTTAAGAGTTTGCAGGGCCCAGTGTTATTCTGTTCCTTTCTTCCCTAACAGCCTGACTTGAACCCAGGAAACAGAAATCAAACTATGATTTTTAAATGGAAGGAACTTAATATAGGAAATTGATCACACAAGTGATGTAAATGATGAAAAGCCAACAGGGGATTTCCAGGCAACCCAAGTATTAGCAACAACAGGAGTCATTACTAGGCTGGAGAACCAAAGTGGCAGTGTAGATGTAGGAGATCCTGGGGGTGGGAGTAACCCCATGGAAGCCGAAGCCACGAAGGAGACTCATTGTTGGAGATATGTTCCCATGATGAGATCCCATGATGAGACAGGAGGAGAAATATTCTAATTTCTCTCTCCCTAATACATTTTAGTCTGCCTACAATTCTATCATTGGCCAAACTCAACCAGAATCGTCTGGCAAGGCAGCCTAGGACAGAGCCTGGAGGGAAGAGCAACACCTCCCTCTCCTCCTGACAGAGAAGAGACCAGGGTAAGAAGGGTAAAGAAAAGACTTAAGGGCAAAAGTATCAAAGACTGGGCTTTAATGTTCCAAATCAGGAAATGCTGACCCCTTCTAACAAAGGCAAACAGAGGGAAATGTACAAAGGTTTATGGATGTATGATGAGTCATAATATAAACAGCTAAGCTTTAAGAAAACTTCCCAAGGAAGTGGATGCCTCTCACCTTTGTAACTCTTGATTCCTTTCTTTTCCTTATTTCTCACAATCAATGAGGAAGTCTTATCTGCACACTCCAGAACATGTCTCCCATCCAACTACGTTCACCACTTCGGTTGGCCCCACTACCATCTCACTTGATTTTTTGCAAAAACCTCCTAACTAGTTTTACTCGTTAATTTTTTTCTCATTTAAAAAAAATTGAGGTACATTTTACCTACAATGAAATTCACAGATCTTAAGTGAGTTCTGATGAATGTATGTGTCTATATAAATTATCAACAGCAATTTAAGTATAGAACAACAATTTAAGTATAGAAGTTTCACATCACCTGAGAAAATCCCCTCACATCCATCCAGTTGAGTCAAACTCCACCTTTCATAATCAGCCATCACTCCACCTTCTAAAACCATGGATTTGTTTTGCCTGTTAATGGCACCCCACTCCAGTACTTTTGCTTGGAAAACCCCATGGACGGGGGAGCCTGGAAGGCTGCAGTCCATGGGGTCGCTAAGAGTCGGACACAACTGAGCGGCTTCACTTTCACTTTTCACTTTCCTGCATTGGAGAAGGAAATGGGAACCCACTCCAGTGTTCTTGCCTGGAGAATCCCAGGGACAGGGAGCCTGGTGGGCCGCCGTCTATAGGGTCGCACAGAGTTGGACACGACTGAAGTGACTTAGCAGCAGCAGCAGCAAACTTCATATAAACAGAATCATACAGTATATATTCTTTCATGTGTAACTTTTTTCACTCTTCATAATGTTTGTGAGGTTCATCCACGTTGTTGTGTACCATTAGTTTATTCTTTTATTAATTTCTGATTAGCATTCTATTTTGTGGATATACTATAATATGTTTCTCCATTTTCCTGTTGATAGACATCTGGACTATTTCCAGTTTTTTGTTACTATGAGAAAGCTGTTATAAACTTTCAAGCGTAAGTCTTTTTGTTGGACATATGTTGTCATTTCGAGTAAATTCCTAAAAATAGAACTGATAGATTGTATGGTAAATATATGTTAGCTATAAGAAAATTCTAAACTGTATTCTGAATTGGGTACACTATTTTACACTACCACCATCAACATTTGAGACTTCAAGTAGTTCTACAATCTTGAAAATATTGATATTGCTAGTATTTTAATTTAGTCATTCTAAAGGGTGTGCAGTAGTAGCTTACTGTAGTTTTAATTAGCATTTCCTTGACAATGACTGACTGAGATTTTCATGTGCTTTTGAGTTGTTCATATATTTCCTTCTATGAAAGGCCAGTTCAAGTTTTTGGTTATTTCTTACTTTTTATTGTTTTTAAAGTGAGTTTTAATAGGTATTTAAATATTATAAATACAAATCTTTGCATATATATAATTAATATTTTTCATATATGCAAAATTTATTACAGTCTGAGGCTTATGTGTTTATTTTCTTAAAGCTGTTGTTAAGTTTTAATTTTGATACAATCAAATTTTATATTTCTATTTTCTGTTCAGTGTTATGTCCTCTCTAAGAAATCGTTTTCTATCCAAAGGCTCTCAGGATATTCAGTTATTTTTTTTTCCTCTAGAATTTTTAAGGAGGTAACTTCTACATGTAAGTCTATCATGCATCTTAATTTAATTATTTTGTGTGTCATTGGAAATGAGAGGTCAAGATTCATTTTTCTTTCATACATTTATCCAGTTGTTCCAACACTATTTGTTAAAAAGACTTTGCTGCATTAAATTGCTTCAGTCCTTTTTTGAATAACAAAAAAACTTGTTTACAAACAGGAATATTTTTGGATTCTCTATTTGGATTCTCAATGTGTCATTGACCTATTCTGCTATCCTTGTTGTCTGTCACTTTCTTGACAGTGTACTGTAGTTTTGTAACAGGTCTTGCAAAGAGACAGTTGTATATCTTATAATTGTCTTCAAGGATATTTTAGTTTTTTTGCATGTCCTTACAAGTCCTGGAATAAGCTTTTCAATTTTTACATAAAAGCCTTATTAGATTTTAATCAACTTGTATCATATATCAATTTGGGAGAGAATTGATACTTTTACATCAGCGAGACTTCTAATTCATTAACATAGCTTATTTTTCCATTTATTGAGGAATTCTTCAATTTCCCTGGGCAATGCTTTGCAGTTTTCAGCACAGAATCTTTCGTATACTTTATGTTTATTTCTGCACTTAAAAGATATATTTTTGGTGTTATAATAAATAGTACTTGTGATGATCATCATCCAAGAAGGTTCCCAAAGGTTTTCACTCATTCTGTATGTTTGCCTTTGCTCAGGCATCCCCACTGAATAAAGTTGACTTGAGTGACCAAGACAACATCATGGGGATAACTGAGTGGGACTTCCAAGGCTCATGAAAGAAACTGTGGCTTGTGATTGATCTCTTCTGGATCATCATTCACTTTGAAGGAAGCTACTGCCACGTCATGAAGACACCCATGAGGTCCTAGGAGAGGCACATGTGGTGGGGAACAGAGACCTCTTGCCAATATCCAGCAACACTCTCACCAGTATGTGGCAGCCACGCTGGAAAGCCTTCTTGAGAGTAGATCTTCCAGTGCAACTCTCAGAGCTCTGCCACTCTGGCTGACATCTTGACTGCAACCCCTTGAAAGATCCCAAGCCAGAATCACTCGGCTAAGTTTTTCCCAAATCCCTCAACCATAGAAACTGTGTGAGGCACTAAATGCTTATTGTGGTGTTAAGTCATTACATCTATGATCATTTGAAATGCAGCAATAGATAGTATAATACAACATTGTCCTTAAGTTTTATTTTCTAGTTGTTTTTACTATATAGAGAAATAACATTGATTATATAATATATTGACCATGTATCCTGTGACCTTGCTAAATTCACTAATTAGTGCTCGTAGTTTGTTTTATAGATTTGTTAGAATTTTTAATGTAAACAATAAAGCCACCCGTAAATAAAAAATTTTACTTCTTTCTTGCCAGTCTCTATACCCTCCATTAGTTTCTCCCTGCTATAAGACAGGACTTAAGTACAATATCCACTAAAAGTGGTCAGTCACAGCATAAATCCTTACCTTGTTTCTGACTTCCAGGGACATGTTCAATTTTTTTACTAAACACAAGTATGATGTTCTATAGATACCTTTTAGATTGAGGAGATTATCTATCTACAGTTTGCTGAAATTTCCTTACATAAATGAGTGACCACAAAGTTGTTCCCTTTTAAAGAAATTGTAATACTCTCTTATATTTACCCATATGAACTATTTCCAGAGTTCTTCACCCTTTTCTTTCATCTGGTATTATTTTCCTTTATCCTAAAACACAAACTTTAGTATTTCTTACAGGGACCTACAAGCAACAGATTCTTTAGGCTTTTGTTTATCTTTGTGTCTATTTACATCACCTTTCTTTAAGAAAGTTTTCTTGAGAGTACTTTGTACTGCCAGCACAATTAATTTGCTCATGTTTCCTCCCACTAGAAGGTGAATTTTATGAAGTCAGAAGCCTTGTCTTGTTTACTTTTCTATTTGCTTTACCAGGAACTGTCTGTCACAGAGTGTTGGTCAATTTGTTGGCAGAAAGAAAGAAGAAAGAAAGGAATGGAGGAAAGGAGGGAGGGAGGGAGGAAAGGAAGGAGGAAAGAACGAAAGAAAATTAATTTGAACTGCTATTTATGGCCCTTATGAAAATATTTGAGTTTGACAGTGTGTTTTTTTTTTTTTTGACAGTGTTTCTTGAAACATCAACTGCATTTATCTGGTGTTTAAGTGGCAAAAATTAGTTTGCTTACAATAGCAGTAAAAAATATCTGGCAAGGAGGTTAAGAAAAATGTCAATTATATATACACCTTCAAAAATTTATAATGCATTTTAAAGTACAAAATAACAATTCATTACAAACTTAGCATTATATATATGTGTGTATGTATTATCTATAGATAGATAATGAAATAAATTTCCTATTTCATACTCCATATAGAGTATATTCATTGCAACCTTGTGTGTAAAGGAAGTAGATCTGTGTGTGTTAGTTGCTTAGTTGTGTCTGACTCTTTGTGACCCTGTGGACTGTAGCCTGCCACGCTCCTCTGTCCATGGAATTCTCCAGGCAAGAATACAGGAGTGGATTGCCATTTCCTTCTCCAAGAAAGTAGGTAATTTTGATCATAAATACTTGAATACTGCTGCTTTTGCTGCTGCTAAGTCACTTCAGTAGTGCCCGATTTTATGCGACCCCTTAGACGGCAGCCCACCAGACTGCCCCGTCCCTGGAATTCTCCAGGCAAGAACACTGGAGTGGGTTGCCATTTCCTTCTCCAATGCATGAAAGTGAAGAGTGAGAGTGAAGTCACTCGGTCATGTCCGACTCCTAGTGACCCCATGGACTGCAGCCTACCAGACTCCCCCGTCCATGGGATTTTCCAGACAAGAGTACTGGAATGGGTTGCCATTACCTTCTCCACTTGAATACTGCTACTGCTGCTAAGTCACTTCAGTCGTGTCTGACTCTGTGCGACCCTATGGACGGCAGCCCACCAGGCTCCGCCGTCCCTGGGATTCTCCAGGCATGAACACTGGAGTGGGTTGCCATTTCCTTCTCCAATGCATGAAAGTGAAAAGTGAAAGTGAAGTCGCTCAGTTGTGTCCCACTCTTCGCGACCCCATGGACTGCAGCCCACCAGGCTCCTCCATCCATGGGATTTTCCAGGCAAGAGTACTGGAGTGGGGTGCCATTGCCTTCTCCACTTGAATACTACTAGTATATAAACAGTCATCCTTAAAGTGAGATACAGAAATTACTGGCACTTTTCATTTTAACAATAGCGCATTTTAGAATGTGCACGCAGTGATTCTGTATCTAATGACAAGAAAACACACAGAGGGCCTGGGAGGAAAAAATTGGTGGAAGACAAGGATAAAGATGACAGGTTTAACATATGAGGGGCATAAAATAATAAGCATCCAATATGGTCAACTGACAAAGAAGTTTTTGATGAGAAATATTTTGAAAACACCCACAGTTCTCAATAACTATTCTAAGCTAACAGTGACTTAGCCTGCAAAAGGAAAACAACTGCTAAATCATGTCATTTGTAATGTTCATAATACTGAATATAAATCAACGAAGATCCTGAACTAGAAAAGATCAGGTTTAGGCTGAATAGTGGTAACATATATTTTTCTAGGAAAGAAATGCTATGGAATTCATATTCTGAAGTGGTAGGCTCTACTATCCTGAAGAACAATATTCCAGGACAAGACTATGAACATTGAGGTCTGGGTCATTTAACATGTACCTGAGCAAAACGCTGTCCCATAAATTGCATAGATCATTCTGTAGATAGAGATGTCAGTCAGGTGAGTTAGCAGGGCTAATTCGTCCCTAATTCTGATGTGAGACATTGTTTGACAGAGCATTTGGTGAGGTCATGAGAAGATTTTAAAAGTAAAAATACTTGGTGTGGGCCAACATGTGAAAGGTAAGTGATGTCAGAGAGTAGGCTTTTAGAGACAGGCTTGGGTTCAAATGTACCAAAGGTGATCTTTCTTCTTTGTAGATCATGATAGAACTTGTTTAAGCTTGCTGTTTCTTTCACACTCAAAAGTGTACCAAGTTATACAATCAATTATATGATTACCCAATTTAAATGTCAATTCTATTACTTACGCGAGAACTTGAGTGAGTTATTTAAGTTTTCTAGTCTTGATTCCTTACTTTCAAAATGGGAATAATCATTAGGCACAGTGAGAGGTTTAAATGAGATATTTTAGGAAAGATTCTACTTGTGCGACTGGTTGGTTAGATTGCAGGAAAGTGCTATTTCCTCATCACTTGCATCCTCTTCAATAAGATAATTAAAGTCTTCAGTGATATGACCCCAGCATGCTTTTTCTTCTTCATCTGCCTCAAACTTCTCAAATTTTCTCTTGAAATTTGGCATGCTATTTTTAAACAATTCTCATCCTTCTCATTATCTTAAATTCTCTTTACTATTTAAGGCTCACCTTTTCTGAATATCTATTGCTAGAACTAATCTTTCCTATACATAATAAGCACCTTTTAAAAATGTGTGGCTGTCACTCTTTAAAATGATTTAAATATTTAATGAAATGATAAAAATTTTATATTATTTGGATCTATTCCAATTTTTTAATTGATTAGGTTATACATTTTCACGTTATTTAAATATACTATAACTTATTTAATGAATCTCTTACTTAATGATATTTAAGTTGATCTCAGTTTTTAAACTATTATCACATTTTAATGTTAAAAGTTGTGTTAAATTGTTCTTATTTAAAAATCAAATTTTGTTTTTTTTTCAAAATTAAGGATGGTAATTTTTTTTTTGTCATGTGTTTGTTTTTTGTTAAATGTCCTCTATTCAAACTGTTTTAGATTTTACTGAAAGGTTTTTAAGTGTTGTCTAAGTTATCAAATTTATAGTTTCTGAGTTTTGTGTCTGCTTAGAAAGATCATCTCCATTCTAAGGTTATAAATTAATTCAGTTGTGTTTTCATCCAATACTTTTATGGCTTCACTGTTTGACTCTTTGATCCATCTGTAGTTTATTTTCACGTAAGTAGTAATACTAAAATGTGACTTTATTTTTTTCAAATGACTATACAGTTATAAAAGATTTGTTGAAAAAGTCATCTTTATCCCCACTGGTTTGAGATGTATTTTTTGTGCTACTTCTCAAATGTATTTGGGTCTATTTCTGAACTCATTTTCTTCCATTGATATTTCTGTGTATTGCTGGCCATTATTAAAGTTATATGAATTAGAGATTTAATATATGTTTTATTATCTGGTATGACTTCTTACTCTTCATCTTTAGAGTATTTCTAGCTAGTTTTATGTGTTTATCTTCCAGACTAAGTAGTAATATTTTTTCATTTTGTAGATTTTAGGGTTGTTTTTTTTTTTTTTTAGTTAATGTTTTACCTGGTGGCTCAGACAGTAAAGAATCTGCTTGCAATGTGGGAAACATGGGTTTGATCCCTGGGTCGGGAAGATCCCCTAGAGAAGGAAACTGCTGCCCAATCCAGTATTCTGGCCTGGAAAATTTCATGGACAGAGGAACCTGGCAGGCTACAGTCCATGAGGTTGCAAAGAGTTGGGCATAACTGACTTTTGTGTGTCACTTCTGAAAGTTGGAAAGTGACTGACTTTCACTTTCACAATTTGAATCTTTATTTATAAAACAGGATAGATTGCATTTTATGGAAGGACTATTACTATGTCTTTCAACAGATACTAAAAAATTTTCACCTTATAGTCACCTACAGATACTTATACTGTTGTTTCCATAACAATTGCTCTGTTTGAGACTATGAATATTTTCCTCTATTGTATTTTTTTAATTGGTTATAATCTATACATATGAATGTATATTCATTTAACTATGTAAATAGATGTCTTTATTTTTAGTAGCTTTCCAGTTCAATTCTCTTTTTTCAAATATGGAATCATATTTTCTACAAGTAATAATATTTTACCTTTTATTTTTAAAAATTGATAGTCTGTTTCAGATTAGAGCAATGCTTATAGTATTGCTCATCTGGGTTAAAATTTAAATACTATCAAGTTAATTAGATGTTCAAATCTTCCATTTTCTCATCTGTAAAAAGCAAGGGTAGTAGTACAGTTGACCCTTGAACAACACAGAGGTTAGGAGTGTCCACAATCCCTGAAGTTGAACATCTAACTCTCTCTCATGACTTTGCATCTGAGGATTCAACCAACTGTAGATTGTGTACTATTGTGGTATTTACTATATAAAAAAAAAATCTATATGAAAATGGACCAATGCTATTCATTTTGTTCACAGATAAACTGTACTAAGCAACACAGGGGTAGGTAACATATAGATCAAACTATAATGTGAGTAAATCAATTAGCAACACACCTAGAATATGATACACTTCCCCAAATGTTAACCATTGTTTTATTTTTCCTCAAAGTTAATTTAATAGTCTGGTGTCTTATTATCAACATTGTGTGTGTGTTAGTAGCTCGGTCGTGTCCAACTCTATGTGACCCCATGGACTGCAGCCCATCAGGCTCCTCTGTCTATGGAATTCTCCAGGCAAGAATATTACCCAGAGTTGCAGTATTCCCTTCTCCAATTATCAACATTAAATAATACTAATAGTCATTTTAAATGACTTCCAGTGATGTGCAGAATGGCCTAATGGTTTTTGTAGTGTATAGATTATAGTATGGTAAACAACCTAGATAGCATATTCAAAAGCAGAGACATTACTTTGCCAACAAAGGTCCATCTAGTCAAGGCTATGGTTTTTCCTGTGGTCATGTATGGATGTGAGAATTGGACTGTGAAGAAGGCTGAGCGCCAAAGAATTGAAGCTTTTGAACTGTGGTGTTGGAGAAGACTCTTGAGAGTCCCTTGGACTGCAAGGAGATCCAACCGGTCCATTCTGAAGGAGATCAGCCCTGGGATTTCTTTGGAAGGAATGATGCTAAAGCTGAAACTCCAGTACTTTGGCCACCTCATGAGAAGAGTTGACTCATTGGAAAAGACTCTGATGCTGGGAGGGATTGGGGGCAGGAGGAAAAAGGGACGACAGGGGATGAGATGGCTGGATGGCATGACTGACTCTATGGACGTGAGTCTGAGTGAACTCCGGGAGTTTGTGATGGACAGGGAGGCCTGGCGTGCTGCGATTCATGGGGTTGCAAAGAGTCGGACATGACTGAGCGACTGAACTGAACTGAAACTCAGAGTCTAGATTTACCAGGACTACAATAACATACAATTCTATTGTTTTAAATAAAGACAATAAATTACCATGAAACTAAACAGTGGTTAATTTTATATTTCTGGCAAGATACAGGTTAATTCATAAATTAGAAAAAGGAGTGATGTTAAAGGGAAGTCTTATTTTACATCTGATTATAAACACTAATAAACATATTTACCACTTCATATTTGTCTCATAGGTATTTATTTATACGTTCTATCTTCCTCTATAGAAAAGGTAAGTGCCACACTCAGTTGATTTATCTGCATGGTCAATTTGGGCAACTGATAATCTTCTTAACTGCAATACCCAAAGTAAGCATTCAATAACTATACTTTGAGGAAAGGCACAAATAAATAAACTGTATAATGAAAAAAAGACAATATATTTTTCCAGATTCCACAAAGTCCAGCACATGCAATAGAATCATTGTGTTATTCCATCCTCAGATGACAAGAGACAATATCAAATTTCACCTCTCCCTAATACACATAACATTCTCTAATAGGAGAAAGATATTTAATCAGGAGCCACTATGTGCAAAACATTGATGAGAGATTTGAAATATTAAATATTCTTTCATCGAGGAATATTTTTCCTCTTAATGCGCATGTGTTAAATTCTACTCTAGTTAATTTTTTTCTTTCACTCACAGTAGAAATTGGAGATATCTTGCTTTTACAGTAACATCTGATTTATATGCATCAGATAAACACAGAGATTTCATTTGTAAATGCTAGTCAGTGATTTATATTATTGTTTTCCTTTTTGGACAAGTCACTGCAAAATGATTTTTTTCAAGCAAGATGGTATTAACCTTTTCTGATTGCAAAGTCTCTCACCTAGTAGCATCAATACTACTTTGTCATTTCTGTCAGTTACTTTATTACATTTGATAAACAAATAAATAGAGCCCCACATATCAAAAACCAAAATGACTATTTTGAGGGTTAGCCTTTTGATAACCATCTACAACAGATTATGCAGCCTCTGTAATATTTCAAAGAATTGGCCTTTTTCCAGTTGATACTGATATTGGGATTTGAGTTAATTGCCAGTGCATCTCAAATAACAGAGCAGGTGCTAGAAGAATGAACATTTCCTGTATTTTCTTTGTTATTTATAGTCAGAGTTCTTCTGCACTAAACCCTTGAGCTGGCTTTTTAGAGCCCACTGTATAACAATTTCATTCACTTTCATGTCAACAAGCTTTGGCTTGATAAATTAAAATGGAAAAATGCTGGCTAAAGCAGCACAGCCCTACATGATTCATTTTGCTGTAAGTTTCTGGCTGCTGCCCAAGAATGACCTGCTATCTTCCTAGTGTCCTTATCATTTTCCCATCTGGAAAGGGCTGAACCTTACTTACACTGGGGAGTTAAAGGATACATTCAAGGGCCATTAACAATCATAACTCTAAAAATCATCACTTTTTTTCAGGCAAGGTTACCACTGGTCTATAGAATAGGTAGGGAGGTGAATATTTTACTTTTATTTAAATAAATATAAAGCAATTGCAGGATTTCTTTAATGATTGAGGACTTCAGATAATCTGAACCACTATGTGATAACAGAATCAGGAAACACTTTAATATTTAATTTTCTCAAAATTTTGAAATTTACAAGTAGCTTTTCTTAACTGAGACTATATGGAGATTAAAAATAAGTTTAAAACCCAATCCTGACATAGCATTATTATCCTGCTGCTGCTGCTGCTAAGTCGCTTCAGTCGTGTCCGACTCTGTGCGACCCCAGAGACGGCAGCCCACTAGGCTCCCCCATCCCTGGGATTCTCCAGGCAAGAATACTGGAGTGGGTTTCCATTTCCTTCTCCAATGCATGAAAGTGAAAAGTGAAAGAGAAGTCACTCAGTCGTGTCCGACTCTTAACGACCTCATGGACTGCAGCCCACCAGGCTCCTCAGTCCATGGGATTTTCCAGGCAAGAGTACTGGAGTGGAGTGCCACTGCCTTCTCCATATAGAGCTAAAGAAGTCCAAAACCTTGAACTTGAACCCTGCCTGATAAATGAAACACCAGGGGCTGCGGAGGTAGAGGCAGAGAGGAAGCTGCAATTGCTAAATTTGAATTACTGAAGAGGGAAAATTGAACTCTGCTTAGTAAGATGCTTATTTTTAAAATAAACACTGGAGAGAAAAGAAGAAAAAAAAAACCCTCCGATGGAATTTTGTTTATATAAAGATAAAACCTAGATCTAATTCTGGAATGGAAACTGAGAGTTAAAAGTCTGTGAATAATAACACAAGAGGTTATCGCCACTGTGGGTAGATTTGAGTCAGTGGGGATAATTACACACCCTGGGTGGCATGTCTGAGAATAGCCCATCAGTCTCTCTGTGGGAATCAAGACTTTTGGGGTAAGTGAAGACTTTTGGAGCAATAACTCCAGGGTAAGAAGAATACAGTCAGAAACCCTCAACCCTCCCCCTGCATGGGAAATGGCCTGAATGCTGAAACTTTTCATTTGGTCATTTAACTAATATTCATTTATTGGGCCCAGGCCCTGTGCTGGTATCATCCAATGGGGTAAAAGAAAGAATCCTTGAGTCAAGCAACTGTAAGCAAGTATTATTACACCAGCTTCCTTCTCTCTCTCCCTCCATTTCTCCCTTCTTCCCCATTTCTTCTTTCTCTATGTCTTCCTTCCTTTCTCCCTCCCTCCCTTCCTGTCTCCTTCCTTCATTTCTTTTTTTTTTTTTAGTTTTGGAAACTGTATTTTTTTTAATTTAATTTTATTTTTAAACTTTACATAATTGTATTAGTTTTGCCAAATATCAAAATGAATCCGCCACAGGTATACATGTGTTCCCCATCCTGAACCCTCCTCCCTCCTCCCTCCCCATTCCATCCCTCTGGGTCGTCCCAGTGCACCAGCCCCAAGCATCCAGTATCGTGCATCGAACCTGAACTGGCAACTCGTTTCATACATGATATTTTACATGTTTCAATTCTTTTTCTTATTGTTAAGTCCTTTCTCTATTCTCAAGCTATCAGTTAAGTTTTATTCAATTCCATAGCCTCACCTTAGATTGTGGCTAGAGATTTTAAGGAAGGAATGTTTTATAGCTTAAAAACAAAGTGGATTGACTATAAAGTCACCAGTATTAACACAGAAGAGAAACATTTTATCTGATAGCAACACACTGGCAGGAAGAATGAGGCAAGATACTTGCTAGGTCTCCAACAACCATAGAACAAAGCTGTGGGACACATTAACCTTCTTCTAAACGGTCTCAGATGGAGAAGGAAATGGCAACGTGCCATCCAGTGTTCTTGCCTGGAGAATCCCAGGGATGGGGGAGCCTGGTGGGCTGCCGTCTATGGGGTCGCACAGAGTCAGACACGACTGAAGCGACTTAGCAGCAGCAGCAAAGAGTCTCAGAAACACCTGAGGAGGGGGTACCTGATGGCCAGTACTACTTTTAGACTTAGGTAAGACAAGGAATCCCAGAAACTTAATTGGAAAAACCTAATCTCTTCAATAAATGATGATGAAAAAACTGGATATTCACAGGGCAACAAATGAACCTGGATCCATATCTTACACAACTCACAAAATTCATTCAAAATGGATTAGTGACTTAAATGTAAGACCTAAAACCATGAAGAAGAAAACAAGGAAAAAGCCCCTTCACGTTGATCTTGGCAACAATTATTTTTGATATGACACCAGAAGCACAAACAACAAAAGCAACAATAAACAAGTAAGACTACATCAAACTACAAACCTTTCACATTGCAAAAGATAAAATCAACAAAGTAAAAAGAATAGGAATAAGAGAAATATTTGCAAAACGCATAACTGATAAGGGATTAATTTCCAAAACACATAAGGAACTCACATAGTTCAATAGCAAAATCCACGTATAATCCAATTAAAAAATGAGCAAATGACCTGCCTAGACATTTTTTTCAAAGAAGATATTCAAATGGCCAACAGTCAGCATCACTAATCAACAGGGACATGCAAATGAAAAGTACAGTGAGATATGGTTACCTCAAACCCGTTGGAATGATTATTATCAAATGAACAAGAGATAATAAGTGCTGATGAGGATGTGGAGAAAAGGAAATAAATGTCTGTACACTGTTGATGGAAACATAAATTAGTACAGTTACCATGGAAGCAGTATAGAAATTCACCCCACCCCCCAGATTAAAAATAGAACTGCCAAATGATCCAGTAAGCCCACTTGTGGGTATATGTCCAAAGGAAATGACATCACTATATAGAAGCAATAACTGCACTCCCGTGTTCTTTGCAGGTTTATTTATAATAGCCAAAACAAAGAAGCAACCTAAATGTCCATGAACAGGTGGAACAGCCACGTCCTTTCATTTGCAAAAATATGGATGGGCTTTGAGGGAATTATGCTTCCTGAAATAAATCAGACAAAAACAATGAAATGAATATTGTACGTTTACATGTATCAGTTCAGTTCAGTCGCTCAGTCGTGTCTGACTCTTTGCAATCCCATGAATTACAGCACGCCAGTCCTCCCTGTCCATCACCAACTCCCGGTGTTTACTCAAACTCATGGCCATCGAGTCAGTGATGCCATCCAGCCATCTCATCCTCTGTCATCCCCTTCTCCTCCTGCCCCCAATCCCTCCCAGCATCAGTCTTTTCCAATGAGTCAATTGTTCGCATGAGGTGGCCAAAGTATTGGAGTTTCAGCTTTAGCATCATTCCTTCCAATGAACACCCAGGACAGATCTCCTTTAGGATGGACTGGTTGGATCTCCTTGCAGTCCAAGGGACTCTCAAGAGTCTTCTCCAACACCACAGTTCAAAAGCATCAATTCTTTGGCACTCAGCTTTCTTCACAGTCCAAGTCTCACATCCATACATGACCACTGGAAAAACCATAGCCTTGACTAGACGGACCTTTGTTGGCAAAGTAATGTCTCTGCTTTTCAATATGCTATCTAGGTTGGTCATAACTTTCCTTTCAAGGAATAAGTGTCTTTTAATTTCATGGCTGCAGTCACCATCTGCAGTGATTTTGGAGCCCCCCAAAATAAAGTCTGACACTGTTTCCACTGTTTCCCCATCTATTTGCCATGCAGTGATGGGTTTACATGTATATGTAGAATTAAAAAAAAAAAAACAAAACAAAACTGAACTTGCAGAAACAGAGAGTAGATTGGCGGTTTCCAGAGGTAGGGTTTTGGGGAAATTAGTGATGGTGGTTAAAGGATGCAAACTTCCCATAAACCATCCAAGATAAATAAATTCAGTAGTTTATATTACCACATTGTACACTGTATTTGTATATTTGAAAATCGCTAAGAGAGTATATCATAAAAGTTATCACACCTCCCCCCACACAAGTTGTAACTAAGTGAGGTGGTGCTTATGTTAACTGACCTTATTGTGGTAATCATTTCACAATATGTGCATATATTCAATCAGCACATTGCAAAATCTTAAACTATCACAAGGTCACATGTCAATTATATCTCACACCCCACTCCAGCACTCTTGCCTGGAAGATCCCATGGATGGAGGAGCCTGGTGGGCTGCAGTCCATGGGGTCGCGAAGAGTCGGACATGACTGACTGAATTCCCTTTCACTTTTCATTTCATGCACTGGAGAAGGAAATGGCAACCCACTCCAGTGTTCTTGCCTGGAGACTCCCAGGGACGGGAGAGCCTGGTGGGCTGCCGTCTCTGGGGTTGCACAGAGTTGGACATGACTGAAGCGACTTAGCAGCAGCAGCAGCAGCAATCCTGGAAAAAGAAGTGAAATATGGATTGAATTCTATTACAGATATCATTTGAGCTTTGGGGATGAAGAGAGACTTGGCGGGGAACCACCAAGGCAACTAGCCTGATGAAGAAAGTAAATTGAAGAAGTAACTCCTCTGCAGGGGCTTCCCAGGTGGCGCTAGTTGTCAAGAACCCACCTGCCAACGCAGGAAGACAGAAAGAGTGTCTGATCCCTGGATTGGGAGATCTGCTGGAGGAGGGCCTGGCAACTCCAGTATTCTTGCCTGGAGAATCCATGGACAGAGGAGCCTGGTGGGCTACAGTCCATGGGATCACAAAAAGTCGGACACGACTGAAGCGAATTAGCACATATATATCTCCTCTCCAAGCACATTCACTCAGTGGATCCAGGTTAGCCATGGAGTGAGATTAACTTGCACTGACTAGTTAAGTCAGTCAGCTTGACTATACACATTAATAGTTGACTAAACATACATATATATATAAAAACATGTATTTTGTCTTTGTTTGAAAGCTAAATAGAGACCCTTAGGAAACTACAGCCAACATTTATATGGCATTTATTATGTATTCAATGCTCTTTTGCATATATTAACTAATATAATCTTTATTACAACTCTAAATGATAGGTACTACTTTTATATTTCTTTTTCAAGTTGAAGCAATTGAGGAAGAAATTAATAACCTGCTCTCAGTCACACAGCCAATAAACAGGGAGGCCAGAGACCTGGGGGAGCCTACCTCAAAATCTGAGACCTTAACTGAATGATTTATGTGGAAGAAGACAGCTATTCTTTCTCTACAGATGTATTTAAATTGTAAAATAAAATCAACTGCTAATCAAGACTGAAGAATATTGAGTGAGGTTGCTTAATCAGAAGGAAAGCAAGGTCACCAAATTCTCTCAGATTCAGATGATTTTTAGCCAGGAGGCAGAGACTCTGTAGGAGTTGAGAATACAAGGACAAATGTAATTTTTGTAATTTTTTGTGGGGAATAGCGCAGTCTTCCCTGTGCTCTTAGTCACCATGGAGGTGTTAAATTGGCATAAAAAGTTCAGTTTTTCTATCTTAAAGAAGAAACTGCAGACTGGAGCTTGGAAAAGTTGGGACAAGACTGAAGGATAGAGGAGGTCATTGCTAGATAAGCAGATTTTGTATGTTTTGTGTTTAAAATTTTTCCCTTTTAAATTTTCTTTTCCATACCACATTCTGGTAAATACTAAACAAGCTATAGTTTGTCAGAAAAATCATTTATTGGGCAATCCCACATGCCCGTCTGTGTTCACTGGCTCTGTGTTCATCTTGCAAATCCTCACCTGTATTATGATCCATTTCACTGATGAGGAAGCTGAATCAAGATTTCAGTGACTTGAGAAGAGCTGCATCAGAATTTGCACTGCCTTCCTAAGAATTGCCAAAGCTTTACTTTTCCCACTGAATTAATACAACTCCCACACATCTTATTTATATAAGAGGCATTGAGAAGGTCATGCGCTCCAAAGGTATTCTTTAGATTCCCCTTTTTATGGGGAATCTATTTATGCTATAATCCTACATTTTCTACTGATAAAAACTGTTCTCTGACAAAGTAAACAAGTATTTTTTGTGGTGAGGTTTTTTTTCTCTTGGATAAGGAATGGGTTCTACAACCATTAGATCTTCTTTTAACAACTCTGTACAATAGTTTCTGTTGTGGAAAATGACAGCTGTTTAAAAGAGTATCTTAAAATTGAAAATTTCCTCCTCTTCTCTGTAGAGAATGGCAAAGACCAACTAAACAGTTCACTAAACACAGTGTCACTTAGATTCTGTCTTCTTTAGGCATTGATCACTATTCCAAGCAATAAACAGCATTTTCTTATAAATGACAGAATGCATATCTGATGCACAAAAACTTTAACCAATAAGTAACTTGTTGGATTAAGAGTCTTTTTTAATAGTCCTTTAGTGAGGTATATCGGGCTTCCCAGCTGGCACTAGTGGTAAAGAACCTGCCTGACAATGTAGGCGATGCCTGAGACAAGGGTTCAGTCTCTGGGTGGGGAAGATCCCCTGGAGGAGGGCATGGCAACCCACTCCAGTATTCTTGCCTGGAGAATCCCACGGACAGAGGAGCCTGGTGGGCTATATCCATAGGAATGCAAAGAGTCAGACACAACTGAAGCGACTTAGGACAAACATAGTTGAGGTATATTATGCCGAGAGTACCTTTAAATTTCGATTCTAAGCTATTGTTTTATCGTTTATGTATTATCTTTTTAAAGATTCTTCCAAGTGCATCAGTCATATTGCAGAGCTCATGGCTCAGGGCTGTCTGTGAAGAATTGGTCCAGCCCCCTAGAGAAATTCCTTGACTGCACTTAGCTGGAAATCTATTATGTCTGCTCCAAGGCCAAACATTTGAGGCCCGTATCAATGCTGGTAGTGATAGAGAGGGGAGGGAGGGATACAGGACGAGGCTGAGGGGGCCTCATACTGCGAGGTGTTTATCACTTTGATTCAGTTCTATCAGCATTGAAGGAAGTTAAAATAAGAAAAGGGAAAAAAGAAAAAATGAAGGCCTGGTTGAAAGATGTCTTTCCTCATAGCCCTATCTCATCTGTTAGCATTCCCTTTACTTCTTAGTGAACCAACACATCCGAAGAATGTTGTGCAGGCAAACTAGAGATTCCTTTAACTCTTTAAGGGAAAGAATGCTATCCTGGAATTATTATTGTGGGTCGGTTTTGTTATGAAGGGTTATCAAACACTTGCAAGATTACAGCCCTCACCCACAAGGGATTTGACAGAAGAGAAGGAAAAATCAGAGTTTACAGACTTTAAACAAAATAGAGACATCAGTATTTATCTGTGCATCAGTGAGGTTAATATATGCAAGCAAAAATTTGTGAAGCAGATAAAAGAGACTACAAAACATTCAAATAGATTGCTAATATTAACACATAAAAGAAATATTGATATATATCACACTGAAGCATGTAAGCACTAACGATTTAAAATATTACTTAGGCTTTAAGTGGCTGTCCTATGACCGCATATTTTCTCACAACCAGGAAAAATTACTAGAATTTTTTAAAGCTCTTGTTAAATATTCAGTGGTAAGGGTTACGGAAACAGAACCATGAACTTAATATCTTGCATATATTTAAGGATCTGAATTGAAAATATTTGGTATTTGGGATTAGGCTAATTTAGCATGAGGCTTAGGAAAAGCATGTTTGAATTCAAAGAATGAACACCAAAATGAAACCACTGGAGATGGGAAAAAAAAAAAAGAACGTGAGAAAAAAGAAAACAAAATAGGAGAAATGTGCCGCATCAATATACTAATTCCTGTATTGTTTGTCAGCTGTGCAATTAACACCCCTTGATTTTCTAGTAGACCAAAATATGAATATTTTGACTTAAGGAGCTGCTGGTAGAGTGGTTATAAATCAGAAAATAAGTTTAGGTAATTTTTTCTTCATGTAAAACTATATTGAAATTTTTAAATACTATTTTTGAAAGATTTGATCAACTTTCAATTGTTCTTGTGCTAAGTCCATCCAATCCTTTAACCAGCAACTGTGGGAGAAACTCCTTAAAAGAGGCATAAGTGACAGACTTGTGACAGAAAACAAGCTGTGTTCTTCTTTCTCTTGATCTGCTCTTCTTTTTCATCTGTTAGAGGACCCTGGAATTTTCCAAAAGACAGAATGATGAACAGGGCATCTTTGTACCTGGCATCATACAGAGGTGGCAACAAATAGGAACAATATATGTAAACATCATTTTTCATAGATTCAGTTTGGAGTCTGAATTTCCAACAAAGATATGGCTATAGATTCTCCTACTTTGGAGAATATTACTTCCCAACTTTTTCCAGAGATTCTATATTATTGTCCAGATTCATGAAGTCAATGTCAGGACTCTTCTGCGAATGCCAAGCTATGGCCAGGCAATGCCTGAGGAAGTCATGGCAGACATTGTTTTTAGGGAGAAATTCTGACTTATTAGGAGCCAGGCACAGTGCCAGGGACTTTACATGGTGTAGCAATCAGGATTGTAGAAAGAAACAGATGGCAAACTCAAACAGGGATAATTGAGGAAAATTTAATAAAGAGATATTTACAAAGATGTGTGCAGGGTTATTTTAGAGAAAGGAGAAAGAGATGTTTCGGTGTATCAGGACTAGCAACACTGGGGAGCCTGTTCCCTTAGAGCCTCAAAGGAAGGAACACCTAGAAGGACTCAGAGAGAGAAGGGACTACACTCAACCAAACCTGCGACCTTCAACGCACTTATGCAATTCACCCATAGGGAACAAGTAGGGAGAGAATGAGGGAAATAAACACCCTGACCTCACTCTCCTTTCTTCTGGTGCTTTCTATTCACCAAGCCAAGTCAGGAGGCAGAGGGCGAGTTTGCCCATTAATTTAGTCGATAAACATCACTACGTAGTGCACAGAAGTGTATAGAAAATGGGAGAGCGGATTTGGAGGGCAAATGAAGAACAGTCAACATAACCTCTTCTTCACCCCTCACCACATCCTAATAGGAAACACATCATTAACATCTGCAATTTATGGTTAAGAAATTAAGGTTCAGAAGGTCAAGGAGCTTTTGCAAAACATACAGGTAATGTGACAGCACCAAGATCGAAACCTAGATCTTCTCAGTCCAAAGTTTTGTTTCTTTTTACAGGACAGAGTGTAAGGGTCAAAGGCAGGGATGCAAATTAAAAGCACAAGGAAGCAGGGAAAAACATGAAGGAGGAAAGAAAGTAGCTGACACCTATTGAGCACTGGCTGTGACCCAGGCATTGTTCTAAGCTTTTTAAATGTGTAGAATTCATCAATCCTCTCATCAGCTGTATGATTTAGGTATTGTCATCCCCATTTCACAAAGGATGAAGCAAAGTCTTAGGAAGACTTAGTGAGGTATCAGAGACAGGAAGTAGCAGAATTTGAACTATACAGATTCTGGTCTCACACTTTTAGCAATTAAATTATAGAAAATGTGAGAAGAAAACAAAACAAAGATGGGGGAAGTATGAGTATTGGGCACTATTGCCTTGAACAGTCAGGTGTCCTAAATGCTTTTTCTTAATATAGGTAAATCACTTCTTCCTTTCTGTTTCTTTTCTATTCATTTTGCTATGCATGTGTTATAATGCCAGTGGCAGTTGTGGTGGCAGAAAAAAATATAAAACTCCATTTAGTGCTTCTCATTATTTCAGGGTCACCTCTGCAAACCTGAGAGACATATACAAAGCAGAGTTTACCATATTCCCTTTGAAATTTACTCCTCCTTTTACATGCTGTCAATTAATGGCACTACTTTTTTTGTTATCTGTAAAGACAGGTACTTCCCCACATGCTTGCTATTATTATTTACTAGATTCCTCTCTAAGTAATCTTACAAAGTCACTCTCAGTTCAGTTCAGTCGCTCAGTCATGTCCGACTCTTTGCAACCCCATGCACGGCAGCCCGCCAGGCTTCCCCGTCCCTGGGATTCTCCAGGCAAGAACACTGGGGTGGGTTGCCATTTCCTTCTCCAATGCAGGAAAGTGAAAAGGGAAAGGGAGTTAGATCATTCTAAAAGCACTGCATCTCTTTTTGGAATATTCACTGCACACCTTTAAAATCATGGATTGATTCCACATATTATACATATACATATTATATATTAAAATATATAATATGTATATACATGTTATATATATGTATAAAACCTTTTATCAGTTACCGTGTCCTTTGCAATTGCTTTCCAGTCCCCTATGTTTGGTATATAGTAGTACCTCAATAAATGGCTCTTCAATAACCAGGTAGAAATTGGGCTTCTGTAATTTCTCTGCTTGAATGAAAGCCTTTGACTTGCTATTGAACATACTGAGAAATGGATGCCTCAGATTTTGTAGGCTTTCTTCCCCAGCAAAGGCCAGGTAAGGCTGCGATTGCCTGACTTCCTTTATTGTTTCCTTTGATATCTCACCTGCTGTAAGCCCTGCTGTTCTTCAAATGTCAGGCTGACTTAGAACCAATCCTTTGATATGCTGTTTCATGGGGTTTGCAGATACTAAGTTAGGTGCATTTTTATTCTCTTTGTTTCTATTTTCATGAACTCTTCTAGAGGACATGGGTCAGAAAGGCCTCAAGGTTAGCTTATGTCTAAATGGTATTTTTCAGGCAACAAGACTATACTTTTATACCCTCCAATGCTTTGGATGCCTAGTCAAATATTTTGGCACTTGTCCCAATCATTAGTGACAATTCAAACCAGAGTGGCTGGCAAAGAATTCTTGAATCAAAGGTACCAAAGTAGAGTTTCTTTAAGGTCACTGAACACAAAGCACAATCTTTTAGCTTCCAAAGGGGGTATGCACAGTGTGTTCTGAAGAAAGAAGCACACAGGCTGCATTCTTCAGGTTTGAAATGCTACTGACCACATCTACTGCCTCAGAGGCAGATGTATTCTAAATCTCTCTACCCCTCTCTCCTCTATTATCTTTCAGCTAACCATCTTGCTGAGAGAAGACCCCAACCTGGGCCGCTGTGCATGGTCTGGAAGCTGTAGCATTCCTGTTTAGTGGAGCACTTCCTCTGTATGGCACCTCTCTCCCACTGAACTGACATTCCACCCCCAGTGTCTGGGGACACTCGCCCCCAGTGTCATCTGTTATATCAGCATCTGTAGCAGCTGCTGCTTCTTCCGGCTGAGAAGTCTCAATGTTTGCCTTGAATATGCCAATCCTTCACCTCTCTCAACATTCAGACTCACTCATCAGTTTGTTTCCAGCTGCCCTTAAATGTATTCAGAATAATAATGCACAAAGAACAGTTTAAACACAGCAAAGCAGTTGTAGGCAAGGCATCTCCAGTTCACCAGGCTGGTCTTCCTTAACCACAAGTATCACATCATCATTTAAATGCATTTCTGGCACAGTAGCCCTTGGCTATGTATCTTCTTTGGCAATTGGAGAACATTTGACAGCTGCCAAGCAAAATGGGGAAAAGCATCCTGAAAAAGAGTGCATAAAGAAGGCATTCAGTGGTAGGTTATCCTGAATTGTCTTTCCTTTGCTTTTCATCCATACTACCCCATCGTCACACTTGACTTTACCTTGGCAAAAAGCTAGTAATTTGTTTCTTTCCTGCCAACAGAAACTTCATTGTTGATCTCCAGGGCATTCTTGTGCCATGACCACAGTATGTCTTACTCAAGGTTCTCAAGTTTAGTTTTTAATTTTGAAAATTAGAATATGATAAGGCCAATGGAAGAGTTTATTATAAAAAAGAAACGGAAAGATGTATCCATCTGAATGCAGAGTTCCAAAGAATAGCAAGGAGAGAAAAGAAACACTTCCTAAGTGATCGATGCAAAGAAATAGAGGAAATCAACAGAATGGGAAGGACTAGAGATCTCTTTGAGGAAATTAGAGATACCAAGGGAACATTTCATGCAAATATGGGCACAATAAAGGACAAAAACAGTATGGACCCAACAGAAGCCGAAGATAATAAGATGAGGTGGCAAGAATACACAGAAGACCTATACAAAAAAGATCTTTATGAACCAGATAATAACGATGGTGTGATCACTCATCTTGACTGGAGTGCAAAGTCAAGTGGGCCTTAGGAAGCATCACTACAGACAAAGCAGGTGGAGGTGATGGAATTCCAGCTGAGCTATTACAAATCCTAAAAGATGATGCTGTTACAGTGCTGCACTCAATATCCCAGAAAATTTGGAAAACTTAGCAGTGGTCACAGGACTGGAAAAGATCAGTTTTCCTTGCAATCCCAAAGAAAGGCAATGTCAAAGAATGTTCAAACTACCACACAATTGCACTCGTTTCACACGCTAGCAAAGTAATGCTCAAATTCTCCAAGTCAGGCTTAAACAGTACGTGAGCTGAGAAGTTCCAGATGTTCAAGCTGGATTTAGAAAAGGCAGAGGAACCAGAGATCGAATTGCCAACAATTGGATTATTAAAAAAGCAAGAGAATTCCAGAAAAATGTCTACTTCTGCTTCATTGACTATGCTAAAGTCTTAGACTGTATGGATCACAACAAACTGTAGAAGATTCTTAAAGAGATGGGAATATCATACCACCTTACCATCCTCCTGAGGAACCTGTATGCAGGTCAAGAAGTAACAGTTAGAATGAGATATGGTACAATGGACGGGTTCCAAATTTGGAAAGGAGTATGTCAAGGCTGTATATTTTCACCCTGCTTATTTAACTTGCATGCAGAGCACATTATGAGAAATGCTGGGCTGGATGAAGGACAAGCTGGAATCAAGATTGCCAGGAGAAATATCAATAACCTCAGATATGCAGATGCCATGACCCTTATTCAGTTCAGTTCAGTTGCTCAGTCGTGTCTGACTCTTTGTATCCCATGGACTGCAGCATGCCAGGCTTCCCTGTCCATCACCAACTCCTGGAGTTTACCCAAACTTATATCCTTTGAGTCAGTGATGCCATCCAACAATTTCATCCTTTGTTATCCCCTTCTCCTCCTGCTTTCAATCTTTCCTAGCATCAAGGTCTTTTCCAATGAGTCAGTTCTTCCCATCAGGTGGCCAAAGTATTGGGAGTTTCAGCTTCAACATCAGTCCTTCCAATGAATATTCAGGACTGATTTCCTTTAGGTTTGACCAGTTGGATCTCCTTGCAGTCCAAGAGACTCTCAAGAGTCTTCTTCCACACCACAGTTCAAAAGCATCAATCCTTTGGCACTCAGCTTTCTTTATAGTTCAACTCACATACATACATGACTACTGGAAAACCATAGCTTTGACTAGATGGACCTTTGTCGGCAAAGTAATGTCTCTGCTTTTGAATATGCTGTCTAGGTTGGTCATAACTTTTCTTCCAAGGAGCAAGGGTCTTTTAATTTCATAGCTGCAATCACCATCTGCAGTGATTTTGGAGCCCAGAAAAATAAAGTCTGACACTGTTTCCACTGTTTCTCCATCTATTTCCCATAAAGTGATGGGACCAGATGCCATGATCTTCGTTTTCTGAATGTTGAGCTTTAAGCCAACTTTTTCACTCTCTTCTTTCACTTTCATCAAGAGGTTCTTTAGTTCTTCTTCGCTTTCTGCCATTAGGGTGGTGTCATCTGCATATCTGAGGTTATTGACATTTCTCCTGGCAATCTTGATTCTAGCTTGTGATTCATCCAGCTCGGCATTTTGCATGATGTACTCTGCATATAAGTTAAATAAGCAGAGTGATAATATACAGCCTTGACATACTCCTTTCCCAGTTTGGAACCAGTCTGCTGTTTCATGTCCAGTTCTAACTGCTGCTTCTTGACCTGTATATAGATTTCTCAGGAGGCAGGTCAGGTGGTCTGTTATTCCCATCTCTTGAAGAATTTTCTCGAGTTTGTTGTGATCCACACAGTCAAAGGTTTCGGCCTAGTCAATAATTCAGAAGTAGATGTTTTTCTGGAACTCTCTTCCCTTTTCTATGATCCAACAGATGCTGGCCATTTGATCTCTGGTTCTTCTGCCTTTTCTAAGTCTAGCTTGAACATCTGGAATTTCATATTTCATGTACTGTTGAAGCTTAGCTTGGAGAATTTTGAGCATTACTTTGATAGTGTGTGAGATCAGTGCAATTGTGCGGTAGTTTGAACATTCTTTGGCATTGCCTTTCTTTGGGATTGGAATGAAAATTGACCTTTTCCAGTCCTGTGACCACTCTTGAGTTTTCCAAATTTGCTGACATATGGAGTGCAGCACTTTAACAGCATCATCTTTTAGGGTTTGAAATATGTCAACTGGAATTCCATCACCTCCATTAGCTTTGTTCATAGTGATGCTTCCTAAGGCCCACTAGACTTCGCATTCCAGGATGTCTGGCTCTAGGTGTGTGATCACACCATCATAGTTATCTGGGTCATAAAGATCATTTTGTATAGGTCTTCTGTGTAATTTTGCCACCTCTTCTTAATATATTCTGCTTCTTTTAGGTCCATAATATTTCTGTCCTTTATTGTGCCCATCTTTGCATGAAATGTTCTCTTCATATCTCTAATTTCCTTGAAGAGATCTCTAGTCTTTCCCATTCTGTTGTTTTCCTCTATTTCTTTGCATTGATCACTTAGGAAACCTTTCTTGTCTCTCCTTGCTCTTCTTTGGAACTCTGCATTCAAATGAGTATAACTTTCCTTTTCTCCTTTGCATTTACTTCTCTTTTCTCAGCTATTTGTAAGGCCTACTCAGACAACCATTTTGCCTTTTTACATTTCTTTTTCTTTGGGATGGTCTTGATCACTGTCACCTGTACAATGCCAGGAACCTTTGTCCATAGTTCTTCCGGCACTCTGTCTATCAGATCTAATCCCTTGAATCTATTTGTTTCTTCTACTGTATAATCTTAAGGGATTTGATTTAGGTCATACCTGAATGGTATAAGGCAATGCCAAAGAATGCTCAAACTACCACACAATTGCACTCATCTCACACGCTAGTAAAGTAATGCTCAAAATTCTCCAACCCTGGCTTCAGCAATATGTGGACCGTGAACTTCCAGATGTCCAGGCTGGTTTTAGAAAAGGCAGAGGAACCAGAGATCAAATTGTCAACATTCTCTGGATCATGGAAAAAGCAAGAGAGTTCCAGAAAAACATCTATTTCTGCTCTATTGACTATGCCAAAGCCTTTGACTGTGTGGATCACAATAAACTGTGGGAAATTCTTAAAGAGATGGGAACACCAGACCACCTGACCTGCCTCTTGAGAAACCTATATGCAGGTCAGGAAGCAACAGTTAGAACTGGACATGGAACAACAGACTGGTTCCAAATAGAAAAAGGAGTACGTCAAGGCTGTATATTGTCACCCTGCTTATTTAAGTTATATGCAGAGTACATCATGAGAAACGCTAGGCTGGAAGAAGCACAAGCTGGTATCAAGACTGCTGGGAGAAATATCAATAACCTCAGATATGCAGATGACACCACCCTTATGGCAGAAAGTGAAGAGGAACACAAAAGCCTCTTGATGAAAGTGAAAGTGGAGAGTGAAAAACTTGGCTAAAACTCAACATTCAGAAAACGAAGATCATGGCACCTGGTCCCATCACTTCATGACAAATAGATGGGGAAACAGTGGAAACAGTGTCAGACTTTATTTGGGGGGGCTCCAAAATCACTGCAGATGGTGACTCAAGCCATGAAATTAAAAGACGCTTGCTCCTTGGAAGGAAAGTTATGACCAACCTAGATAGCATATTGAAAAGCAGAGACATTACTTTGCCAACAAAGGTCCGTCTAGTCAAGGCTATGGTTTTTCCAGTGGTCATGTATGGATGTGAGAGTTGGACTGTGAAGAAAGCTGAGTGCCAAAGAATTGAAGCTTTTGAACTGTGGTGTTGGAGAAGACTCTTGAGAGTCCTTTGGACTGCAAGCAGATCCAACCAGTCCATTCTGAAGGAGATCAGCCCTGGGGTTTCTTTGGAAGGAATGATGCTAAAGCTGAAACTCCAGTACTTTGGCCACCTCATGTGGAGAGTTGACTCCTTGGAAAAGACTCTGATGCTGGGAGGGATTGGGGGCAGGAGGAGAAGGGGACGACAGAGGATGAGATGGCTGGATGGCATCACTGACTCAATGGACTTGAGTCTGAGTGAATTCCGGGAGTTGGTGATGGACAGGGAGGCCTGGTGTGCTGCAATTCATGAGGTCGCAAAGAGTCGGACACGACTGAGTGACTGAACTGACTGACTGACTGAATGGTATAGTGGTTTTCCCTACTTTCTTCAGGTTAAATCTGAATTTGGCAATAAGGTGTTCATGATCTGAGCCAGTCAGCTCCCGGTCTTATTTTTGCTGACTGTATAGAGCTTCTCAATCTTGGCTGCAAAGAATATAATCAACCTGATTTTGTATTGACCATCTGGTGATGTTCATGTGTAGAGTCTTCTCTTGTGTTGTTGGAAGAGGGTATTTCCTATGATCAATGTGTTCTCTTTGCAAAACTCTGTTAGCCTTTGCCTTGCTTCATTTTGTACTCCAAGGCCAATTTGCCTGTTACTCCTGGTATCTCTTGACTTCCTACTTTTGCATCCAGTCCCCTGTGATAAAAAGGGCACCTTTTTGGGGTATTAGTTCTAGAAGATCTGTAGGTCTTCATAGAACTGTTCAACTTCAGCTTCTTCAGCATTACTGGTTGGGGCAGAGACTTCAATTATTGTGATATTGAATGGTTTGCTTTGGAAACAAAGAGAGATCATTCTATAGTTTTTGAGATTGCACCCAAATACTGCATTTCAGACTCTTTTGTTGACTGTGAGGGCTACTCTATTTCTTCTGTGGGATTCTTCCCCACAATGGTAGATTTAATGGTCATCTGAGTTAAATTTGCCCATTGCTGTTCAGGAGCAGTGACCCCACAAGAGATTGACCGAGACTTTCCTGTGAGTGTCTAGGAGTCTCCAGTGGAGGCATGGGCCAGTGGTTGCTTGTTGCAGGGTCAGGGGCACTGAGTACAGCAATGCATGCATGGGACCTTTTTGAGGAGGTCGCCATTATCTTCATTACCTCCACCATTGCTCAGTGACACAGAACAAGTGGCAGAATTGGGATTTCCATTGAGGCCGTAGCTGTAGAGACCACACTCTTAATGATGATGCAGCTCTGCTCCCCATCTGCAACAAGTACCCCGATCCAATGTATCATTTAGTTGCTAACTCATGTTTGACTCTTTGTGACTCCATGTGGCCCACCAGGTTCCTCTGTCTGAGGGATTTTCCAAGCAGGAATATTGGAGTGGTTTGTTGTTTCCTCATTGAGGGGATCTTTCTGACTCAGGGATTGAACTCACATCTCCTGAATTGGCAGGCAGATTTTTTACCACTGAGCCACCTGGGAAGCCCTAAAGAATCTGAACTGGTGCTATTAGTTAAGAAAGGGTCGTAGCTTTTTTTTTTTTTTTTTTTAATGTGTGTTAATCTAGTTTTAAAAATACAGCCATCTAAAAATAGGTATCATCTGTCTTTTCACAATTTTAACCAAGGTGGGAAAATGTCAGGAAGAACTGCCAAGGAAACCAGGGAGTCAAGGGAAGGCATAGGGGAGAGGGCCAGTGGACTCCCTGCCATCATTCCACACCTGGTAGAACCATTTTAGCAAATGCTTGGGGCACCCAATCTCTAATCAAAGCACTGACTCAGCCACTCCAGCCAGCAGGGACTCTGCAATCACCAGAGGAGGGACTTTCATCAACTCCATCTAGTGCAAAGTGACTCTAAGTCCTCTGGTCTACTTTCTGTACCTCCAGACAGGCCCTCTTAATAGATAAAGAGCACATTTTAAAGGCTACCAAAGTGTGGAGGCTGGCGTCTGTAAAAGGCAACTTGTTATAAATCTCAAAGACACCCTCAGAGGTGCACCCTGTGCTCCTCTGCTTCAGTCAAAACAAAAGACCAAGTCCAAGGAGTCAGGAAGGCTTGCACAGTATAAATATTTAGCATCTGCACTCAGAAATCCACACCTGAGTTACTCAAAAGTCAAGAAGGTATGTGTAACACAGCACCAATCACCTGGTCCTTGTCGTCTCACCCCAAGCTTTCAAGATGGGGGGTGGGGGGATGTACTTTAAAATCTCAGTATCAAAGAAAGAAAACCCCAATGTTAAAAGTACATTCATTAATACCCCCACCACCATCTGAACCTGTGGGTGAGGATCAGATCTTATGAACACTTCTCTCCGGGGCATAGAATATTTACAACATGGTTAAAGGCACAGCGGCATTTAAAAATAAAACCATTGGAATGGACAGTAAAAGATCCATTGTAATAATTGACCTGGCTTCCATGGATGGGAGGGACTCTTGCCAAATAACATGAGAGGGAGATGAAGATTTGAAACTGGGGTCTTGGCTCTTTGGCACAGCAAGTCCTTGGCCTCAGGTGCAGGTGAAAACAGGCCCACAGGAAAGTCTTGGTGCTGGAGGCCAGCAGATTACATCCTTCCTGCTTTTTTGCCGACCTGAGAGGGAACTTGTAGGATTTTGGGGGTCTCTTCCATGAGACACAATGTATGCTTTCTCTTATTTTTCCTTTTTGTCAAGATAGTAGGCATTCATGGTCAAACTCAAATGTCAGCTCCCTCAATCATTTCACCTGAGACTCTCACCGCAATACTAGCTACAGCTGATTATATTCCAATAGCACTTCAGTTCAGTTCAGTTCAGTTGCTCAGTCATGTCCGACTCTTTGCGACCTCATGAATCGCAGCACGCCAGGCCTCCCTGTCCATCACCAACTCCCAGAGTTCACTCAGACTCACATCCATCCAGTCAGTGATGCCATCCAGCCATCTCATCCCCTGTCGTCCCCTTCTCCTCCTGCCCCCAATCCCTCCCAGCATCAGAGTCTTTTCCAAAGAGTCATCTCTTAGCATGAGGTGGCCAAAGTACTGGAGTTTCAGCTTTAGCATCATTCCTTCCAAAGAAACCCCAGGGCTGATCTCCTTCAGAATGGACTGGTTGGATCTCCTTGCAGTCCAAGGGACTCTCAAGAGTGTCCTTCTCCAACACCACAGTTCAAAAGCACCAATTCTTCGGCGCTCAGCTTTCTTCACAGTCCAACTCTCACATCCATACATGACCACAGGAAAAACCATAGTCTTGACTAGACGAACCTTTGTTGGCAAAGTAATGTCTCTGCTTTTGAATATGCTATCTAGGTTGGTCATAACTTTCCTCCAAAGGAGTAAGCGTCTTTTAATTTCATGGCTGCAGTCACCATTTGTAGTGATTTTGGAGCCCAGAAAAATAAAGTCAGCCACTGTTTCCACTGTTTCCCCATCTATTTCCCATGAAGTGGTGGGACCGGATGCCATGATCTTCGTTTTCTGAATGTTGAGCTTTAAGCCAACTTTTTCACTCTCCACTTTCACTTTCATCAAGAGGCTTTTGAGTTCCTCTTCACTTTCTGCCATAAGGGTGGTGTCATCTGCATATCTGAGGTTATTGATATTTCTCCCAGCAATCTTGATTCCAGCTTGTGTTTCTTCCAGTCTAGCATTTCTCATGATGTACTCTGCATATAAGTTAAATAAGCAGGGTGACAATATACAGCCTTGACAAACTCCTTTTCCTATTTGGAACCAGTCTGTTGTTCCATGTCCAGTTCTAACTGTTGCTTCCTGACCTGCATACAGATTTCTCAAGAGGTAGGTCAGGTGGTCTGGTATTCCCATCTCTTGAAGAATTTTCCACAGTTTATTGTGATCCACACAGTCAAAGGCTTTGGCATAGTCAATAAAGCAGAAATAGATGTTTTTCTGGAACTCTCTTGCTTTTTCTATGATCCAGCGGATGTTGGCAATTTGATCTCTGGTTTCTCTGCCTTTTCTAAAACCAGCTTGTACATCAGGAATTTCACGGCTCACATATTGCTGAAGCCTGGCTTGGAGAATTTTGAGCATTACTTTACTAGCATGTGAGATGAGTGCAATTGTGTGGTAGTTTGAGCATTCTTTGGCATTGCCTTTCTTTGGGATTGCAATTAAAACTGACCTTTTCCAGTCCTGTGGCCACTGCTGAGTTTTCCAAATTTGCTGGCATATTGAGTGCAGCACTTTCACAGCATCAGCTTTCAGGATTTGGAATAGCTCAACTGGAATTCCATCACCTCCACTAGCTTTGTTCGTAGTGATGCTTTCTAAGGCCCACTTGACTTCGCATTCCAGGACGTCTGGCTCTAGGTCAGTGATCACACCATCGTGATTGTCTGGGATGTGAAGATCTTTTTTGTACAGTTCTTCTGTGTTTTCTTGCCACTTCTTTTTGATATCTTCTGCTTCTGTTAGGTCCATACATTTCATGCCCATCTTTGCATGAAATGTTCCCTTGGTATCTCTAATTTTCTTGAAGAGATCTCTAGTCTTTCCCATTCTGTTATTTTCCGCTATTTCTTTGTATTGATTGCTGAGGAAGGCTTTCTTATCTCTTCTTGCTATTCTTTGGAACTCTGCATTCAGATGTTTATATCTTTCCTTTTTTCCTTTGCTTTTTGGTTCTCTTCTTTTCACAGCTATTTGTAAGGCCTCCCCAGACAGCCATTTTGTTTTTTTGCATTTCTTTTCCATGGGGATGGTCTTGATCCCTGTCTCCTGTACAATGTCACAAACCTCAGTCCATAGTTCATCAGGCACTCTATCTATCAGACCTAGGCCTTTAAATCTATTTCTCACTTTCACTGTATAATCATAAGGGATTTGATTTAGGTCATACCTGAATGGTCTAGTGGTTTTCCCTACTTTATTCAATTTATGTCTGAATTTGGCAATAAGGAGTTCATGATCTGAGCCACAGTCAGCTCCTGGTCTTGTTTTTGTTGACTCTATAGAGCTTTTCCATCTTTGGCTGCAAAGAATATAATCAATCTGATTTCGGTGTTGACCATCTGGGGATGTCCATGTATAGAGTCTTCTCTTGTGCTGTTGGAAGAGGGTGTTTGCTATGACCAGTGCATTTTCTTGGCAAAACTCTATTAGTCTTTGCCCTGCTTCATTCTGTATTCCAAGGACAAATTTGCCTGTTACTCCAGGTGTTTCTTGACTTCCTACTTTTGCATTCCAGTCCCCTATAATGACAAGGACATCTTTTTTGGGTGTTAGTTCTCAAAGGTCTTGTAGGTCTTCATAGAACCGTTCAACTTCAGCTTCTTCAACGTTACTGGTTGGGGCATAGACTTGGATTATTGTGATATTGAATGGTTTGCCTTGGAAACGAACAGAGATCATTCTGTCATTTTTGAGATTGCATCCAAGTACTGCATTTCGGACTCTTTTGTTGACCACGATGGCTACTCCATTTCTTCTGAGGGATTCCTGCCCACAGTAGTAGATATAATGGCCATCTGAGTTAAATTCACCCATTCCAGTCCATTTTAGTTCACTGATTCCTAGAATGTTGACATTCACTCTTGCCATCTGTTGTTTGACCACTTCCAATTTGCTCGATTCATGGACCTGACATTCCAGGTTCCTATGCAATATTGCTGTTTACAGCATCAGACCTTGCTTCTATCACCAGTCACATCCACAGCTGGGTATTCTTTTTGCTTTGGCTCCATCCCTTCATTCTTTCTGGAGTTATTTCTCCACTGATCTCCAGTAGCATATTGGGCACCTACTGAACTTGGGAGTTCCTCTTTCAGTATCCTATCATTTTGCCTTTTCTTACTGTTCATGGGGTTCTCAAGGCAAGAATACTGAATTGGTTTGCCATTCCCTTCTCCAGTGGACCACATTCTGTCAGATCTCTCCACCATGACCCGCCGGTCGTGGGTTGCCCCACGGGTATGGCTTAGTTTCATTGAGTTAGACAAGGCTGTGGTCCTAGTGTGATTAGATTGACTAGTTTTCTGTGAGTATGGTTTCAATTTGTCTGCCCTCTGATGCCCTCTTGCAACACCTACCGTCTTACTTGGGTTTCTCTTACCTTGGGCGTGGGGTATCTCTTCATGGCTACTCCAGCAAAGCGCAGCCGTTGCTCCTTACTCATTCTATTGCTCCTTACTCATTACTATTCTTACTCATTACTATAGCACTTCACTCATTCTTTAATTTTGACATAATACACTAATGTGCGTGTTCAGTCACTCAGTGATGTCTGACTCTTTGTCACCCCATGGACTGCAACCCGCCAGGCTCCTCTGTCCATGGCATTTACCAGGCAAGAATACTGGAGTGGGGTGCCATATCCTACTCCAGTGGATCTTCTCAACCCAGGGATTGAACCTGCATTTCCTGTGTCTCCTGCATTGCCAAGTGGGTTCTTTACCACTAGCACCACCTGGGAAGCCCTCCAGACTTTAATACATGTATTTATTTATGTCTCTTTTTTACTAGGATGAGACCATGTAGTGGTCACATTTACATTCTCAGAATCTATAGTGAGCTCTCAATAAATAAATACTGATGTTTTAAATTAATTGTATCTAAATAAAATACTTGATACTGGGTTTTAGTATAAATCTGAAAAAAAATCAAGGGACTTTACATAGCTGATTATTCCTGGGTTACAAAGTATACAACATATTCACTGGGTTTATGTAATATATATTTAGTACCAAAGTTTGAGCAGGTGTGAAGATTAAGGAGAGAGCAAAAACTTCAACTCTTGATCTAAAAGGAGTCTTTGGGGAAAATGTTTTACCTTCTGATAAAGGTGTATTCTTAATACACCTGAAAACTTTATTAAAAGTTATTCCATTCTCCTTTTCCAAATACCATTTTGGTTAGAAACTGACACTGTTGTCTCTTAGAGTTTAAAGAGGATTATCTGTCCTTGCTGACTATGTTTGCCTTGCTGTACTGCTATGAAAAGGGCAGAATGTATGCTTTAATGTTGTCCTCTTTCCTCCAGTGTAGCCCCCATGGGCATATACTGGGTCATGATCTTTTCTTCTCCATGTTGCTGGTATGCCTTGGGCTTGCACAGCACAGGAGTAGTTAACTGTCTCTCCACTTACCCATTATTTTTTTTTAATTTTATTTTATTTTAATTAGTAAGTCCTCCCAAGGGAACAGACAATGAAGAAAACTAGCAATGCCTTCTCCCTAAAGAGAAGGTTTAGTTTATGCCTGAGGATGTAATTGACAGTTACCCTATACTGGCCAACGATGGGCTCTCACCCTTCTCTCTTTTCCTCATTTTCCACATCCATTCCATTAGCAGGACAGTTCAGCAAAATCTTCAAAATACATCTTAAACCTGATCACTGTTTTTAACTACTATCATCCGAGCTTATCTTTGCCTGAGCTTATATTTGCTATACAACATCTTTTATGACTTTCACTCTTGACCTCTATTCTCCAGTGCCAGCCAAAGTGACAACTTGAAATTGAAATCAAATCGTGTCACTCCTCTGTTTTCACCTCTCCATTGGCTTTTATCACACTTAGAATAAAACCCAAAGTCATTACCACAGCTCTTTATGATTTGACCTGGCGATTCCTTCCAAGACCACTAACCACTTGCTCACAGCACTGAAGATACACTGGCTTCCTTGGTGTGCCCTGAACATGTCAACCACATCTTATTCTAGGGCCTTTGCACTTGCCCTCCAGGCCTTCTGCCTGGAATGCTCCTTCCCCACACCAATTGGTATTCATTTTTGTTTAATTTGTCATCCTGCTGGAAACTATCTTTTCTAAAAATACTCTACCACAGTCACACTCTGTTCCCTTACCCACTCGTCTCTCTTCACGGTACTTTGATTTATTTGTTTATTGCCTATCTTCTACAGAATGTAAGTTCTCTGAGATCAAAGACTATTCTGTTCAGCACTTTATCCCTAGAAGTTAGATATGGCATACAGTAGTCAGTCAGTAAATATCTGTTGAATGAATAAAATTTAATTTAGTCCTAGATCTAAGACATGAATTTTATAAAGCATCCCTCTTCAGCACTGTGAAATGTTGAATGGCTCAAATTCAATTAGCATTTCTTTCAACTTCTTTTAAATTTCAATAACCTTTTAATAAAATTCATGAAAATATTCATTTTTTTATTGTTGAAAAATGTTACCAATATAGAACAAAGATGATCTGGAGATGGATTTAGGGACATAGCAATGGAGATACAGCAACTGAGAAAGAGAAAGACAGAATCTGAAAATGGGGCTCTTCTTGTTTTCAACAAATTAAAATGGGAATGCTATATTGATCCACTTTGCATATCAAAATGCACTGAAATCTTAGGATGACCCACATGAATGATAGGATTAGGCATTTAGCCCTTTAGGCCTTATCTGGAAGTCAATAGTTTGAGGTAATGCTTTAGACTTCAGGCTCTGACAAGGTTTGCCAAATTGCAATTCTTTTAGAAAATATTATCTGATCCTGAGCATCTGGGAGAGACTGATAGAAGAAGTTGGGATGCTAAGAATAGAAAGAGTTCATTGCATTCTTTGTGGGTTGCCCTTGAGGTGTGCTGGAAGTTAGAGGCCCTCTGTGTCTTTTACTTTGAATACTTGGTTACATTTAAACCCCATGTGAGAGGATTTGTTTAGAGTCGGACACGACTGAAGTGACTTAGCAGCAACAGCAGCAAGTCTACTGATAAAGCCTAAATTCACATAGCTCAAATCATTATTTTGAATGACTCAATTGCATGAATGGTCGTTGATTTCTCAAAGGAAACTAATTGGTATGCTTATCATGTCATATACTTTGTGTTATCTCTTAGAAAAGCACAGCTTATATATAGGTTGGCAGTGTCCCATTGTTCTGACGCCAGCAGCGGCACTGACAATAGTTCAGCAATTGGTTGAAAAACCACAGGATACATTTTGCAATGCAGATTTGATAATGGGCTGTAATCATTCACTACTAGAGAAATAGAGCTATATGATTTTGGAGCAATGACAGAGTTTACACGGCATCTATTCATATTCCTTCCCTTTAGTTACAAGAAACTAGTCTGCAAGCAGGATAACAAATACCCATGTTCATCAACAAATGAGCTGGCAGCAAAGGTCACAGTTATGGTCTGACTGCTAGCCCAGGGGTCTTTTTTGGGGGAAGGAAGGCAGCTTTATTATACTATTTATGTGTAGTAGGCAGAATTTTGTTCCCAATGACCTTAACACGCTGGTATTATAACTATAAATATCTTTTCTTATTAATACATGAGGAAAAGGATGTTAAGTAACTTTTCAGTTGTAAATTTACTAATCATATAATATTAACATAGGGATATTGCTCTGGATTATCCAGTTGTACTCAGTACAGTCACAGGAGCCCTTATAAAGAATAGAGAGGTCAGAGAGATTAGAAGCCCAAGAAGGATCATATGTGACACTGAAGGCTGGGAGATGGAGGGGTCATGAGTAGATAATGTGGTAGCCGCTTGAAGTCTCAGCCAACAGTCAGCAAGGAAATGGTAACCTCAGTCCCCCAACTACATGGAACTAAATTCAGCAAACAACCCGAATGAGCCTGGAAGTAGATTTCCCCCCAGAGCCCTCAGAAATACAATTCCATGAGGTTGGGACTTTTATTATCCTGCTGTATGGAGACTACTGAGGCACTGAGAAAACTTAGGTTGCCCAAGGTTCCAGAGGTGATAAGTGGCAGAGCTGTAGTTCAATGTCTGTCCTACTCACTGACTGTCATCAACTCTGATGGAGAGAATCAGATCTCAGACAATGACTAAACAGCTCGAGAAACCTGGAACTGCTGCTGAAGCCAGCTATAAATAAACCTCAACAAACATCACTGCTATCTGATATACCCTTTTCTGTCTAGCGCAGCTTCTGTGGGTGAGTCTAGATTCTCAGCAGACTTTGTAATCATAGCTTATCCTAAGTCTCCCCTCTTCCTCCTCAGGGCTGAATTCAGTCATGGAGCACTGGTGAGAGAGTGGGGAAATGCGGCTTCTAGGATCTTATTGTTTTTCTTTCTTTCAAGTTAGGGGTACCCAGATTCCAAAGTTCTCTGCCTTACCCGGCTCTCGTCTCTGACAATCAAGGCTCTGTTTTGAGAAACAGCTTGCCTGAAAGAATCATATGCAGAACAAGATCCTTTTCATTAGAAGGATCTGTGACCTGGGCGGCTAAATAGGGAGAGCAGGGTAACAACTGTTTGTTTTACTTGCCGGGGTCCCTGCTTTGGAGCAGTTTTGAATTTCCTGGCTCAGCTGCACCAGTGTGGGCAGATGTCTGGAGTTCTTGTGCTCCATGGAGGTGAAGCTAGCAAACAACCTCCTCGGAGGCTTCTCTTTTTCACCCAGCTGATGGACAAGAGGCTGTGAACTATAATATATCAATACTAAATAGTCATGCTTGTACGAGTTGAAAGTGTGCCAAACAGCTGCCTCCTTTAGCAGCCGGGAGAGGAGCCACTTCTTTGGCTGGATAGGGAGGCGTGCCAGAACAGTTAACAGAAACCAGGAAGAAATTCCGATTCATGTTGTTGCAAAAAGAGGAGAGAACCAAGAAAACGGAATTTTCAGTGAAGTCTGATAATTAAACACAGGAGTGCTGACAGGGTAGTTGAACACAACAGATAAATAACTATTTTCCAGTAATTATAAGCCAGAATGGTAACATATTAGACAAGCTGGTTCACTTGGTATTTTCAAGTCTGACATTTTGATTCTAGGGGATGTTGGGATCTGGGCTAACAGATTTCTTTCTTTTTTTTCCCATTCACTTCCCTTTTCCCACTTCCCACTGCTTGCTGAAAATGAAATGTGATTTTTAAGGTGCCACTTTCAGCATGTTCTGTATGTATCTCCAATCACACAGTGCACCTCAAAGCCCACTGCTGCTAGAACAGTGGCTGAGATGGCATCTGTTTTTTCAAACATTGTAAAATATTGTTTAAAAAAGGCCAGGTTGTTCCCTAATACAAAAACATGGTACAAATTACATATTCTATTTATAGGCAGTTTTCATGGGTCATAGACTGCCAAAGCCTTTAACATATCATCTCCTAGGATAAACACTTCATTTCACAAAGAGGAAACAGAGGCTGAGTCCTTTTTTCAGATGCACTGTTTTCAGGAGAAACAAAACCTAAGTCCGGGGAACAAAACCATCCTCTTTCATGAAGAAAAATGATACAGAGCCAACCAATTTTCCTGCTCTCTTTGAGAATAGTGTTAGAATACTTTTAACAGCTGACTTTACATAATAGGATAAAGAGTTTGCCCTTTTCTATGTGGTGTGTAGACTGGATGGGTGCCATGGGCTTTAGGCAGAGATGAGAATGAATGCTTTTGCTGTGTTGGACTCATAATGAAACCACCCCAGAAAGAACTAAGAGATACCCCTGTGGGCCTCTAGTGATCCACATGGTTTAGATTTTATTTTATTGACCCCCAAGTCCCTTGTTTTCTTTCCGGTTTCTTAATTCACAAAAGCAGTATCCTCGTTTATTAATTTCTGTGAGGGAATCAACTCCCAGTTCCTGTCCTGTGGCCTGGCAGGGAGATATTTCCCAGCTCTGTTTGAGAAGACTGTCCACCCTGCTTGGCACTTGAAGAGGCTGAAATGGAATGTCTTTTGTTGTAAACACCTAATTTGTTCATTTTGAACTGTCTGAGTAACTAGATCAAAGACCAGTGTCAAATGCCCAAAGCAGTGTTTGTCAGCAGTGGACTTTTTTATTCTTCTTGTTCTAAAGCAACTGAAAGGGAAAAAAGACTTGTACTGTATTTCCACAAAAGCGTAGGAAAACTCGCGTTGGCAGCCTCTTGCAACACAATGAATACAGGCTGCTGAGTACAGGCCATTTGTCTCCTGATTACAACAGACCCCAGGGGGACTGGTGTTGGCTTTGAACCCCCATCTCTTTCTGAGAGCCTTCTTGCCGTGACAGCCCTCCCACCAGTGCTCACAGCACAGGGCACAGGGGAGTCAGACCTCCTCTCCGCCGTGGGTTTTAGTCTGCTCTCTAAATTAAAATAGGGCTTTCTTGTTTGCAATGTGTTGACTTGTCTTGAAAAAGTATATTTTAAAGCTATTCTCATTTGGAATTCAGGGGCGGCCTCAGTGAATTTTTTTTAGTGTAGTAAAAAATTTTTAGTGTGTAAAAAATTTTTTTTTTAGTTTCACATGCACAACAACGAGGGCTACAGTGTAGAGGAATCGACGAGAGAGGAAGGGCCTTAAAAAAAAAAGCATCCTTTCTCTCATATGAGAAATGGTGGTAACAGACACAGTGGCATTACTAGCGATGCTGGATCCCATTTGGTCTTGCTGAATGTTGATTTATAAGGACTCACATTATGTTTTTCTCTATGTAGGATTATCGTTCTGAAATGGAGTAGGATATGTCTCTACTATCCTGAAAGTGTAGCTGTATTATTAAGCAGTCTTGAGAGTAACTGGAATGTCTTCTCTTTAATTACACTTCTTTTCAATGATATTCCATAAGACCTGCTCATGCTACCACTGGGAGGTAAAGCTGGAATGAAAAGTTCATTTCACCCTCAAAGGCAGTTGCCGTCATTAACATTTTTTTTCTTGTTTAGTTATATTGTACATTTATTTTAAACTTAGGTAAAATGTAAAATATTTGCAAAAGCTTCCTCTACTTCAGATGATATAAATTTGTTTTATACATTTGCCTCTGTCTTTTATTTTGTTCTGCTCGTTTTATTGCCCTGTTTCACAATTATTTTTCTTATATTTAAAAAAAAGCAGCAGCATCAATAAGCTGTCATTTGGGAGTTTCTTTTCCATTATGTTTTCACTGCTGGGAAATGCTGGAACAAAGGCATTCAAAGCGTTACTGAACGGGGATCAACATTCAGGCCGCTGCTGAGGCTGTAATCAGCCTGTCTAGGATGAAAATGCATGCTTTTCAGCACGGGTTGGAGATTTTTGTACTTATCTTTGGAATGCATGCTTAGCCTATGTACTCAAGTGATGTGTTATTGCCATGTCCTTATGTGTCCCACCACTTTCATTAATAGAATGGGAGAAATGGAATGTGACCTGTCAAACTTTGGTCAGTATAAAGCAGTCCAATAGATGCTTTAAAAACACAAATAGAGTCCCAGCTCGTGTCAGTGTCAATTTCTAAAACACATTTTTATCAGGGATTTAATTTCTGTCCTGTTCTAGCCAGATATGCACGTGGGGAAGTTATGCCACTTCGGTCAAAGGTTACTAGTGAACAGTTCTTGGTATGTTGGGGGTGAGGGTTGGGAACAAACAGCTAAAACGGGATGAACTGAGAAGGTCATGGGGATTCTGGATACTGGAGGAGGCATGGGGACAGCAGAGTGGCTGTCGAGGTCACACCCAACTTCCTGTGTACCGGCCAACCCAGTCAAGAGACACATTGTTTCCAGCACCCAAGAGCATTCTTGTGTGCACTTTCCACTCAGCTCACAGGTCACTGCTCTTCCGAGTTCTATCCTCATAGATTAGTTTTCCACACTTGCTTTTAAGTCACCAAGCAATAGAGTATCACACAGTACATTAGAAAAACAATTAGTACTGCTTTGACAGCTGAGGTCTTGTGTATGTGTGCTTTAGCCATTTAGTCGTTTCTGACTCTTTGCGACTGTAGCCCGCCAGGCTCCTCTGGTCCATGGGATTTTCCAGGCAAGAATACTGGAGTGGGTTGCCATTTCTTTCTCCAGAGGATCTTCCCGACCCAGGGATCGAACCTGGGTCTCCCGCATTGTAGGCAGATGCTTTACCATTTGAGGGTTGAGGTCTTATGTATAATTCATATAATACTTGGATTCATTTGACACTATAAAATGTAATCCCTGTATTGAATTATTGACAATGGTCTGCAACTTTCCACCCAAATTAGTTAGTATTAATGATAATTCTGGAAAAATAGGTATTCAGTGCATCTCTATTTTTGTATTTATATACATTATGTACATAATGCATTATGTATGTTATTTATATATGTATATGTTGTATATTATGTATAAATAATGTTATAAATATAAAGCTATAAACACAAATCTCTGATGTTAAAGGTTTGAAACAGCAAAAAGCCTATAAGTGTCTTAAAATGGCAATTTCATAGGAGAATAGCACCTCTTCTAACCTCTGGATTAGCCAAAGTTCTCATTCTCTCTGTCATAACACAGGGATTGATGCCCATTGCACTCTGCAAGTGACTGGACACTGAGCTGTTCTGATAGGTCTGTTCCTTTGCCTCACTTATCAAATGGGTGACTATCAAGCATTTATTCTGTTTATATCACACAGGTTTTACTTCCTACTGTTACTGTTTAATAATGTTATGCCAATTGGCCAAATATGTATGTAAAGAAAAGAGTATTGAGTTTCTATGGAAAGAAATTTAAAACTGAAGAAAGACTTGATAAAGTTGATTTGTTAGAAATAACAACAAAAAAGCTGATATCAAATTAGATGAGCTACACAATTGTGAAAAAAAAAAAAAAAGAAGGAAAGTTCTGTTTAATATTTTGCCCTCTAAAGAAACTAACCTGGAAGTCAAAGCTGATGCATCACGGAAGCTGTTTATTTTTGTTTCTTAAATAGGTACTTCCATGGTACTTTCAATGAGCCAAGCACTGTTCCAAGTGTTTTAGAAATCTTAACCTACTTAAATCTCCTAACTACTCTGTGTTATAAGTAATATTATCCCATTTGACGTAACATACGAGGCAACTAAGGCACAAGGAGCCTATGCCATCATCACACAGCTAGCAATGAGCAAAGTTGAGACCTGGAATCCAGGCAGCTTCATCCAGAGTCCATTCTTCTTCCACTATGCTATCCCACCTCTCTTTATCCATAATAGTCTATGCCACTGTCCAAATGGCACAGCTCCTTGCAGGGGGAAAGAACCAAAAGGCCTTAGTCCTTCACTGAAGGACTGAGGAATGAATATTCCAACCTAATTCATGTTTTGGTTAAGCTAAAATGCTTACATTACTTGGGTTTCTTTCTTTCTGAATATTAGCCTTACCCTATTTTTATTTACTGACCTGATTTCATTGGACAATGGGTTTCTACTCCACAAACAATGGATCAACATATTCGGTTCCCATCAAATTTTAAGACAGCCCAGCTGTTTACTGGATTTGTTAGCAAGATCAAGGTTATCTGTACAATAACAAAAGTTGGACCAGGTGATTTATCAGACCCTTTCTAACACTAATGCTTTGTGGTCATATATGTTTAGCCTCTGAATGGCTTTGTTAGTTTTACTTTGTTTTATGAACACAGATGTACATACCCTTGACCTCATTCATCTATTTCAAAATTGAAAAAGAGAGAGAGGGTACTTAAACCCAAACCATCTCCACTTTTGGCTAAACAACTGCTGAGAAGTCATTTTCTTATGTGAAGCAACAAAATCTCTCCTCTACTTTTGTTCGAAGTAATTTACATATAGTGAAATGCTCAGATTTTAAGAATAAAGTACTAAGAGTTTCAATATACTCATCTCATGCAACCAAACCTCAATTAAGTTGTAAATAATTTCCATCACCCCAGAAAGTTCTCATGTGCTTAAATCTTAAATCTCCTAATTTCCAGTCAATCCCTGCCCTACCTCCTTGCATCACAGGTAACCGCTTTTCTGAGTTTTATTCCTATAGATTAGCTTTCCTGTGAATACACTTGCTTTTAAATTGCCAACCATCATAATATAATACAGTAAATCATAAAAACAAATAGTACTGCTTTTGGAATTGAAGTGTTAAGTCTAATTTATATTGGGTTCATCTGATAGTAAAAACACTTGGCTTAATCTGATAATATAAAATGCAATTTAGTAGTCAAATAATACCATTCTGGTTGCAGCTACTGAAACACTGATTTTAAAATTACCTCTGAGAAAAGGAAAAAAAAAAAAAAGGAGAGAGAGTCTAGTCTGGGGTTTCCAAGGCAGAAACTTCTAGGTTTCTGTAGATTTAGTTTCAAAAGTCATGTGGCATCCCATCACTTTGACCACATGCAGTAGTAATTAAGTCATTTCACCTACCCAGATTCAAGAGCAGGGGAAGAATTAGACTCTACTTCTCAGTGGGAAGAGTAGGGAAGAATTGGCAGCTTCCCTTGAGGCTCAGCTGGTGAAGAACCTGCCAGCAATGTGGGAGACCTGGGTTTGATCCCTGGATTGGGAAGATCCCCTGGACAAGAGAAAGGCTACCCACTCCAGTATTCTGGCCTGGAGAATTCCATGGACTGTATAGTCCATGAGGTCGTAAAGAGTCAAAGGAAAATTTTTCAAAGGAAAGAGTTCCTTCCTTTACTAGCTGACTAAGATAGTCACGACTGAGTGACTTTCACTTTCACTTTAATGCACCTGAGCACCTAAGAAGTGATGCTTTTGAACTGTGGTGTTGAAGACTCTTGAGAGTCCCTTGGACTGCAAGGGGATCCAACCAGTCCATCCTGAAGGAGATCCGTCCTTGGTGTTCATTGGAAGGACTGACGTTGAAGCTGAAACTCCAATACTTTGGCCACCTGATGCAAAGAGCTGACTCATTTGAAAAGACCCTGATGCTGGGAAAAATTGAGGGCAGGAGGAGAAGGGGACGACAGAGGATGAGAGGGTAGGATGACATCACCGACTCAATGGACATGGGTTTGGGTGGACTCCGGGAGTTGGTGGTGAATAGGGAAGCCTGGCTTGCTGAGGTTCATGGGGTCGCAAAGAGTCAGACACGACTGAGCAACTGAACTGAACAGAACTGGATGAGGTTTATATTTTCAGATCTGTAGCCTGAAACTCTTTTATATGTTTCACAAACTTTAACACATGATTTACTACTTAGCAGTTAAGTCATCTGTAAGTCAAAATATCAGATATCTCATAATTTTTACATGTGTCACCCTACCTCTTTGAAACTTTGACTTTTAATCTGTAAAGCCTTCTTATCATTCCTTCAGATTGGATTATATGGATCAATGTGATAACATAAAAGAAAGTGTAACTGAAAAACAATACAAGGTCTTCTCTTAGTTATCATTAAAATGATAATGACTCCATTTCTTCTGCAAACAAGGAAACAAAACAAATGTCTTCTTGAAGGCAGTCAAATTTCCCAAGACAGCTCTATGTACTTCCCCTATCCCCTTTGTCATGAAGTCCAGGGTCACAGAGAGTCCTTCTCTGACTTCTGACTCAGTGTTGAGCCTGCTCTATTTTTTAATAGCACAAGCAGTAATCTCCACCTGAAATCACATTACATATTCTTTCATCTACCTGTTTGTTTTTTCGTCTTTTTTAGAATATGAGTTCCTGTGAGCAGACTTAGTTTTCCCTTGCTCTTAAGTAACACTACAAATGTCAGATATTTAAGGAACATTGCTGAATAAATGGATGACTAAGTGGGTAAATGACCTGTGTTACTAATGCTGACCAACCTGGCACCGCACTTTTGAATTTTCTTTCCCTTTACACCTCTAACAAATTTCACCTGTATTGACTCCTATAATATTTTACAGGGGTCATCTGGGAACTAATCACTCGCTAGAGCAACTCCTTTTCTAAGTCTCCTCTCTCTAAATATGGTCTCTTATAGCTGTGATATGGAGAAGGCAATGGCACCCCACTCCAGTACTCTTGCCTGGAAAATCTCATGGACGGAGGAGCCTGGTAGGCTGCAGTCCATGGGGTCGCTAAGAGTGGGACACGACTGAGCGACTTCACTTTCACATTTCACTTTCATGCATTGGAGAAGGAAATGGCAACCCACTCCAGTGTTCTTACCTGGAGAATCCCAGGGATGGGGGAGCCTGGTGGGCTGCTGTCTATGGATGGGGTCGCACAGAGTCGGACACAACTGAAGTGACTTAGCATAGCATAGCATAGCTGTGATAAAATCATAGCAATTCTTTCGGACACATTTCTCAGTAATATGTCTTATTCTTCCAATTCTTACTACCATTGTCTCAGGCTAAGGATTTATCATGATTTTTTACCTAAATTATTACAAAAATATTCAAACTAGTTTCCTTCTTCATTATTTTCCACAAGCATTAGCATACTAATACTTTGGCTTAGTATTGCTATTCCGCTCTTCAGGAAATCACGGGTGGACTACAGGATGCCTACAAGGTGGATTGCAGGCTCCTGGGTGCTGCAGTCCAGTTGCGTCCCTGTCGTTTCCTCCACCTTTTCCAGTGTGCGGGTGTCCAACACTCCAACAATGCAAGCCTTCTAAACTAGTGTGTTTCAGCCTTTAGTGGGCATACAGATACACCACCCCCCACCCCCTCCACGATGGGGGATTATTTATATTGTTAAAGACAGATATATTTATTAAAATATAAATATTATCTATATTGTTAAAATACAGATTCTGATTCTGAAGTTCAGAGATGGAGCTTGAGAATCTGCATTTTTAGCAAGCTCTCAAATGGTCAAACCTCTCTTGGTGTAGCAAGGCTCCATTATTAAGTGCATATGCCATATGTACTTAATATGGCATATGGTACTTCCATATGTCTGTACCATACCTTTTTTAGTGTATTTTTGGAAATATATATATATATATATATATATATATATATATATATATATACCACATCTTCTTTATCCATTCATCTGTTGATGGACATTTATGTTAGTTTTATGTCTTGGCTATTGTAAATAGTGCTGCTATGAACATTGAGGTGCATGTATCTTTTTGAATTAGAGTTTTTTTCACCTTTTCCAGATACATGCCCAGGAGAAGGATTGCTGGATCATATGGTAGTACTACTTTCAGTTTTTAAGGAGCATCCATACTATTCTTTGGGCTAGTGGTAAAGAACGTGTTTGCCAATGCAGAGACATAAGAGACATGGGTTCAACTCTTGGGTCAGGGAGATCCCCTGGAGGAGGGCATGGAAACCCACTCCAGTCTCCAGTATTCTTGCCTGGAGAACCCCCATGGACAGAGGAGCCTGGTGGGCTACAGTCCATGAGGTTGCAAAGAGCTGGACATGACTGAAGAGACTGAACGTGCACACACATGCTGTTCTTCACAGTGGCTGCACCAGCTTACACGCCCGTCAGTCGTGTATGTGCCCTATCCTTGCCTTCTGTCCAGGACATTCTTTCCTTACCTGTCTAGTGAATTTCTATACTGTGAAGACCTAGATCAAATGCTATTTCCTAAAACCTCTTTGTATCTGCCTCAGGAAGAATTAATTGAATCTTCATGTTTTCTTACAGCACTTTACTGATACTTATTCAGCAGTATTAAGTGCTTTTCTTTCTAAACTGTAAGCTCCTTGCAGGGAGTGACAGTGCCATTGCAATTTAGGTGGGAGTAAAAACTCATACGCAGAGTAGTTATTAAGTGATGTATAAAGTCTATATTATAATATATAAAGTACAGAATATTCACAAAATCTTATAGGAATACAGACGTATATTGAAATAGTTGCTGTATCAATTATGTGCTGGTTTATGATATAATGCCTAGAGTAACAGGTGCAAAATACACATTTGTTGAAGTGATTTTAAAGAATGATTTTAATATCAAAAATTCACTACAGAAAATGCTGCTTTGGTCATCAGACATTTACTTTCAGTGGGGGAATTTGTTAGACCATAAATAACATTCCTGCAAAATGTATAATATTTACTATCTAATTTAATGATCCAAAAATCTGTACTGATTCAGAAGTAGAAATGTTAAAGTAATTACACTGAGAAGTCAATTTAATGAATGCCCAATATGTGAAAGCATTATTTCTGTAATCTTTTTTATTGCCCAATTTATCATTTTTATTGTTCATTTACTTATGTTATATAGTTCTAGAATGAATTATAATATCTATCCCCCACACCTTTTTTCAAGTACGATCTCTTACAAAGCCACCAAAAGCTTTTATTTGAATAGAGTTTTTATACTTGTTAAAAATGAATCTGATTCTTACGTGCTTTGGATAATTTCCCTTGAGTCTTCCCTTAATTATATCATACATGTGTTTAAACAAGCATTTGCTTTCTCACAGCCTACATTCTCTCTACTTGCTCTTCCAGGGTGGCCACAAGACTCAGATGGTGCTGTTTACAATCCCTTAATGGCTGTGGTCTTCTAAGCACAGAATTCTGAGTTAGGAAGGCAAGGTCTCTTGATGGTATAAATGGTATCACACAAATAAAAGAGGGAATATATTACATGGAGAGGCATAGGTCATTATATGACTTTGGTCACCTGTACACCCACCGTAGATGCAAAACAAGAAGGGACATGTATTATTTGTCACCCATCACAAATAAGGTGTTTTTTTTTTCCTGTCAGAGTATACAGAGAAAAATCCTGGTAAGAACAGATCACTAGTTTACAAAATCTTGTTTCAGCTTCAGACTCTGTTAAGAATTCCTTGAATGAGTTTGGCCTAATTTTAGTACATTGCATGTATAAAAATCTGTAATTAAAACTTTGCAAATGCTTTCAAAGCATTTTTAGATTATCTAACAAATCATACATGTTAACAAAATAATACCCTAACTCCAAGTTGACTGTGTCAGAGAACTTTAAGAATCAAGCAAAAGTAAATTTATGAAAAATATTAACAAGTTTTCAACTTTGAGTATGAACCAAACACTTTGAAAAGAAACATACTAGTAATCCAAACTCTGCTCAAGGTGTTCTTAAACTTATAAGAATGATTGATATTTAAGAAAAAGGGGAGGCTTTTAAGCAGTAAGCTGTATAAAAGGGTAGGACATTAAAAGATGAGTCAATTTTTGGATTCCTTGAGTTTGTTTTAGAGCTTAGTTTATCTTAATATAAATTTTATTTCTTCAGAATATTACTGTAACAAAAATAATACATGACACACTATTTTAGAATTTGGATGTGTATGTAGGGGAGACAGCAAAGTAGTTTATCATGTTTTTAATGTGGGGAGAAAAATGTTATGAAGGCTTTAGTGTCCAAATCAATTTTAATGGAAAAGAACTGGTAAGTAGGTCTTGGCTGGTTACTACCTGCTTGCTGATGTAAACTGCTAACATACCAGTTTGGTTGGAATAGCTCTGGACACATCAAAAAAATCTCTACTTGATAAACTTGATAGCTTACTTATGACTTGATGGTAACTGCAAATTGTACATTAGACAGGCTTTTGTTTCCAAAAGCAAAATGGAGATTTTCTTTTGTGAATTTGAACACTGCAGACTAGAGTCATTTCAATCCAGTCTGTGAGTAGGTAGCTCAGCTTAACTGAAATAAGATGCTATAGCAGTGCTATAGTTGGGTCCTATCTGTGGTGTGTGGGTAACTAGCTAACATGGTATTTTTCAAAGCAGCGGGATACTCCATTCCTGAACGACCATTCTAAAACTGCCCACAGTTGTTTTTTGCAAGGAATTAAGAAAGAGAGTTGTAGGCTAATTCCTAGATGTTCCACATTCTCTAGAAATTAGCTAGAGAATTAGTACCTGGAGACTAAAGCACTGTGCCCTAAGTGGTGTGCACATGTGCTAAGTCGCCTCAGTCATGTCCAACTCTTTGCGACCCCATGGACTTCAGCTCACCAGGCTCCTCTGTCCATGGGATTCTCCAGGCAAGAATACTGGAGTGGGTTGCCATGTCCTCCTCCAGGGGATCTTCCCAACCCAGGGATAGAACCCACATCTCTTAGATCTCCTGCATTAGCAGACAGGCTCTTTACCCCTATCACCACCTGGAATGCCCTGTCCTAAGTGATGGTAGATCATAAGTATTGTCTTCGTAACCTATGGAAAAGTGGCAGTAAAAGTTACTAGTATTATACATGGAAATCATTGGAGATTTTGTTTCTCAATTTTAGATCCTTATTTGGATAATACACAGAGGGTAAGTTACCCTCAAGCACAGAAGAATGTGTGTGATCTCCACCCCAGGCAAAGATAGTAGACAGAATTGTTTTATGGCCTGCAACAAAAATGATGCAGTTTCATCAGAGATTGTGTATGGTGACTAATGCATCAGTAGTATCAAAAGAACTGACAAAGAGAAAAATGCTCTGCCTGGGCATTATGTTTGTTTATTTATTTATTTACTAAAATAGCTACAATGTAGGAGTAAAAAAAAAGAGCCATTTTCATTTGCTAAGATGAAAGTTTGAGAGAAAATACTGCTGCTATTTAAGAAACTAAGAGAATAGCATCAAGCAGAAGTTATCAGATGGGCTGCTTCTAAGGCAACAAGGGGGTTGTCCCAAGCCTGAGTGGAGGAGGAGAAAGGGTCACACCGCAGAGAGCAGCCGTGGGGTATAACGGCACAGGACAAGAATGTTCCCTATTACCTCTAGTTACTGAGAGGTAACAAGACACTCAAGAGATTGGGACATCATGAAACACAGAACATGTATGGACTGCATGGTTAGTGATTGTTGCTCTCAAATGTCTTCTCAAAGTATTGCATTCAGTTCAGTTCTGTTACTCAGTCATGTCCGACTGTTTGTGACCCCGTGGACTGCAGCATGCCAGGCTTCCCTGTCCATCACCAACTCTTGGAGCTTGTTCAAACTCATGTCCGTCGAGTCAGTGATGCCAAAGTCAGTATAAATTGTGCTCTTTTAAATAGGAAGCTATGACTAACCCACTAGAAATTGCTTCCCAGTTTCCAGGTCAGGCTTCATGTGAAGTAAAAAAATCAAAGCCTTTTAGAGAAGTAACCTAGTCCTTTGGGCCAAGGTCATCTTAACACTAGAATTAAATTATGCTAATATTAATTGAAATTCAAGGTGATTGCCCTGTATAATCCACTCATCATATCTCTACTTCTCTTTGTCTGTAGAAGCAGTCAGACAGTAAATTTTGTTACAGAACAAACTCAAAAATATGATTCACTATATAGTAATTCAACTAGATTACAGAAGAGATCTCTAATCACTTAGCTCCTGAACTTGTCTCATTATGAATAAAAATGTTGCAGTCAAGTTCCCTTGGGATGGAATTTTGCTGGCTTCATTCCCCTTCCTTTCCCTTTCCTTCTCGTCCCTTCCCTTTTCTCTCTCTCTCTCTTTGTCCTTCTCCCTTTCTCTCTTTTTCTTTTATTCTAATGTCAAGTATCTAGGTAATCGCCAGGGGTACTCCAGACTTTGGTTCTTTTTAAAAATGATTTTTGCTAGTACAGGATATGTGGCCACGTTCCTCACTTGAATACCTCTATCGCTAGCTTGTATTGAAAAGCTAGTTTCACGGCTGCTGCTTTGCACCCACTGGGAGCCTGGTGCCACTGATGCAGGGACCCCGGAACGTGGATTATCGTGAAAACGAACACCAGTAGCCAGTATAATGACTGCACACAAATGAGAAGAGATTCTAGGTTAGACTCCTATTTTTGACGGGGCTGTACTAGAAGGGAGCACAAGGGGATTTCTTTTTATGCCTGTCCTCTTCACAATATGTAATAACTGGTTAAAGCTTTTAACTTTAAAATAATTGCTTAAAGTTATTGAATTAAAAGAACAACATGACACAAAAAACCCCAGCAGCCCATCAGCAGTAGAAATGTTCCTTGTTAGTCACAGGATGCTAAACTTCATCCATTTCAAGAGCATATAACCCTTTAGGGCTTTTTTTTTTTTTTTTTTTGCTTGAGAGAGAGGAGTCAGAGGCAATCTCAGTCCAAAAAACAACCTCAAAACATTGATCCTGCCAGTTTGAATTTTACTAAGGATTTAAAGTCACTACCACCTTCCACAGGATTCATTCATGCTCAGTCGAGACAAATAATGGCTTAGCAGGAAGTGGTTTACAATCCTGGTGGACTCCTGTGGAGCTAATAAGTTCAGAAATACCACTTGGATGGAAATGTATGATAATCATATGATTATCTTTTTTTTATCCATTCCATAGTCTCCCATATAAAAATAAAAATGCACAGGGCTTAGACATCCCTTTATTGTATCAGATTAAATAGGATTTAATGCCTGGTTGTATGTCTTCCAGCTCAGACCCATTTGTACGAGGCTGTGGAGTGACGAGCTGGTTCAGATGAATGAATAGCTTTCTCATTACTTCACCCCATTCTGCTGTCTCTTTTCCTGTCCTTTGTATTATAATGGAGGACAGCTGTGGCAGTGAAGTGAATATTAACTAACCCCAGTGCCTCAGCAGATTGTGACTTTAATCCCTGCAAATACCACTAAAATCAAAATTTAATTACACTCAGAGTAGCTCTGTTAATGCCTGAAAAATATTTAACAATTAGTGGTTGGCTTAATTAAGCAAACTGCCTTTCACAAAGCAACCTGTAAAGTCTTCCCAAACCCTTCCCCCATCCTTTTTTTTTTTAATCCTTTAGACTAATTAGTCTGATGTAAGCTCACAGCACTTCATTTACTGTTACTGAGTCTGCTGCTTAGCTGATCTAGGTTCTGAGCTTAACAGCCTGTAATAGAAGGGGAAGTTGTAAAAAGAAAGAAATTAGGTTCACTACATGCAGCAAATTAATAAAAATAATCCTTTTAATAAAGTGCTAATCAGTTAGTCATTTTCTCATTTATACACACAAACACATATATATCTATTATATACATACATATATGTATATATTCCCATGTCTATATAGATAAAGATACATCAGATATATAACAGATAGATATATAACAAAATGGCTACATCTCAGTTAAAGTATTAGGGGAGATTCAGAAAAAAAACCAATAACAAATAAATTAATGTGCAATAACTGCCATCAAAAGAATTATTCTCTGTCCTTATAAACTGGAAACTATTTACATTTTAATTTGGAAGGGAGGGATGATGTACACTTTTGTTTGTAAACCAAACAAATAAAATAAAAGCAAATGAAGAATGATGGAAAACCTGTTAAAATGTAAATCCTATTTCCTGATTGATACTGATACCTGATACCATCTGACCTACTCAGTTCCGTGTTCATTTCTTCATCCAAGCGTCAAACGTTCAGTATGACTTGCTGGGGTGATAAAAATACATGTTGTTATAAATCTTTGTGTCTACACCTATGGAATGTTTTTAAATGCCACAAACGGGTAACTTACGCAATCTGTTTGTTCAACCTCTTTTTCTGCTTGAATTCTTAGGAAATCTCTTGTCACGAAATAATTGGGAGAGTAAATACAGTAGCACTTTAAAAGAAGGTCATTTATTTAGCAAACTAAGGGGAAAAAAAGAAAGCAGCAATCAGAAAGTAACAACAACTACAAAACTGCCTTGGAGAACCATAAGAAGTCTTAGATCTACCAAGGAGCTTAGAAGTCCAACATCTCATTTTACAGAATAGAACAATGAAATTCAGAGTTTAAGTGACCATTCAGGGCCACATGAGGAACGGTTAGAACATTATTTCAGAGCCCTCTAGGCTCCCCCTCTAGACCTATTCCCTTTCATCTGATACTGGACAGAATTATGCAAAGCCACATTTTATGATTTCCCAAATCGTAGAGGATTAGAAGCCACAAATTAGAGGCTGAAAAAGGGTTTCTAGAGGCTTAGTGCTCAGATGTTGTGAAATACTAGAACACATGATAAAACTTCGAACTTGCTAAGTAAAAATCTGGAAAAGATAGTCTCTTGGTAACACTCAAATCCAGGTTACAAATACAAATTACAAAGCTGTTTATTTGAGAATGCAGATCTGCACTGCTTTAGCTCATCTCATTCATCTGTGTATTTATGCGTGTGTGCATGCATGAGTCTCTCCTCTGGGGCTTTGAAGACAATTCTGAAAAAGACTGATTCTAATTTATTTTGAAGAATATCAAAGGAAAATATTTTTCTCTACTCCTAATATGTACTCAGAGAGTTTTAGCATAAATGATGTTAATGTTTCAATCTAGGGAAAAAAAACTACCTGTAATCTCATTTTTATGGAATATTTTCACATATATGTAGTTCTTCCTCTATCCATTTCTGTTCTTTTTTATTTAGGACTAGTTATTGTTTTAGCTATTGCCTAATTCAATAAATAAGGGGAAATGAAGAGAGCAAATAGTGTTGCGTGTATGTCTGAAATGATGTGTTACATACACCCACACCCAACTCTGCCAGCAGTCTCCAACCCCATAAAATTTTGTACATTTCCACATAATTGGCAGGCTATGTTTCAAGTCTCATGGTTGGCTGAGAATGGAGATGAAATCACAGTTCATAATACAGAAGGAGTACATATGGGTTGTGATTGAGATACTTGTATTTTGACTGAAGAATTGAGCAGCATCTGGCAGGTGTATAAATCCTTCATGGCAGCAATTCAACTTTTTAATAGGAGAGGAAATGGCATATTATATTTCAAAATTGGTATCTTTGAAAAACATGTATTAACATGATGATATGAACCAATGTAAAATCTTCTTATGGGTTTTCCAGGAATAATTGTGTTTTAATGGTATATGCAACTTGTGTTGCAAATTCTTTTGTCTATTAGTCACATACACATATCTTTATTTCTTCCTGAATGTATGCTGTGTAACTATTAACCAAATGTTCATTCACCATCAAATTCTGTTTCTTCAGTGTGTTTTCTCATTCAAAAGCACATAATGATTCTCCTTAATGATACAAATAATCCACTTCTAATGGACTATTATACCTCTTTTCCATTCTTGAGCAGCATTATTGCTTTTAGGTTTTTAGTTAAATGCTATACAGTTTCAACATAGTATAATATACTTAATTGATCTTTAAGTTTCTCTGTGAAAGAGCAGCAAGTATTAAATGCCAAACAGAAAAATTGCCAAAGTCAATTCACCTCAATTCAACTGTCAAAACTTTTCATGTGAAAAAGAATAGAAATGTTTTTTTTCTTTCAAATAAGCATATTTGTGGGTACAGTATTCTCTTTTGACTCTGAAAATCATTTGAAAATAAAAAGCTTGCCCGTGCTTGTTTTCCATTTGCAAAATGTCAGCTGTATCTATGAAATGGTCACTGAGTTTCATCATCTTGCCTAATAGGCAAAGAACTGCTCTCTTGGAAGTTATATTAAATTGTGTTTTCCAAAGGACCGCTTCATGTTTTTCAGTGAGAATTTATCTAATAATGGGCTGGTGACATAAACATATTAACAGCACCACTTCCTTGCATTCTACCTTGCCTACAAACACACACACACACACACACACAGAACCTCTTCTCCCAACCCTTCACTAATAATGCCCTAAGAAAAAGAGAAGAAATAAAGTCTTAACTAAGTTCAGTATTTCTTGTGATTTAAATTTCAAGATAATTTATGTTTGACTATATGGATGTATTTCTTATTTGATCATAGAACAGTGAAAAGATTTGGGGCTCATTAAGGCCCATAGCCTAGAGTAAATAAAACCTCAAATTCTGAATCTTAGAAAAATATATAGAATAATAACTTTGGAAGAACACAAAGAGCTTAACTCCTCTACTTCAGACAGATGAATTTCACTACTCAGAATTTTCAACCTTTAAACATCTCTAGAACTAGAGATTCTACAACTAACTAGCAGTTTATCATCCTGGTACTCAAATAGTGATTCCTTATGTCCATTTGAAACCACTTCCATTTCCTTCTATCAGATTTTCTGTGGTGGTCAAGAACAGCTGTTTAGGACACTCCCCACATAATAGTAATGGAGTTACTCTCTTGTGTAGACTGAATTTTTAGGTTTTCAGTTCAGTTCAGTTCAGTTGCTCAGTCGTGTCTGACTCTTTGCGACCCCATGAATCGCAGCACGCCAGGCCTCCCTGTCCATCACCAACTCCCGGAGTTCACTCAGACTCACGTCCATCGAGTCAGTGATGCCATCCAGCCATCTCATCCTCTGTCGTCCCCTTCTCCTCCTGCCCCCAATCCCTCCCAGCATCAGAGTCTTTTCCAATGAGTCAACTCTTCGCATGAGGTGGCCAAAATACTGGAGTTTCAGCTTTAGCATAATTCCTTCCAAAGAAATCCCAGGGCTGATCTCCTTCAGAATGGACTGGTTGGATCTCCTTGCAGTCCAAGGGACTCTCAAGAGTCTTCTCCAATGCCACAGTTCAAAAGCATCAATTCTTTGGTGCTCAGCCTTCTTCACAGTCCAACTCTCACATCCATACATGACCACAGGAAAAACCATAGCCTTGACTAGACGGACCTTTGTTGGCAAAGTAATGTCTCTGCTTTTCAATATGCTATCTAGGTTGGTCATAACTTTCCTTCCAAGGAGTAAGCGTCTTTTAATTTCATGGCTGCAGTCACCATCTGCAGTGATTTTGGAGCCCCCTAAAAAAAGTCTGACATTGTTTCCACTGTTTCCCCGTCTATTTCCCATGAAGATTTTAGGTTTTGCTTGAACCTTAATTACAGAATTTCAGTTATTTCCAAATCTCAGATGTGCTGACTATTCTATTCTTAAGGGGTCACCCTTCCCTATAATGACCAAACAGTACCTTGAGCTCCCATTCTGTGAAACACAGGAAGTCAGACATTGAGTTTCTGGATCTCTCTGAGGGATGGTTCTGTGAACTCAGTCTAGGTGATCACTCGTCATTTTTAAAAGCTTCCCAGCTTTAGGTCATTATCCCTCTGAGCATATAGTAAGCCAATACTTCCATGCTGCTAGTATCCAATAGCTCTTCACCTTCAAATAGAATTCAGGTGGTATTTCCAAATTTCCGACAGACAACAATTTCAGGATTCTGAAATGAGAAACCAGAATTCCTAGAAATTCTTAGGTAGCCCTAAGGAATCATAGGTTTTCCTCTATTTCCACATTTTTTGTGTGTGATAATAATAAACTGCAAACCACTTAAATAGCAAAATTGCTTTTTAAAACATTTTGGTAGTTCTTTAAAAAGTTAAACATAGTGCTACCAGATTCCAAGGTGGCTCAGTGGTAAAGAATCCGCCTGCAATGCAAGAGACACAGGATATGAGGGTTTGATCCCTGTGTTGGGAAGGTCTCCTGAAGGAGGGCATGGCAACCCACTCCAGTATTCTTGCCTGGAGAATCACATGGACAGAGGAGCCTAGTAGGCTACAGTCCATGGGGTCACAAAGAGTCGGACATGACTGAAGCGATTGAGCACACACTGTAAGATCCAGTAATTCTACTAGGTATATAGCCAAGAGAATTGAAAACTTATGTTCACCCAAAACCTTACACATGAAATGTTCATGGCAATAGTACTCATAAAAGCCAAAATGCAGAAATAACATTCATATCCATGAAGTAATGAATGAATAAACAATATATGATATCATCACATAAAGGCATATTATTATTTATAAAAACAAAGTATCAATACATGCTATAATATAGACAAATCTTCCAAACTTTATGCTAAGTAAAAGAAGGCTTAATAGAAGGCCATATATTATTGATTCTATTTTTATTAAATATCCAGACTAGGCAACTCCACAGAAATATAAAGTAGATCAGTGGTTGCCAGTGGTTGAGAGAGAGGAGTAATTGGAAATAGAAGGTTATTTGAAGAAGGCTGGAAGACAATGGACCCATATCCATCTTCCACTTGGTTCTGTACATCTACAGGAGTAGAAGACAGTGAAAGCATCAACTTCCAATTTCTCTTGGTGATTCCAGCACTATCTGGCATGATTTCAGTGGTGTGAGTACCCACTATGTCAGGCTTCTCAGTGACTGAAATACCAGCTGTGCTTTCTCTCAGTCACTCTACTCCCTGCCTTCCAAACATCTGCTGTGCCCTCACATGCTGTCTCCATAAGACTGAGCATCCCCCATGAGGCATTCTCCATCAGAGGTCCACATCTGAGCTATGGGCACGTCCCTCAGTGGTCTGAGCAGTAGCCATTAATGCCACTCTTAGATTCAAGCCCCTGTCCATAGGACTTCTACTTCACCCTTCTGCTTTCTGGCATCATCACTTCTATTAAGGTCTCTCAGACCAAAAGATACTGCTTTCTACTTTGATGATTTCTTCATATCAGTTTTCTTTTTTGCTCCTTCAGACTTTCAACACCTAAGTAACTAATTCTCTCTATGAAACATCCTCTGTTTGTAATACCTAGTGCGGTGTCTGTCTTTCTACTTTGTGTCTGACCCATATTGCCACAATGTCTATTGCAAATGTTGGCAGTAAATCTGATACTTTACACTGAACTGTAAATTTTCTGTTTTACTTTTCCTTCTGTTCAGTATTTTGAGAAACAGAACACTTTTAGCTCATTATTGGTAATGTAATGAAAAATTTAAAAATCATAAAACCCTTTTCTTTCCCTTTGACCCTAAATTTTATTTATTCCAGATAGCATTATTTTAGCACTATAATCAGGCCAAAAAATAAAGCAAAAACATTTGTTATTAAAAGTATTTTCCTAATTATCAAGTTAATTTTTTAGTCTTGTCTCAGAGTAAGATAATTTAGTAAATAGCTATTTCTTTCTTAAATCATGGTTTAAAAAGCTCTACTATCTAGACCAATTACACACTCACTTATACATATGTATGAGGCAGGCACTTTAAAAGTAAGAAAGCAAGATATCTATATGACTTAATGTGGTCTAAATACCATTAAGAAAAATTGCTTTTAAGTTTAACTGAGAACAGATGGAAGATTCACATGACATTTTTGAACATAATTCTAGTAAAAGCAGAAATAGAAAATAGGCAAAAATACAGACCCAAATGTTATTGAAAAACCATGTATACTTCACAAATCCTAGTAGTTCTACAGGTAAATAAATAATTATAGGATACATAGTACCGTATAATCTATGTATTCCCTCTGTATCCTAACATAGTCGTGTCCAGCTCTTTGTGATTCCTGGACTGCAGACCATCAGGTTCCTTTATCTATGGAATTCTCCATAAGAATTCTTCATAAAGAATGCTGGAGTGGGTTGCCATTCCCTTCTCCAGGGGCTCTTCCGAACCCAGGGATCAAACCCAGGTCTCCTGCATTGCAGGCACATTCTTTACTGTCTGAGTCACCAGGGAATGTATACATATAAATACATACATATATATATATGTATATATATGGCCTCAGATGTGTTAGCAGGTTTTGATGACTTGTGAAATGCATTAAGAAGTAATTAGGAAGGCATCCAAAGCTAGTCAGCACATTAATATGTCTAGAAAGTTCATATTGGATATATTTGCTAGGTACTCTAATTTTCTGGAAATGGATCAGCTCTTCTAACAGTTGCAATTTAGCTTAATGTGTAAAATAATCATAGAGTGTCATGAATCCCTGCAAAGAAACACCTGACTTACTTTTTTACTTCTTCTTTTTAGACTGTTCTGAGTATAATCATTCCATGGCATTTAGTATTTTTCATATATTGATATATTCATAAATAGGTAGTTAACCCTCCCTTTAATTGATTTTTTAAATTTGAGCCCAAAAGAGTCCAAAACGTTGCATTAATGACCAAATCTTTTCTGTGACACTGAATGGAATAAAAGCTTGTGACTTAAACCAAGTGAGTTGATATTTTTTCTATGTTGAATGAAAAAATATTTTCTCTAGGAAAAGGTAGCTCTTATAATAATAGAACTGTAGACTCTCCATTACACATAATTTATACTTGCTCATAGTATAAAACATGACCTCAAATGATTTATGATATTATCATGAAATAGAAGGAACAAGACATGGGAGACCTTTCGGACATAATCAGTATTTCAAAACTCCTGGAAGGGAAACAGAGCAAATCGCAGTTACGGCTATAGCACTAAACTCAGGACAACATTTTAAATTGATTTGACATTCAGTTTTTTGAATTCCTGATTAAAATCTGAACAACGTGAAGTTTCAAAACATGTGACATAGATGCTGTCAAAAATTCCAATGCAAATCTCTGTATTTGGTGGGAATGTTAAAGTCAAAATTGCTTATCAATATTAAAGTGATCGAGCACATTCATATTAAGTGGCATATTCTTAAAAGCAAAGTCAGGTTAATTAGAATAGTTATAATTCAGTTAAAATGCACATTTTCTTGAAGTTTCTTGAAATTGCTGTACTTTACAATGGTAGAGAAGTATCACAGTCTGAGGAACCCAGTGTCTACCAACTGTTTACAATACTGAGGAGTGAATACATGTTGCAGTAAGATGTGGTGATTACATGGCTAATTGTATCAATGTAGTCTGCAGACAGTAATTTAGAAGAGGAAAATACCTTTAGGATTTAATATATTGAGTTTGTCTCTCTATTGATCAAATTAATGGGATGATTTCCAAATCTCCACTTTACTGAGTATTTTATTGATATAACCTTTGACCAAGAAGCATATAGATTTCAGAATGTCTTTTCTTATAGACAGAAAATCAATTTGGTTATTTTAATAAATATAATTGCGCAAAATGGTTGGCTGAGCAGTTAAAGAACATCTGCTGTCATAACTTGGTGGCTATGGGGCAGGAAAGTGATGCAGAACATGGAGGAGAAAAGAAGAAACAAACTTTCAACACTGGTGGTGCTATAAAGAAAAAGTATTAAAGTGAAAAAAAAAAACAGGTAATAATTTTGAGTTTCTGCAGGAGTGTTCTGTCATAAGAACAAAATAGATTTTAGACATTTCTTATAATTTTTTATACAATTCAATAGCAGATAATATAAAACATGAATTTTATACTCTTAATTAAAAAAACATTTTTTTGAAAGGGCAATGAATAAAATGTCATTTAAAGATTATTTCTGGTTGATGCTAAACTTCTTAAAGATGGCATAAGTTAATCATTAACATCCCGACTTCCTAGGTTGAAATCTCAGCTTTAGCTCTTACTAGTCATTTAGCCTCTTTGTGCCTCAGTTTCCTCTTTTGGGAATTAGGGAAATAATACTTCTCTATATGGTTTTGTGATGATTTTATAAAACATACAGAGGAATAAATTAATACACAGAAATAAATATTTAGGGAATTAAATACTTAATAAATTTTAGTGATTATTCTGTTTTCATTTTTAAATATATGCTTCATCCTAATAAATCATTTCCTAGAAAATAATTTTAAAGTGCAAATGTTTATTTGCTGGTTTTGATCATTTTAGTGTTAGTTTCTTTTCATTGATCAGAAGACTATAATAAAAACTACCCCAGTTAACGGTTTGATTGCATGGGAGATAAAAATGCATACATATCTACACATACAACCAGAAGAGCACATGCAAAAGAAATATTTTTAAAACACTTAAATTTAACTTACATTATCAGATCCCTTGAAATTACAGTGCACACAGATAACAACCGCTAAGTATGAACCTAGCCAAAGGTCCAATTTAAATTCAAATCATTAAAGACTATCCAAAAAAAGTTAATGAATTTTCTGACTGCTTCTGCTTTTTCATCAAATGGGATTCAACTATATTCAACTACAGTAAAAAAAAAAAAAAAAAACAACTTTAAAAGTAAAATCTGGAAATATTTGCTTTTGAGCATAATCTGAGCATTCCCAAAATCCATAATTTAAACATTCATATAAATGCAAACATCTATTTGAAAGCTTGGTTAAGAGTAATTAGAGGAGTACTAAGCCTATGATTTAAAATTGCATGTTTCCTCAAAAATACTAAGCATATGTACTGTAATATTTGTTCTCAACACTGATAGTTCATATCGTCATGTAATTCTTTTAAAATGATCATGTGCAGAAATAATACACACTGTTTGCTAGTTAGTAATTTATTTTGCATAATTAAGTTATCATGACTTTATTCTTTCAACAAGTGATGAAAGCATAATCCACTCAATAACAGATGACCAAACTGTATCAAATTGTGTCTCCAAATAGGGACAGAAGCATTGCTATGTGTATGTTTTTATTAGAGGAGAAGTGAATCCAAACTACAATGTCTTGAGTTCATTTATAACCCATATGCTTGAGTGAATGTATGGTAAAAATATGCAATTTCATTACACATTAGAGGCACTACAAATTTCAGCTTTGCTTCAAAAAACACTCAGATTGCTAATGTGACATATACTGCTAAAAGGCTAATATCATTGCTATGTAGAGTAATGGGCAAGTGAAAACATCTGTGTATTCCCGGCCTTTAGAACATAGCCTTTTCATCCAATGGCATATCTGTATGGAGGATAAAGAATGTAATAACAAGGAGTGCTTCTATACAGTGTATGGTATCCAGTGAGGAATGATAGCAAAGGAAAAAAAACACACAAGGCTACTGAAATTAAATAAGCTATAACTTAACCATTACTGGCAATGTAAACTCACTCTTAAAGATCATTGAGAAGTATTCTTGCTCCCGTTTTAGGATAAATTAAGACTAGAGATGAACATCTCTAGATGAGTCATTAGAAAATAAGAATGCATGCTAGATGAGGAGAATAGTCTCAAATATCTGCAAAATAAAACTGAAGCAAAGTCCACTAAATACTTACATTTATAAATCTGAACACCAGAGGTTATATCAAAATATGTGGAAATGAAAATGTATTTTAGTTGTGTGCGAGTAATTATTAGGGGGTTAATTAATTCTCAATAACTACTTTATGTTTTTAAGATGTGTATTGAGTGGTTCTGGTACTTAAAAGCTATTTCAAAGAATGAAAGTTTCAATTTTATAGTGTTTCTAGAGGAAGCTACTATGACTGAAGGATAAACTATATGTTGAAAAACAGAGGTTTAAGCTCTAGCTCAATTACTTGGCTTTGGAAACTAAAAAAGGTAAAAATTTTATTTGTTTCTGTTGAACGCAGATACATATTACCTCTAGAGCCACTCAGACAGTGCTGTATGTAAATTATTTTGAACTTATTTTTTTCTATATGGCAAGTATTGTTTTATATTTTTCTGTATCTATTCTTTAAAACAGACTGTGGTGGGCATATTTTAAGATGGCCTAATCATCCTCACTTCCTGGTATTCATGTCTTTGTGTAACACCCTCTCCTTCGTTAAGGGCAGGACATGCAACTTGCTTCTAACCAATAGAATACAACAAAGGTGATAGAATCAGTGATTACATGTACTCAATTGCATAAGACTATAGCATCTGTCTTGCTAGACTTTCTCTGTCACCTGCTTTGAAGAAGCAGGCTATCATGAATCCTATAGCTGCAAGGGAACTATAGGTGCTTAGAAGTAGATTTTTCCCTACTTGAGCCTCTGATGAGTACCCAGTCCAGTCTGACACTGAACACAGACTTTTGAGGCCCTGAGCAGAGAACCCAGATAGATTGTGGCCAGAGCACTGACCTATGGAAACTGCAAGATAACAAGTATGTATTGTTTTAAGCTGCTTAAGCTTGTACTCAGGAGAAGGCAATGGCACCCCACTCCAGTACTCTTGCCTGGAAAATCCCATGGACGGAGGAGCCTGGTAGGCTGCAGTCCATGGGGTTGCTAAGAGTTGGATACGACTGAGCGACTTCACTTTCACTTTTCACTTTCCTGCATTGGAGAAGGAAATGGCAACCCACTCCAGTGTTCTTGCCTGGAGAATCCCAGGGATGGGGGAGCCTGGTGGGCTGCCATCTCTTGGGTCACACAGAGTCGAACACGACTGAAGCGACTTAGCAGCAGCAAGCCTGTACTCATTTGTTACGCAGCAACAGAAAGCTAATCTACGGATGTTATATATTGGGTTGGCCAAAAAGTTTGTTAAACCCAAACAAACTTTTTGGCCAACCCAATACATTTTTACATTGAACTATAACACATTTATGTATTTATTTATTTTAGATTATGTAACATAAACTTACATAGTTCACAATGTACTGTTGCGTAATGTTGAATTTTGCTAGCCATCCCATTGTAGGAATGGCCTTCAGGAACACCCTGGATGCCTACTATGCTAACTCACTTGGCTGTGTGACTATAAATGAAAGGATTAGAAACCTTATCACAATGTCTGGTGCCATGAATGGAGGAGAAATTGGGTTTGAATGTATGCATTTCCATGTGAACTGTGGAAAGTTCATCCAAGTCTTCTAGCTTGTATTTGCAATAAACCTGATAGATTTGACAACAATGCCAAAAATCACCGATGAGTTATTATGCTGAAAGTAAATTATCTAAGCTAAAAATAATTTTAAAAGATTTTTGATCAACCATTCCAGAGAAAAGCTAAATTATCTTTCTATTCTCAAAACAGAGAATAATATATCAAGATCATTATTATATAAAGAGATAATAAAAGAGTATGCAGCCAAATTTGTAAGCAAATAAATGGAGAGAGAAGTTGTGTTTTGTATATTGGTGGAATTTTTTAGATTTTTTAATATTTTCATTTTTGTGATTTATTTTTAATTTCAAATAAATATGTATTTCCATATCTAATATTATAACTCTGAATTTTTATTTTTAAATAAGGGGTCCAAAATTTCACAAACCTTCAAGTTTCACAAAACTAAAATTCACCTGTACATCCAAAACAACAGAGAGACACTATTTTTAAATGCTGCTAGCAGCTATGGCAAGATGAAGGTAGATTAGGGTCCATTAGAATTGGCAACATAAAATCATTGCTGATTTTAACAAGAATTATTTCAGATGAGTGGTATGGCCAGAAAACAGAGGAGGGGATTAGAGAATGAATGAAAAGTGCTGTAGCATGGTGACAGTGGTTATCAACAAATCCTGGGAAATTTAGCAGTGAGGCTTGGCAAATAGATTAGGTGGCAGATGGAGGGAAATGTGAGGCCATGAGAGTTGTCTTTTTTGATAGAAGCAACTATGTATGCTGATCGGAGCACTCCAACAGGATGAGAGATACTCAGAATCTAAGCTGTACAGGAGTAAGTGCATGCGGCAGCCATTCTCCAAGATCGCTCTCAGTGAGCACACCTCTCATTATTCATACACTTGGGTAGACCCTTCCCAAATGTATGAGGGTTGGGCTATGTGATGGAGAAGGAAAAACCTCAGTTTTCCTTGTCTTTCTTCTTTACTCTCCCACTACTGGCATACTCTCATAACACTTCTGACACCAGATATGTGGGTTTGTCTTCCCACACCAAGTAATTCTCTGAGATACTAGATAGTTTTCCTTCAATTTAACTAAATTCTGATACTATCTACCTGGAGATAGAGTCAGATCCCACAGGTTAAGGTCCTAGTCCCACAATACTGTCCATATCCCTTCACCATTTCAGATGCCAATCACAAGTCCAGATTTCACCTACTTTTCTGACTGATAAGCATATAAATTGGAAGTTACCATGACTCCCTCTCAGGTTCGACTGATTTGCCACAGTGGCTTACAAAACTCAGGAAAATAGTTTATATACTATTTACCAGTTTATTATAAAGGGATATGATAAAAGATACAGATGAACACCTAGATTGAAGATATGTGCAGAGTGAAATGTGGAAAGAAGCTTGGAGTGTCCATGCTTACTCCAGGAGTGACATTCTCTCCGCACCTCCATGTGATCACTGACACAGAAGCTCTCCAAACCCCATACTTCGTGAATTTTTACAAAGGCTCATCACGTCAACATGATCAATCACTGACTTCATTTCTAATCCCTCTTCCCTCTCTGGAGAATGGGAGTTTGGGTTGAATTCCATACTTATAATCATAACTTAGTCTTTCTGGTGACCAGCCTCCATGTGGGAGCCTACCAAGAGGAACCACATTTAGAACAAAAGATACTGCTATCACCCAGGAAATTCTAAGGGATTCAGGAATTCTGTGTCAGGAGTCAGGATCAAATGCCAAACATTAGAACAGAAGGTGCTCCTAGTGTTTTATCACTTATGAAATTACAAGGATTTTAAGAGCTCTGTGCCAAGAACCAGGGCAGAGACCAAATATATATTTGCTATTATGTTGAAATGACCAAGAGCATACATATGGAGTAGTCTCTTTCCAAAATTATTTTATAATAGGCTATAAGTACTCTTGCCTGGAAAATCCCATGGACGGAGGAGCCTGGTAGGCTGCAGTCCATGGGGTCGCAAAGAGTCGGAGACGACTGAGCGACTTCACTTTCACTTTTTACTTTCATGCATTGGAGAAGGAAATGGCAACCCACTCCAGTGTTCTTGCCTGGAGAATCCCAGGGACAGGGGAGCCTGGTGGGCTGCCGTCTATGGGGTCGCACAGAGTCGGACATGACTGAAGCGACTTAGCAGCAGCAGGAGCATGGTTTCTGCTTAGTCTTTCTGTCTCTCACGGTCTCTCTGTGTCTTATCATTTGCTCTGGAGGAACAAGCTGCTGTATTTTGAACAGCCCCAGGGAGAGACCCAAGTGGTGGGGAACTGAAACCTCCCGTTGATACTCAGTGAGAAACTGACCAATGGCCATGCAAATGAGATTCAGAGTAGATTCCCCAGCCCTAATGAAAAAGTTTGATGGCTGTGTTCCCAGACAGCTTGACTGAAAGCATGTAAGAGACCTTGGCCCAGGTTTACCTAGCTAAGCCACTCTTGGATTCCTGATCCTCAGAAACTGTGAGATGATACATGTTCATTGATTTTAGCTGCTATGTTTCAGAAGTTTGTTATGCAACAATAGAAACTAATACACCACAGGAGCAAAGTCCTTGAGAAGACAAAGTTACAAAATTATACACAGCAAAAGTAGATACATTGGCTATTACTAGAGACTGGAATGTGTCAATCCTTTTTTTCACAAGAGATAAAATAGAGCATATACACAAGATTTTGTAGGTACACTTATTGGATCATTTAGGAAATTTAAATTTTATTGATTGTTTTCTCTAAGCATGAGATAAATTTTAAGTAACAACAGATAATTAATGGAGGTGAAAGGGATGGAAATTTTAAAATTGTAGAGAAAAACTATAAAATAGTCATCTAGGAAAGTGGCAAAGAAACTTAGCAGCAAAATAGAATAGAAATGGGGCTACTGTTGAACTTTGTTGATGATTCCTGTCTTGTATTTAAAGTGACATCAAACAACAAACTGTGATTTTTCTCCAGCAATATTTAGTGGCTTGGGTTCAGCCATAAAGGAAACAGATACCTGGGTTTAACTAAAGCCCACATTTGCTAAGTGAATGCAATGGAAAAAGAGAGGCCAGGGATGTGAGGGTATTTACAAGGGAAGGGTTTCTGTCCTGGTGCCAGGAGTCCCTTTGTCCAGGGAAATGAAAGGACAAGAGGATTGCCAGCAGTGAACAAGTGGTAGAGTACAAGTTAGTGAACTGGAGCTCTCGTAAGAATGGTTGCACAAAATAGTACCTAGGTAAAAGAGCAAAGGGCTTCCCACATCAGTGGTAAAGAACCCACCTGCCAAAGTAGGAGACCCGGGTTCAATCCCTGGTTGAGAAGATCCCCTGGAGAAGGGAATGGCAACCCACTCCAGTAGTATTGCCTGGGAAATCCCATGGACAGAGGAGTCTGGTGGGCTACAGTCCATGGGGTCACAAAAGCGTCAGACATGACTGAGTGACTAAACAACAACAAAAGGGCAAAATGAGTTAAGCTAATGAAGAGAAGGTCCATGTGAATACAGAGATGTAGGATGTGGTAACGAAATGTGTAGCTGAGATGGGCTGGGGTGGGAAACTACTGAGGTTTGCAAGGGAAGGATGACTAGCAGAGTTAAGTACATAAGTTGAAGAGGAAAAAAAACAGTTCCTGAGCTGCAAGTACTTGCCCAGAATGTAGACTGATGGACTTTATTCAACCGCAAGAGTAAACGAGCCAAGGATATTGCAGTTCCTCGAGGAAGTAGAGTTAAAGATCTCAATGGAGGGAAAACTGTACATAAAATGATTCTTGTATCTTGGTAGTGGAAACCAAACCTTACTTTAATGACCTTATCCTGAGGAAACTCATGAGCAAATGAGTAAAGGGTCACTGGAGGCCAAATCACATACTGCTTCTCAAGATTTGCTTTGGGCAGGGGCTTACAACGTAGTTGGATACAAAGAGCGAAGTCAGGAAGGAAGAAGGTAAAATAAATTGTCACATTGTGGTATAGAAAAGACATTCTTGTTTCTGTATGAGTTAACTTTAATTCATAATTCATTCTAACTAAAATAGTCTGTTTGTGGCCTATCAAATGTACATTGTATATCTGCTTTAATTATTAAAGAAAATGGCACACTAACCAGAAAAATGTCCATGTTAAAAATAAAAATTAAATGCTCCTCTTCCCGAGATGCCAATGATGGTACTCCTTTGATTATGAGACTCCCTTTCCAGGAACCAAGGCCATATTGTACAGGCTGTTTGTATACAGTCTATTTTTTTGAAACCTTGAAGAAATGTAGCCTTATTTATTGTTCTTTGTTCTGACAAGATATAAAACTGTGCTGAAAACCATGCTTCCCCGGAGCAGTTTCTCAGAGGAAACTGGGAAGCTGGCTTCTGGGCCATAAGCCTCAGTTTGGCTCAAATAAAACTATTTTCTTAGTATTCATTGTTAACTGATTATTTTTATTGACAGAAGGAATCTAAATGACACAACCAAGGATTATCTCAAGCCTGTGACTGTGAGAATTTTAGGTGTTGTTGACTAAACTTTTCCATTGATTTTGAGCAAGTCATGTGGTTCCCCTCAGCAGTGGCTCTGATCTAGGATAAGTTTGTTGGAGTTGGACCAATCTAGTAACAAACTAATTATATTAATCTCCTGGCCTCTGACTTCTATCATTTCCCAAAAAGTTTGGGCTGTCTCCCCTAGAAAGGGCAGTGGAAATGGTGATCAACAACATGAAGTAGTACTTGGTTAGATTCATAGTTGGAACTTTATGTCACATGATCAGATTAATGTGATAATCAGATCAGAGCAACGATTCTCATTCTCATTGGGGACTTATTGGTGAGTATGGAGAAAAATGTGTAAAATTTCAAAAAACATATTGAGTCTCATAATAGTCCACTCTCCATACTCACAGATTCATTTTATATAAGGGGCTTGAGCATTTGTGGAATTTGGCAACCATGTTGGATTCTGAAACCAATCCCCTACAGATACCAAGGGAGACTAGGTAATTTCATATTGAGAACATAAAAAATATATTCACCTACTATTGTACAATCTTTAGGTCATGTAAAAAAGTATAAAAATCATAAAACAAACAGCCAAGTATACATTACTCATTTAAGAATTAGGGACTTTAGAGGAAATGCTTTCAGTTTTTCACTATTGAGAATCTTTGCTGTGGATTCATCAAACATGGCCTTCATTATGTTGAAGTAGGTTCCTTTCTCTGGAGGAGGGCATGGTAACCCACTCAAGCATTCTTGCCTGGAGAATCCCCATGGGTAGAGCAGCCTGGCAGGCTATGGTTCATGGGGTTGCAAAGAATCAGACATGACTGAGCGACTAAGCACAGCACAAAAGAGATTCCTTTCTATGCCCATTTTTGAAGAGTTTTTATCATAAATGGGTGCTAAATTTTGTTGAAAGCTTTTTCTGCATCGATTGAAATGATCATAGGGTTTTTACCTTTCATTAATATTACACTGATTGATTTGCATATATTGAAGAATTCCTGCATCCCTGGGATAAACCCTATTTGATCATGGTGTATGATCTCTTTACTCTGTTGTTGAATTGTGTTTGCTAGAATTTTGTTTAGGATTTTTGCATCTATGTTCATCAGTGATATTGGCCTGTGATTCATGTTGATGTATGGCAGAAACCAATGCAATATTGTAAAGCAATTATCTTTTAATTAAAAATAAATAAGTTAAAAATAAGAGTTAGGGACAACAAATATAATTGAAACTCTAAGCCATATGAACCCAATCACTTTTTTCCTAGAATTAGCGCTTGCCCTAATCTTGTCTGTCATCCCCAAGCCCTTTCAAGTTTTGAAAGAGTAATAAACAAAATAGTCTTTGTTTCATGTTTCAAAACTATCGAAATGATTTCACATACTATGTAGCCTACTGCAAATTTTTACTGTCTTAATTATTAGGTTTTTAGATGTTTTCATATTGTTACACATAGCTATGATTCATTTTGACTGATGAATATTATTTCCAGTATTTGCAAAAAGCACAGTTCATGTATCTGTTCTGCTGATGAGCATTTAAATTATTTAGTTTCTGCATATCACTAGTGATACTACAGTGAACATTTTTAGAATTTATCTAGGTGCACACGTATGATGGTGAAATTGTCACATCCTCAGGTAGGCATATTTTCAAATTTCTTATATTTTTATAAATTGCTCTCTAAAATGGTTGTACAAGTTTCCTTCCCCTCCATGAAGCAACTTATGACAGTGTGTTGATTGACATCCTCTCCAGTACTTTCAAAATGTTAGTCTGATACTTCTGAAATGAGATCTTGTTCTTTTAATTTGGAATTACTACACAAACATAATTTTAATAGTAATAAAAAAACAAACTCCAGAGAGTAAAACTCAACAACCATTTTTGCCTAGTAGGATAACTCAATAGGCTGTCTCTGAGATCCTCAAGTGATGGGTGAAGAAGGCATGGTCCCCTAGAGAAATGTGTGAAATTGTCTGAGGTGGGGCTCTGGTGTTTTATTTATCTTGGCTTGGGAAAATGGTGGGGAAAAGTTCAGCAGAGAGAGCAAAGCCCAGTGAAATTGTATTGGGTCTATTACTATAGGATAAAAGAAAGACAAAGTTGTATACAAAAGAGCAGAGTGATTCAGAACTAAAAGGGGAAAATGAGAATTAAAAGAGCTTCAGTAAATTAAGGAGATTACTGCTGTTTCCTTAGAATTTGCCTGTTTGAATCCTGTTCTCTTAAGTTTACCATTTATGTCACCAGGGCCTCCAGTTATGACCTACTTAGAGCAAATGACTTCTTGATAATAATCACAGAATCATGGAGTTGGTAGGAATCTTAGGCATTATTTTACACAGAAAACTGAAGTATAAAGATAAGTTACACACTCACATGAACAGGTTTTAATGAAACAACTGAAGAGAGAGACAATTATGGTCTTCGACTAATGGGTCCAAGTTTTCTGGAGTACTAACCTGATCCCTAAGATAGAAGAAAGATCCCCATTTTGTGCTTAAATTTGTGATACAGTGTTTGAGAGCACAGATTTGGAAACAGAGAGGCCTGGCCATGATCCCAAGCTCAGCAAATGTTAAAGGTATGATCTTGATCAATCCATTTGACTTCTTCAGCTTCAGTTTCCTTATTTGTAAAATAAGGGAGGTTTTCATTTCTACACACACATTGTTCTTATGTTATGAGAATGAACTGATAAAGCCATTTTAGTCTCTGACAAACATTAAGCAATGATAAGTGGTTGATGTTACATTTTTAGCACCTCAATGTTTGAGATACAAAGTAGTCATTTTGGTGTTCTGACTTGAGCTGCCGGTGGAACAAAGAGGAGAGTTTGGTTAGTTAAACAAGTCAGCAGTAGCTGGTCTAGGTCTCTATCACAACACATCACGCATGCTTTTGACTGTTTAACCTGAATTTGGAGAATTTTTTTGAACTTCAACGATTTAAAATTTTCCTTATTTACTCAGGTATGTGTCTCTATTCCAATGAATCTGTATTTATATACTTTGGAGACTTCACAAAACATGGAAACTGAGTTGTCTCCCTACTTTTCAAATCTTTTATTTCTCTAAAGTGTGTGCAGCTAAAATTCTTTCATTATTTTTGAAGGAGAATCAGTGGCCATTTGAAAAAGAATTATAAGTTTTTACTTGGGTATGGCATCCCTTTTACCTATTTCCCTCGTCACATGAATTTACCATTATTTTCCTCTTGCTTTTATATCTGTTGCCAGCTTCTGCTTCAAGATGGCTGAGTACTTATACGCACATAAGTTTACTTTTACACTCTTCTAAAATTATATTGGAAAAAAACCCCTCAAAAACAAAAAATAGAGTAAATCTAAAGCAGTGCAGGGAAAAATAACCATCAGTAGACAATAATATTGTGAAAGTTGTAAAAGTTCTGAAGATGATAGATAAGACTTTTTTAAACTTAACCCAATAGAACCAAAGAACTGGTCACATAATATAATATAGAATCACTGAAATGGTATGCTTCCCCAGAATGGCTCTGAGTCAGAATCATGACTAGGGTGATGTGAATGAGACAAATGAGGAAATTGCCTTTGGAAAAGTTGCAGAATTTGAGGGGTGCCCAAAACTCAGTAATTAGAAGGAATAATATTTTTAAAAATAAAAACTAATGCCAAAATTCCATTGTTAAAAAAATATCAGTATGACTCATTTTTCCTTTAGCCTCACACTCCAGTGTAGCATGGAACTGTGAATGATCCTGTCTTCATTTAAAGTTTGATATTTTATCCATCCTAGATTTTTGTTTTATTTTTGATCCTTTTAAAAGAGTACACTAAAATATTATTTATCTTGATTACTGTTTTAACATCTACTTAAACTTGTATATCTACAGTAAATCCTCAATCACCTTGTATGCACCCTTAGTCTCAGCTGTACCCTGAGTATTCTTCAGATCAGAAGCAGCAGGAGAGGGCTCTGAGAAAAACTCTGAATATTACTTAAAGGATTGTGAATCACTGGGCTTGACCCAATACATAATGCACTGACTCTGGTGTTTTTCCTCAGGATAAATGGAGAGATAAGTTCTTGAATAAGTATGGCAACTTTTCCTCGGGGAACTTACACGGTTGGCTGTGAGGTTACAGTAAGAAACAGAGCAGGAGTCTAAATAACTTTCACAATAGATAAGAATTACCTGTATACAAAATATAAGCTCCCCATGTATCTTTAAAATAAAACCAAATCAACAATGTGTTCACTGGTCCCACACACTCAGTCCTTTCTTATTTATTTGCTATAGCTGAAAATGACCTGTAGACTGAACACGTATTCCTTTTCTGAAAAACAGTGATATTTACTGGAACTGAGGAAGATCTCTGTAGTCTTTAGTATAGATCAATCACAGGAAGAAGAAAAAAGCCAACACAGTATAAAGATATACCTGAAACATGTAAAGGATAAATTCTCACCTGAGAAAGTAAAGTTGACAACAGAAATAGAAGGGAATTTGAATTGTTTCTATTCCCAGAGAGATTTGACAGGATATTAAATTCATAGTATAACAGGCTACTTTGCCAAAAGGGTAGTGAGAGTGTGGGAAATTTTACTGCAAATTCCTTTTAATTTCAATATAAAATCAGAAGAGTAGTCAAATAGGAAAGTCAGAATCTGAACATGTTTCACTGATTCAAGGATAGTTTTGCTCCTTACAGAATCCCCAGCACCTGGATGAGTTCAGTACGTGCTGATCTCGTCTTATCGGAACAACAGGCAAGAGTTACAGTAGTAAACTGTGACATCATTTTCAATTGTTTTCTACCCTCTCTCTTGGCATGTGACCTGAAGCACTATTTTACCGGAGAAGCATACATCCCAATTCCCTTGATATCAGGGACATGTGACATGTATTGGCCAATGGGAAGTGAGCAGATGTGAAACATACTATGTCTAAGTTTTGAAAGCTTTGAGTGCCTTAGTTCTTTGTATGTATTTATTTATTCTGTTCACCAAAAGAATGGCAGGTCCTAAAAAGGGATTGCTCCTTCAGTCCAGATTCTGAAATGAACAAGATAAATGCAGTAAAGCACATTCAGTCTGCAACCTTCAGAGATAACATGAAACATAAGAAGAGAGAACTGAGCTTTTTGTGGTGAAACACTGAGGTTTGGAGGTTATTTGTCATCAAAACAAGGCTGATTATTACAGTTAACTGATTCACTTTGATGTTGTTTACGCAAATTTATCTCAAAATCCTTGTGTTACTAATACATGGAACTTACTAGTGAAATATTAATAGAGTTAGAATTACCTATTTGAAAAAAAAATTAGGACCAAAAAAATGTGACCAACCAAAAATGTAATCAGGAAAGGTAAATGTTAACCAGCAAAATAATAAGAAGCAAAATAGAATAAGAGAAAAATATAACAGAAGATAGTAGAAATAAATACAAATATTTTAATGATAACAATTTTAATATAGCATATTAAAATTCCTTATTAAAAGACAACTAATTTCAGATTGAGTATTTGCTATTGAGAAATAAAACTTAAAATCTACTAATGTAAGCACTGGACTATTTCATCTGAGATTAAAACTCTTAGTAATCCAAAGTTAAATTTTAGCGAGTACTGAAAATATTTATGAAACATCTAAATGTTTTAAAAAAGTACTCAATATTAGTCATTTCTATTACTCTCACCTATCTTCTTAACAAGAAAAAAATATATGTCCAAATACATATATATACATATATGCACGTATATATATATATATGTCCTAGAAAACCTCTGAAGATAAAAAGTTTTCCCCTTAATTGTTCTTTTATATTGTTTACCTAAATATGGCTGGCTAAGTTGCATAATACTCTCAGAGATACAAAGACATGAAGAGGGAACAAATATTCCATCCTGGTTAAGAAGAAAACTATACTCCTTAATCACCAGTTATCCAGGCAAGAAACAAACAAACATCCACATAGACATAAGAAAGGATTCTCACTCTTGTGGCAAAACAGAACAAACAAAACTGAAAAAACTGTACACAAAATTTGGTTCAAGTTTTGGTTCAAATTTTCTAAACTCTACTCAGAGTGAACACGTAGCATCTCAACATAGTTATTAGCAACATTACCTTTCACCTTCAAAATTTCCCTAGTTTGGTTGATAAATTCATGGTATCCATGTATCAACCTTAATGCGATTTATTACAGTATGTATAATAAATGGAAATAGAACTACAGATATTGCAGTTAGGGAGTTTTACTCTTCTTCATAATAGTGTGCTACAGAATCCTGGGGGATTCAGAGAGGAAAATGGTAGGTACACAAAATGAGTCATTAATTGCCCTGTAATCTAGATCCATTATAGTCATTAACTTTCTGTTTTAGTTTAGTCATCTGTAAACTAGAGATAACATATAATTTTAGTAACTTCATAACCATTCCTCTAAGACTTGGATAATATGACATGGGACCATTTTGCACATCATAATGCTTTAAGCATTTAAAATATATTTTTATTGATAATCTAAACTATTTATTTAGAGTACTTAGCACTGTCTCTTTTTCTCTTTGGCAGCTGTGTGTGTAGATTCAAGATCATAAAGTCTTGAAATAATGACATAATAAACTTTTTGAGTATACATTATCTTTAAATCTAAGTTTTGCGTTTAGTTAATTTTAACAGTAGGAAAACTCATATGGCATTATTTCATTCCTATTACTTACATAGATTTCCTTCTTAAGGTACAACCTGGAGAAAAGTAAAAAAGACCACTTTACTCTCTTGAAGTCAATTTCTCCTAACATGGAAATAGGCCCAAATTTCTCAAAGTTTAGCTGCAAGCAGAAGACATTCACAGAGGTTTCTCTAATTTTCCTGGAAATGAATGGTGTGTGTTACTTGGTGTGTTCTTATTATGATGAAAGAAACCTTCTTCATTAGTGACTTTTAAATTAATGACTTAAAGAAAGATGTAATAAGTAGCAATGAGAATCAGGTTTTAGTTTTTATCTCCCTTCTATGACTAATCTCAAAAGTCTTAAATTAATTGTCAAAATTCTTACAGCCTAGCTTTCCACCTACCAAAATAGCATGAGCCTCTATATTTAATGGATAGCTTGTTTCAACAAAACTTTTAAATTATTTCTTAAACTCAGAACACTCACATTTGACGTGAGAGTTGATTTCACTTGGTTCTGCTGGCAGGGCCATCTCTTTTCCTCTTGAAGAGTACAATTTCTCTAGCTTTGTCTCATCCTGCATAATTCTAGGAGAAATTTCACAGGGAATAAATATTACAGAGATGAAGCATGTTTGCTTTGTTCTCAACCCTGCATAAATCACTGGCTTTAGTAGTTCCAAAACACTATTTGTATTATGTAAATAAAGATGCTACTTTTGCAACATTGTTTTGGAGATTTCTGTATAACAGTGCACTTTAAAAAACGTAGTAATTGCTATCATTGTGTACAATGACCGAGTAAGCTACTGGCATTGATAACACTCTCCAGAAAGCCTGAATTAAACATCTTTATTGTTGAGGAATACACAGAAAGAGAAAAATCCTTCTATGTGGCATGAGGGCAAAGGAGGAAATATTCCCAGAGCCACAGGGAAGTATTGCTATCAAAAATAGTCATTTTTACCATTTAAGATCAGAGAAAAGACAACAAACCTGCCACAACCAACAAGGCGATCTTTCCAAAGTAGCTAGTCTCTCTAAGAATAATGATAATGAGCAAACTCAGAAAATCTCAGATCCTTCCTTGGTAGCTCTCTGGTTGAGAAATAGATCTACAAACTCTTTCTGGTACACTTAAGAACTACTTTGAAATATGGCAGTCTCAACAGGGAAGGATGTTATTCCATCATTATTGCTGCAGTGCAACTGATGAGAGGAAAGTAAAGGCTGTTCCTGAAAGAGTTAATTCTGTGCCTCTCCTTACACCTAATTAACAACAGGAAGGCCTTAGGCAAGAGAGAAAATAGGACTTTAGGGATTATGTAATCTCATCTGATTCCAAGTAAACCCAAGGAATACCTGTCAACCAGACAGACAGCAGTAACAGCTAGGACTTGCAATCTGATTTTTAAAACCTTCAGTGGGGAAATAGATGTGAATGCAGAAAAGGAATTTGCTTCAGTTAAGCTTCAGATTTCCAGAGGGTCATTAAATTAAATTCATAATCACTGAGAACTCTAATCGGTATTTGTTTTTGCATTTAGTAAAATCTCACTAATTTGGACTAAGGAGAAAGAATAAAACTTTTGAATTAAAGAATATCTTTAAAGAAATGATGAGGTCCTGAAACTAGGTAAACAGAATATGGCCTCAGGGGATTTAATAATGATGTAAAGTTAGAATATCAAGGTAAAGTTAATTTATTACTTGTTTATAAGGGCAAGAGGTGATAGCTATCTACAGGAAGGGTTGTCATGCAGCAAAAAAGGCCAACTTGTTTTACACTGCTCCAGAAGGCAGAGTTAAAATTCATGGGTTGAAGTTTCAACGAGCTGATTTTGGCTTTCTACTGAATATGAATTTACTGTTTCCCATGAGGAAATGAACCTCCTGTCATGTAAAGTAGTCCAGCTACCCAATGACCATCTGTAAGGGAGACTGTGAAAAGAATTCTTGTATTTGAGTTAGATCAGTGCTTTAAACTTTTTTTTTTGCAACAGAAATTTTGAAAAATTGAAATCGTACTCAGAATTTTAGAATATAAAACAGATGAAAGAGTTGAAATGATTCCTGGATGAGTTAGAATTTTGAATACTTGAGAATATATCATGGTTCATGTAATTGTGCCAGCTCTTTACTGGAGCCCTTATGCCTCACAAAGAACGGAGAGAAAGCTCTCTCCAGATCACTGGTTTTCTGATAAAGAATAAGAGTTTCCAGGTACTGGGGATGATCATTTAATTGAAAAGAAACAAACAGAAAGGCCAATGTTCCCTGAAAATGTATTCCTTATAACTTACTTATTCTAAGTAAAAAAGCAGTTACCTTGAACTTATAGGTGAACTAAATGAGAATTTCTGAAATGATGACCATGTCACAATCTAGTTTCAGAAATGTGGAAATTTTCTAAGCAGAGGTTTAATAATTGTGGTAGCCAGCCTCCAAGGTGGCTCTCAAAGGTTTTCATCTCCGGCTGTTCACGCCCTAGTGAGGTCCCTTCCCAGAGTGAATCAAGGCTTGTCAGTAGAATACTGCAGATGAGATCATGTGTTTTCTGAGGCTAGGTTATAAAACAAATCATAGATTCTAACCTGGCCCCTTGGGTCATTTGCTCTGGGGGAAACCAGCACTGTGTTGTGAGTTCACTTGAGCTGCTATGTGGAGAATCACAGTGACGGGAGCTGAGGCCTCCCACCAACAGCCATGGGTCTGAGAGAACCTGCAAGCAGATCACATAGCCTTCTTTAACTTTCAGAAGGCTGCAGGCTAGCTGACATCTGACTGGGATCTGTGAGAGATCCTGAAATAGAACAGCTCGGCAAAGCAGCTCTACAACTTCTGACCCAAAGAAACTGTGAGATAATAAGTGATTACTGTTGTTTTTAAGACACTGTTTTGTGGTAATTTGTTATGCAGTCAAAAAATAGTAATAATTAAGCATCCACTTCCTGGAGATTTTTTTTCTAGAGTCATTCCCTTTTCATTATGACTGAGGAGATAGCCTCAAAAATCTATAAGCATCATGAAAACATGGGGCCACTTTTTTTTTTTTTTTTTTTTTGAGCACCAGTATCCTCAGTAACTAGTTCAGTTCCTGGAGAAGGTTTCCATAGAGTCCATACAATTTTACTGAATAGATGAACAAATCAACAAGACTGAAAATCTTTGGAAGTTAAAATTAACAAGGTCAAATTGAGTTATTCAATAGCTGGTTTATGATTTGTTTTATTATAAATCTCAAATTTTCATTTAAAAAATTAAATACTTTTTTGAAGGAGAAGGTAAAGAATTTTCTTAAATTAGTAATTAAATTTCTATGAAATATAAATAACATGTGGACTATAGTCAGGAAAGGCATTCTAATGTGGTATGATTAAGCTCAAAGCAACTGAACAGTATATGCCCTTCCCTTTGCCTGAAATGAATCTTGCTTCCTTTCTCCAGATTTCATTCCCTCGTGCTGCAGCCTCAGCGAGCTGTAGCTCAACCTGCAGAGAAGACTCCCCTGATTCCTTTTGTCTGGACTTGGTGTCATAGAGCATTTGCAGAATGGCACATTCAGTTTTCCAAAACAGCTTTCCTGTTTTTACAAAAAATAGTACATGCGTATTTAAGAAGAGTAAAATAATATAGGATAATGGCTACTAAACTGTTCTCACCCCCAGGCTATTTAAATGAGCGATCTTTAAATTTTAAGTCGTCATAACCAACAAGTCTAAAAGCATAAGATGCAGCTACAAACTCTTGTATAAGTTTATGCAGAAAAGCACACTCTACATAATAGCAAAAAGACATTTTTAAGACTAGAACTCTCCTAACTGCCAAGATTCATTTTCTTTCCCTGTGGCTTATAATCTTCCTTCCTTCCCCTGTCATACTGATTTAACTCCAACAGGTGGATTATTTTAATTGTGTTTTTGAGAAGTCTTCATTTTTGCAATATGAATGACATTTTATTCTCTGAAACTGTGTCTGTGTGTGTGTTAGTCGCTCAGTTGTGCCTGACTCTTTGGGACCCCATGGACTACAGCCCACCAGGCTCCTGTGTCCATGAGATTTTCCAGGCAAGGATACTGGAGTGGATTGCCAAAACTGTGTCTAGGCTCAAGTAAATTCACTAATAGGACATTCTGTATGTAGGAATGAACATTTCCTACACATGTAGCTTATATACACTGATGATTACTTGACTTGTATTTACCACCTTATGGGAACACCAAATGCTCAGGATGCCAAAATTATTTAGGTCAACAGACATTTGCTGCACAGTGACTAAATGTGAGGCCTTAGATTAGAAAGACAAGGAGGGTAAATGCCCTACCTTCAAAGTAATTAGAGGTTAAATAATTAAAAGGAAATATATCAATCAAGGCTGTGTGAACTTTTTCTTAAAAACTTTTTAAGTAGCTGGACATTCTCTAAGATACAGGTCATGGCAAGGGAATTCTGCCTGCTCAGGAATATGGTACAGAATGATTTCCAACTGGATTATATTGGTTACTGGACAATACCAGGAAAGTCTCAACTCAGGGATAATTGACTGTGTATTAGAATATTTGAATTTTTTTAACTCATTCAGCATGATAATGGAATAACTTACTTGAACTCTTTCAGATATTTAGGTGACAATTTATTGCAACAAATATGAACATTTAGTTGATAGAAAAGAATTTGCAGACCAAGTCTGTCTTTGTCTAAATAGCTAAGACCTCAATAGAAACACCTTTCCCTCTTCAATATGTTAAGAAGGCCACAGTAAGCTGCTCTATGAACATACCATTTCCAAGCTGAGTTTATCAATACTCTACAGATTTGGCCTGAAATAAATGGTCCCTTCTTTTAAAAAGGGTATTCCTAGATACTGGCTTATAAAGTGGACAGTTGAAAAGTAAAATTATGACAGCCTGTCATCTGCCTAGACAGGGTCAAAAGTGGGCAAAGAATAGAGTAGAGTGTAATGAAATACCTATTTTTTCTAGGGAGCACTGAATAAAAGGCATGGCAGATAGGAAAGCTAATAAAAAGAGGCATTGCTATTACTTGAATTTGGTCTGACATCTAAATTTTAAAATGAACCAAGTATCAGGATTCAGGACTAACTAAAAATTATACACTTTAAAAATTTCAAAGTATTTTTCTAACTAAAACATGTGTCATTCAAAAATCACCCCATTTCCTCTGTGGATATGCACATAGAACACAGTGATGGTAAGAGAAATGCTACAGGAGCATGCCTATTTCTTATTTAGAAAACTGTGTTTAGCACAGCAAAGAAAAGAGTAAATCCTGTATTTGCCATTATAATAAAGCTGATAATAATAGTTCTTAAATGGGCTTTTTGTACTCAAGTCTTATGTTTCCAATTTGCCATGAATGATAACTTGAATCAATATCTAGAGAAGAATAAGTTCAGATGGTGGAGACTCTTATCTTTATTTTCACAGGTATATATTGATGTGCACATTACTTTCATTCTTTCATCTAAATTGAATATGTAAAATTGAATATCTGAATAAATAGGATGTCAGGAAGAAAAAGGTAGCTTGAATTCTAATCAAAATAGAAGAAATTTTATTAATGAAATTGGAAAGAATATAAGCACAAACTATTTTAGACCTAAAATACATGGCTCATGTGGTTTACTCACAGATAGTATAGGCAATTATGGCTTTGAAGAATGCATACAAAAGAAAATGTACTTATTTTACGTAAGCTCTACGGAGTTTGAAATAACAAGGAAACCACAGATTTCCTTTTTATTGTTCAAAATGGAAATAGAGCCTCATATTTTTATCTAATAAATACCATATATTTTGACTATTGAGTCTCCCTCATATTTAAAATTATGGATGCAGTAAAGCAGTTAGAATCATGTGTCCCAGACATCTTAGAATTTGAGTTTTGGAAGAACAGTAATGATCATGTTATGCTTCCCTTGTGGCTCAGCTGGTAAAGAATCTGCCTGCAGAGGGAGACCTGAGTTTGATTCCTGGGTTGGGAAGATCCCGTGGAGAAGGGAAAGGCTACCCGCTCCAGTATTCTGGCCTGGAGAATAATTCCATGGACTGTCTAGTCTATGGGGCTGCAAAGAGTCGGACACAACTGAATAACTTTCACTCCCACTTACGTTGCCCTACCATGCCATAGAGAAGGCTCACAGAGGTTACAATGAGTATCCAAAGTCACTGAGCTAGTTAGGGACAAATCCAGGGAGAGAACCTGGCACGTGTTCCATTATCCTGGCTTGATCTAAGATCGGTACTACCTAAGGCAATGCCTATAGTTTTGTAGTTCTATCAACATGTTAGGAAAGCATTGTCCTAAACTGCCCACCCTGGCCATGCATAATAACTGCTTGCTGAGTTATCTTACAATGGGAGGTCCCGATAAGGAACATGAAATAACAAGCTACTGCCAGTCAGAAGAATTTGGGAGGGGACAAAAGGAAGGAGGAGATGCCAGCCCATAACCTCCCAGAAACCTTTGAGCTGGTCCTGACTGAGACATGAACATACCACCAGGAAGGACCCTGAGTCAGATCAAATTTGGGCACAAGCAAGATGACTGGTTCAGAGACAACCCAGAATATAATCCCATTACCATAAAAGCTAAGGCTGTGAGCCTTGCTGCAGAGAAGTTCTCCTGCATCACCATATTCCACTGCTCTCTGCCCAGACTTCCCTTTCCAATAAAGTCTTTTGCTTTGTCAGCATGTGTGTCTCCACAGACTATTCATTTCTGAGTGTTAGACAAGAGCCCACTCTTGGGCCCTGGAAGAGGTTCCCCTTCCTGCAACAAATGGAGCTAAACTTACAATGATTGTTCTGGTTCACAATAAGGAGACCATCTGAGGTCATCATATTTTTGTCTATAGTGCTTTGCAGATCAGCACATTACTGGAATGCCATTAAACTGCAAAGGGTGGGGGGAACTTTAAAAACGAATCATTGACTGTTTAGGGAAAAAAAAAGAAGACAAAGCTCTCTGAGCCAGCTGGAACTTTCATTAGGCCCTGGGCAGATGCTTCAAAGTCAAGGCATGCATCCAACGAAAGCACCACATCATTTTCTCTTCAAATTGTCCTTTCTTTGAGGGATAGAGAATGCAAATCACCTAACCAAAATGCAGAGTTGCGAGGCAATGCAGGAATTGAAAAGAGAGAGTTGGGATTAGATACTGCACCAAGTAATCTACTTCCCCATAACGGATGCACCATCTTTCAAGCTATTTGTGTTGCCTGAGCAAGGCACTGAATTTTTGTCAATCTGCTTTAATTAATCTTGCCATAGTCCTATCATGAGGTGGGTGAACTTCTAAACATTAAACAGTAGAATTACTCACCAGGCGGCTTTTCCCAAACACCCCCAGCCCCAATTAAAGAGCTATATTTTGTTTGGGTTTCCTCAAATGGCACTCTTGTTAACACTCATCAAACACAGGAAAAATAAAACAGCAATTTAACTGCACTTGCAGTGTGAAAGGCTTGTGCAAATAATCAGCACATTTCTAACTGGTTAGTAATAGGCAGAGTGCAAAAAACAAATGACCAGATTTATACCACTGTGCAGATCTGAAAGCAACATTATAGCCGAAATATATTCATTTACAATTTAAAGCAAGCCTTTCAGTGAATAATTGTTTACATAATAGTGAAGAGCGCTTGTGCTGCACAACTGGTATCCATTTACAATGTGTTAACCAAATAATGCATGTTTACAAAAGATTTTGGGTTTGTTTTTGGAGAAAAGAGTCATGGTACCCATGCCAACAAAAGCAGAGCAGTATATACAGTTAGTAAATCTTTTCTTAGCTGCAAAATGAGTGTCAAGTTGCTTGAGCTCATAAACTACGTCAGCATAAGTCACTCATTAAAATTGATGTGTGAAGGTAGTATTCTCAAACAGCAGGTTGCTCTGTTTCTTATTTTTTTAATCAGCCAAATAATGAGCTGCGGTAGAGTTGCTTAACCAGGCCAAAGGAAGAAGAAAGCGGAATCATCTTCAAACGGCCATCCCTGGATTTAATAGCCTACAACAAAACCCTAAGCAGGTCAGCTTCATGGTTCAGCAGTTCCTAAAAGCCTTGTCTTCTTCTCCCAAGCTTATCAGTGACGGCTGGTGTATAAGAGCTCCCAATGAGAACTGATTTACAGCACTGAAGGGCTTTGTGGTAACAAAGGCAGGCCAGGGTCCCCGAGAGCTTTCTGTACTTTTCAGATCCCAGAAGATGATGTGGTTCTGTGATAGTAATCTCTTACACTTTACCATTGACATAAACAGGTCACAGTGCCTACAAAAGCTTAAGCAGGAGTCAGGAGCAATCTCTCTCTCTCTCTTTTTTTCTGGGTCAGAGTCAGATTTTATCGAGTCAAGCTATCTAACTGAACACAAACCACGCCATACGACCCAAATGTTGTGCATTAAAAATGAAGCAGAATGGGGCCAGGTTTGTCTCAGGCTAGTGCTGCTACAGGGATAAGTTTCAGACATCACCTGAATACAAAATTATTTTTTTGCTGCATTGACAAAAGTCTCACTTTTCAAGGAGGAAAGAAAAACGTTGAGAATAAAAAATAACAACAACGCACATACAATTCTAGTTTCAAGCTAGATGTATCTGTTGTGAAGCCACATGTTGGCTAAATAGGAAAAGTCAGGTGAGCTAAAGTCTCATGGCAGTCTGGTTTAAACCATGGCTACACAAACCAGAGCCCTGTCCAGATCTCAGGAAAGTGAATTATATATAATAACACTTACAGTTTCCTAGTACTATTAGATTTGCCTTCTTACATAAATGCTTAAGTTATGATAAAAAACAGGGCCACGTCAGTTCCTTTCAGTCTCAGCACATTTGCTATTAGCATAAGAAATGCTGCTTATAGCAGAGCTAGTCGGGCTTGAAATTTCTGAATTAATGGATTTGATTTCCTCTTGAGACAAACCATCAGCCTTGCAGTAATGGAAATAGATATAGTTGGTAAAACAAATAAAAAACTGGCATGCAGATAAAATGGGTTTCAGTTTAAAATAGTAATGTTGTAATTGAAGTGAACAATTACAGGGTTGCTTCTAGGCACAAAAGAAATACCATGAAAATGAAGTAATGTTTTTAAGTGTAGTCATTTCAGGAAAATGCAGATGTCATTGTCTGCCAAGGGGAAAACTATACTTATTCTTCTATACAAAGATCATTTAATAACATTTGGCTAATTTTAATAATAATTGCTAATATTAACCCTATATTTCACCGGGAGTTTGAAGACAAAGGCTCCCCGCCCCTGCCCCATTCTTTCCCTTCAGTTGGTACAGCGCCAACAAGATCAAGTTCCTGTAAAAAGCTATTGGCAATGAACTATCAGAAACCCCCACCCGGAAAGCAGCCTTCTCCTGTCTGACGTCTTATTTCTCTTTCTTTGTCAAGCATCTCGTATCTGAAATGGAGCCCGTTCGCTGGCAACTGAGGTGCAGGAGGAGCTTAGAATAAAGGAGGGATGGAGAGTGGGAAAACCCAGGGCAGGGAAATAGAAGTAGGCCCTGGAATGTGTACATCTGATCCCCTTTACTCTTTTTTTTTTTTTCCATCTGTTTCAACTTGTCTGTGAACCATATGAAATTTAGAACAGAAATTTCCATTTTTAGAACTGGAAATCTTTTCATGTTCATACACACACAAACTGAGGCAGCCAAGGCCACAGGATGTCACAGGAAACATAAGTGTCTCATTGAATGTGAAAAGGCAGTGACACAAAGAGGCTTGAACAAAACGCTCAGCTGGGTCCCAGCCCACTGCTTGGCCCTCCTTCCCGCTCCTCGGTTTTACAGCGTCGCAGGAAGAGACACGCGCTCTGTTTCCTCCTCAGGTTTTAGCAATTAAAACAATATTGAAGCTCTGTGAAATTCTATTTGGAAATACACTGTGCTTTGTTCCCTGGGATGCTGACTGCCGCACGCAGCCCGTTTGGCTCATTTGGCATTTCTTTCTCTGAGGGAAACACTTTTCCTGGGTTGGTTGATTTTTTTTTTCCCCATATCACAACACTGAAGAAGCCACAGAGGAGTGAGAAAATGAAAGTCTCTTCTAACAAAGGACTTAGCTGTGACTTCTTAGGAGAAAAGGTTAAATCGACTGGCTGTGTGTCTTAGAGTGAAGTAGGGAGAAGGGCTGCTTCCCTTTTTACTCAGACAGTTAGAATAATTCATTTCCTAACGCAGCCTACCTGTGACAGTCACAGGTGACCTCCCAGCCTGCTAAGCTCGGCTGATTTCTCCTTCCCATTGTCCAAGCACAACTCCTGCCAGAAGACAAATGTACTGCAAGCCGGAGACATATCTGCAGAGCAGGGGGAAAGCAGCCTGTCTACAGATGTCATTTTAAAGCCTCACAAGGAGATTTTACTGCTTTCTTCACACTCTCACACTTATATAAATACACCCACATAGTACAAGCAAGTTCCTGAGACTCCTGAGCATTTCTCTTCCATTAGGAGACATTTTAAAACAAATTAGCACCCTCCCCCAAAGCCTATTGGCCTAAATGTGTTTATTACTTTGTATGTGGTTTTAGAAGTTCTTCCTATAGGCTTCCAGTAAGACTGTTCCTGGCAAATGATGTTCACCCTTCCTCTGCTGAGGAATACACATATCCAACAAAGACTTAGATCTCTTTTTTTTCCCTCCTCTTGACACAGCGGCTGGTGACACATAAATGTACTTTTTTTCTTTTGACAGAGTAATAAAAATCTCATTATCTCTGAATAGGCAGCAATTTCGTTATCTAATCTTTTTACCAAAAGGTTAGTTAATTAATCAGAAACAAATCCTGATTATTATTTCAATAGAATTAGAAAGACAAATCACCAGAGTACAACTAACTAGGGCAGGCCTGCGGTTTCACCTGCCTCATTGCCATGCGGGCCCCGCGATTGTCAGGGTTCCTCCAGGAAGACAGCCTTCGGAACAGCAGCCAGCAGATGGCTGCTCAGAGGCCAGCCTGCCTCGGCTCTCATGCCTGTGATCCCATTACCTCACCGAATCCGTTACCAGGGTAACTGTTAAATTGCTGTGAAAGGCATGGTAATAAAGTAACCTGTCACATTGGCAATAAAAGGAGCAGAATTTTCCTGTTCACTGAACTTTGCAGCTCATCAATACTCACTTGATGGAGAAATTCCCCACTACTCCTGGGTCAGCCACAGGAATCCTTCCATAAGGCTTCTGAAATGCAAACTAAAGTTCATGTAAACACAGGGAAGATATAATTAAAAGCTGTATTCTTAGCTGCCCAGAGCTAATGCTTCCCTCTATTCTGTGGAAGGTTATGGGAGCTTGAAGAACATCAGCTTGCTCCCTTTGTTGTTGTTGTTGTTTAATTTAAAGCATGCCAGATAAAAATAACCTTTGCTGGTGAAAGACAGCTGTGATTAATTCAAGACTGGGAAAACAAAGACCATGCGGAAAAAAAAAAAATCCCTTGTTCCTAAAATGTCTTGCTTTTGCAGATCCTATCTTACCGGCTGTTTTCATTAAAGGGTCATGGTATGTTAAAAATGACTTGAACTTAAGCATTTAAAAGAAAGAATGGAACTCCTTGGTTTTCACAAGCATGAGGAGCTGGAAACAACAACCCATCTCCGACCTCCCCAACACCAGAGAGAGTTAAGGTCCATCAACTATAACTGCAAAGAGATAAATGAAGGCTGAACACACGCACAGGACTGTGTGTCTCCCTTTCCTTCTGGAAATGTCCTTCAAGGGTTTCTATGTCAAGGATTCTAACAGTGATGCCATTGGGTATAAAACTTGCTATAATTAATTGAGGTTCTTTGAGGTAAGAAAAGAGAATAGCAAACACCCTCTCAGCTTTAAAGAATAAGAAATAAGCAGAAAACCCCATTTACTTCAATTACATTCTGCAGCCAGCCCAATGAACATACATGGAAAGTGGGGTATATCTATCTAGCCTCATTATTAGCCATTTGCAGACTTCACGCTTTTGGCTCCATTTGGTGCTGTCATTAATTAGGCAATGTTAACCTTAGAAGACTTTGGAGCTTGCCTATTGAAATAACACTGGGCACGCTTCCTTTCTCCCTCCTTTCCTTTGACTTGCAAGTGCTCACAGCCTGTTATTAAAAAACTGACACTATGTCTTTGACCAGCCAGCAGCAGACATGAACCATACTTCTAGTGGTAATGGCAACCCACGAAAAGGAATGCCTCCAAGCAGGTGTTGTCTTCATCACAGGGTGCTCAGCAGAGCCCTGCTGGCTGGCCACACCACCCAGGGCCTTCCACTGGTGTCGTAGAAATGACGGGCGGTTTTCAGAATGAGGGGGCAATACGTTACGTGTGGAAGAGTGGATTAGTTCCCAGCTAGAATCACTTTCATGCATTGGAGAAGGAAATGGCAACCCACTCCAGTGTTCTTGCCTGGAGAATCCCAGGGACAGTGGAGCCTGGTGGGCTGCCGTCTATGGGGTCGCACAGAGTCGGACACGACTAAAGCGACTTAGCAGCAGAATCAGGGAAATGAAGGCTATGGCTTCATGATATCCAAAATTGTTTTAAAACAGAAATGTTTTCTGTCCTGTTGAAAGTAATTCTCAAATATGGAGTCACAACACACACACACAGGCACACACATACACACCATAATATACAATGTGTTTTTTACTGCCCATAATGTTTAGGAGAGAAAGAAACAGAATTACAGAAGTAACTACTCATAATCAGCTCTAAACTCACCAATGGTACACTATCATCCCTGTGAACGTTTTCCATGGATATCAGGTTAGGAAAAAGTCTTTCTTTTTTAAATTAATTAATTTATTTTAATTGGAGGCTAATTATTTTACAATAGTGTAGTGGGTTTTGCTATACATTGCCATGAATCAGCCACAGGTGTACATGTGTTCCCCATCCTGAACCCCCCTCCCACATCCCTCCCCCTCCCATCCCTCAGGGTCATCCCAGTGCACCAGCCCTGAGCACCCTGTCTCATACATCGAACATGGACTGGTGATCTATTTCATAGATGGTAATATACATGTTTCAATGCTATTTTCTCAAATCATCCCACCCTTACCTTCTCCCACAGAGTCCAAAAGTCTGTTCTTTACATCTGTGTCTCTTTTGCTGTCTCGCATATAGGGTCATCATTAGCATCTTTCTAAATTCCATATATATGCATTAATATACTGTATTGGTGTTTTTCTTTCTGACTTACCTCACTCTGTATAATGCACTCCAGTTTCGTCCACCTCATTAGAACTGATTCTGATTCAAATGCATTCTTTTTAATAGTTGAGTAATATTCCATTGTGTATATGTACCACAGCTCTCTTATCCATGTATCTGCCGATGGGCATCTAGGTTGCTTCCATGTCCTAGCTATTGTAAATAGTGTTGCAATGAACATTGGGGTACACACGTCTCTTTCAATTCTGGTTTCTCGGTGTGTATGCCCAGCAGTGGGATTGCTGGGTCGTATGGCAGTTCTAGTTCCAGTTTTTTAAGGAATCTCCACACTGTTCTCCATACTGGCTATACTAGTTTGCATTCCCACCAATAGTGTAAAAGGGTTCCCCTTTCTCCGCACCCTCTCCAGCATTTATTGTTTATAGGAGAAAGTCTTTTTCTACACCAGGGATTTATCTAGCTAAATTTGGAAAAATAGAACCAATGTAATAATCACCAAAATCGAACTAGACCTTTAGAAAAAGTGAAAGTGTGTTAGTTGCTCAGTCATGTCTGACTCTTTGCAACCCCATGGACAATAGCCTGCCAAACTGCTCTGTCCATGGAGTTCTTCAGGTAAGAACACTGGAGTGGGTTGCCATTCCCTACTCTTCTGGACACAGGGATTGAACCTGGGTCTCCAGCACTATGGGCAGATTCTTTACCATCTGAGCCACCTGGGAAGCCCAGACCTTTAGGTCTGGTGCCTTAATACCAATGGAGCTAGTGGATTGGATGTGAGAAAATGGGAGATTGGTGGCCTCATGGTCAACTGGATAATCCATTCTCTCTCTAAAAAGCACAGTAAAAAAGAACTCTGTCATTCAACTGCCAGCTTTTGTTTCCATGTAGCTGAAGGAAGTCTACCCTTGTCAGATCTCTTGCCTTTTAAGAGAGCCCACAAACAAGGACTTTTATTAGAAAACTTCAATTTTTAATGTCCATTTGTATGTCTCCTAGGGCTGCCAAACAAAGTGCCTCTGATTTTGTCTGGTGTTCCAAATAAGAGAAATTTATTTTCTCACTATTCTAAAGTTAGAAGTTGGAGATCAAAGTGCTGGTAGGGCTGGTTTCTTCTGAGGTCTCTCGCTCCTTATCTAGTAGATGTCCATCTTCTCCCAATGTCCTCACATGGTCCTCCTTTTGCGTCTGTGCTCTAACCTTTTCTTCTCGAAGGATTTCAGTCATATCGGATTAAAGTCTACCCTAACAACCTCATTCTAGCTCCAAATACAGGCACATTCTGAGGTTCTGAGGGTTAGGACTTCAACACACAAATTTTGTGGGGGTCACAATTCTGTACCACAATGCCAATGTAGGCCTAACCCAGCTTCATTACAAAATAAATCCTCACAATGATAGTAATTACCAGTGCTTGCAATGTGAAAGGCACAGTTGTGGGCCATTTTATCTCATAAACGTATTGAATTCTCACTGCATCCCTATGAGGCAGGTAATATGATCTCTCTTTTCATAGAAGAGACCTGAAGGCAGAGAGAGATTAACTCACTCAGGCAGTAATCTGATGGAGAGGGGATTGGGATCCAAGCAGTATCAGAGAACTCCAGACTGTAGTTTCTGTTTAGAGAGTTCAGAACTTTCATGGTGAGAAAACAACCCTTACTATGACCTCAGATTTAAAGAATAAAAGGCACACTTATCTGATGAGAGAGTCTGGTAATCTCCAGAAATGCAAATCACCCTCATAAAATTAGGCTTATACAGATTTCCTATGGATACACATCTATGCTCACACCAGTAGGTTTTGTCAGGCCTTTATGCTGAACCAATCTGAAATAATGAAATACTCTTTATCATCTAGAGAAATCCAGGGATTGAAGAAAAGCAAAATTGATTAATTTTATGCTCTGGAGCAAAAGATATCAGCAAGACTCTCAGAATATGGGATAATCATCAAGACAAAGTTGGAAAACTTCTGGAACTCTATGATTTGCCCTTGTTTTGGCCATTGTGGCTGCGTGCCCTGTCACCCACTATTAGTATAAAAAATGAAACCAAAAAGAGAAAGATTTAGGTCGATTTGTTTTCCAGATCGCTACAGAAAGGATATCTTGGAGTGATTAAATTCTATTTAAAAGCTAGTCTTCGGAGTCCAGGATCCTAACACACAGTGTTAACATTAAAAAGTAAACACCTGCTCAGATTTTACATAAAAATCAGAATTCTGTGAGAAAGAGTTTGAGATGTCATAACTGGTAGCTGAGAGTAAACCAGGCTGAGACACTGTAAGGCATCTCCCTATTCATCATAGCTTTGTGGAAGGGTACAGCAAGAGAAAAAATTGGGTTTTCACAGTTTGTCTTCCTAGTCCAACGGAATGAAGCAATTTCACCACAGGGCCCATTATGCCTAGTTAATTGATTTTCCTAATCGGGCATTTTGGAAAAACAATTGAGCTGTGTGAACTTTTGGATGTTTTTCTCACTGGAGACTTGAGAGGCACAGACCCACTGTTCTTTGTAGCTTTATACGATGTTAATGAAGCACAGATTAAGGCAATGTTTTTCATACTTTTGATTTATATATAATTTTCTTCCCCTTCTTGTGTGCCTGCAGTAAGACATTGCGGGGAACTGCAGTTTGGGTTGGGACTTCTGAAACTCAGCAATTTGAGGCTATAATGTCTAAAAACCATTATCACAGGTTCAAACAGGACTGCCATAATTGTGATGTAGACCAACCTAGAGTAAGCTCTTTTTCTTAACTTAATAAAAGATTTGCCAAACAGTTATTTGATTATGCTAATTAACTTGGCTGTAATCATGTCTCAGACTGAAGAGGATCAAGCATTAGGAAGGCAGAAGGAATTCAGTGAGACAATTTTGATTTGATGTGTTGACTTAAAATACAGTATTTCTGAATAGGTTTTTCTTTGGATTCAAATCCTCTTTTAAACAAGGTATGCTAAAAAAGACTCATTTACCAGCACTTAAT